>NC_133548.1:30100000-30725000 GCF_048773025.1 Camelus bactrianus
GCAGAAGCCAGGGGAAGTCTACACATTCATCCACTCTACTTTGGGTTTATTACTATTGAAGCTAGAATGACAAGCTTTTCTGAACCTATTGGGAAAAAATACTAATAATAATAAAGAAGGGAACCCCTTTCCTACCCACTCAAAGAAAGGTGACGAATTAAGAGTCAAGATTTATGTCTTCTCCTGCAGGAACTTTCTTAGAACAATTTTCTAAAAAGTAATAGAAAACTCCACTTTTACTGGCTACTGACACGGGGTCCACTTGTGTCTTTCCAAACAACCATTCTCTCAAATGTCAGCGATAATAGATACCCTGGAAGTAAACTTTCACTTCTTGATCTTAAAAGAAGGCTAGGAAAGAGGCAGGCTCATGGTTTCTCCTCAAAACCCCCTGCCCTGTTGTGGGTGGAGTGTTGTCAGCTGCCCCTTTCAGACATCTTCTGAGTCTTACCCTCTTTCTTCTCGGCTACGTAGCCTCCTGCCCAGCAATATTCAGATTCTCAAAAAGAAGGGAGACTACTTTCTGCGTTCGATAATTATTTGATTAATTTTATGACAGCATTAATCCACTCTGTGGTGTGGACAGCCCGTAACATGTGGAAAAGAAAATGGAAGGGAAACTGAATCCCCAGAAGGTCTGAAGAAGGATTAATGAAACGGTCACATTTAGTCTAACAGATTGCTTACTCTCATGCTTGCCCTAAAACGATAAACTGATCTCACTGACTGAGTTGCTACTCACAGTTCCAGGTCCATTGTTAAAACTAAGCTATTGTTCTTACTGCTTCTACTTTATTCCAGTAATCAAAAGCTATACTCATGCTTGGTCTCTGAGTGGACCTCCAAGGAGAAGGTCACAGAATTGTAACCTTACA
This sequence comes from Camelus bactrianus, assembly GCF_048773025.1. Classification (NCBI taxonomy): domain Eukaryota; kingdom Metazoa; phylum Chordata; class Mammalia; order Artiodactyla; family Camelidae; genus Camelus; species Camelus bactrianus. Next base: position 30,100,876 of record NC_133548.1, read on the forward strand.
AAGCAAGCTAAATACCAAGAAGACCACACCTTGAGTGCTTAGGAGATACAGAGATCGAAAGGCTAGCCTCCACAGAATCGGTCGCCTGGAGGCATCTTCATGCCATTCTAAGTCTTCTGATGAGAAAATGATCCCGTTGATTGTTATGGATGCTTTGTTGTTTGAGCTATGGCTGTATAACCACCCACCCCATCCCCAAGGTGGGTTCACAGTTTTGAAGGCACTGGCCTGCTGTGAGTCCCCTTTGCCCAGCAAAGCAATAAAATCGACACTTTTCTTCTAAGCTCCAAGACCTAGTCTCTGAGTTCTTTGGCTCTTCAGGGACGGGGGCAGATCTTTCAGCTATAGGTCTTCATGACTCATCAGAAGTCACTAGTTTCTATTTGACAAAACTCTCCCGTGGTTTCAGTAGCCATTTGGAAAACAACTTGGTTTTACAATTGAAAGAAAATATTATCTGATTTTCAACCCATCCCTGGTCATTGACCACTTTTTGATATTTGAGTAAGTCACTTATATTTTCAGGGCTCTAATTTTCCCATCTATTAATGGTTCTTAACTGTTAGGTTTCTTGTAAAACTGCATAAAATAGCGGTTGGGAACAAAGGCTTATTAGAAACGCCCATTGCCTGGGTTTAAATCTTGATTTCACCATTTGTTTACTGTGTGACTTTAAGTTTCTTAACTTTTCTGTTTCTATTTCTGATTTGGTGGAAAATAATCTCAAATATCCACAGATCTAATTTTACCTACTCTGCTAGTGATATGCTAATTGGGTGGGTAATGTAAAAGCAAACTCATTGTGTTTCCATTAATTTATGTACACTTTGTTGCTTATAAACTCATTCCTGCTGAAAGAAAAAATAATCTAAGCAGAGAATTTTAGTGGGTTCTGGAACAAAGCTAAACACTCTCAGAAGATGGACTGAGGCTTGTCTCAATAATCAAGAGCTTCCACACCATCAAGCAACAATAAATAACACCAAATGAGCGAAGAGTCCTGACATTTTAGGAGCTCTTTGTTTATCCTGGAGAGGAAAGCCCACCCACACTGCCTGGTACCCTGGCTACGCAGGGGGATGTAAACAGCAATATCGCCATCTTCTGGGAATTTTAGGCTTCACCGCAGACCTGCTGAATCACAATCTGTGTTTTATCAAGATCCTAAGGTGATTCCTATAAAAGCTTGGGAAACACAACACTGTACCAGTGATTTTTAAAACTAGCCGTACATTGGAATAGCCTGGAAAACTTCAAAAATGACTAATGCCTGGGTTTTAATCCCAGCAATTCTGATTAAATTGGTATGAAGTGTGGCCTGAACATCTGAGATCATTTAACACTTTCCCAAATGATTTATTTCATCATGTAGCCAGAATTCAGAACCACTGAACTAAATATTAACACATCCCAGTTATTTATTTCAAGTTATAACAATTTCTTTTATGTGCTCTGAATACAAAAATGTTAAGATATATCAAATACACATCTTTTGTGGTTAAAGTTTTCCTTCCCAGATTTTATTGTCACATGCTGTTTTCAGAGCCCCCTGGGCTATTTTTCACGTTGCAATTTCAGTTTGTGTAGAGCTGACCTGCTTATTTTCAGACAGACAACTAAAGGTCGATTCCCCAGCAGGCTGAGCTAATGGCCATCTGTTAGGATGGAACAGTGCCAAATCAAAAGGTGGTATTTACCACTTTATCTGACATCAGAAGGCAACAAATGAAGTCTGAGGGCCTTTCAGAACTCACAGCACATGATGTGTTAGATCCCTGGGAGGAAGGCAATCCCAAATTAGAAACACATGTTTCATTGGAAAGGCCTCATCTACCGGCGCCTTAGGGATTGAGTGATGCCTTTATCACTCATACCTTCCATGGACCACTGCTGCACCGCTGCGAACGTCCTTAAGCCGCATTTTCACAGTTCAGCACATGACAAAGGGAAGGGACACCCCAGGGTTGGCCTGTCTTGCTCTGCATCTGAAATCATTTCCTATCTAATCGAAATGATTAAATAAGATTCTATGTGTAATGTTATTAACAGACTAAGTGGCACCCAAATAGTTGCTGCTATTATTATTATTATTATTATGCTTATGCATATTTTGTGTTATTTATTTAATTAGAGATATTGATACTGTATGATTCATGTGTTCTGAGAACTTCCTATGGTAGAAAAATTTTATATTCAGTAATGCATGACCTTAGAGGAAAAACAGATTTGGGGATTATGTAGAAGGTAATTTTCAATTGTCCTTAAATATTTATTAGTCACCTAAAATAAAAAATGAAGACAGCACAATGAATAATATAATTTTACACATATTAAGGTAATAACAATGGTTTCTATTAAATTTTATATAACCCTGTATGCCTTACTTACTAAAATATTTTCAGATTCTCCCTTCATCACAGGTTAAATTAGATGCTTTGTTGCCAATTATTTAAACAATGATTTCCTCTTTTTCCTTTTATTTCCTATATTTTCCTTCATTTCCTACATTTTCTCCTTCCAAAAGGTTCTCGATCAAGACTCCAGGCTCTTGTATAAAATACGCATACAATTTTCTAAAAAAAATAACAAAGTAATCTTTTAAGATTAAGTCAGTGGGTGACCAGACGATCCTAACTTTACTGTAGTTACCAAAAACCATGACTACAATGAAGAGAAAATTAAAAAGCATTGTAGCAGTTCCCTCTAGTGGACATTCTGAAGGTAAGACAGCTCTAACAGAACAGCCATTTCTACATTCATAGGCCTGAAGAGCACACTTAACAGACGAACTAGGCCAAACATTCAAAAGGTGGGAGGAAGGAAGATCAGTATTCAAAATGCGCATTTCTTAAGGCAGGAGAAAAATGATTTATATTCTTCTCCTTTTGAATTGAAGGATGGAAGGAAAGTTAAAGCTTTCTCATTATCCATATGAATACAAAGATGCTCACCTCACATGCTTGCTGTAAAAGGATTAAATGAAATCTGTTTCTCCTCCAGCCTTTCTCCATGTCAGTAAAAGTGTGCAGAACCAGGGAATCAAATTCTAATCCTCTCTCCCATTTTGCTTCACATTCTACTCATCAGCAGTTACCACTTATTTCATGTCACTCCATTCCATCTGCGATCTGTATGTAGTGCAAGCCACCATCCCCTCTCACCCACGCTGTTGGGGGCCTCCTACCTGCCCGCCTTGCTTCCCTCCACTGCCTGTGTGCTCCACACTGCACACGATGGGCTGAATGAAAAGTGTGTGTCAGCCTCACACCCAAGCCTTCACTCACTCCGGACTCGCACTCAGAACCCTCCAAGGCTGCAGGGATCTAAGAGCTGCCTGCGCACTCACCTCACGTCATACCACCCACCCACCCACTCCATCCAGCCAAATGCTTTTCTCTAAGTGGCCTCAAATAGGTTGTGGCACTTCACATCTCAGAGTCTGTACACAAACTGCTCCCACCCCCAACCACACTTTTCTCATTTTTCTTGTCTGTTGTGTCTCCTCTACATCATCTTGTAGGTCTCAGCTTAAATAATGCTTTAGAAATTCCTGTCTCTAAATTTGGCCTCCCGTCCCTCGTTTTTCTTTCTCACAGCACTCTGTTTCCTTCAGATCGATCATACAATTTGTAGTTATTTGTTTGTTTATTATCTGTTTCCCCCACTAGAATTTAAGATACCAAGTCTGTCTTGTTTGATGATTTGACGATTAGATATCGAGTGTCCCAGAGAATCGGTGCATTTAAGTATTTATTGAATAGATTTGTAAATGAATTCATTTTATATAATTATGCAACACAGGTTGGCCTGAGTCGGCCCTCACTAATGTCAATCCTTTTCTCTTTCTAGGAAGATGTGGGATCCTTTAGTTCTTATTTCTAGTAGCAGTTATGAGCTATATTTTATGTTGAACTACAGTCATCCCTTGGTACACACCAGGATTGGTTCCAGAACCTTCTTGGATACCAAAATCTGAGGATGCCCAAATTCCTTGTACAAAATGGCACAGTATTTGATATATAACCTATGCACATCTTCATATACACTTTAAATCATCTCTAGATTACTTACAATACTTCATATGGTAGCAAAATAGTGGTATATGTTCCATGCCTCATATCTTTCATGATTCACAGTTGGTAGGAAAGTATGAATCTCTTTTCCAGGAGGATTAGCAAAGGTCTTAAAGTTGTCTACCCTTGAGTCAATCGCCAAGGCCAGAAGAATGTGATGCTCTCAATTAGTCAGTTCCATTCCACCTGCTCATTAATGGAAACAGAATCAAATGGAGTCAACATCACTGGATGCACATGGAAGTGCATGAAAGTACAGAAAGAGAATCTGGGAGTCGTTACTACAATAAAGGGACTGGAAATCATTACTAAAATAATGGAGAATGGATGCTGGGCTGCAATACCACCAGCAGTGCCTCAGAAGGAGAACAACAGAATTAAGCTCAGAGAATGTCTATCAGTTCATACTTGGAAACACAGTGGAGTTAATTTACATATTAAATCAATCTTTTATTCACAGAAACGCTTTATGTGAGTATGTTTTAGATCACAGGCACAGTGCCAGGCTCTAAGAAAATCCTCAAAAACTCGGTCTACTATATTAAGTGATGATGTAGTAGAATGTTCAAGGCATGCTGGGAAAAGGAAAGATCAGGAAAGTTCTACAGAGAATATCTAAGTCAGGAAGAAGGAATTTTGTGTTTTGGTTAAGTTTCTGAAAAAGGAAAATAAGGAAGAAGCAAAGAATGGTATTTCAAGTAGAAGAGCAGCAGGTGGAAAAACACAGATGTACGAATGGATATAACTTAACTAGATACACGTAATTTGATTTGGCTTGAATCTCAGAATTCAACATGAAGGAGTATCAAAAGTTTTTAAAAAACTGTTTTGACCCACATTGTGAAAGCCTTTTTCACGTTGTTCTAGGGAGTTTATATTTTAACATATTGGCAACAAGAATCCAATGAAGGATTTTTAGCAGAGTGAAGAGATGATGAGATGAGAATTCTGACAGCCTGTGAATCAAATTGATTCCTTAATATAAATCATAATAGAGTGACATGTATAATCTATCAATGCTAAAGTCTAGATAGAGTATAAACAATTCTATCTTCTTTGAAGTTGCTTCCTCCTCCATTCATCTGACAGGAATAGTCTTTTACTAAGCATATATATTCTTAAGGCATTTCTTAACAACGGCCTATTTTTATTGAAATGCTACTCACGTCAGCTCATCCAAAATAATACTATGAAAAGACCTTCACACTAATAACATTATTATTTGGTGAAACTGAGAGGTATCTATTTTTCGTATGGATTAATTTATTTCTAACTTAAATCGCTCGAGCCGGGCCTCCTAAGAGTGAAGGCAGAACCAAAGCCTGGCAGCGCAATTTGAACGGTGGCCACTAGAGGGCAAGCTTAATTCGTGCTGTGACCAGCTAGCGATCAGCTAGCGACCAGCTGCTTTAATTCAGAGCATGATTGAGCAACAAAGGTGACCTCAGCAGAGGTTAGCAAGAACCCATTAATGTAAAAAGAGAGGTCAGTCTATCAAGGGACAGAGATGAAATATTATTTGAGTCACTTTGAAGCCAAGTTGACCAATTATACCCATCAAAGCCCAAAGGTAATGAAAACCAGAGAGGCAAAGAGTATAATTTTGATGGAGATGACCTGCAGAGGGAGGAAGGGGGTGGCGGTCAGGTTCACCAAACTTTACCTTTACGTGAGTGAGGTGGGCACATTTTTCAAACACATTAAATTGGTTACTGAAAACACGTTGTAACCTGGTGTACTCCTAATAGAAATAGAAGAGTGGAAAGTGCTTTTTTATCTAAAAATAATAGCTAATCTATTACTAAATTAGGACCCCTGAGGGGTATCTTTCTTCTAGGAATTTATTCCTTGGGAAACTGACCCCTATATGAATAAAAGAATGTCAATCCCAGAATAGCCTGTATGCAGACAGCCTCATCTCAGATAAAAGTCTTGGTGTTTTTTCAGAAAGAGCTAAAAGTTTTAATAATATCAAATTCACCTGTGAAAATGAAGCCAGAGTTTCTTGAAAGGGGACTACCTGCCTCAAGCTACCTTCCACCGACATGGGGATAGTTGCTAAAATTCTGATGATTAGGTTCTATCCCAGATCGCCCTAATCAGGATTTCCGAGGTGAGATCTAGGCATCTACATTGTTGAAAAGAGCCTCAGGCAATTCTTTTCACTTGCAATATCTGGGGACAGAGAAGTGCAGCATAACTCAAGACACCTGCGTGATACCATGTTAGGCACTTTTGTTGGGGCAGGCTCAGTGCAGTGAAGTGTCATCTGTTTGCTCAGATACAAACACACGTTATAAAGCAGGCAAAGCCTCCCCTGTGTGGGACACCTGCATTTGGTCACATACTCCACTAAGCATTGTATGTATCATATTTTAATCTCCCCCACATCAGAGAAGAATATATTGTTACTCCCTTTTACAAATCAGAGAGAACACAGCTTCAGAGTAATTAACTGATTCATCCAAGGTTCTTCATTTAGAAAGTAAACACACCAGAATTAAAAGCAAGATATAGTTAAAGTTCTTCAGCTAAGAAGAGGAGGGAATCATTTCAAAGGTTCATTAGTCTTCATGTATTAATATCCTCTTTATTTCCTAATCCTCAGTTATTGGACTAAATGTCAGAAAGCCCTCCTATGTAAAATTGAAATCTGCTTTTCTAGAACATTCACCCAATTTCCTGAGATCTCCAGAGTTACACGGGGGAAAAGCTAATCTCTGACCTGAAATATGTCTTTAGGAAAAACATCAACTCCTGCCTCTGTCCCAAAGGAAGAGGTAAAGAAGACTTCTAAAGCTATTTCCTTAAAGGAAATCCATTTGAAATCCATTTTAACGGATTTCTTTGGTTTAGAGATATGTTGCAGCATTTTATAAACTATGGGCCTCAACATTTAAAGTCAATGAAAGGTCAGGCATTTTGTCTTTACCAAAAATAAAGTGAATAATCCTGGAAAAAATTATTGCAGATTTTTTTAGACTTATCTAAAGAAACCCAATTCACTCTACTCAGAGTGTAGTCATAAAATATTGTAGCATAAAAGTGAAATGTGGCTTATTCTCTCTTCTTTTTAGTAGATTTGGTCACTCCCATTAAATAAGGAAAACATCTTTTGGTAAATTGTATTTCATTTCAGTAGCATGCATTTACATATGTCAGCCAAGAGGTAAAATCCAGATTTTCATGTATGTATATATATGTACACACACACACACACACACACACATATGATATTGGTCAGCTTCACAAATATGTGAAGGAAGCAGCAAACACACAAAAAGTTAACCCTTAACAATCAAAAGACTTAGAAGAATACTTCTGAAATTCATGACCATATTCACAGCAGTAAAGATGAATTATATAAATTATAGGATTTTCAGTTAGCCTATTTTGATTTTTTTAATTATGAAGTATATGTATATATGTTTTTCTTCCCTTAGTCATTTTATTTTATTAATTTTTTAGACATACAAAAGCTATAATAATATATACAACTTGATGAGTTTGGAGATAAGCATTCATTTGTGAAATATCACCGCAATCTGTGCTGCTATTTTTATAAAGAATAAATTTATACATATTCATATAAAGTAAAAATTATGTTACCTCCTCCTTCTGCCCCCTCATCTCTAACCATGGCTCATGGTTTATTGGGTGTTCTTTTATATCTATCCATATAGGTAAATCAGTATTTGAAGAAGGGTAGACAATTAGGAGGCTAAGTAGATCAATAAAAGTCCTGTTTTCAAAAATAAAAAAATAGTATATCACTGAAGTTCCTCTGAATACTATATTGGAATTTACATTTTTTCAAACAGCAAAATGATTCTGACTTAAAGTATGAATGACGGAGTCACCAGCAGATGGCAGTATGTATCATTTGTATATAGCCACTATTGATTTATGAATTAATTGATTTATGTTCAGAATTTGAGAATGTAGAATGTTCATATTATCAGCTATGTCAGGATGATGGATTTACTCTCTCAGTGTCATCTGAGACAAAATCATGCTGTAGTAATAACAAATGACTCTAAAACCCCAGTGCCTTCCAAAAGCGAAGGTTCGGTCTCATATGTAGCCAACTGGAGTGGGCAGCTGCTCTGTTCCATGACTCCATCAACTCCCCACTACGAGATCAGAATGACAGAACAGACACTATCTGGGACACTGCATGTTTCAGAGCACAGGGAAGGAAAACCATGAAGAATGGATGTTTTTGTTGAAAGGTGGCAGGCGGCTCTTTTGCTCACAATTTATTGCTCTATTTATTTGATCAAGCTTGACATCAGTGGATCTGGGCTGTGTAAGGAAGGTGAGCAAATATTTTTAACAATATAAAAATTACAATAGGTAATTTTAATAGTAATAGTATCTGCCATATCTAATGTTTGCATTATTTTATATTATTTCATCACATGAGTGCATCATAATTTATTTATGAACATTTATGTTGTCTAATTTTTCAATAATATGAACAATTCTTGGCTGAACATACTTCAACATAAACCCCCCTCTAATACACATTTCTTTTGGACTAGGTTTAACAAATACAAATTGTATACATTTTTTCAGATGTGAAAATCATACAATTCTCTTTATACACCTGCATTTTCCTCAATTTTTTTTTCTTTTACAAAATAACACAAGTCATTATTGCCTTGTCAAATAGCCTCTCCTTTTACCAAAATACTGATAGAAGCTGACTGTGCTACCAAGCTCGAATTTGAAGTCCTCTTTACTTTTGATCATTTATTTTAAAAAAAAGAAAAAGCTGTTCAGGAAGCATGATCTGCTGTCCTCTGACACTATTTTAATCTTTTTTTTTCCCACTTTGCAGACCCATGCTACATAAAGAATTAATTCTTTGTACACTTTTTGGCTACTTGGATATCATTAGCTGAATCTGGGTCAACTCTGGGGCATCTTCTTTTTCTCCACATCCACGTCAAGCTCTAATAGACACCTGATATTCAGGCACTTGAAAGAAATAATGCCGTTCTTTTCCTATGTCACCGAACAAACACAATCAAACAGTGAGTAATATTTTTTTAAATCAATGGATAGATATATTTGGCTTTAAATATTATTTAAACCCATAGTTTTGCTTGTAATTTTGATAGATTTTATGGTATTGTGTGATGTATAAATTTATTAATTATAGTATATCTGAGAAACTGAAAAAAACTACATCCATAATTTTATAAATTTATTCATTGACATACATCCTGAAAATGTTTGTTGAGGATCTACTTGGTGAAAGATGCCATGACAAGGTGCTGGAGTTATGGAGAGGACAGAACAACATGAATGTTCCACACCCTCCCAGCTATTACCTGGCAGAGCTGTGACCTGAGACCAGTCTATCTGCCAAAAAAGGCTACAATTTTAAATACCACACATGATGATCTACAAAAAACATCAATAAATATCTACACCATCAAAAAATATCTTACTAGGGAAAAAACAGTCTTGCTTATTCTGTTTGGTTGACAAACTAAACACATAAAACCAATGAAAATGAGCTTGCTTTTACTAACCACTAACATTAACAGAAGACGACAAAGAAACAAAAAGGTTTTTGTTCTTTCCTTTATCCTTAATATATTCAACAAATACAGAAGTTCCACTACATGGAAGGCATTGTACTGTGTGCTATAAATTCAGTGGTGACCAAGACATTCAGGAAAATATAATTAAACAACAAAGAAAGAGATGAATTAAAAGGAGAAAAATGTAGGAAAGACAGGCAATGAAATAAAATGGAAACAAACAAATGAAAAATGATTACAGAGAAATATATTAAACTATAAGATAAAAAAGCACTTCAACATCATAGAGTGGTATTCTTGATAGAAACTGGAAAAAATATAGAACATAAATATTCAAAGATTTTTAAGAAAAGGAATTCTTTTGAGGAGGAGAGATGGATTGAACAAAAATCTATATAGTTTGAAAGGGCAATGATGTCCCAAGGAAATATATGACATGATGAGTTATCGTGAAATATATATTGATTACGTGGCTATATTTTAAGGATAAAGAAAGATTCTTATGAGTGGCTAAAATAACTGAAAGCCAGTGTTGGGAGGTGGAGATATTAAATAATATCCTCCAAACTGAGAAGGAAACTTAAGACTAAAAAACGAAGCAGGAAACTCCATAAAGTTCAATTATGAAATTTATTGTGGATTACTTACAGGCAGGATTGGGTGGACAGTGATCCAGAGGCATTCGAAGCTGCACTCTGCACAGTCAAAAGGGGTACACGTGGGGTTAAAGGGGCCAGAGCTAAAAACAGAATCTGACCACTAGGGAGAAGCAAGTCTGCACTGCTGGGAACTGGGGCTTTTTCCTTCCCCCAGGGGTCTCATGACTATTAACCATCTGCATTAGCAAAAGGCATTCTTCCAGTTTCCATCAGTTGAAGGCCAGGGTAAAAGTTGATGGGAATCTATTTGGCTTTGGCTTAATCCTTGAAAGTAGCTAAAGTTCAGTCACATAGAAAGGGGAGAGGGAAGGACTGCGGGCCTGAGATGGAGCTGACAAAATGGAGTCAGTGTGGTTCAGCCAGGTAGATAGATAGATGGATAGACAGACAGACAAGATGGACAGATAGATATACAATGATATTTACAAACTTTGAAACAAACTGATGTTAGGCTTTTTCACAAACTATGAGTATAGAAGTATAAATATATTTTGTCACTAAACTTTTTATACCCATATGTCATCAGGAATCAAAGAAAGAGACAAACATTTTCAAGATGCTATTTTACTAAAGGATATTGTGGGGAGGGCATGACTGGGATGTTTCTCTAGCACAGTGCCAGTTTCATTTTATTTTTTTGAGATATGAAATTTCTCATATTTTTGAGAACACTTTCTTACTAAATATGAATTCTTCATGCAGAACAGATCTTCACTCTGTAATTCATGTGCCTACTTTCAGATATGCTGGTCTGTGGGGCTCACTGTGAAGCCTTTCATATTATGGGTTCTCTATTCTTAGAATTTGTTCAGAAAAATCAGAGCCCAACCAGAAAAATACATTAAAGCTTCTACTGAGGGAACATGAGTCACATATTCACTGTTAAAATAATTTAAATGAAATATATATATTTTTTGTAATATTGTAGTTGGAAAAGCATGGAGTTCTGGACAAAGAAGAGAGTTTGATATTATACTCACTGGATTTGCCCACCAATACATTTGAAGTTATTAGTTACCTGCATTTACTAATTAACCTCATGTGCCATTTGTTTTGCCATCTGTAACATGGAGAATCCCGAAAATAACAATATCACTGGCTATTCATGAAGCTCATCACTATGAACCAGGTCCTCCATGGTATATGATTTTTCTTTCCACAGTGGATTAATCTACAACTTTTTAAATTTAGTCCAGCAGTATCTCAAAAACAATAAAAAAGCAAAACAAAAGAAAAAAAAAAAGAAAAATATATGAAACTGAGTCTGATTATGTCCAAACAATGAAATCGATCAGTTTCACAAAAATGTTATTTAACTGAAATTGGGAAAAGTCTTTATGATTGTAGATATGTTTCACTCAGTTGTAAGCTAGTTCATCATGAAGTTTATCACCCTTTGCTTCTCCCACATCACTTTCTAATTAGCCTTAGTTTAATGGAAATAGCATGGAATTTGTCAACAGAAATGCTTGAGGTAACACTGAAATTTTGTAATATAAAATTATAAAGCAAAGGTCAATTACTTAATATCTCTAATGATTAGTGTCTTCATCCATAAAATATGCTTAATAATCCCTACTTTTCAGAGCATTAAGAAGCTTAAATGAGATAAAGTTATAAATACTCAGAACAGAGTAATGCTTAGTATTTAATATTTCCATTTGCCCTTCCTTATTTATCCAGAGCTTTGAAAGCATGTTCACATTTAAGTATTGCCCAGAAATTGTCAGAATTATAAATTACTGCCCTAGTATGAAGTAATATTTACCATAAATAATTTTAGAAGGAAAACATCATTAAATTTCACACCAAAATCTCAAAATGGCATTCAAAAGTAATCTTTCAAGTTTATAATACTTATAAAGGTCTGGTAAATTTCTTTCTTCAAGTGGTGCTATTATACCTCTAAATTACTAATTATGCAATAAGTCAAAGAAAGATGACAACACAATAAAGGGTGATAAAAAAATCAATAGGAAGAGCTAAAGGGAAAAAAGGAAAGAGAACACTAAAGCATTGCAGTTATCAAATTCTATTTTCTTCTCTTCTTGTAACTGAAATTCTTAAATCTTTACAAATAAACTTTTGGTTATGATTTTCCTCCAGTAGAGAATTTCTTACATAAAAATAAATAATATGCCCTATGTCAAGACTCTGTAAATGCCAGCCATTTGCCAGCAGGTCCAGTTGTACCGCCCCTAAAACGCTTCAGACTACACAGGAAGTAGAAAAAGAGCCACATGTCGACCTCAGCCTGGCTTATGTGAATTCTGCTTATCCAAATATGACTCTTACATGCCTAAGATTTTCCTCCCTCCCACCTCCTACCACTCTCCTCAGATATTTACTATAGAATCTAGGTTTGTGTTCTGCACCAGCAATGATTCGTCTTTGTGCTACTAGTACTGTGCTTAACTTTGTGTATTTTGCTCTTAGTTATTTACATATTTCTTTTAGAGCTCCAAAATAGTTTCTTTATTAAGTTTTCATTTTACTATATTATCCAAAGTTTATATGCCAAAAAATCAAAGGGAAAGAGCAAAGTAAGACAAAAAGAGTTATGTACTTCTGTAGAGAGAGTAGGCAGAAGCTTTTTATCTCAGCCTTTTTTTGGCCCAGCAGACCCAGCAGAAGGAACAGTGAGTAAAGAGGTGCAGTAAGATTAACTGGAAAACCATAAAGAAGGGCAAGAAAACTGATAAGCTTAGCTAGTAAGTACTGGCACAATAACTCTGACTAATCTGCTTCTGAAGTTGAAATGAGATTTTTGGTCTTTACTTTCAAAAGAAGAGGGAAACACTATGGAAACGATTGCGATTGTACCCAATAATTGTTTTATACTCTCTTAGCTCCTGTTGATGGTTTTAAGGACATTTAAATTAACTGCTGAACCAAGGGTGAAATAAAGGAAGCTGATATGGCAGAAAAGTAATTGTCTTAAGATATGTTCCCTTAATATTTATACAAAAATACAAGGGTCTCTGAATACAAATTCTCTATGGAAGGAGACATTTGCTATGTAGTATAAATTATTAGTGATGAATTTCTGGTATAGTATTTCAGGTAATATCAAGCATTTAGAATTTTAGAGGGTCACCTCAACTATTCTTATACAAGCTCTTCAAATGCAAAGCTTTTGGTGGCATGGGAGAGTGTTGGAAAATCCCAGGTTAATTTAGTTTGAACCACTGCAGATTTTGGTGTGTATCCTTAAACATGCTCAACTTGAACTTTACACATGAAAGTCTTTTTAAAATACTAACCCCTGAATACTCTGTAGTTAGAAATATTTACATTTGTGGTTTGAATTAATTATTAACTGCTTGGATTTAAGCTCCCTAAGAGCAGGAATTATATACACTGTCTGGCATATAATAGGTGCCCCATAGCAGTGTTAGTATCAATGAATCAATTCTAATCAACAAACCTTTAAAATCTGAACCATAAGAAAAGGGGAAGTGACGAATGAGGAGAGAGACTTCAGAGTAATTGAGTGATGGGAATGAGGAGGTTGGAAGTGCTTCATTTCTAAAGTTGAGCAACTTTGTAGACGTAAGACTAAAGAAATCCTCCGAGATAATTTATACAGGGTTTTGATGAATCCCAGTGTAAACATCTAATTACGAAATTGTATTGAATCATGAATTTCATCCCAGAGATGAGAGACTGAGAATGTCTTTAAAATACCTTCTTTATTCCCAGAAGGATTCTAGTAGAGATGGGCTGACACTGCCAGGATTTACCCTCCATTGTATAGCTTGTGAAGTAGGTTTTTCAGTTGGAATTTCAGGTTTACTTGACATTTATTCTATTCATCATTGCCGTTCTTTGAACTGCAACCATTTTACCTCTAGATTTTTATATTTATAATTTGTCATGCATTCTATTCAAGGATAAAGTTTGTCCTATGTGAATTTGTTTCTCCCTGCTGAGCTTTGAGAAATGGCCCCACATTTCATAGTATTTGACTCACTATAAAATTCAAGTCTTGGGCCACCAATACTTGTCCTAGAAAGGATTCTTGAGAATGGAAGGAAATCCCTGCCCAAAGAATATAATGCTACTGATAAAAATCCACTTATCTAGAGAAGACAGTATAAAGGATTCCTTTTCCTGGTTATGGGTAGTGCGGTGTTAACAGTGGGGGTGTGTATGGTATGCACTGCTTCTGAGATTCTTTCATTAAACTGTTTTAGTAGAGCAGGAACGGTGTCTGATTTTTCTCAGAATTGCATCCTCTCTGCCATAGTCAGGTACCAAGTCAGGCACTGATGATATGAAGATGAGACGAAACAGCTAATCCTAGTGCTTAAGGAGCTCTCAGTTTAATGGAAGAAATAAATGTATACTATCACTGTACAAGGTGATAGATACCGTTACCAGCGCTGATAAACATCCAGGTGCAGCACAAAGGAAAACCACTGAATTCAGATTAATAAAAGTGGGAGACAGTAAAGGCTTCCTACAGGGGATGGTGCTGAAGTTAATTCTTAAAGAATGTCTAGGAGTTAGCCATGTAAGAAATGGGGAAATAATTATTTTTGGCAGAAAATGTATACATGTGTGGTAAAGAATGTTACATTGGTACATGTCTGGATATAGCACAATGAGAAGTGATTCTCCTTTTCTTTTTATCTTCTACTTTTACTTGTCTCCTATTTCCCCGCTTTATGTCATCCTTAGCAACAACACCACCAGGCCCAATACATATTATCTTCGAAAGAAAAATTAAATTACTGTATGTGTTATAGACCTGTGTCCTCCAAAATTCTTATCTTTAAGTCTTTATCCCCCAGTACTTCAGAATTTGACTGTATTTGGGGATAGGGCCTTTAAAGAGGTAATTATGTTAAAATGAGGTAATTAGGGTGAGATATATAATCCAGTGAGACTATTTTTCTTATGAAAAGAGAAAATGACGACACAGACACATAAAGAGGGAGACCATGTGAAAACAGAGGGAGAAGACAACCATCTACCACCCAAGGAGAGAAATGCTCAGAAGAAACCAACCTGCCAACACAGTAATCTCGGCCTTGCCGTCCCCAGAACTGTGAGTAAGTAGGTTTCTGCTGTTTTAAGACACGGATTCCAGGGTACTTTGTTATGGTCGCCCTACCACACTAATACAATGAACAATATTACAGGTGTCCCTCCTCTACCAGTGAAAGAGGTAAAGATTCTCACACAAAATGTATCAAAATACACTCATTTTGTATCGTAAAAGTACAACCAGAGCAGCAGGCACATTCACGTCCCGGAGTCCTGGCGCTGCTGTTGGGGTACTTGTACACTTCCCCGGACTGCTTTCAAGGATTATACAAGGCCAAATTTGTACCTAGGTGCCTGGTTGTAGAGTATTGTTGCCAGCTTTTTCATTCAAGAATACTTGATAAGCTTCATAATCATTTGATTCATTTAATTTAAATTACTGAATAAATTGGATTCCTGATGAAGTGAGAGCTAAATGTTCTAGTTTTATTTCTTGGAAACATTACAAAATCTACTGAACTATATATTTTTTTCCTTTGAGTTACTTGCATTATCTTCCAGGAAATCTATTTTTATCATTTCAACCCACATGCCCCTGCGTAGCTGAAGAAAATATATTCTCTGGCATTTCACAGAACAGAACCAAGAGCATTTAATGTCAGTCTTTTTAATGAAGGTGAATAATTTTATATGAACTACACGTAATTGGTTTACTTTTAGCAGAATAACCCTAAGATTCTAGAGTAATGAAATAATGCTTGTTCTGGCTGTAGTTAGGCCTTTGACCAAATAAGAAGCTGTATCAGTCATTATAGTATCAGATGATAATCATGTGTTCATTTTTAACTTTCATTTGCATTTGCTCTTATTTCAAGAGCTTCCAGTAATCATTGAAAGCAGTATGATGTGAACTAGTTATGCAGAGTCCCTGTAGTTTCAAAAAACAGGGAATTTTCATTGTAATTCAAAACTATACCAAGAAAACCGTGGCCACTTTCTGCCCGTATCACTAAATTTACTTTATTAGTGAAGATCCAAGCAGGAAAACAAAAAACTATTCTAAAAGAAAATTTTCGTCAGTGAACTAAATACTCAGGTTGTGGAAAAGCAGACGAGCTAAACAAGGGATTATGAAGCTACTCAGGACTGAGTGACATCAGGAAGGAACCAGGACTCTCGGACAGGAGTGAAAACAGGATGAAGCAGTGTTACTGGAAATCAGGGCATGGGATACTTGGGTAGAATCTGAAAGCAGGACAAGTTTGTCAGTGAGAAGTGGAACTGAGGAAAGAACACAGTTCATCCAGAGAAAGAGGGGGATAAATTCCCTGGTTTTTTCTCTTCCTCTGCTCCCTAGTGTTCAAGCCAGTGCCCACAGGAGCCTGAAGGACATATTGCTTAATGTAACTCAGGGCAGGATGGAGGATGAATGTGGATGTAACTCCAAATTTGAACAGCATTTTGAGAAGTTAGATCTCAAATAATTTTCGCATGATACAAGTTTATATTTTGTATACTGGAGAGTAAAGTAAATGTAGGGGCAGAAGACAAAGCGGTAACAATAGAGGAGGAAGGGGGTTAGGAAAGACTGGGTGACGGAAAGCTTGGTATTGGAATGAAGAAGATGGGCAACCAGAGAAGAAAAAACACTGAGGATGGAAATAAAGGCAGAGTTCAAAATTAAAATACTCAGTACCTTATTTATCCAGTAAACATTCAATGAGTGCTTTTTCTATTTCAAATATTACATCACTCAAGAAAAGCAAATGTAGTAAAATATCAACCCCTGTGGTCTCCAAATGCTCACAGCCTAACAGGAGAAACACAAATTCTAATACATGCTCCTAAAGGCTGATAAACACAAACACAGTGGATTATTCGGCCTCAGAGGAATAGCAACTAGACAGAGTAGAAGTCAAATGTGCCACTTGATTTTGTCTTAATGAAATTTAGCTGGCTGAAGAAGGGTACTGAGAGAGTGGGAAATTGCTTCAATCAGAGAGAAAAGTAGATACATAAAAATAGAAATGTGAGAAAATGCAGCAGTTTCACAGAATTATAAGAAGTTTGGAATTAATAAAGAAAAATATTCCTGTAGTTTTGGATGATGTTATAAAGGCCAGCATGGGCCGTGCCATGAAGGGTCCTGTGGGCTAAGCTCCCTCTGTCCTTTTGTTTCAGGCAATCGTAGGCCACGACCAGCTGTCCTGCTCTTCTAGAACACTCTGTAGATGTGGAGAGTCTGCCATCATGGACAGTGATGCTGACACTTAGACCTGAACATCTGACTCAAAGCCACACAGTCTCCCAGATCTTATCCTACTGACCATCCTTTTACAGCCTGTGCTTCTGGCCAGCTTGGTAAGAAAGAATATCCTGGGTACATTACTCTGAAATCCATAAACACTTGTTGAATCCTAATCTAAAAGTGTCAGAATACAATTATGTGCAAAGCTTATTTGATTAAAATGCTCTTAACTCCTTTATGAAGCTGAAGCATTGCTCTTAAGTTTCTAGAAACAAATCCACTCCTCTTCTTTCAAAAGGTTAAAGTTTCTTTTGAGTTGCTGAAGAAGCAAATCTTAAGGACCATCTAAAATGGGACACTTCGTCTTGATGGAGCCCCAGCAGCTGTCTGTTGTGGAATATAGTGAGTTGCTTGAGGTCAGCATGGTCAGCTGTCAGTCAAGTAATCAAAAGGAGGTAGCTGCTGCCACTGGTGGGCAGGGTAAGGTGGGACATACGTGCATGCAGGAGGAAGGAAACAGACACAAATGAGAGGAACATGGACAGGTAAGAAAAATGGGGTGTTGATCAAAGCAGTAAGTTAGTGAATTTGAAACTGAATCAGAATATTCTGATGTCTCTCCAAATAAGCTTTTTGTCATGGTCGGAAAATCAGTTGGGTTTGATTTTAGAACTGTAAGGTGCAGAAACCAGGCACACATTCATGGAGGGAAAGAGAAAGGGGAAAGAATAAATGCTATTCTTTAGATACTCATGCAACAGCTAGGTATGTAGATCAGTAATGAAGTCATATAAAAATGTTTAACTTTTAAGAAAAAGTAATTAAAATAGTGAGAAGCCATTCCAAAACGGCCTGTTAAAAACTGAATAGATCTAGCTTGACATGTTCTTTAAAAAGTACTCCAGGCCACTTAGAAAGGCCAAAAAAGTAAATTCTCCTATTTAGTTCATGTTTGTTCTCTGTGGAAGGTTCTCTTCTCGCACGGAGAATCTTAGAGGGCTTGGTGATAAACGATGTGATGTGTAGAATTGGCTGCTATGTTGACATATTATTCTATTCAAAGCTAATTTTCTGGAAAGGCACATCCACTTCATGGGTTTCTGTGCCTTAGTAATTTCCTCCTGAACCACTTCAAAGAACCTTTCTAGCATCGTAAATCCACCCACTAAGGGGAAGCTCTCCCACGGGCCTGAAAACTTAACAAAAATGAAAATCACCAAGGGAAATGTGTACATTATGTGCATTAAAGTGCTCTGAAACCAGGAAACAAAAACAGCCCACAATGGTTATGTGGATTTAATTTTTGATGGTGTCTGATCCATCTTTCCCTGGTATTAGGGATATTTATCCTGGGGTTAATGGAATCAGTGCCTGAGTCGCCAAAGGAAGGGACTCTGGAACCAGACACATCTTGGTTTAGCCCCAGGGTCTCTTATCTATCTCGTTTCTGGCTGTTTTCATTGTTTCCCATCTAACCTGTCATTCTGCTCCTCTGACAATCTCAGACTCTCCCAGAACTGCAGTATGCTGGGCTCTCTCTTTCTAGAGTTTCTGTTCATTCACTGTCTGTTTTCATACACTACCTCGTCATGGTGGGCAGTACTCAGGTGATCTACTAATTATGGCATAGGATACATCCTAAAATCTCTTTGAAGTTTTAATGTCCTCATTCATAAATCAGGATAATAATTATACCTCATAGGTGTGCTATGAAGATTAGATAGTAATTATGTGAAAATGGTTTGTACACTGCAGAGGTGTAATACAAAATACTACCATTGTGGTATCCTTTTTATTAATGGCTAAATATTTTGAGTACTTCCATCTATCATTCTGTCTATCCATCTCCCTTTCTGACTGTGTATATGTATACAGACATACACATAAGATACAAACACACACAGCTAAGTCAATAGATTTCTATGTTCAATGAGAGCAGAAAATATTAAGGTTATCCCTCCAGGACCATATAGAATTTCTGGGCTTTGCATTGATTGTATTATCCAGGAACCAAGTCCTGAGGACAGAGGAATATCATGTATTGACCTTAGGCCTGGGTTACCTGAATCTTTAACTGTGGCAAGAGTGTACAAAGTCCAATTTTCGGTCAAAGTTCATTTTGAAGTCAATGCAAACCAAACTCCATTAAGGTGTCACTGTGGAGGTACAAAGGGATGGAGGTTGTAAAGAGAGCTACAAAGCCCATGGTGGCCATTCACTCAAAGAATGTCTCTGTATATTTAGTTTACTGACACCATTTCTCTATACAGAAGTTGAGCCATCCTACAAGAGGAATTTCGAAGTTTTTGATTTTTCTTTGGGCATTGATGTCATAAATATGCTAGTTATAGGCTGAACAATATAGGTTTACTATGAATCTAGTGTTTAATCTTGCATGTTAATATGATTAAGACTCAAAATTGATAGGAATGGACTCATAACAGGTCAGAAATGTCCCCAAGCAGCATGAGTGAAACAAAGAAACCTAACAAAGGAAAAGTAGTAAAAATAGATGGGTTAAAGAGAAAAGAACTGTTATGTTCAGTGAATAACTCAGATGTGAGGACCTTAAAGGCCTACAGAGTGGCTGTAATTCAGCTTCAAGTTTGGCTCTGAGCTTCCTGGAAGAAAAAGTTATTTAATCAGTTATTTCAATTTCATTTTCAGAAAATGAACTTTAAAAAAAATTTCCAAGTATCCTTGCACATAGCTGCACAGTGATGAGCACAGAGTAGATATTTCATAAATACATGTTGAATGGTTGACTGATATCACTGCTTAGTAAATGTGTAGTGAATACCATTGTATTACATTTTCGATCAATAAGAACATTAAGTGAAGCATCTTTTTGAAAGTTAATTGTCCTGATCTAAGCTAGAGAATCAAAGAGTATTACACCATGGAGATATTAATCAAGAGAAAACTTCATAAAAAGTTAGCTAGTATATTATATACTTGCTTTTGCCAAGGACCAGAATACATCAATTTTTTACTTTGTAAAATGTAACATTAGTAAGGAAATTTTATTTAAATATATTGTGATATTAACATAGTTTTAAACCTTCACAGAAATGGGTATTCTTCTATTGAAAATACTTACACATGTCATGTTTGTCTCTGAGCTTAAAGCCCTGGTATTTGTTGATAGTTCTTGGACTTATTTTTCACAGAAAACATGGAAGTTGGGTGGTGAAAGCTATGTGAACAGGCCACCCAAGTGCTTCTCGAGTATTGACTATCTCAGTCAAGCATCTCTAATCCCAACAGTAAATACAACAGGTTGGATTCTTAAAAGAAATACTGGATTTTTAGACATATTTTTTGTCCCTCTACTCTTAATGATTTGTCAGAAATGTCACTTATCCAAACGGGAGTTAGGTCACGATGGGACAGAGTTTTCATTTTCATTTCTCTCTCTTTCTACATGGAACTATCAATAGAATATTGTCTCAGCAGCAGGAAGCTGAAACTTCCCAGCTATACTCAGTGATGAGATGGATCTCAATTAGAAGATACAGCAGCTTGCGTTACACAGTACTTTAAAATTTGAAAGTACTTTCACTGATTCAGTAACTTTGATGCTCACACTGGTACCATAACAGAGATGGAAATGTAAACTTGCTCTATTTTCTTTTGTTTTTTCGAATAGAAACTAAAATTCAAGAAGATAAAATCTTGGTTAAAGATCCAAACCATTAAGTGGCAGGGCTAGGATTTAACTGTTGGAGGAAACACTGCTTAGAGATTTAACACATAGGTTTTGAAATCAGAGACACATAGGTTAAATTTGTTTTCTCCATCAACTACTAGTTGTGTGTACTTGGGTCAGGTCACATTACATAACCAAACCTCCTATAAAGAGGGTATAAAACAACTAACTCTATTGAATGACATAAAACAAAATGAGCTAATGACGGCAAACATATATATTCTATATGTATGTATGCATATATATGCATGTGTACACACATGTAAATACATGTATATTATATATATATATATTTAGCACAAAGTTGCCAATAAATATTGTTGACATTAATAATGGTCTTTATTTTGACAATTCTCTCAATTTCAAACCTCTTTTGAATAAAATGATCATCCAATCAGACACTTTTGATCTGCATTGTTGACGTTCTGAGCTGGATAATTCTTGAAGGAATCTGTCCTGTGCAATGTAGGATGTTCAGCAACATCTCTGGCCTCTACTTACTAGATAACGGTAGCATCCATCTCTCCTGTTGTAACAACCAAAAATAACTATAGACATTGTCAAATGTCCCCTACAGGGGAAAATCTCTCCAGTTGAGACCACTTATTTAGCTAGCACAGGCTAAAAGCAGATGACATAAGTCTATTTTAGCTGTAGCCTGTGAAAAAACGGGTAGCTGAGAAAAGGAAGAAGAAATAAAATACCAGAGGGTCTCCTTGTGACAGGCACTGTAGTCTTAGTTGCTTTCACATACATTATCTCCTGAGACTAATTCAACAAATTGGTAAGCTGTTATTATTATTAGCTTCATTTTACAGAATATTAAACTCACAGGAATAATAAGTATACTGTCTATACAATAAGTAAGAAGGCTTGTGTGAGTAAGGTAAGCTGATCAAACTTGTACAGTTAGTAAGTGGTGAAATCAAAGGTTGCATCTATATATAAATAACCGAAAGTTTTGAGTTTTTGTCCACCATTCTATGATATGTCTGGAGGCCAAATAAGACCATAACTGTAAGCAAAGAAGAAATATTTATAACATTTTTATAATTTTAATGTTTATAATTTATAAGCTTTATAATTTTAGAAGAATTCTAAAAGCCAGAGAAAGGAAATATCCAAGGAACTTAGATGAATCTCTTGATACAGTGGTGTTTTACTGATCCATTCAACAACTAAGAGCAGGAATCTCTGAGTTTAGTACAGAATTCATCGTAACCTCTTTGAGACTAAGTTCCAATACTTGATATAGTTTCATATAATTTTGAGTTTGAAGAGCTAAGTCATTTGCTAAAAATTATCTAGTGACTTGGATTCAGGGAGGTCAGTCTTTTTTTTTTTTTTTCCCCCTCCTGCCCTATTAACTTAGAGTGCAGGTAATTGTATCCAAACACTTGACTCCAGGCTTCAGTGTTTACCCTCCTGCCTGACAGTCTCCAGCCTCTCATTCTTCTCTCCCTTCATTAGTCACCTAATTCTCCTCTTTACATTTTGTCACCCACTCAAACTAACATCTTCCCAGGGGCCTAGCATCAGATTGCTGAGGTCTATATACAGTGTGTGACTGGCATTCTCTAGTCAAGTCTCTGGGGCTTGAACAATAATCTGAGAATGCCAGGTTCCTCTCTGGAATATGGTGTGACTGCTGAGAATTGAGAGCATTTTCACCATTACACCTTAGATATAATTGTAGAGCCCCTATGTCATCATGACTTTGTTATTTGTTCCAGGAAAACTCTGCCTGGGAAAGATAAACCTATAGACTAATAAACAATTTCACTGTTGGCTCTAGGAAGAGTCAAACTTACCAATTTATCTGAGTCACTAATCTGCTCCCCTGGGCAAAAGCTCATTTATCAACAACATTTCACTGATCACAGCTTACTTCATGACCCTTGCTTTCCTGTGTCCTCCAATTCTCAAGTCATACCATGAAATTTTCCCATTACTAATCTGTACCTCACTTTCAAAAAACCCACCTTAAACCATTTGAGCTTGGACCTCAGAGCACTATAAATATCCTACTTCTGACTCATCCTCCCATCAAGGTGGTAGTCCTTTGCTGTTAGCATAATTTCAACTCACCTGGTTACCTGTGATATTCTGAGGTTCACCAGTATGGAACTGGATTTGATATTCCTAATGATTACAACTGGTCCACAGACAAAGCTAAGTGAAGAAGGCATCTCAGCTTGTGGCAGTTAGGAGACCCCTCTTCATGCCCACTTCCTAGGAGTCCCACTGGGAAGTGCTATTCCATCAGCCAAACAGAGCTGATCTAACCCATGAAATTAAAGAGAATCAATCATTTATAGCATAATCTGTCATCACATTTATAACATTCAAACAGCATTTAAAAATGCAACTGAATTAAAAAAAAACTCAAAAAAAGATACATAAATAGATTTTATGAGCTGAAGGACAGAAGCATTAAACATCAGGATTGGAGACTGATTTTCACAGGAGACATTCTGTATCATGTGCTAATATTTGATGTATCCAAGACCCAAATTCCCTCTTTTCTTTTACATCTCACTGGTAGCTTCAACTTCCTCTCTGCTGTGTATCTTCAGTTCTGATTGCTACTAATAAGATTCAAAGTAAATTAAAGATGGTACTGTCTGAAAATGTTTTGACAATCTAAAGTAGATTACTAAAATGTCTAATATAAAGCAATTAATTAGCCATGATTAACATGTGCCAGCAAAATTCCATAGACAGCACAGAGTTAATCCTCATGAGGAACCAAAAACTACCTTTGAGGTGGAGTAGCTTATGAAATACCACTGCTAGAAATGGTGGTCCTAGGATTCAAGTCTGTCTAAACCCATAGCCCACAACACTACACTGTCTCTGTAATAGTGTAAACCAGGGGATAATGCCAGACAGAGGGATACAGAATAAAATTAGAAAAACGAAATGCCTTTGTTGCCTGAGGATGAGATTAAGAGATGTTTACTCTAATTGTCCCACAAATACCTCAGGAGATTTCCTAATTTATCTCTTTTAGATACATAAGGAGATATACCAAAGTCTAATCCAGCTGTCAGATCACTTCCTCATGGAGGGCAATAAACAACATGGATGAACACATAATTACAGAGAAATAGCTTAAAGGACTGGACATAGTGTAGGATTTCCTGTGGGTCTGAATTTGAATTCTGGACCTATCACTCAATTTGGGAAACTTCTTTTACCATGAAGAACTTCTTTTTTCATCTATAAAATTGGAATATTGAGGCCAATCTCAAATGGTTGTGCTGAGGACCAAATGAGATAAAACACTTTGAGAGTGCTGGGCAGGAATGCCTGAAACATAATATCTTCCTCTGAAATATTTACTAACACTGACAGAGCTTCACATCAATTTTAAACCCACACTATTCAAAACTGGATACCGAAATCCTGATATTTATACTGATTTTTAATTAAATCTTACTATTTTCTCGATATATGTTCCTTATAGTCATTCTGTATTAAAACATTTCTTATCTCCAGTTGTTATTTAAAGGCTAGAGAGAGAGAGATGTAAAATAGCATAACAAAATGCATAGTGGGAAACGGAATTCTGAATATTGCCAGCCACCAAAAAGCCTAATTCCAAACTTTGTAAATAACCGAATGTTTACAAAATGCACTTTTTTGTCCAAATGTGTTAAGTAATAACCTCCTAAAGTAACTGCAATGTTGTAGTAATTTTGAGGAATTTAGACAGAGATTGTCATTTCATTTGTTATAACTTAGACATTTTAAAGATTGGTTATCTGGCCAAGACAGTTTTCTTCTCCAGCCCTGCTTTTATCCTTTTGTAGATTCATTTATCTTTTCACCATTCAAGGTCATTCTAGTTAAGACAGAAACTGCAGCAATATACTACATCTTAAAATATTTAGGCTCTCTGACCCAAAGAAATTGACTGAATTGGGGCAGTTACAACCTTTACTTTAGTGCACAATGTAACCTAATAAAACCGTTCCAGGAAACTCTACAAACACTCATAAGTCATCAGCTTTAAAAAGAAAACATTCCAGCCTTGTGAAAGCTGAAAGCCTGGCATGTTAAATCTGTTTCCAGATAGCAGAATCCACAACATAAAACACAATTCAGATGCTGGCAATTGCTTCCAGAATGAGACTGCAGCATGCAGAGGGCTTGGTTAGCACTGCATGTTAATGTTGAGCATGTGTTTTGTATTATTCCAAACTACCGTCCTGGCCCCTAAACAATCTACTCAACATCCCGTAGAACAGATGGAAAAAGCAAATGAGCTCTTTGTGTCAGAGGCCTTGTCCTTGAAACCCAGATAAGTGTGGCACAGACTCAACGTGGCAAACACAAGGTAGAGTGGCAGAGTGGATTAGCAATCAGATTATCTGTCCACATATCTCATCTTTACCATTGATTAGCTGTTGGGCCTTGGATAAGAGTGTCATTATCTCTTAATGTCAATTTCTTCATCTAAAAAGAAAAGGCATTTGACTCATTCATTTCTTAAGGTTATTTCAAAGTAAAGCGTTTTCTCATTGCAAATTGTCAAAAATATGTCCAATTAAGTATCTTCTTATTTTTGAATAGTTTAGTATACTCTTCTAGAGCTGTAGCACATTGGTGCAGTAGTCTGACCATGGTCAGTGTGTGCACAGAGGTGTTATGGGCCACAGCAATGGCTTCCACCAAAGACAGCGCAGTGAGAAGGGGTTTGCCTTCTGTGGGTATGGTCATTATTACTGTGAAGTTTTAAAGAAGCCCTCTGCTTCTTGTATCTTTATCCAGATGGGATGGCTGAGACCCCAGTCTTATTGTCCTGTGTGGAATTTGGCTTTCAAAGAACTAAAACCTAACAAGGGAAGCACTCATTTTCATACCGTCTAAGTATTTCTTTTCGGATCAGTGACATGTAAGAGTCTCTTAGGTGGATTTATTTAAGTAATTTACCTGGGCACTAGTACACTAACATTCTATCTTAAATGTGAATTTTGTTCAGACCTTAGAAATAGCATGAAAAGCTCAAAAGAAGATTTATCGTTAATAAAATGCAAGTGGTGAAGGAAGGAAAACACTCATAAAGTGTGTAAATGCATATGTATATCAGTCTAACTGGGGGTTTACATGAGGAAGATGTTCAGATTACTGCATAAGTCTCTGTGTAAAAAGCCTTGGATAAAATTAATAAGAGAGAGAATAGATTAAATAATTAGGAACACCACCAAGTGGTCAATGCCATTCACTAAAGTGATTTACTTTTCTTAAGAAGATGATGAAAGTCTTATTCCATGGAAGAGTTTAAAAACTAGTCAAATAATTCAAATATTAGAAAACCAAAGAACAATTCACATGCCTGTCTTCAGGGTTCTCACTGGCCTCACTGCATAAGAGACTCTGAACTTTCAGTTCAGAAATCAAAGGAAAACTATCTGGAGAGTGAAGGATTTCCTATTGGGGTTCCAGTAACCCATAGCTTTGCTAGGATGTCAGTATCTCCAGAATACCTTTTCTCATGATGTTTTTTGTGTATTTTATAACTCCAGAATAAGACTGAATCAGTAACTAAAAGAGTGTATCATTTTTAAAAATTTTTTGAATTAAATACTGTGATTTTCTGTGTTTCTTTTGGAGTCAAGGCTAAAGTTGAATTTAGTTGTATGAAAACAATGCACCTTGTAGGTTGCATGACAAATAATTCTCCTAATTGTGTGTTTAAATCTTTGATATAAAAATTTAGGACACATCCTTTTCTCTAGGTAAAAACACAAATCAAGGAATCCCTGAGAACACTGCATGCACTGAATATACAGGCACTAGCTCACCGACTTAAAATACGACTCTGTGCTGCACTTCATTCTAAATGTTAGATAAATGCAGGGAAACACTGTCTCACTGAAGGGACGCTCAATCCATAATTTGCTTAGTGTTGGCAGTGAATTATTAACTTTGATCTATAGAGAACTGAATCCATCCTTCCTTCTGAATTACAGAATTATAGACTTTAGGAGTTGGAAAATGCCTGAAAACAGCTGATTCAGTAGATGGCAATGGCTATTCCTTGCAGATCAGTTGAGCCTCAGATTTTGACACAGAGCAGACGGATATGCCTCTTGTTTACTCCCTATATCCCTTTTTAAGTTAATTTTTTTTCATTTTCTTGTTTATATTTAGGGAAACTTAGATTTCCCTTAAAAAAATTGTGTGTGTGTGTGTGTAGGATTTGGAAAGAGAATCATATTATAGCACCTTCATTTAACAGATTAAGAAAATTATGTCTGGAGAAGTGAAATGCTCAAAGAGGAAAACAAGTAACTAGTGACAAAACTAAAAAGATAATTTAGTAATTCTGCATATCAACTCAGTGTCTCAGACCTATCTTTCAGGTGGTAAACTGCTTCAACATTAAAGGATGGCAGAGATGAATCCAACAGAAATATTTTTTTGCATAAAATCAGCTTACTGACAGCATATGTAAGCCTCAGGGAGCAGAAAATTTGTGAAATAGTGTCCCTTGGAAGTTTAACTATTTCACTGTAGTCTGTATATTGGAAATGAAAAGGTTAAACAGGAATACAAGAAGTGTTTTGACCTAGTGGTGATTAAACGTGTTATTCAGGGAGTGCTGTGGCATCTAGAACTATGCCCATCGCCCCAGCTCTGAATGCAATCAAATGGTTACTTGGTCTTCCAGACAAAGCAGAGTCTACTCATTCTCTATTTTCCTATACTCACCAACACAAGTGAGTAGAATAAAGAGGCAGCCAACCAGAAAACATAAAGTGCTCAGAGATGCAGGAGAAAGAAAACGTCAAGCCTATGTAAAGAGAAAAGGAAACTTTTACCAGTTTATAAGTAAGGCTTTTGAAAGCAAGTGGCAGAGAGAGTTACTGCTCACCAGATAGTCTGTATTGTAGCCTGCATTTCCCTGACTCCCTCGCAGTTAGATTGTAGTTAGGGGACAAGTAAATGGTTCTGGCCAGTGGCCTGTAAGCACAAGTGATAGTGATGTGAGCCACTTCTACTCAGAGGAAACAACAAATATTTGTGCTCCATATTCTTTCTTCCTTCTGTTGCAGTGAGAATGGAGGTCACATTTCGAGGGAACAGAGCCCTCAGATCCATAAATCTAGGTCATTGAGACACTGCTTGGAAAGGAATTACAGAGGACTTTGCATGGGGAGAAAGGGGGTAACGTCTATGTTAAGCTACTAAGATTTTACCTTTGTCCTGCAGCAGAAGTTAGTCTATTTAAGAGGAAAATTATTTTTATAAGAATCAATTTAAGATTTCTTAATATAAAATTTCTACACATTCATAAATAGAAACAGCTTATAGTCAGTATATTAAATGAGGTGATATTAAAATATATATATATTTAAGGGCATAGTGATGCTCCAAATATTTATATTTCCTTTCTGATCAGTCTGTTTTTTTTAAAGCATGAGTTACTTTAGCACAGTCACCATGGGCCACCAGAAGAGGCAGAGAACTGCACAATTCAAGAAGTAGCAGAAACCAGAATAGCAAACAATTAATTCCCTTAACCAAAGCTTGCTAAGGCCTCTCATTTGTTCCTTTATGCAGTAAATAGTAATTAATATCAGAACATCACTGTATCCTTGTCAATGTGTTACATATATTATTTCCTATATTAACTACATGGTAGAGTGTGTTCAACTGTGACACCACAGGATAAATTCAGTTTTTTATAAGTAACCCTTTGTTGCCTTCACAAAGTCCTGTATAAACAAAACCCTGCAGGCATATAGTGTGATTGAAGGGTATCTGGGTTAAGTGGGTCCTGTTTAGATATGGCAATCGATATCCACATGCCCCACTGGTGAAGCTAGGTAATCAGTATCCATCACAGAACGTCTTAAAGAGCTATGTGAATGTAAGTCATGGTCAATAATTTATCTTTGCTTAAGTTACCGTTCTGATATAAAAGATAAAGGCAATAAAAAAGAATGGTGCATTCCATAGGCTAAAGAATAGCACAAAGAAATAAAAACTTCAGAACTTCAATAAACCATTTCAACAGAATGACTGTGTCTGAGTGAACAGTCTCTGCAAATATAATCCAGTTTAGCTCCACTAATTGATTTCAAGCAGATACAACTGAAAAGATTCCTTGGAAGAAAGCCTTTGTCTTTTGTTGTAATAAATACAATTTGACATAGTTTTTATTCAGAGTCTCTATATTTGCTGTCATTCATCCAAGTAAATAAAAATTAAAGCCAGTATCATGGTCACATATAATAACCTTCTCATTTGGAAAAGAAGGCTAACTTGAAAGAGATCACTGGAAGATGTAAATTTTAAATCCTTCCTCTTAAAAGTGACTGGAATCCCCAAATAAATCAAACATCTGGATCTTTCAATAATACTCCTCTCTCTTCAAAACAAATAGTCAGATAACACAGACAGAGATGGTAATTAAAAAAGGCTCCAGCACTAATTACAATGAGCTGAAACAATGGTTTCTGCAAATACCCTTTCTTTCAACCCCCAATAGCCCGGCTCTTGGTTTCAACAACTAAAGACTAATGAAAACAAAAGTGTTTACAATTCTAATACTCACTGAGTAACTGATGAAGTGTATTCCCCCTCTGATACTGGCACAGTACCACACAGATGACTCAGTGAAATAAAAGAAAACATTTAGAAATAGAACCATGTACATATAGAAATTTAGTATCTGTAAAAGTGGCATTTTAATCACTCAGGGAAAAATGAAATATTAAAACATTTATTAAAATTATAATTAAAACAAATATTAATCCATTTATGTGGACAACCGGATTATCACTGGAAAAAAAGATAGCACTGTATCCATACTTCACACTATACATAAAAATAAACTTCAACTGAATCGCAGATCTATAAGTGAAAAAATGAAACAACACAATACTATAAACAAATATAAATGACATTTTAAACTCAGTGTTAGGAATTTTTTTTTTAACTGAGTCAAAAATTCTGATACATTAGAAGGAATTTATAATAAATTTAGCGACATAAAAAATCATAAGTAAAATCAAAAGAAATTTAAAAACTGGGAGGAAATATTTTCAATATCTATCACAGAAAATGAGATATTATCTCTAGTATATAAAGGAAATAAATACCTACAATTCAGGAGAAAAACAGGTACAAGACATTGACAGTCTCAAAAATAAACAGTTGCCCTTAAAACATGATGAAGTGTTCAGTTTTCACTCATTAAAATTAGAAATGTAGATTAAAACTACTCTTAAAATTTATATGGAATCACAAAAGACCCAGAATTGCCAAAGCATTACTGAAGAAAAGGAATGAAGCTGGAGGAATAACCCTCCCAGACTTCAGACAATACTACAGAGCTACAATAATCAAAATAGCACAGTTTTGATTACAAAAACAGACATATGGATCAATGGAACAGAACAGAGAGCCCAGAAATAAGTTCACAAACTTTTGGTCAATTAATCTTTGAGAAAGGAGGTAAGAACATACAGTGGAGTAAAGATAGTCTCTTCAGCAAATGGTGTTGAGAAAACTAGACAGCTGCATGTAAATCAATGAAGTTAGAATACTCCCTCACTATACACAAAAATAAACTCAAAATGGCTTTAAGACTTGAATACAAGACAAGACACTATAAACCTTTTAGAAGAAAACATAGTCAAAACATTATCTGACTGAATCTCAGCAATATTCTCCTAGGGCAGTCTACCCAAGCAATAGAAATAAAAGCAAAAAAAACCAAATGGGACCTAATTAAACTTACAACCTTTTGCAAAGGAAATCATAAGCAAAGCAAAAAGACAACATATGGAATGGGAGAAAATAATTTACAAAAGGTGAGACTGACAAGGGCTTAATCTCCAGAATATATAAACAGCTTAATAAGGAAAAAACAAACAATCCAATCCAAAAATGGGCAGAAGATTTAAACAAGCAATTCTCCAAGGAAGAAATACAAATGGACAATAGGCACATGAAAAAAAAATGCTCAATATCGCTAATTATCAGAGAAATGCAAATCAAAACTACAATGAGGTATCACCTCACACCAGTCAGAATGGCCATCATTCAAAAGTCCACAAATGATAAATGCTGGAGAGGCTGTGGAGAAAAGGGAACCCTCCTACACTGTTGGTGGGAATGTAATTTGGTGCAGCCATTATGGAAAACAGTATCGAGATTCCTTAAAAGACTAAAAATAGACTTATCATATGATCCAGCAATCCTACTCCTAGGCATATAGCCAAAGGGAACCCTAATTCAAAACATACATGCACCCCAGTGTCCAAAGCAGCAATACTTACAATAGCCAAGGTATGGAAACAACCTAAATGTCCATCGACAGATGACTGGATAAAGAAGAAGTGGTATATTTATACAATGGAATATTACTCAGCCATAAAAAGTGATAAAATAATGCTATTTGCAGCAACATGGATGAACCTGGAGAATGTCATTCTAAGTGAAGTAATCCAGAAAGAGAAAGACAAATACCATATGATATCACTTATATGTGGAATCTAAAAAAAGAGAGAGAGAGAGAGACAAATGAACTTACTTACAGAACAGAAACAGACTCAGACGTAGAAAACAAACTTATGGTTACCAAAGGGAGAAGGGGGTGGGAAGGGATAAACTGGGAGTTCTAGATTTGCAGATACTAACTAATATACATAAAATAGATAAACAACAAGTTTATACTGTATAGCATAGGGAACTATATTCAATATCTTGTAGTAACCTATGGTGAAAAAGAATATGAAAATGAATATATGTATGTTCTTATATGACTGAAGTATTGTGCTGTACACCAGAAATTGACCCAACATTGTAAACTGACTATACTTAAAAAAAAACCCAAAAAACTACACTTAGATACCACACTCAAAGCAAACCCATTTTCCCATGAGTTTTTGATTTGAGACTCACTGATAGGTGGTGTTAGTCCTTAGCCCATAATAAATTCTCCTGGCTATTCAGCAAACAAAAAGTGTTCTGTTTCTGAGAACAGCTAAAATCACAATGGAGAACTTTCAACTGTACTTTCAGGAACAAAGACAACATTATTAACAAAACAAAAGTGAATATTTTATATAAGCAATAGCTTTTGTCTTTAAATCACTACTACTATATAGATTCTCTCTCTCACTCTCTTTTTTTTTTTAATCACAGCTTTCCCTTTGTTCTTTGAAAATCAAAGAACTATGTTAGAATTCTTAAAACGTAAGCATCAGAGCCTCTATTCTTGCAAATACTATATAATCTCGGAAGATCATGCACAAAGAAAAAGGCTATTTTTTCCTTCTAAAAAGAAAGAGAGATAAATGGGAAAGAAATTGATAAGAGACAATTACATTTGGCTGGTCCATCTGGTTGAATAAGCATTTTGTTTTTTGAACTAAGAATTTTCATTGGTCATGTCTCCTGCTTTGACATTTCCTCTGAGTCCTCAAACTATCGTTCCCAGGCTACTGGCAGTAGTGTTAAATGGGTTTCTTCTTAAAAATAGAGATTCTTGCCCCAAACAAGACTTAGGGAATCAGAGTATCTGGGAGCAAAGCCATAGAATCTGCATTTTAATAAGGTTGGTGATGAATATACATGATAAAGATAAATACTAAAAATTGAAAAATGCTGCTGTATTCTTCACTGGTGATTTTTGTCTGCTCCTGACAACTTTCTGTATATCTTAATAATAGTAATAGTCATAGCTAGCATTTCATTACTGCTTACATTGAGCTAAGCAATCTACATTTATTTTTCAATTTAATCTTCACAACAGTGCTCTGAGGGATGTATTTTTATGTCCACTTCTGGGGTGAGGAATTTTAACTTCAGTGTGTATAACTAAGTTACTAGTTAGTCTGTACACTAGTAAACTCAGAACTAGTATTCCCTTCCAGTTGTGTTACAGTACAAAGCCCAGGGTCTTAACGGCTATTATGCAACTTTCCATTCAATAAAGCTTTCTGGCGGATGATGGATGGATGGATGGATGGATGGATGGATGGATAGATAATTATTTAGAGATGAATGGAATGATGCATAAATATATCCACAGATAAACTGTATACAGGGAAGTAATGAATGCCATGAGGAATGATAGAGACAATAAGTGTCATGAAATAGGATAGAGGAGAAATGGAAAGCTCTGCCCTGGGGTGGGGAATGTCATGAAGACACCATTTCTAAATTAGGGCATGAATATTAAGTAAAAGATGGACAGGTGGAGATCCACAGAGTATATTTCATGTGGATGCAAAAAAACGCATGAAGAGAGAGGGGAAAGCACGGGGATGGTAGAAAAAAGAGCACACACTACAATATGCAAAGTAGGCAGTAGAAGACAAGAGCAAAAGACAGGACTAGACATTCGGGTTGAAGGAAGATCATATTGGGCTTCAGATGTTAGTTCAATTATTCGAACACAATTCAGGAGGCAAACAAGTGTTTACAAAAGCTTCAGGTATTGTCAGTTCCTCTTTCTTTGCTTTACTCAGGGTATTCTCTTGGTCTGAAATATCCTTCCTTTGATCATCTGCCTGGAAAACTTTGCATCTTTCAAAACTCACTTCAAATGTCATATCTCCTGTTTTCCTTGAAAGCTCTTTATTCTACACCTCTTAAAGATTAAGTCTTACTTATCTAAGTCCTCTTAGTATTATATTCAAACCTTGATTTTAGCAGAGTAATTAAAAGTGTAGGCCCTGGGGTCAGATACCACCTGGTTAGAAGCCTAGCTCCACCTCTGCTTTCCAAATAGCCTCAGTTAAATGATTCAAACCCCATGTGCCTCAGTTGTCCTCTATAACACAGACCTTATTAGCACAACCTGATGTCATTATGGGAATTATTAACTTCAGTAAGCTTTATAAAGTGTTATGCTTCTTTCTGTAATGCACTAAATGTTCTGCAAATACTAGCTATTAATTGCTACCATATTAACACTTATTGTTTGTACTAAAGTTATTGGTCTACATGTTTTTCACTAAGAGTAATTTCTTTAAAGGCAGAAATATATATGAGCATAAATGGGGAAAAGATCTAGAAAACTCATTTGTACAAAGCTGTACAAAGTTGGCTAGTTGTGTTAGGATATTAAAGTAAGAAAGTGAGAATTCTATGGTAGACTTTAAGACTCCCCAGACTAAATCAGGAAATATTTTGGGGGGCAAGGGAAGTCTTTTTAGGACCTACGCCACCTCGATTACTTTTCTGTCTAAATCTCAACAGTCAACTGTCATATTTCAGAAACGCCCATTATTAGAATAAAGTAGAAATTTTAATACAAGTTGCCTTATATAAGCAACTTTATTTATACATATTGTGAAATGTAACAATTTTAAGTTTTAATTGCCCAGATCACTGTTGCCTGAACAGATAGGTACTGAACTATCTCAGTTCTAGGGGAACATAGTGAGTTTTTGCAGTGTTTTTTTCTGGTCTTCCAATTTTCATTATGGTGTTGAATCTGGTCTTTGCATTTAAGGCTCAACTTAATCACCATATCTGAAGCCTGAGGAATTTTACAGAGGATATTCAGATGTAATAAGATACCTTTTTTCACAATGTGGAAGTAGTTTAACTTTGGGTGAGTGCCTGGGTCAAGGAAATTATTCAGTTGCTAGCGCATATTAAGTTTAGATTAAATTTGACACACACTATTTACTCAGGCATTCAAAATATTTTTCTTACGAAGCTGAAAGTAAAGAAAAGAAAGTATACTTGACTACACTTTAGCAAAGCTTGATTCTGATATTTCATGTCTCTGGAGACTGATTTCAATGAAAAAAATCCCACAAGACTGAGGAACATGGGGACAAAGTGCAATGCTGGTGTTTTGTATAATTTCCAGCAAACACAATTTTCAACACTCACATACTCAGCATCTTTGAAATAGCCCAATGTTTTGTTTTTCTCTAACAGTATTGACCAAAATGGGTCTCTGAAGATAGCTATACTATCAAGGGAAGCTTTGATATGATTAAAGATGTGAACAGTGCTCCAACCTGAATCTTTATGTACAGCTTTACTAGATGAGGGGATTACCCTTACGCACTTCTTATCATATGCTCAGGGGCCATGAGGATAAAGAGACTTACGGTCACTGAATGATGATGATGATGATGATGATGATGATGATAGTCAATACTGTCAAACGTTTACTATGTATTATGCACTATCACAAACATGCAGAGGAATGAGCTCATTTAGTCTTCACAGTAACTGTATGAGGTGGGCACTGTTGTTACCTTGATTTTACAGATGGAGACACACAGAGAGGTTAAGTTATTTGCTCAAGTAAGTAGCTGAGCCAGAATTTCAACTCTGATCATCTGGACCCAGAGCCCATGACCTTAACCACTATACTAAACTTACCATACTATACCATGCTACACTATTCCACTCTGTTGTCAATGCTCTTTTTTAATGCCAATTTAATCTAATTTCCACTTAATCTGGTACTAAAAACTAGAGTGAAAATGATAAATTAAGGAGAGAAATTAATTTCCCAGAACATTTTAATCATGGAAAGCTTAGGACCCCTATTCTTCATTCTTCACTCAACAAATATTTCCTGAACATTTATTATGTGCCAGATACTCAGCTGAGACCAGAGTTACAGCAGAGACTGAGACAAATAGGAGCTGGGCACTCAGGGAACTAAGGCAGGACAATAAGATGACAACAGACAAGAAAACAAAAAATCAACCTTAGCATTATGAGAGAAATAAAATGGGTGATGTGAGAGAAAGTGACCCAGGCGAAGGGCTACTTTAATTGCATGGGAAGAAAAGTCTTTTTGATGGGATGCCACTTGAGATCACAGTTGTGAGAAGGGGCCATCCTAGGCTGATCTGGGGAAACAGAGGCAACAGTCAGTGAAGAGCTGTGAAGGCAAGGGAAGGCTTGGTATTTACAGCAAACAGTGGAAAACTTTGAGCCACAAGGCATGACTTACTTTCAAGTGACTAAATATAAATAGGCAAGCAAATTAGTCCAATTCTTCCTCAGTGCTATGAAACAGAGCTCTAATTAGCATAAGTGAGCGGTCACCAGCTTGCTGTCACCACAGGAACATGAAACATCTTCATTTTAACAACAATGTGTCTGGGTTATTATTTTTCTGTGTAAAGAAGCAATATATTACTATGTAAATAGTTTAATAATGTGTTAATGCATTTATGAATGCATAACCAATTTGTATTAGGTAAAAAGTTTCACATTAAAAAAATCTGAACATAAAATCATAAATGTCTTTTAATCCAAATTATGATTAATACAAATATTTTTTAAATGCCTGAATAAAATTGACACAGTGCCATGAAATGCTGAAAGAAGTTATTTCTAGTTAGAAGAAACTTGAATTTAGATTTTCCCAATTTGGGATAATGATTTGAAATAACTTAACTGTCCAAAAATTAGAAATAATTAAATATGTTGTGGTACCTGACTAAAATGAATTTCTAGATGACAAATAAAAGGATGTTTGCAATAATTTGTAACAACATAGGGACTCCCAGCACTCTTTCCTCTGGCTTACATTATATTTCACACATAACATCTACCACCTTCTAAAATACTACATAATTTTCACATTCATTATATATAATTATATATTCATTATATATTACCTATCGTAGAATATAATCACTATCAGTGTATAAATTATTGCCTGTTTTGTTCAATTATGTGAAGCCTAGACCATTTCCTGACAGTCAATAAATACTGAATGAATGAATAAATAAATAGAGAGGTATGTAATTGTTTTTAATGGTTGAAACTTAAAATATCTTGAGGATCCAAATTTTAGCAAATAATACTGTTGAACTAGATTACTTCCTAATCTGGTTTCCCCTTTAATTTATGATTGTAAATTAAGAGCATTGAAGTCAATAACAGATGTTGAAGACATCAAAAAAAAAAATGCTATGCACCCTAAGTAAATACTAGTTAACCACTTTTTAGTTTTATATTTGAGAGATTCCCAAAGAAATTATTTCTGTAGAAGTTGTGCTGACAAAATAAATAACTAAGCAAGCTTCCTCTTTATGAACTTGACAGCTAAATTCTCAAACTAGTCTAACTGCGTTTAACAGGATACGAATTATCTAAGTTTAATTCTGTGTTATATGCATGCATGTGCACAACTATTTTATGTACAACACACAGATTATGGTAGTAGGAAGGGGGATAGGTATTTTCGTGAAGAGATTCTTTAAACTGTTTAAAGTTGGAAACTTTGGTTTATAAAATTGCTACAGTTTATCTAACAGTACATGTAAACAATCCTGTTTTTGTCTTCCATACTTATACACAAGAGAAAGAGTCTTTATTTTAGAATCAGTGCAGCTCTTAAATTTCACACTAACTTACGACATTCATTAATACTTTCATTTAAACACAGTCGAATGTTTAAGTAATGATTAAATGTTGGCATGCAATATGCTAAGTTATAAACTATAGAATACTTGTTAGAATTAGGGACTGGTATCTAAACTTTAATACATACATTTGGGCATGTGTAGCTTTTCAATTTTTTTTTTCAGTGTACAGAGTAAGTGCTATTATAGAATATTTTTACCTACACTGAAAGATGTAACAAATAAAGCTCTCATTTTAACACCAGAGACAAAGAAATTTTTGTTGTTATCCTGTAACTCATGCTTTTTTAGAAAAAAGGAAAAAAAATCAGATACTTTTAGAATAATTTTTGAAATCAGTAATTTCTTAAGATTTCTTCATTATGATTTCTGTCAGCTTTGTTTTATTTGCAAAGTATTGAAGTACAATTACGTAAAATGTGTTGCACTAGAAACATTTTGACAAACAAAAGATATAATTAAAAATATGATACTCATTGATAAAAAGGAAAACTGCAAACCTTTAAAAAAATCAAAATTTAATTGAATCTCAATCATCAAAAATGTTTTAGGAAAAGGAAAAATATAATTTAAAGTTACCCTATTTCAGTTGCTGTATGTAAAGTTTCATAGGTGATCCTATTTAATCCTAGCAATGTATAGAATAGGAAATATAAATAGAAACAATTCTGTAGAATTAAAGGCTTGGATTTTAGAGATGACAAGAAAATTGTTAATATCACGTGAGGGAAAACTGAAATTCACACTCAGTTTTGCCAGACTTCAAAACATTTATTATTATACTTTATTATACATAGAATTATGAGGAAGGAGGGGTCAATACAAGAGAGAGAAACTTTGATACTTAAAATTTATGAATAACTGAGTTTTGAGCCAAAATATATGTTTTCCCTAGATTCAGAATCTTTTGGGAGCTGGATATATGCATCCTTACTTCTCACTCAACAGGGATCACAGAGTAAGTGAACCTAATACTAATTTGATGATTGGGGATTTTGAAGTCACTTAAGTTAATGTTTCACACCATCATATCTCACTGATATGAGAAATGCACATGTATTTTGTTTAAATTTTTTTTAAAGTTTCAAATTCTTTGAGGTAAAACAAACACAAACAGTTTTAAAAGACTGTTTGACGTATAATATGTTGATGATGAGAATGGAAATTGGTACAATCCTTTTTGAAGGGAATTTGGCAATAACCAACAAAACTACTTATGTGCTTACATTTTGATCTAGCAACTCCACTTCTAGGAATATATCTATAACAATATGAAAATACATATTATACATTCATGCATATACGCACATTTAATAATTAAATTGTATCAATGTTAATTTATTGATTTTGATCACCACCCTGTGATTATACAGGTGAATGTCCTTTTTAAAAGAAAATATGCATTCTTCTTTTATATTAGGACTAAAGGGACATCATGTCTGTAACTTACTACATTTTAAGAAATAAGAGAAACTCAAGGGATATGCTAAGTATAGCTCGTATGTCAGTTAACTGTCAATCACCTGTGAGGCCTACTGGTCACTGATAAAGTTAATCTAGCGTATGTACGCTCCATAGGTTAGCTTGCACCTCCTCTTTCACATTGCTTTTGGCTATCTGTTTAAATTGACTTAAAAATTGTGTACATAAAGCATTTGATTGGGTCTTGGAATCTTTCTTTTCCATGAGCTCTAGAATAGCTGGCCCCACGGTGTATTTGGAGGCTTCAAAGCAATTTCCTATTTGGCAATCTGGACCCAAATATTTAAATTGGTTGAAAATAGAAATCAGCACATGTGATACAGTAAGTGTTTAATAACAACAATTTAGGTACCACATGCAGTGTTATCTCTATCTCTGTACTATTACATATATGTATATATATATAAATATACACACATACCACATCTTTATTCATTCATCTGTTGATGGATATTCAGCTTGCTTTCTTATCTTGGCTCTCTGTGGTGTTAACTTTGTCATCAAGTCATCATCACAGCAGTTCAACTCTTTCCTCTGCTCAATTCAGTTTCCTTCGCTTTCCTTCCATGAGTATTGATTCCAAGCACATTTTTAAAATAAATACTTAATAAATATCCTGCACGTAGGTCAGTCTCAGGGGTTGCCTACCACAAGACCTAACTTGTGGCAACTGATGCCAGAAATGAAATGAGAAAAGAGAAAATAATATTGGATTTTAGTGCTAGACTATTTGCTGCACAGAGGCGGTGAGTACTTCATCCTTATATTAGAAGGAGCACAGCCAGCACCCTGGCATCATGTAGCAGTCCATTGTTAAAACTTTCACCAGAGGAAAACTGGGATGCATACTGGTAGAAGGGAGTGTGCTAGCTGGTGTGAACAGATCAGGCATTTGAAAAGCATGTGGGCCACAGAAACCGTAAGAACTGATTATTGCATTTGACCAGTATCTCACCACAATGAACTAAATCAGTTTAGAACTGTACAGACGCATAAGTTTAAAAATAATCGTGCCCTCTCTTCTAAGCTAAGATACAAACCACAACATCTCAAGCTTGTAGTCAAGTCTAAACACCTGAGAGTTCAATAGGTTAGGATACATTATCCCTGAGTTATTGAAATGACAACTTATGTTGGCTCAGAGAAGCTCTTACCTGTGGTGAAGTGAGGTAAATAATGAGGTTTTATACGCAAGCTTACATTTTTAAACTCTTTGGACAGTGTTCCTTTCTCTTGGGGCTGACTTACCAACAAAATGACCACAACTTCACTCATGTGAACAGTAGGTTAAGAAATCAAAATTCTCTTTAAAAAGTTCATCATTGTATATACCAGTAGCAAAATATCTCAGCTCCTTGGTTATGCACAATTGGCTGTTTGCATTTATATTTTGAGAAGGACTATAAGATATCAGAGGAAAGGAGTGGCATGACTTCTGAAGAAAGATGTTTGCCAGGAGTACATGGGAAATACAAGTGGAATTATGCAAATAAAGGCTCTTCATCATATAGTTCAGGATGAATAAATGAAAATTGAAACCTTATAAAACACAAGGGGGAAGAAATTCTCAGTACTGACTAGAGATGAGTCATTGATTACTTCATCTCTTTTTTACAAATGAATTTAATTTCACAATATTTATCACACCTGAAGAGCAGTAAAGACATAAATATGTATTTTCAGTGATGACCAGCAGATGGCAGGAGCACACAGACAATCCAGCCACGACTGCCACGTTATAAAGCAGTTGCTCAAAGGAATATATTTCTAAATGGAGGCGGGTGTCTATGAAAATCATTGACGTCAAAAAGTGAAATATAGCAAATGCATGAGGCAATAGTAAAATTTTTAAGTAATGTAAATTTTCATGATTTCATGAGTTTAGTGTGAATTTTTATAACTCAAAATTTAAGGCTAATATATTTAAGTTAGGTATTGCAAAATCCGTTTAACTAAAATAAGATATGCCATGCTATTCATCTTGCCGCTTACTGAGATGTAACTTTCCAGCTTTGCCTATGTGACTTAAAGAAAACTTCATCTGGTCAAGAAGTGTTCAGTATCGAAAAAGGAAAATGTAGCAGGGTAACAATTTTGCAACATTTTATTAAAAGACTAAATATGTATATAAGAGGTTAAGAAGAGGGCTGTCGGGGTTGTGCGCACTAGGATGATCCAAGCAAAAATTGCTCCTGGGGCACTTGAGCCAAGAGGTGAGAGGTTGTTACAGCAATGAGAGATTGGATTTGTCCCTCCTCTGCTTAAAACCATCCAATGGTTTCTATTAATTTATAAATAATTTGGTATTACAAATTCCAGGTCCCTAGAGATCTGGCTCCTGCCCATCTCTCCACTTCATTTCCTGCTATTATCTCATGTTCACTCCATGTTCAGATGGAGAACAGTGTTTTCTTTCTTTTGTGCTTTATTTATCATATCCTGTGCCTTCCATTGGGAATGCCAAACTCTCTTCTCGGTAAGCTTATTTCTACTCAAGCTTCAAAAGTCTCCACTAATACGTCACCTGTTTTAAAAGCTTTACATGACTCTCCAGAGGGTCAATTGTTCAACTGTCCCTCTGTTGTGCTTCCAGCTTTTTGAGATCTGTCACTCTTGAGTTCTTAATCACATCCAATTCTCATTGATTCTCTATTTCTCTGATCACTTCATTAGACTATAGGCCTTAGGAACAAGTACTAGCTATTCATTCATTCACTGTCATTCAACAAACATTTCAGAGTGCCCACTGGATGAGGGGCCCCTTTGTGATCCAGCAGCAGATTGTATCCTTAGACAATTTACAGTCTAGTGAGAAAGACACAGTAACCCAGAAGGCATTATCTTCTTCAAGTGGAGGATGAGGGAATGAAGCATAAGGAAGTGACATAACTTTTCCAAGGTCAGACAGGTAGTAAATGGACAGCCAGGATTTAAAGCCTGCCAAGCCCACAGCCAATATCTCTAACCCTTATAATCTACTGCTTTCCCAGAAAAAAAATCCAGGAACAGACACAAGTCCCAGCTTAACCCTTGCACAATCAGGACATGTTCGTGCTTGTGCCACATAGTGTAAGCTATTAAAAAAATCAGAATGCAAAGCAGTCCAAAGCAATGACATGGTTTTTATGTTATGATCCAATAAAACAAAGCCTCTTTTCTATTGAAGATACTCCCCCACACAGAAACAGACAATGGAATTAATTAAGCCCATGGTTCAAGGTTCCTCTCACTGAATATATTCCCATGATCAATTATGTTTTTGTACAATTTGCAGAAGTCATAATGCACTAGGACTATTGTCTCTGTCTACTCTGAGTTCCCTCTGCCACACCTCACCTTTCATCAAGTGGGACCACTGAGTGGTCATGAGTACTTTTGCGACTTGATGGGGGAGTTGAGGGAGAGAATGATTTATTTGGGGTTTAGTGATATATGATTACGGGCTTAGCACCTTATACTTACGTAGAATTAAGTTATTGCTGGCAGTTCTGGTGTAAAGATGGATTCTAGGAATATTCCCACCCTTTGCTGTGTGAACTCACTCACCAATATGGCACAAAGGTACAAGGACAGTAATTGTGATTGTGAAATGGATGTGTCCAATGTAGCTTCACTCCAGAAATTTGTGATTAGAGGAGAAATAACATTTGAAATGTACCAAGCCTGAAACGTCAGAGAAATTCTACCAAATTCGATAGATCATAGATGAGAAACTTGGGAGAGGTACTTCCAAAATTGACCTTAATCCTAAAAATTTACATGGTATTACCAAAAATTATTGTGTAGCCGAAAATAACATTTTTTAAAATGAGAAGAAGCTACTTTAACCAAGCATGAGAGAGAAAATAAATCATTTTTTAAAATTCCTGCTATATAAAAAGTTATCACAAAATCAATGCCATCTGAAGCAGGTATCAAAGAGTATGAATCCAAAAATTACACAGGAAAAATGTGATAGAGGGTTCCAGACAGTTAATTAATAAAAATGACATTTTTTTTTCAGTTTGTGCTTTTGTGCAACTTGTCAGCATTGAGAAAAAGTGTAATTGTAGTAATTTACTTTTTTCAGCTCTGAAAACTCTGCTCTCCTTCCTGCCGACTACTATATATAACATTTTGCATTATTATTTCTTGAATTTCTTCTAATTATATAAGCACCAGGCTTCACAAATCCTGGATCATTCCTTATTCTCAAGCCAGAAATAATTTCTCATTTGAATTTTCTCTGAGACTTTTACGGTCTCTATCTTTTTCTGCCACTTACATGTTCTTGAATAAAGCTTAATTATTCTAGTTCACTGTCTACATTCATGCAAAATATTACGCAGAGTTAAGAGGGCTTTCTAAGCTGGAAATCTTTTCTTAACATGGCCTCAGTAGTGAGAGTTTAATAAACGGGTATCTTAAAATTTTGCTATGAATGTTGCTATTTATAAATTTGCTATAAAATAGTTTTGCTAGAACAAACCTATTTTAAAATTTACAGAAAAAACATAACTTCAAAAACAGCAGTGAATGGCTTTAAGCCATAATCAAGAGGACACACGTGTTGCACTCCAGGTTTCATCTTGGACTCTGGGTATCTGGTCAGCTGTCTTAGATGAGGTACTATCTTTTGTTGTCTTTGAATTTCCTCAGCCACACAAACTGGTATAATGTTTAACATTATCGTGTCACTAAGACAAGGTTCATGAAAAAAACTAAGAGATCACAAAGAAAAGAGCTTTGTTTATTTTACCATAATAAAAACAAGATATGATTTCCTTTTACACTGCAAGTTATTAAAGATTTCTATTCAAATAAAACAAACACCAAGTACAAAATGAAATGATTAAGTAGGCTCAGATAACACAGAAACTAATATAACTCTTTGAAGCTCTGCCCAAGTTTCTAACTCATATTTACTTTAAAGTTCTCCATCTCACCACATCTTTTTCCCATGGGTTTAAACATCTCTTGGAAAAGAATTTTTTAAATGTTTTGTGCTGCAGCTCTCAACTTGGGGCAATTCTGCCCCCATGAGATATCTGGCAACGCCTAGAGACATTTTTGTCTGTCATAACTAATTGGGGGATTCTACTAGTGGCTAATGTTGTTGAGACAAAGGATGCTGCTAGATATCCTACAGTGAGCAGGACAGACACTTAAAACAAAAATTCTATGGCCAAAAAATGTCAGCAGTGCCAAGACTGAGAAACCCTGATCCAGAAG
Organism: Camelus bactrianus; assembly: GCF_048773025.1. Lineage (NCBI taxonomy): Eukaryota > Metazoa > Chordata > Mammalia > Artiodactyla > Camelidae > Camelus > Camelus bactrianus. Next base: position 30,145,184 of record NC_133548.1, read on the forward strand.
ATGGTAAATACTAGAGTCGAGATTTAATATAGCAACTTAGAATCAAACTTTCAAATGATGACTGAAACCATCAATTTGCAGGATACCAGCTCTCCTCCACCATTTCAGTTTTATTTTCACATAGAAAAAACCCATGTGTGCCATGTTTTGGGGCTATGGATTTACATATACTTTTTCTTAAAAAAATTTTTTTCAGTAGTCTGGAGCTCTACTTACTGCTATTTCTCTCTTAAGAGAAATATAAACCTTTGCACTTTGGTTTACTTTGTACAAGATATTCTGAATGTTAATACCGTCCTTTGAGGGAGTTCATATCAGTTCAGCTGTTCGGCAAATACAAATTAAAAAAATTTTTATTGAAATGTAGTTGATTTACAATTCAGGTATGTAGTAAAGTGATTCATTTATACATATACATACATACATATTTTCTTTTCAGATTCTTTTCCATTATATGCTATTACAAGAAGTTGAATATAGTTCCTGTGCTATACAGTAGGTCCTTGTTGTTTGTCTATTTTATATACAGTATTATTTGTAGACTTTTTAATGATGGCCATTCTGACTGATGCTAGGTAATCATTGTGGTTTTGATTTGCATTTCTCTAGTAATTAGCGATATTGAGCATCTTTTCATGTGCCTGTTGGCCATCAAGATGTCTTTGGAGAAATGTCTGTTTAGGTCTTCTGCCCATTTTTTGATTTTTTTTAATTATTATTATTTTATATTAAGCAGCAAATTCAAATTTGCAATAAGCTAAACACTGATGTGAAGCAACTGCTTGGGATAGGACATAAAGGGTCGGGGGTGTGACTGAACACAGATAATATCTAGAGAAGAAGTGGGGAAACAGGGAAAAGTGTTGGGAAGATGAGTATAACATAGCAAATTAAGATGTTGTTAGTCAAACAAAAGTAGAAATTAGCATGTTGTTGGTCAAACAAAAGTAGAAAATACAGAAGAGAAACATTCAAGAGATTGTACATTTAAAACAGAGAGGACAGAAAAAACAATCAGTCAAGGATTCTAATGGCTCCAGGAAAAGGCCATCTTATCACTAATACCTCTAGACACAGCTACAGTGTCTTTTCTCTGGTCGTTCTTCTTTACAGGTTCGACACTCAGAACCGGCTGCAACAGGCAGCCATAGTCTGATGTCTTTGGTTAAAGTGAAACCAGGATCACTGTTCCTCAAGAAAAGAAGTCTGTAGTTCTGTTAATGCACACTGTAAACAGTGCTACCTCAACTACTGAAAATAAATAATTAAATTTCAGAAACACTAAAGTTGTTGAAGATACACTATATCCTTATAGCATAGGATAGTTGAAGCATACAGCCATAGGAGTGCCTGAGTTTTCCTGCCCGTAGTTCAATGTCCATAATTAACAAACTGGTCACAAAGGAAATAACATCCTTCACTTAACATTCTGGTCCATGCAGGACACAGACACCACCTCTCCCAACTCCAATCATCCAGAGAGGAATACACACGTATGGACACACACACACACACACACACACACAAACCTGCCAAATATCCTTAATGACTAAGGATTTAAAAAAAAAGTTAAAATGATAAAAAAAAAACACTAAAAATATCTAGAGATAATTTGAGTTTAAATTTGCATTTATATTTCAAATACTTTTCATATATTCCTATAGTATGTACTATGTCCCAGGTTTTGTTCCAAGCATTTAGCAAACATTAATTTGACCTTATATCATATCTGTGAATATTGACTAATATCATCCTCATACAGATGGAAAAACTAAGACACAAGAGGTTATGTAAAACTTGTCCAAGGTCAACTAGCTAGTAAAAGACAGAATTCTAATCAGGATGTCTGAATCCAGAGTCTATGATCTCTCAATGACTCTCCAACTTAGCGGTCCACCGAACTCCTATCTGAAAGTATATGACACAGCAGACGCCATCATTACCTCAGTCTGTTGGCAAGGTGTACACATATTCAGAATTGAAATTTAGGTCAGGAAAAAGAGAGACAGAGACAGTAGTAGACACAGAGACAGAGAGAGGTACTTTAAACCCCTCCTCCAATAGCCAGGCACTGCTCCAAAGTTTTCATTGCCATTGTATCTTTCACAAAAATTAATCCAGACTAGATTATAGAACTAAATGTAAAATATAAAACTGTAAGCTTTCTAGTAGATAATAAAGAGAATATCTGTATGATACGATGCTGAAAGTGCCATCCATGGAAGAAAATAACGATAAGTTGGACTTCATTAAAATCAAAACTCTTGCTCTGAGAAAGACATATAATTGGAGGGAAAGATAAACCACAGATTTGGAGAAAATATTTGTAAAATAAATACCTGATAAAGGACTTATATACAAAATATAGAAATAACCCCTAAAAACTCTATAATTAAACTAACAACACAATTAAAAACTGGCAAAAGATCTGAACAGACGCCTCATCAAAGAAGATGTTCAGGTCAAATAAACATATGAAAGACGTTCAACATCTTGTCATGAGAGAGTTGTAAATTAAAACAAACGTTAAATATCATTACATATCTGTTAAACTAGCTAAAATTAAAAAAGGAAGGGGCAACACAAATTGCTGACCAGGTTGCAGAGCAAGAGGACCTCTCATTCATTGCTGATGGGAACGCACAATGGTACATATAGTTTGGAAGACAGTTTGGCTATTTATTTCAAAACTAAACATAATTTTACCATATAATCCAGCAATTATGCTCTTAGGTACTTATTAAACTGACTGAAAACATGTCCACAAAAACGCTTGCACATGAAAGTTACAGTAACTTCATTCATAATCACCCAAACTGGAAGCATTCAAGATATCTTTTAATAACTGAATGGCTAAAAAGACTGTGTCACATATATACAATAGACTATTACTCAACTATAAATGATCAAGCCGCAGAACAGCATGGATAGATCTTAAATATACATTAGTAAATGAAAGAAGCTAATCTAAAAAGGCTGCATATGACTCCAGATTATTTAACATCTCTAAGTGGAAAAACTATAAAGATGAAAAAAGATTGGAGGTTGCCAAGTAATGGGTGAGGGAAAGTAAACACGTGGAGCATGGTGATATTTAAGACAGTTAAAGTTTTACCTATGATACTGAAATGAGGGATACCTGACAATACATATTTGTTTAAACCTTTAGAAGTTTGTGACACAAAAAGCAATCCTTAATTCATGCAAACTTAAAAATATTTCTTCTAGGCGGTCAGGACACTTCAGGAAAGAAGGCAGAATGTGACAAAGTCATCTACATGTATTGCAATGTGTGAAGCATCCTAAGTGAAGGGAGTGGGAGAAAACACTGCTGTCCTAAATAGTTTGAAAATGAATGAAATCTGTCAGACTAAAGGCAAGACACTATATACAGGGACAGTTCTCTAGTTGATAAAATTCTTTCTGATGGGGGTATAGGTTAACAATTCTGATATCACTATACATGTACACTAGAATTGAAAAAAAAAATTGGTGGTAGATGGTGGGAGCCAGGTTTCTCATTGTAAGAGCTGGGTGTTATAGATAAACAAGGGAGGAAGCTGTAATGATTCATGTGGTAATGGAACAGAGTCAGATGCATCAGTATGAACTCATGTTTAGCTTAATATAGATAGACATAGTTAGACACTGAAATATTTATAGATGGGTGTATACATACAGATTATTGTGCACACATACATTTCACTGTTCTTCAGCTGAGAGAGCTGAAAAGCAATGATATTGCAATACTAATAAGCATACTTAACGCCGAGATCTTGGTCTAATACCATTCTTCAATAAAAGGAACCAGAGTTTTCAGTAAAATAGCTCACTGAAGGACTAGGGAAGGAAATACACAAGATAAGCCTGGAATATTTTGTATTGTCCAAAAATACAGAAAGTTTCATAAGGGAAAAAAAAAACAAAACCTCAGAATGGTAGTGGTACATCAAAGTGACACAGGAGACAACTGAAACAGGTCCAAATGGCCAAAGCTGGAAGAAGTTGAGCAAAAAAAATAAATACAGTAGTACTGTGTTAAAACCCAAAGTATAAAACGGGTATCCACATGTCCATACTGATAAAAATAAATGAATAAACAAATGAGGGAAAACGGGCAAACCTCTCATGCAAACTCCAAATAATTTATCTAAATACTATTCCCTCAAGGAAGTGGAACATAACTCTCAGCTCCTTAAGTGCGGGCTATACTTAGTGAGTTCCTTCTAAAGAGTACGTTATGGTAAAGAGAAAAAAAATTAAAACTTTCTAATGGAGAAGCCTGACAAACAATACTTCATCCAGGTGATAAAGGTTAATTTCAACAGTGATAAGTCACATTAATAGTATAACCTTGAAGTGATATAATGAAAATGATATATTACTTCGTGCTCTTCCTCTCCAAACACATAATCCCACTCTAAACATGACATAAGTATAAGACAAATACAAAATAGCTGACCAGTTCTCAAAACTGCAAAGATTATCAAAAACAAGGAAAGTTTGTAAAACTGCCACAGCCACAAGGAGCCTAAGGAATACAAATATTGTGGTATACTAAATGAGATTCTGAAATAACAAAAGGACTATAGGTAAAAACTAAGAAATCTGAATGGAATATAGGATTTCAGTAATAATATATCAATATTGGTTTATTAATTGTACAAATGCACCATATTAATGCAAGTTATTAGTGACAGGCAGAACTAGGTGTGGGGTATATGTGAGCTCCCTGTATTATTTCCCGAATTTTTCTGTAAATCTAAATCTGTTCTGAAAAGTTCATTTTAAAATAGTATGTTGAGAAGGAGAAGAAACTGAGTAGAGATGGGGTATGAAGAGGAATCGAACAATTTCTGGGATTGTGACTCTAGAGTTAGCTGCACATGTCCAAATACTGTTAGTTAACAGTGATGCCATCTATTTTGTGATTACTGTTATAATGTGGAATGTTTTTACCAGAATCCAAGCCTAACTCTTGAATCAATAATTTTCCACTGGGAAAAATAATAATGAAGCATGACAGTTGTAAACTTATGGAAACTGGAAGGTGCCAGCCTATCCTACAACTACAACCACTGCCCAACCTTAATCTCCAAAACAGAAGAAAAAACCCACAATTATGTTACTTATTTACATTCATAAATACACAAACATATTTATATAGTTTAGACGTGGATGATATTTGTAACCTGGTTTATTTTTCCAATTTAGGAGAGTGGCATAGTATATTGTATTGGAATTCTTATTTCAAGGAACAAACATTTGTTTGGACGTCAGTATGCTGATATAACATGAAAGGTCATACACATGAAAATTACCTTTCAAAACTCTCTTCTATTACCAGAAAACCTGGTAATATAAGAGAAAAAGGTGGCATTGTAGTTTTCATATACCGACCATTATATTAATGCTGATTAATATACAGGTGCTTGCTGTGTATTTCTGATATTCTCAGAACTATTGGAAAATGGTTGGATGGAGGTGGATGTGAGTCTAGAAAGGGTGACTTCAAAATATTGTTTTGGGGAAATTTGTGTAGTTACATATATTTAAAGGTTTCAGTTTGAATTAAGATATAACTTTTTTCTAGTGTATATGATATCACATGAGTAGTATGTATGTGCACACATATGTGTTTGGGCAAGCACACACATATGAAAAATGTATAAAAAGACAACAAAAATAAATGAAGAAGTAGTAACTGCTATTTACAATTCCCACCAGTAATTCTGAGCCAGAATGTAACTTAATACTCAAGTTCTTAGCTCCTGCTACTCCCAGGATATACTAAGTGTACAAGTTTATATTTTCTTCCTGAATTTTATGCTCAAGGGAGCAGCCTTTAGTTCAGAAAAAAAAAAATCCTGATCCAAGACTTACAAACTATAAACTACTTATTACTTAGCAGAGATTTTCCTCAAGAGAGAAATTGTCCAGGAGGAGTGAAGGAAGACTAGGAGGGTGTATGACCAGCATGTTTGACCAGCATGTTTGACCACAAGGAGAAGATTTATATTTAAGAGAGGAGGAATATAAAAAAACAATATAAATAAATTCACTCTTTGTAGTTAGGTGGAAGATATTATTTACTGATTGAGGCAACAGTTTTGAATTCATTTATTAAACTTATCTATTTGTTAGCTGCCATCACATTCACATAGGGCACATTAATATTATTCACACCAAAATGTCTGTAGGACTTGATCAACCCACATCAAATTAGGGAGTAAGTGGGGAGTTGCTTAACAAACAAGGTCATCAATTCTCCATTGCAAAAAGTGAGTAGAAAATAAACCTACTTCCACTAAAAGAAATTAGTGCTATTGCTAAGGGCAATTCACTAAGAGACACACTCTTAAAGAGATTATATTATAATCTTCAATTTTGTATGATTCTTCATACATTAGGATGTAGAAAAGAGGGCTCAAGTTGTAAATAAGATGTAATAGTCTAATATTTTCCAAAATTCCTTGCAGTCTCCTCAGGGAAGGCAAAATTGGTTTTTCTTTCCCCTCATTTCAATAGTCTAACATACTGGCTCTTTTTTAGTGTTTGTTTCCAGATCATTCCTGATTACATGTTGAGTGGGGCTCTATTTTTAAATTTTTCAGCCCTAACAGAGAAAGTTATTCATGGTAATGTGGCCACTGAGTTAAAATAGTGTGATACTATCACAGAGAGTTCAATGGTTGGGAAGTATGAGAGCAACATATTCACTTAAAGAATATTTTAATTCCAGAGGATTGGTAGATGATCTTTCCTTACAACCGTGGAAATGCCTAAAAATCACTAATGAGACAGATCAGTTGGATTTTAGGTTCCCTTGGTATGAGAAACTCCTGAACTGGCTAGTCCAGCTGATAAAGGCTTTGTACCATAGACTTCTAAAGAATATTTTTAGCCCAATTCACTCACCCCAAGATTCAGTTCAAACTTGATTTGTTTATATCATGGACATTTCCACTTGAACTTCAAAGTCCACTCTTGACTTTGTCAAGAATATAATAACTGCTCCATAAAATGTGAAGAGAAACCACTGATGGCATTGAAATTGAATTTGTTCTCCAGTTGTGATAAAGCAATACCAAAGATCTTCGTACAAAGTAAGATGCATCTAGTATTACATGTCATTAAAGTACTGTTATCACTATTAATATTATCGCTACTTCTACTATACCTCATTAGTTTTTTACTTATTATGCATTCATATATAAACAGTTTTTTTACAGTTTATCCAGCATTTTCATATTAGCTCATTTATGATCATAACAGCTTTGTGGGATCAAAGCTATTCCCATTATAAAATGAAAGCTATAGTGGCTCCAACAGTTACTTATCTTGTTTGGAGTTAAAAAGTTACCAAGTGACAGAGCCAGTACTGGAACCTAGCTCCTCCAACTCCAATTTCAGCACCTCTTCTGCTATAACATGGATTGCTCCTTCCTCTAATCCTCTTACAAGATGCTGATCTCTGAGGAAAATTCCAAGTGGGGATGAAGAACAAGCGGGAGTCACACCAAGCACACCCATCCCCACCACCTCCTCCCAAGTTCTTTCCTCCACAATGGCAACAACAGCCCACGCTGCCCTCAATGATCAGAAGAAATAAGGAAATTAGAGAAGGAAATCTTCTGAAGAAAAGGGTTAGAATATCAACTAAAAGTGTCACATATTCTTTAGATGCTATAAAACAAAACAAATTTAATCAGAAGACTGAAAATATAAGACAAAAGCAAAACCACCTCAGTGTCCTTCTTATCTGGCTACTGTGTCTCAAGATGGCTGTTTCATTCGGATCCAAGCCTAGGGCATGTTAACTGCTTTGATTAAAAAAATACTTTTGTGTGCAAAACTCAATAAACATTTGAGTAAAACAAAAATATTAATTAAAATAGTCTTTAAAAAGGTACTTTGGATACTTTGGGATTTTTCCCCCTTCAATGAAGGCTAACATTTTCATAATATATGGACATATTTTTAGTTTTGACATTTATTTTATACTTGATAAATCATTCAATCCCCTGCAGTCAAATGATCTGCAGAGTTGTGGCTCTCTGTGGGGAGCCTCCATTTCCAATGCTTACCAAATAAAGTGTAAAAAGCTTGGTATTATATGTCTTTAATCATACACACCATTAGAAGGGATTTTGACATCATTAGCTCAGAGGGATTTCACTGTTGACTTATAATGGAGCATACTAATAAAAATAAAATGCTCAGAGGTCCCTTTTACTACTTCTACATTTTACTGACCTTGCTGTAACCTAGTTTAGGCATTAAGACCAAATGAACCATCTTTTCATCCCACCCTGCTCTGCCACCTATGAAGTATGTGGTCATGGGCAACCTATATCACATCTCTGTGCCTCAGTGGTTTCATCTCCATGATTATAGTAACTTCTTCACTGACACATTATGAGGATCAAATAAATTAAATTATAAAAAAGTATTCAGAACAATGCCTGGCCCTGAGTAAGTATATAATGAATTTATTATTATTATCATCAACATTAGTATGAAAGATGAAGAAACTAGAGGAACAGAGAAGTCAAAGGCATTGTTCATGCAAGATGGTTGGCAGAGAGACATATGCGAATTTAAACCCACATCTTAATACTAAATGAACCAATTAGGCTGTAGGCACAAAAGAGAGGTATTTTCTTCTGAAGACTTTCTTTTAAACATCTAAATGTTATAGAAAAAAATACCTTAGACTATTAACTGTGCATTAAAAAAATCTGATTTATTACAAGGCATTTATACTTTAAAAATAAGCTTTAATTTTTTTAAACCCTTAGTCCTTTTAAGATGATTTCTCTGGGTACTACATTCCCCATTAATTTGACTTTATTTTAGTAATCAACCATAATTAACTGAAATAGTTAACTATTCAGGTAGCAAAGCAAAAATACTGTGTCACAGTAGAGTGCTTCTTTCCTGTATGTTCATTCATCTGCTCAATACTCAACTGAATGTTTCAATGCACATAACCCCCCAGCAAGTCAAAACCTCAGTACAACTATTCCCTAAATGAGAATAAATAACTCACTAACCTTGAGCTAGATAGATTTGATTAAGAATACTCTGATTAATTTGTCCTTGTACACATTTTTCTCCTCAGTCTTTGAAACAGCTTTATATCAAGAACACGAAATCATTTTCATTTGTCAAATAATAATTATGCTGATGTCCCCTATATACCACCTTATCTTTTCCTTGGGGAAGTTGGTTTATGTTAAGACATACACTAAGCTAAATTAGTTTGATGGTATTTTTATAAAAGTAGTGAAAATGGAGACAAAGATAGAGTTTATTCAGAACCACAGACCAAATTTATTAGCAGAGATCATATTTCTGACTTTTTAAAGAAGAATTCTATGTAGTACTTCCAATAACATGCATTTGGAGAGAGATGGATTGAATCATATATTATGTTTGGAAATCAGAGAGCGGAGACATTTTGACTGCAAGCTGGATGGTTCATGCATATGCAAGCTTCAAGTAATATAAACTGGAAGAAGAATTAAAAGTATTATGTCCACATAAGCCTGTCTTTAAAAAATTCCAAATTACTAATTAAACCAAATTTCCAAACAGATAATCAAATTATGTTTGATAATATCTTCACCTCGGTCAGAAATAGTTTGTTTCTATGATATGTTCAAAGAAAATTAACCTATAAAGTTGAATTGTAACTGGGCAACTACAACATCCTGTTATTGACCATCAAGATTTCTTGTTATCTCTGCCCTTTTCTATATGCATGTACCTCCATATTTCTTAAAAGGTTTTTGGATTTTCCTTTAACATGTGAAGGAATAAAAACTACTCAAAGAGGACACATATGAAACTTAAGTTTTCGCTTGGGTCCTAGACATTGGCTTTTTTTTTTTTTTTAAAGTATAGATTGGTAGCTTTGATCCAACTGCTATTATATTATTATATGTGGAATATGACCAAACAATTTAATGTTGCAGGAATGACTGGGACATATGCTTAAAGACTGATATATTCAAAACAACCTGGTAGTCAAGCCACCTAAACTCCTCAGATTTTCAGAGGAATCTTCTGGAACATTGCACCTTTCCTTGAGCAAATATTCACTGTTCAGATAATGACCTTTCAGTCACAAATCAGTGTCTATTCTGCCATCAGCCTTCTGAGCAGGCATTTCAGAGCAGGGTCGTGTTTGGGCTTTAAAGCTAGACACACCAGATTTACAGCTGAGTTCTGCCACTTGGAGAGATAATGAGTTCCACATCAATTTCCACATCTGTAAAATGAGGATAATAGTACCTGACTCTTAGAGCCAATGTAAGTATTAAATGAGCTGTAGAATGTCTAATAGGATGCAAAACGAGATTTTTTTTTCCTATTTTGTCGGTTTAGAATAAGGTACCAAAGCTGAAAACAATAGGTAAAAATTACTCCTATGTTTCAAAGAAAAATGCTAGGCACATTTATAGATTAAGGGCTGCTTCCCTTAGCCCATCTTTCAGCTCCATTCCAAATATAAGATAACACAGGAGATAACAGTAGATACCAAGGAAGAATGAAGCCTGCTGTACAGAGAAAAAATGTTAGCCTGCTGTATATGCTGTATACCTCCCCCAGAGGCTTCATCTTTAGCTTTAACCAAATGGTGGCAGAGTCAAGAAAACTAGTTCAGAGAGTGTAAATGCCTTGAAGGGAAAGACCGACTTCTCACCCACACACATGATCTATTGCAATGACAGGTTCTTAGCGTTTCAAGAGACTAGAGTGATAAGTGATAAATGTCTTCTCAGAAAAAACTGAGCTGTGTTCCTGCAGAGTTCCCCTGGCACAGAAATCAATGTCTTCCTTTCTTCTCCTTCTCCTTCTTCCTCTTCCTCTTCCTCCCCTTCCCCCTCTTCTTCCTTCCTCTTCTTCCTCCCCCTCCTCTTCTTCCTCCCCCTCCTCTTCTTCCTCTTCTTCCTCCCCCTCCCCCTCTTCCTCTTCTTCCTCTCCTCCTCCTCCTTCTTCTTCTTTTGTTTTCCCTTTTCCAGAATCCTGGCAGATTCTGAAGGACATAGGTGCTGGAGTTGTCCCAGATGACAAAGCAAAGAGAGAAAACTGAAGTGTAGCTACTTAGCTGCTTGCCCTTCTGGCATGTGTTAGGTGTAATATTATTGTGTTCTAGGTAAATACTTAGGAAGGGTACTGAGCCCCAGGCACCTCGAAAGGGACCTGCCTGAGAAGAATGCCTGCCAAGGTGAGAAACTTTTTGAAGAAAAGGTCTGTGTGACATGCAAGTTCTGTGTGTGGGAACTGAAGAGGCATTATAAAATGTGAACAGGAGACTGCAACCAGCTTCCCAGAGAGTGTGGAGTAGAAACTTCAGAAGAGGTATATATGCATGTTGGGATCAGAGGGAGTTGCCAAAAATTCCTCAAAAACTGTTCCACAAGAGAAAAAGAGGGAATCGGGGGAGCAGGGGAACACTACACTCAAAGCACTCAAAGGTCACATTACAACAGTACTAGTCAGGTAATATCTATATGTTTCATCCTCCCACCATCTACCAGCACTGTAAGAGCCTACAAGTCATAGAAACTGGGGGAGGAGCAGAAAAGTGAGCTGAAGAAGCAGTGAATACAAGGCCATGCCCTCCCCCTCCCCCACTGCTGCTGTTCTGCTGTTCTCAGTCCACAGAAGACGTCTTAGTACATCTGGGCTGCTATAACAAAAATATCATAAACTGGATGGTTTATAAACAACACATTTCTCACAGTTGGGAAGCTGAGAAGTCCAAGATCATGTCAGCAGATTTGTGTCTGGTGAGGACCTACATCCTAAACGGCCAGCTTTTCACTATGCCCTCATTTGGAGGAAGAGAACAGGGAGCTCTCTGGGACCTCCTTTATAGGGACACAAATTCCATTCATGGAAGCTCCACCTTCATGATCTAATCACTTCCTAAGGTTCCACCTCCTAATATCATCACGTTGGGGGTTAAGATTTCAATATGAATTTGGGGGGAAACAAACATTGGATCTATAGTAGAAGGTAAGGTGAGTGAAACTGAATTGCACAAAAAGTTGAAGTTTTTAAATCATGTTATTTTCTGGACTTTTTAATATCCAAAAACTTGATTCTTATAAACCTGAATGTGATTGACAAAAGCAGCAGAATTGGCCTGTGTTATTGTTTAAGAGCAGAGAAGGGAAATCTGATAGAATAATGTGTAGAAATATTAACACAGTAACCACAAAAATGACATATACATTCTTAGAGGATATTCTAGTCTAAAATTTCCTTAATATGCCTTTGCAAAAAGAATGTGATGTGATGAGTGTGAGCATGCATCTGAGTGTGTGTGAGGGACGTGTGTGTCTCCTTCTTTGTTCTACAATGCTACACCCTAAAAAGGCTGGGTTAGTTAGAATTAATTCACATTCCAGAATCAGTTACAACCAGTTCTTCACTATTATTATCAGCAGTCAACATAAATTGTTTATCAGTGAAAACAATGGATGTTAGATATGATTTTTCATTAGTGAAAAGAGTGATGCTTAAAATGTAGTTTATGCAGAAACAGTATAGAGGCATTCTTGCCTGTACATAATAGAGTGCACAAATCTAGGAATCCATATCCCAGATTTCTTAAGAATGGTTCCCTAGACTTAAATCTAAACAGTCCTGTTAGACAACTCTTAATTCAGAAGGTGCTTTAGTGCCTGACTCCAGTTAGGTGAATCCTGTTCTTAGAATACTGCTGTGTTACTTCAGATAAATCTTTCACTCAAGACACTATCAGAGAACCTAAAAGGACTGGCTTTAGGACTTTATGAAGCTTACAGAACTAGAATGACTCTTACACTAGTCTGTTCATGAGTGTGCGTGGCAATAAGTGTTGATTCCATAATAAACTGGTAACAAGGAGTAGATATTATCTGTACCCACCACTAATAATTTAGAGGCTATTTTAATTATTGGTAAACCTAAGAGTTTTGTGTAGTCATATTAAAATGTTTTTACTAACATAAGTAGTCTTCATTTGGAGACCAAAGAAAACATCTTTTCTTCTTTTGGAATTATCAATTGCACAGCTTGGATTATGTTACAGTCTCTTTTTTAACACCCTTGGTGGCATGTCTTCACTGAAAGAATAAAGGCTAAATTGCTTGTTTTAACATTCAAACCCCACCACAATCTCTGTCTCATACAACCCACAGTCCAGCTACATTACTGTCCTTTTAACAACTATCTGTTGAACTGCTGCCAAGGGAACACATGTTTTGCCAAGTAAATCAGAAATGGTCTCTGCCCTGAAGAGCAAAGTGTGATAAAGGGAGTAGCCTAAGGGACTCATAAGAAAACTATTCTACCAAATATATGAAAAATGTTCTAGGAATTCAGAGGAATGGTTGAATATCTCTGGGGGTTTTAGAGATGGCTTTAAATGCTGATTTTCATTTCTCAACTACAGGTTGCTTTCTCATGCTTTTCTGTGATTGGCCATGATGTTCCCTTTCCTTGGACTCCTTTCCACTCTCACACTTTATGGAAAAATTCTACTCATAAGAAGTCTGTTCAAATGTCTCCTCCTCTGTGTACTTTCTCTGCAGCTTCCATCCCAACTTTCTCATCAGAACTTATCACTCCCACCACGTGTTTCCATAACAGTACCTCATGAATTTACTGTAGAACTAATTACGTTGCATTTTAATAGGTTTTGTCTGTCTTCCCACTAAACCATTTCATTGATCAAGGTCCACCATGTAAGATTCTGAAGTAGTGCTTTTTAAATAACAAATTAATGAATAGAAATCTGGAAATAAATATAACTTAGAAGATTACTTGAGCTCAGTTAGAAATTCTGGATAAGATACTTCTAAGAAATTTTTGTCACTGACTCTCCCAGACCCAACCAGCTACCTAAGTAGGTTAAAGATTAATAGTAAGGAAGCAAAAATCTTGAACCCAGTTTCCAGGGGATTGGTTTGCTTCATTCTGTTCCAACATCAGCTGCATCTCAAACTCTGGGAAAACTGACCTTTCCATAAATGAATGTAAAGGTAGCAACAGACTATAAGCATAAATGAGAGTGTTCTACCTAAAATCATTAGTACAAGTCCAATGGAGTTTTACTGGTGGTCAAACTTTCATTTGATGAACTGTATGTTTAAGACCTGGAAGGCCTGAGGGACAGTAAATATATAAAAAAATAACCTCATGCATTGATTCTCTAGGTGAGAAACCAAGACTCAGAGATATTCAATGTTTTATTTACATAGATTAAATATACAAGTCATTACCCTTTCATGGAACTTACAGTTTTGATGAATAGAACATTGCTACTCCACAATCATAACATTCATGAACTTGATATTCATGACCACACTGAAAATCCACAATATGATTCACTTATGATTTGCTGATTTACAAAGTTGAATAGTATATAACTTACTTGGCTTTTATCAAAGCCAGCATCAGCCCATAATTTATATTCCTTTTCTCTTCTTTTCTCCATTCCTCATTTAGGTAAATAATAACCCTTGAAAGTCACATATGCAAGTATTTCTTTAGAAAAATTGTTTCTGGCATAGGGTAGAATGAAAGTCAGATTGAAAACACTGTTAGAAGTTAATTACAGAAGTTCTATAGAAGTTAGAAGGAAATATAAAACATGTTAGATATAATAAATCCTTGGTTCTCAGCCTGGACATAATAGTTTTAGATACTTTCAAAAGTGAGTTCTCAAATTCAGCATTGATCTATCACTTGAGCATAATCTACAATATGGTATGTATGGGAACAAGAAAAGTATTTTTAAATGGTTTCAATGAGTTCTCTAGTTAATGTAACATTTTTACAACAAAGATGATAAAATGTTAGTGAAAACTGAAAAAAAAATGCAAGTGTGGGCATATGGTATTATATATGTGGTTTTTGGTGACACTGTGATTCAGAGAGAATTTATCTGCTTTAGTAAATATTTCTGTGGTTTTGGTTTGGGAAATCTTTGAAGTGTATACTGAATAAAATTTTCAACAAAAAAATTACTATTTTTGTGGATTGGTGTCAGTCAAAAAAGGTTCAGAGATGACTATGTTTTGAATCATGCACTAATTCAGCAATTTTTTTTTCAAGTTTTTGTTGCATACAATTGGGGAAATAGTCCTTACTGATTTAAAACAAAACACCATGATCCTGTGGCCAACCCTGCCCTCTAGGAATCATCATACTTACTAGCACTGTGCAATTCCTCCTTTTTGTGACTCTTAAAATATATCACATATGTAATCATTTGTTTATCTTCCCCAGCTTCCCTAGTTCTTCCTTTGGCTAAAACACATCATATATTTAATGAGTAACCTGTCA
The DNA here is from genome assembly GCF_048773025.1 of Camelus bactrianus. Lineage (NCBI taxonomy): Eukaryota > Metazoa > Chordata > Mammalia > Artiodactyla > Camelidae > Camelus > Camelus bactrianus. Next base: position 30,160,532 of record NC_133548.1, read on the forward strand.
GCTCAACAGTTCACCTGGAGCACAAACCTTATTTGTCTTGATCAGAACTAAATCCTCAAAACTGAACACAATGTGGCACAGAATAGTTGCTAAATAAACACTGTACAGTTAATTACAGTGATTTACAATATGAAAGATACAGATAAGTAAACACATCATTGTGTTAAATGATAAAGATTATAATAGATTCACCAACTACTAAACTATGTGAAAGGAAAAAATAAAAGCTTCACAGAGAAAGAGATACTTGAGGGAAATTTTGAAGAAAAGAGCATTCCAGGTGAAGAGGCAGAGAGGGAAAATATTTCCTATAGCACCAAACTACAAATAGCTACATAAATCCTCATGTAAACTAGTTTAAGAAAACATAACAAACTTAATTTAAATGAGCTCTGGGTTCAGACTAGCTTCCGACAGAATTTGATTCATATTCAAACATTTCAGTAACATCCATCTCTTGGCTCTGCTTTCTCTGGGTTTTTTCTATTGTTAGTCTCCACAGATAGTTCCTGGCAACTCCAGGCTCTCACCTCATGATTGCTTCAACTCTTTGTTCCAGCTCATATCCTTCCCTAAACCCAGAAATTAGGCCCAGAATTACTAACTAAAGTCCTCAAGTCTACTCTGACTGAACAAACTTAATAAGATACTCTATGGTCATGAATCAGTCAGACAAACTCCCAGAGAGCATGTCTTTATTTACCAATATCCTGACTAGAATGTGGCAAAGGAAGGTTTCTTAAAAGAAACTTGGCTAACAGTTTCCATAAAGAAGGGAACATGTGCACTGCTGGAACACAACTGCCAAGACAGGCCTTATGTTTTTAGTCCTAAAACCATCCAATGGGAAAAAAAAAAGTTTCCTCACATAAGGAAGATAAAATCTATTAATTTTTGCCCCCATGGTAACCTAAAAATACAGAAACACAGGAAATCATTCATTTCAATAACTTCTATAGCCACAGCTTCTCAGAGTGTAAAAGAATCTTTGTCCCAGTTCCTAACCAGATGGTTAAATAGGACATCTCTCAGTGGTTATGTGAGTATAATTTTATGCCTAGGTCCCATGCCTGCATGAAACAAAAAACAGGAACATAAAGTACCCACATGAATTCCACCCTGAAATAGAACTGAGTCAGGCTAGGCAAATCTGAGACCCCTGGAGGAGTTTCTGTAAACAGCCTAAGATTAGCCACTTCCTCCTCCTCCTACAAATTAAATAAAATTTTCTCTTTAGTGGGAGGAAGAGAACATTTCAATGTTGCCTTGGGGACACATTAAACTTCTATATGAGGCTTAATTTTCATCTATTTTAGCTGCAAAAGGATAGAGAGTCAGGAACCTAGAGAGAAGAGGTTAAGGCCAGAGTTTGTTAGACTTCCATGAGTTAAGAATGATTGGCTCTGGGCCCAGCCTAATGTTACCAGGTCTTGACTAGAAAAAAAAGAAAAGCTAAAATGGGTCTCCCACAAACAGCAAGGTGTCTATCAACCGTACTGCTTAATACTACTAAGTTAGCATCTGAGGCTGACTATTCTAACCATACTTAATTTACCTTCCCATGACACAGATCTACTCTAGCCAAGCAAATCATGTCTTGTCACTATCCTACCCCAAACTGGAAATTTATCACTGCATCTACCTTTGAGAACTCTTCCTATTGCAAGTGATAGAAGAGCCAAATCAAATGAGTGATAACCAAATAAAGAATTAATTGGCCCAACAATTTAAATACTTAGAAGCAAGGCTAACTTCAGATACAGCTTAAATCGGAGGCATAACCTGGATCTCCAAAGAATAGGAAATGGATTCCTTTTCCCCAAGAAAAAAACAGATTATTTGTACTGGAAGAAACAGGTATGCTTGCAGAGCTGGCAAAAAGTAAACTAACAAACAAAGGCATACACAGACACACAAGTGAATGTTTTTTTAAGCCATGTTCTGTGGTCAATCTACGCCACTCTATTCCTCAGCAATACTCTCTTTTCTTTTTAAAAGTCTGTCCCACTTTAAATTTCTTTCCTTTACTATCTTCCTTGGGCCATACTGATCTACTCTTCTAAAAGTCCAGAACATGTATTCTGGATCATTGATTATTTTCCTTTGGCATACGCTGTAATGGGTAGTTACACCTCACTTTTCCCCTGAGTGATTAGCCCAACTTAAAAGCACCTGTGTATGCTGTGAGAGTTAAATTCTAAATTACACTGCACAGAAGATAGAAAGCCCTTCCCCGAAAAATGACACAATGTAGAGTGTTAGCTTTCCAGGAGAGTTTAGCAAAATTTAATTAACTCATCATGTGACTGGAGTACAAATATTAAAGTTCTAATTTGATTTTCCAAAACAATCCCAAATGACTTACTGTTCTCTAACACCTGCCACTTACATTGGGCGAAGGAAGAACACTGCTCTCACCTCTTGCCTCACTGGACCTGGAGGTGGAAGGAGGTGCTTATTTCCAATCATTTTGATGGCTCCCATATTCTGTGAGGGTCTTCAAGCAATACTGAGGTTGGAGTCATACGTGAGGCACAGATATTCCAATGGGTGGGATTGAGTGAGATGGAGGGTAGAGAATACAGAACAGAATGTGGTATCTGTAGAGGATGAGTAGTCTCATGCGGATGAGAATTAAAACAGTGGCCAGGTCCAGACCTGGGAGGATATACATTAGAAAGAAACAGTAGAGGAAGACTAACACAAATAAAGATACATTACAACATAGAGGCATAGACTATAAGAGACTCATCTCTAGATTAACATTCAGGAAACTGGACTAAAATTAAACTGACAGAAACACATTCACACAGCAACTATATTGCAAAATCCTCCATGCAGGCTCTCCTTTTGTTGTTGGTTGCCCTCTCCTTCTCTGTAACCATCAATCACTGAAGATCCTAATACCTACCCATGTTCAGGGTGAGACCAGGACAAGGGCCTGTGACTAAAAGGATGACTCCAACTACTTCTGGATACTCATGGCTAAGAGTGAAGCAAGGGACGCCAGTGATATCTGGGACAACAGGAAGAATAGGGTTGATACCAGCCTAGGCAATACATACACAGAGATACACACATTAATGCATATGTGTCAAAGTCCATTCTATATATGGTGCATTGTCTATTGTATATATGTAAATATGGTACACTGCATAGTGTATATATGTATGCTTGGCACATGTATATGTGGTTACTCAGTAAGTATCAATGTAATGAATGTCTTCTCTAACACTCACTAAGAGCAGACACCATGCTTTAGCCTCCTTTTAATTAATTCCTATCCTTGCACAATATCTTACATTTTAGTAGGTCACACATTATATTGTTGACCCATAAATAAGCAATTCATAGACTTGAACTTCCACTGATTCCCCTCATCATTTCTCTGTGATGAAATAAGTGGTCACTTTCCATTCAAATTTAAAAGTGTTTGAGCATGTATTTTATGGAGCTGATAGAACTCTACTTTTTAAAAACTCATTTAAAAAAAATCCTTATAATAAGAACATCGGGTACACTGTTGAGAATAGTTTCGTTTGACTTCTAAAACAAAACCAGATAAAAAAAAATGAACATGCTCTCTGTGATTGTTCTATGGTATTTTAACTGAAATTATGAAATATGTAGGTAGAAGTCAGGCAACTTCCAAAACCCACTTTGGGCTCTGATACAGAACTGTCCATTTCTTTAAATAATTTTGCTTTGAGAGTTATCCCCATTGTGGCCTTGAAAATGGTGCCTGAATTCTGAAATTTGACTGGCTGGAGCCAAACACTCAGTGGATAGGAAGAAAAATGAAACCCTGAATGGTGCTTATATACTGCGGAATCAGATAAGAACTATGAAGAAAACGTCTGTAGGACAGACAGAGAGGAAAGACAAATTCTTCAACGTTCATGGAAAATAAACCGATAATAAGATCAAGATTCTTATATTACCAAAGATACTTAGACCAATAGTCCCAGATCATTGTCTTTTTGGAATTAATCATAGACCACTCTCAAGGGAGTTTGGTCTAAAAGTCATGTAGCTGCGAAAATTAATCAGGAAACTCATAGTGATACATGTATTTGTAGAACACTTTTTGGTTTTAAGATTGATTATCACCAGTTCTCATAGCAACTCATACGAATGGTATAGCAATTTGGGAGTTGAGAGGCCACAGGGAATAAATAAGTAGGCAGGACATGGGGAACAGGAAATGAGGAGACATCTCATATCTCTTAAACATGTATTGTAAGCCCCTTCTCTGCACAAGGCATTCTTTCACACATTTTCTCAATCCCATAGTCAACTCTGCAAAGGAGGTATCCCACTGAGAACAGGCAGAAAATTGTTAAGTAACTTGCACTAATTCTAAAATCTACTGTATGTCTGAATTATAGTCAGAGCTGTCCTATAACAAAGCCCATGTCTTGTCCCTTATTCACTATGACCCCTGGGAGTTAGAAGATACTAAAGAGCCTGACAATGTAGTATACAGAAAAATTATAGACTGTCCTCTATATCTAATTATTTATGTGATCTCAGAAAAGCTGCCCATGCTCTCTTGGTCCCATTCTCATACTTTCATACAGGAGAAGGTTATAAGTATAATTTAGTCAACGTAATCCAGATAATGCATGATTGTCACAAATATCTGCTTCCTTGTTTAATGTGCTATTCAACATTTAGAGACGACATCTCATTTCTAAAAGGTAGATTACCTCTTTTTTTTAAATTTATTGAGAAAAAGCTGATTAACAATATTATTATGTAAATTCCTGGTGTACAACATAGTGATTCACAGTCTTTACAGATTATATTCCATTTATAGTTATTATAAAACACTGGCTATATTCCCTGTGCTGTATGATATATTCTTATAGCTTATTTATTTTATACATAGTAGTTTGTACCTCTTAATCCACTACCCCTATCTTACCCCTTCCTCTCCCCTCTCCACACTAGTAACCATTAGTTTGTTCTCTATATCTGTGAGTCTGTTTCTTTTTTGTTACAGTCACTAGTTTGTTTTATGTTTTAGATACCACATATAAGGATAAAATACAGTATTTGTCTTTCCCTGTCTAACTTATTTCACTTAGTGAAACACCTTCCAGGTCCATCTATGTTGTTGCAAAAGCTAGACTATCTCCTAATGATGAACACAGGGAGGACTTTCCTTTGCCTACTTTCATCTAGAGTGGGAACAAAATAGACAAGGTTAATTCTTAGCACAGAAAAAAAGTTCAAGCTGCCCTTCCCCCAACTCTCATTTTAAGTAAAGTACAATTCCCAACTGCTTCCAAAAATCCATGGTATCTTGAGAAGAGAACACTGTTTCATGTCAATGCAATGATGTAAATGCTAAAACTAACATAGCCTCACTGGATTCAAGACAAATAGCTGACCTCAAAAAAGCACTTAGCACCCACTGTCATCGTGGGGCATCAACACCCAAGAAACCCGCAGAAACAGGGTTCTCATGCAGCCAATACCTTTTTTTGTTTGTTTTCTTTCCAGTGCCTCACAAACTTTCTTCTTGTTAGAGAAAACTGAATGCCTACAAACATCTCTAGGCTAATAGGATGTTTCTTTGAAGTCTAACATTTTATTATAAAAATGAATAGGTATTTATTCCACTTCCTACCAAATCTTCCTTTTTTAAAATATTAACATTTAATAAGATCGCTTATCAAGTAAGATAAATGCTCCTGAAGTTTGTGATTTTTTTATTCTCTGCACAGTCATGTATCCCTGTGGACAACGGTACCTGAATTGAGAAAGTCAGTTTGCACTACACAGATTCTGTAATTTGCCTCATGTGGATTATAATCCCCATAACATGATCAGTCATTGTATTCTGGAACACCATTATAGTATGCAATATACCCTATATAATGTATTTAGAATAAAAGTATTTCCTAGATACTTGCTAGTTACAGGTATTGGACTAAACACTTTTTAAAAATAATATTTCATTTAATACCTTTAACTACTCAAGGAGGTAGAGGTTTTTTTTACATTCTTATTACATACGAAGAAATAGAAACAGATTCACTGAATTTTTTGAAGTCATACAGCTAACAAGCACCAAAGCCACCTTTGAACTCTAGCTTGATTCTAGACACCCTATTGCTGTCTATGAAATAGTAACAATTTTAATTTACATAACGTTACTGGATTATCCAATAAATTCCATTTCTAGGTAGATAACTCCTACTTCTATACCAACCAGTCAGTGTTTAGCTAAAAATATTTAGCTCAGAAAATTACAAAAATAAACTTTTGAATTTATTCATGAAAACAGAAAATGAGAATACTGAATCCAAGATTATCATTGTAGTTTATATATTCTACCAATAAACTGAAGCACGAACCTTCTGCATAGATTTTCAGAGAACATGAACAAGTATATTTAGTTTTTGAGAATCAAATTATAGACCAGGAAAAAGAAAATGACAAGCAAGATGAAAGCTGAAATATGAGAATATGAATGTAAGATACAAATATGGGAAACGTAGGTAGGTCATTGGTCATCTAAAACTAGGCAATCTCCATACTGTTTTCCATAACGGCTACACCTAACTACATTCTCACCAACACTGTTCAGGAGGGTTCCCTTTTTTCCACAGCCTCTCCAGCATTTATCATTTGTGGACTGTTGAATGATGGCCATCTGACTGTTGTGAGGTGATACCTCATTATAGTTTTGATTTGCATTTGTCTGATAATTAGCAAGACTGGGCAATTTTTCATGTGCCCATTGGCCATTTGTATGTCTTCACTGGAGAATTGCTTGTTTAGGTCTTATGCCCATTTTTGGATTGGGTTGTTTATTTTTTCCTTATTAAGTTGTATAAGCTGTTTATAAATTCTGGAAATTAAGCCCCTGTCAGTATCTCATTTTTTGCAAATTATTTTTTCCCATTCCACAGGCTGTCTTTTTGTTTTGCTTATGGTTTCCTTTGCTGTGCAAAAGGTTATGTTTAATTAGGTCCCATTTGTTTATTTTTGCTTTTATTTCTATTGCCTAAGTAGAGTTCCCTAGGAGAACATTGCTGAGATTTATGTCAGATAATGTCTTGCCTATATTTTCTTCTAAGAGCTTTACAGTGTCTTGTCATAACATATGATCCAGCAATCCTACTCCTGAGCATATACCCAGAAGGAACCTTAATTCAAAAAGACACATACACCCCAATGTTCATAACAGCACTATTTGCAATAGCCAAGACATGGAAACAACTTAAATGTCCATCAACAGATGATTGGATAAAGAAGTTATGGTATATTTATACAATGGAATACTACTCAGCCATAAAAAATAATAAAATAATGCCATTTGCAGCAAGTTGGATGGACTGTGAGATTGTCATTCTAAGTAAAGTAATCCAGAAAGAGAAAGAAAAATACCATATGATATCATTTATATGTGGAATCTTAAAAAAAAAAAAGAGGCAAACAAACTTATTTACAAAAGAGAAATAGATTAACAGATATGGCAAACAAACTTACGTTTATCAGGGGGTAGGGGGTGGGAGGGGATAAATTGGGAGTTTGAGATTTGCAGATACTAACTAATATATATAAAACAGATAAACAACAAGTTCACACTATATAGCACAGGGAACTATATTCAATATCTTATAGTAACTTAGGGTGAAAAAGAATATAAAAATAAATGTATGTATGTTCATGTATGATTGTAGCATTATGCTGTACACCAGGAATTGACACAACATTGTAAACTGACTAAATTTCAATAAAAATATATATATACAACAAAAAAAATTTTAAGAAAAATAAAAATAGGCAAAATACCACTATCAATAATGGGATCCACTATGGCTAGCTCAAGGGACAAATAATGGTTTCTCCAATGGTTTTAATTATATTAAAAATATCCCCACGTCAGAAGCACAGTGAGAACTGAAAAGACCCAAGAGTGCTGGGTGAAACCATAGCCAGAGGAAGCTGGTAGATCAGAAGCCAAGGATGAATTTCCCAGTGGGTAAATTTATATTAAGCAGTAAGCAATCTGAATTTACGACTTGCAGAACATCCTATATCCTCCCCCAAAATATTATTTTTTTAACCAAATGCCTATGGAAAAGTTAAATCAGAGAATCTTTGAAAGAGGTTTAGAGAATGAACTGTTTAAGTCCCTTGTTTTTCAAATGAGGGAACAATTTCAGAGTGGCTTTCTCCTAAGGGTCTGCCCACTGCTTACTCCCAGGCAATGAGTCCTGGGTGGAGTTCATCCCACCCCAGTGCTAGGGGTTCAGCAGTGCTTTAAGCAGAAACCAATCAGGGCCTAGAGCTGGACTGGAGTAGTAGCACTGCATCCTCTTCTTGTTTACTCAGTGACTTTTGTGTAGCTCTGAGGTTAGAGCAGGGAGCAGGGGTAAAAGCTTGGTAGTTAAGCCGAAGCAGCAGGCCTTTGGAGTTGGCAGCAGCTATGTCTCTCTTTTCATGCCAAAACATCAGCGTGTTCTATGATCTCTCTCTTTTCTTTTTTTTTTTTTTTTTCCTGGAGACTTAGCCTAGGGCTTGTTTATCATGCTGATGCAATGACTCTTTGGGCTATAAAATGTCTTCCTAACAAATCTCTTTATGTTTAAACAGAAATACCCTGATTCATAAAACTTCTTTAGTCATTGTACAATCATCTTCCTTTTGCTTTCCATACATTTGCTGTGGTAGTTTTTATACGTGCCTTTCTTCTCTCTCCTATAGTTACCTTTTTGAGGTCCACTGACTTTTCTAATACCTACAGCTATTGTTATTTATCTTCTCTTTCCTTTCCAACCTTTAAAAAGCAGACTGAACACCCATTTGTTAGGTGCCTTTGCTTTTCCTAAATTATCTTCTTTCTTGAATAGTGTAAAATTAATTCTCTTTATGAGAAATTAAACATAACAGAGCTCATAAAAGTGATAGCTGTAATTTTAGCTGGAAACAATAAATGGCCATTTATGTGTGTGGACTATTTCTAAATATGGAAGAGTTTTGTTGGAAATAGGGTTAGGGGTTTGCAGGGCTGGGGAGAACAATGGCTGTAAAAGTAGTGCTCAATATTCTGAGTAATTGTTTTCTGAGTACCTACTACTTCCATGTGGGTCTCTATGGTATGGCCCCAGCCTGATGATGAGGCTGGAATAAAGAAGGTGATGGAAATGCTGTGAAAAACAAGTGGAGACCTGAGAATTCTCAGATGTCAAGCAGCCTCTGTTTAGTCAAGGATTCTGGCACAATTTACCTCCTTCTATGCCCATTTTTCTGTAAGTTTTTCTTATTTTTCTTAAGTATAGAAAAATGTAAAACTCCTATAATATATATATTTTTTCTCATCGTAAAAGGAACACATGATCCATCAAGAAAATTTGTAAAAACACAGCAAAAAACAGGATGTAAATTTTATTGGGATCCTATCTCTCAGGACTAACAGATTTTACCATTTCAGTACATGTTTCCCTTGTATTGTTATTGGACAAATCTCATATAATTATAAACACCTACAAAAAATTGTATAAAAAATCTGCATACTGCATTATTTAATGCTATGCCCTGAGTACTTTCCAGTGCCAATAACATTTTCTCTACTATCAGTCTTTTAAGACTCTAACATATTCCTTCTTGGGGAATATCTTAGAGTTTAATTATTTAATGACTTCCACATTGTTGGACACTTATTTCCCATTATTTCTACTAAAAGCAACACTGCAACGAGCATTTTCATTCCATTATCTGTGTATATCCCTGATTTTATTTGAGACAAACTCCTAGAAGCTGAATTTCTGAATCAAGGCTATACATGATTTGAAATTCACTTGAAGAATAAGTCAAATTTCTTTCCAGAAGAGTTTACTTGTTGACCTCTTTCCTCCTGCTTATGTAATTAAAAATAGTGATTTTCAATTTTGTTTCTACCTTTACACATGGACATACACTCATATGCAAGGTTCGATGAATTCATAGTGCATACCTCTTACCTCACTACTTTATCTCCCCACTTCAAAAAATGAAGCACTGAAATTAAAGTGATATTGATTAAGTACAAGGGAACCTTGAATCTACTGTACTTTTAAAGAGAATAATACTTGCAAGCTGCAGTAAAGCCCATATTCTATAATTGTTCGTAAGTTATTGATAGCATGCCTAATTCCATACTTCAGATGAGAACACACCCACTACTTCAGAGAGAGCTCCCTGTCAACTGCTTCCCAGAAAGAGCCTTATGAATAAAGATTGTGGCTATATTTCATCATGCCAACCTACGAATATTATCATAAGCATTTCACCACAAGTTGTAATTTTTTAGGGGAAGTGTTACAATGTGTTGGGTAAGCCAAGGTACTGAGACTTATTCCAAAAAAAAGAGAATGCAATTTTTTCATCTGGTATCAGAAAGACATGATAGCAGAAAGCGTTTGAGGAGAGATATCTATATATCTGTATCTATCTTTATCTCTATACATTTTAGTGAATTCCACCAAGTATTATGCAGAAATGCAATGGCCACTTATCACTACTCCCATAAGCACTCCCTTGTATGCTATCAGAACGGCCACTTTTTAAGTCATTATTTTGAATTATAATAGATGTACTCAATTCCTACTAAGCATTTAAAGAAATGATAGTTGTTGGGGTTATTTCATTTTACAACATCACATTAGCATTAACTTTTCATTTTACCAGGGCAGCCAAAGTATGCATATTATATGAACCTAGATTGCCTTTCGTGAGATAGAATGAGCTGAATTCCCCTAGGTAGAGCCATTAAGAGATCAGAGTTATATTAAAAAAAATTCCACAGAGGAAGTGAAGATTTCTATCAATTGGTCCATCTTTGTAAAGTCATATTAGGAACAAGTAATGCAGCTCTTTCTGTTCATAGCGCTCTCTGCTGGTCCCTCTTTGGGGAACAGAAGTACAACATGTTAACAGTTACTTTTCCATAAGCCAAGTAGTCTTTTCTAGATTATCAAGTTACTTGTAAATGTCTTTTTATACAAAGATATCAGCTCAACCTTTCTGAATTGAAAATAGCAAATTAATTTGTAAATTAGTGATCTATAAATCTATAATTGAAATATCATGGGTGATTAAAGTAATATTTAACTTCTCCATGCTTCGTAACAGTATTGGGAGAGAAAATGAAAGTCAAATGTCAAGTGTTTGGTATTGTAATTAACATATTAAATGTTGCTGTTATTGTTAGTCTTCATTATAGTCATAGCAGCAATACTGGTACTTATACTGGCAGTAGTGTAGTGTAGCGGCAGTAACATTTGAAACTGGAGAAAGACTGAATCTAAACCCTTGGCTTATCACTTACTAAAATTTCACTGTAAAATATCACTGTTAGATACACAGTCTAGTTTTTAAAATGGGAGTAACAAAATGATATGATCTACAGAGTGGCTGTAAAAATCAAATGCAAATGAGCTCTGTAAATTATGAAGTTATTTACATATGTTGCACTCACTATTATTGTTACAACTTATATGTAAACAGATGCTTTGTCTTTATCTATCTTTATTATTATTGACTTTACCAAGCTTAATGATGTGCATTGTAAATGTTCTACAACTAACTGTTTTTATTAAACTTTTTCACAATTTTCAGTGACCTTCAAGATTAACTAATTGAGATAATCATCCTGGAAGGATGTTAAAACCTTGCCAAAGGTGACATAGCTTGTTGGTGATTGAGTGGAACCTTATCTTGACTTTTTATTAGCGTTTTCCCATTACTTCATTAGTTATATAATTTATTCTTTAGCATCAAATCTACAGAGCAGATCTTTCAGGATGTTAGGAAATGTTCTATGTAAAAGGGTTCCTGGACCTAATAAACATTTGCAATTCTAGATTAAATAAAATTAACAAACCTCTTTAAACTTGAGTCACATACATTCTTGAATATGTTAGACTGTATTGTGAAACTCTAAAAAGAAGTTAAATTATCTATTATGGCCAAAATCTTTTTGATCACTGAAAAATTTTTTTAAGATTATACTGTTGGCTAAGTGAACTATGGAATCACATACTGATTGAAATGTTACTTTATCTCACTGGAAGTTATCTAACTACCTGTGGGATATACCTGTTTTGAAATGAATGATAGCTGAAGGGCCAAATGATCTTCAATCCTTTGGAATTAGCACTGTATACATACCACCATTGTGAACTATTTATATCAGTACTTATGCAAATTATGTCTATATTGCTTGAACATGTAATCCATTGGTCCAATCTGATGTTTATTGGTATTGGTTTGTTTTCATATAATTGGGATAACTGACATAACATTTTTAACAAAATAAGATTTTATGTTAAGAGGTTCTTTCCTAATTGTATTGAAGTACTTAAATTCTAAAGGAATGCCATGTGTATATCATGTAACAAAAGGGTAATTTGGAACTAGAAAAATAATTCATGAAAAAAAGAAATAATAGGTAGGAGTTCCTGAGGAGCTGGCAAGAAAGCAAGCATTCCTGAAGCATCAAGGATACAGAAAAGAGATGTAAAAACTGATCAGTAAGTCAGTCTGACTAAGAATTAGATTTTCATAGAGGCAGATACTGTAGACAAGGGGAGAGGACACCTTCTAAAATTTCATCCAGGTTTGCTTCTGACAGGAGTAGCTGTATCTTCTTTCTGCTATATGACAGCAAACCATAACATGCAAATGATCAGCTTCCTAATTTGCAGGCCTCTAAGCTTCAAGTAGAGCCAATCACCAAAACGTCATGGAAATCAGACATAATTAGGTTCAAAGATGTTTTCATGAATAATAGATGGCATAATATATTACTACAGGAAATTAAAGATTGGTAGAATCTATAAATGTCTGTGAATCAGTGGTAACCACCGTTTGTATTTATGTACACATAGTTTTCTTCTTATTGTTTGTGTTGGTCATAAGAAAGAGTGTCACACATGTGTCAAACATGTACCACTGATCTCACATCAGGAAATTAGCCATTGCTTCACTACAAATTTCTTAAGGTATAGGAAGTATTTGATTTTTTTTTTTAGATTTACTATTTTTTTTTAATTGAAGTATAGTCAGTCCACAATGTTGTGTCAATTTCTGGTGTACAGCATAATGTTTCAGTCATACATGAATATACATATATTTGTTTTCATATTCTTTTTCACTCTAAGCTACTATAAGATATTGAATGTAGTTCCCTGTCCTATACAGTATAAATTTGTTTATCTATTTTATATATACCAATTAGTATCAGCAAATTTCTAACTCCCAACTTACCCCTTCCCACCCACTTCCCCTCTGTAACCATAAGTTTGTTGTCTAAGTCTGTTTCTGTTTTATATATAAGTTCATTTGTCTTTTTTTTTTTTTAGATTCCACATATGAGGGATATCATATGGTATTTTTCTTTTTCTTTCTGGCTTACTTCACTTTGAATGACATTCTCCATGGCCATCCATGTTGCTGCAAATGGCATTATTCAGGAAGTATTTGTTGATTGGCTTGTACTGTGATATGGAAATAATAATGTTACCTAACTCTTCATAGGGCTGAACATGAAAAATTAAGTATGTAAATATGTATATATATTTACATAAGTATGTTTTATATAAAATTATGTTTTATACTTAAGTATACATGTATGTTTTATGTATAAACATTATACATATAAAACATATAAAACAATTAGAGCACTCCCTAATACACAGGAAATGATACACACATGCTTGTCATTACTAACACAATAGGGATGATGACCATGATGACAATGATGACGTGATATGAAGAAATGCTCATAGCTTAACAAGTCATTTAGAGCACATTCCAGAGTCCAGACAGGACATTTATATTCTCGTTATTAATTACTGATTAAATTATTTTCTGGAAATATGACAAAGCATTTTTTCCCCCATGTGACTATTTTTAAATTTAATTTCCCAGTAGTGTTGAGAAGAAAAAAAGAACACTAAACTTAAGAGACAGAAAATAGATTAAGAACTCTTCAACTTCCTTCTGTCTCCACACCCCCAAAACACAAACACACACACACACTTACTATAGGTATTTGATATTGATCCAATTACATTACTTCTTTGAAATTTGGATTCTTCTTCTACTGAATAGAGTGTAAGATAAATGAATTCTACCTCACAGATGTGAGAACTACTGAAATTCTGTAGGAATGTGTTATCTTCAAGGTATTAAATAAGTGAAAGGTATAAATATTGCTTTTGTTGACAATGGAACATATTTCTTTTTAGACAGAGGCTCAACTTTCTATGGACTAACATTCATCTCTTAATTTTATTTTCCCATGCTAGGAGCATATGCACACACATGTTGAAAATATACTGCCACACCATTGAGATTAAAGGGACACAGGCTCTTTCTCTACTTCTATCACTTTATTTTCATTTTTGTATAGACACCCAGTCATTAACTTTCAATCATGAATACTCAATATATTTTGGATGAAATACAACTTGACTCTATTGGAAATAGGGCAAAAAGATCTAGCATATAAAACAGATTCTAGAATGCTCAGTGCTCCATAAAAGTTTCAAATGAAAAACAAATTCCACATTGGCACTATCCTGTGCAATGGTATCATCAGGTAACAAATTGTGTATTAACTTCCACATAATATTTTGGCTATTAAAATACATGAATAATTTGACTTAAGCAAATACTTCCTATGACAGAAAATTCATTAAGAGATAAATTGTATTAATTGATCAATCATTTAATCATAATTATGACATGGGTATTATGCACAGGCACAAACAACTGTAAAATGGTTTAGAATATGTTGAATTTGAGGCACTGCCAGGATATCAATGAGGAAATGTCTTCTAGGATCTGGGAAGAGTTTACACCTAAGCTAGAGATGTGTAGGTCAACTGCATGAAGACAACAGCTGAACTCTTGGGATAGATGTGTTATGACAGAGCTGACTAGAAGACAACATACATTGAAAAGGAAATGGGTATTTAAACCATGATTAAACTGGCAAACACTTTGTTTATAAATCTTTTTCTCCTATATAAGTTTCCTGTATAAAGTTATGTTCACTTGTAAGGAACTGAATTTTTCACTTCATTAAGACTGTAGGTTCAATACCTAGTACTCTCAATTAAAAACAAAACAAAACAATAGCGTGGAGATCTCTTTTCTTGCAGGTGAAAGAAAATTTACAAAAGGTCGTTATATCTCCTGATTGTAGAACTTCCTATAATATAAAACAAGTTATATAATACAAAAGAATCTATGAAAAACAAATCAGTGATTAGTTGGGAGTCACATAAAACTCCTCTTTAAACATCTCAAAATAAATAAATGCGCCAATTTCTTTGGGAATAATCCTCTGGTTGCAAGGTGAAATTTATTATTTCTACAAATATTTTTCACTGGACCAAGATTAATGTCCAGTAACATCCAGGGCTATGAAGGCTTTGCTTAACTTTTATATCTACATTACACTGCCTTTTATACGAAGACAGATAAACAACTAAAACCTAATGGAACCTTCCTTTAGAACAATATTTAAATATTATTTATTTATTTATTATATAAAAATATTCAACAAAGAACAAATAATTCATTATCAGTATGTCATAGCTGTTCATTAAACATCAAAGCCTCAGAATTTTTTGATGAATGCAGACTATTAGTGTATAGCATTATTTCCTCAAGAGTGCAGAGCAAGAATGAAAACTGCAATTCTGGATAAGTAACACACATAGATATCAAAAATAAATTCTTCACATTGAATTCTGTCAACACAATCAGTTCATATAGAAGCTAAATCAAGTCATAAAATAACATAACCAAAAGGAGTATTATCTTGTGCTCTACGAGAAGGTAAAACACATATTATTCTTCATATAATTATGTAAAAGAAAAGAGAAACAAAAGAGAGGAATGAAAGATGGGAGAACTGGTTTTTTGCTTTGCAGTTTATGAATAAAACCCCTGATTTCATCAGTCATCCCAAACAAAACTAAGCTTCAGTAGGCTTAAGCATTCAGAAAAACAAAATCTTCCTCACTATTAACATTTTTTTTTAGTTCACTGAATTTGTTTTCTGACATTTCATTCTATTGGTAAAACCCTCTGTTCTTTTTTATAAAAATCTATTTATATATTTCAGGAAAAAAATAACTCAGGAAGCTAAGTTTGGCATCAGCTATACCATTACAAACTAAAGACATCAACCTTTATTTTTCACCTATCTGATATTAAGAAAGTACCAATGTAAATAAATTAAGATACTCAAAAAATATCAATCTAAAGTTTAGCTTACCAGCAGGGACAGAACTTGAGTGCTGAAGTCCTGGTTGACTAGAATCACCAGAGAGTTCATTCAAACAGTTTATAGTAAAATCTGGGCTGGAAGCATGCTCATATCTGAAACCTTCAGGAGAAAGATAATCCAGTTCAAACTTCACAGCTGACATTACAAAATTCTTAAAGAGCTACATAAATCAAAGTTCATATTACTGAAGTCTTAAAAATCATAGGACGGGAAAAATCACTTCTTTATAATCAGTAATAACCCCAGGCTGTCCAGTATTATTTTCACTTGGAAATCCAAAAGAGACAAAACACGCAGAGCTGACTCTTAAGAAGTTTTCTGTATTCACTCCTTTCCTAAGCAATTGATGTTAATAGGATGGATGGATTTTAGAGCTGTTTTTCCTGAAGATATCTTGCTTCCTTTAAATGATAGCAGAACTAATCCCTTCTCAGAGAGGCTGCAGTGAGAAGTAAAATGGGCTAAGTGAAAACATAAGCAAGGCTGCGGAGAGATGCTTTTAGTAACTTGGTGTTAGAAGTTCTCCTTCACATATCTGTATACAGAAGATCAGCTGGGTGGGGCTAAGGACTGTCAGAGAATGAAACTTTATTCCACTGGGCAGCTCATCTGAAGAATGTCTTAATTTGGGAGGAAGTTAATCCTAAATTTTATTTCCTGGGTCAGCGTTGTGAGACTGTAATCCTGATGCTTACTGAAAGATGCATATGATTGTGGAGATTAAAAGGTGAATTAAACTAAAAAGCTCTGCACAGCAAAAAGAAACAACTAACACAATGAAAAAATACACCTATGGAATGGGAAAAAAATATTTGCAAACTATGTAACTGAAAGAGATTAATATTCAAAATATACAAAGAACTCATACATTTGATAGCATTTTTTTTTAAATGAGCAAACAACTTGGGTGTCCACCAAAGCAGAAACACAGATGGTGAACAAGTACATGAAAAGGTGCTCAACATCACTAATCACTAGGGAAATGCAAATAAAAATCACAGTGAAATATCACTTCACACCTGGCATAATCACTAGCATCAAAAAAACAAGAAATAGCACATGCTGTGAGGGTAGGGAGAAAAAGGAACACTTGTACACTGTTGGGGGAATGTAAATTAGTACAGCCACTATGGAAAATACTATGGAGTTTCCTCAAAAAATTAAAAGTAAAACTACGACATGATCCAGTAATACCAGTTCTGGGTATATATAAAAATTAAATGCAATTACTACTTCGAAGAGGTAACTGCACTCCCACATTCACTGAAGCATTGTTCACAATAGCCAAGATATGAAAGCTATGTAAGTGTCCACCGATGGATGAATGAATAAAAAAAAATATGGTATATACACAATGAAATATTATTTAACCATAAAAAAGGAAATTCTGGCCTTTTGACAACATAGAAGAGATCTGAGGGCATTATGCTAAGTGAAATGTCAGACAGAGGAAGACAAATACTGTATCACCTCACTGTTATGTATACTCTAGAAAAGCTGAACTCATGGAGACAGAGAGTACAAATTGGTGGTTGCCAGGGGCTAGGAGGTGGGAGAAATGGGATATGTTGGTCAAGGGGTACAAACTTCCAGTTTTAAGATGAATAAGTTCCAGGGATCTAATGTACAGCATGGTAATTTTTATTAACAATATTGTATTGTATTACTTCAAAGCTGATAAGAGAGTAGATCTTAAATGCTTTCACACAACACACACACACACACACACACACATAACACACAAAGATAACTGGAGGTGAAGGATGTGTTAATAAACCTTACTGTGGTAATCATTTTGCTATATATATAATCATCCCATTGTATATCCTAGAACTTACACAATGCTATTATACCTCATAAAAGCTGGGGGTAAAAGTAGAATTTTTTAAAAAATAGCTGATTTTTCTAATCAATTAATGTGTTTTTTAGCAGTGATTTCCTTGTTATCCAGGGCTTCCACTGAATTGACTTTTAAGTGTTCTTTTTATTTATTTTCAACAACTTTTTCTTTACTCTGCTTCCTTTTCCAAGCAGCTTATTTTATTATATGCATATAATATGCTCTCAAATCTCATTGAAATTAGGAAGTAAAATTAGTATCTTCTGTTTTTTGTGCTTACTATGATATGGTAAAGCTCATCTGATTTGATTGCTCAATTGGATTCTTTAAATTGTTGTTTCTCTTCAATCTTTCTTTTCTTTCTTTCTTTCCTCCTTTCCTCCTTTATTCCTTTCCTTTCCCTTCCTTCCTTCCTTCCTTCCTTCCTTCCTCTCTCTCTCTTTCTTTCTTTTCCTGGGAGGCAGAAATGACTCTTGGGTTGACAGAGAATGACCTTCATTTTACTCAACACATGATCTGTGCCAGTTGCCACTCCTCAGTCATCTGTAAATAAGATTTTGTTAAAATAGCCAAGTTCCTGAAGAATTATTTTGAACATAGAGTAAAACTGTAAAAAGTTGGAAATTATAACAGAGAAGATAGAAAATACAATATGTATAAAACAAAAACTCAAATAAAAAGAATAGAGCTTATGATGAAAATATAAGAAAATGAAAACAAATAGGTTTATTGTGTGGAAGAAAATACTGATTATTTAAATTCAAAGAACTATATTAGTATCAGTCAAAGGTGCCAATATTGAAGGAAGGTACATACTTTGACATCAAACATATCTTGGCATGATCTTAATTCCACAGTTAAAGATAATATCTAACAAATTTCAAGATAAAGTTGAGCGTGATGGGAGGGGTGTCATACAAATCTGACAGAGTGGAGGACTTCTTGGCTTCAATGTCAAGTGATGAAAGAATATAAAGCAAAGTTAACAGGTATCTGATGAAAAGATATCATATCTCCATAATTTAAAATTATAATAATAAAAAATTATAAAACAAGCTATACTCAATATTATGTAACTCAAGTGTTATTTCTGAAAACATTATTTGAGGAAATACTCCAGCCAAAAAGGGGAGAAAAACAAACAAAAGAATCAGAATGAAGGATTCAAAAAAGAAAAATAATTATAGTGAATGGGGAGTAAAAATAATCCAGTAAGACATATTTATGACTAAACAATTGCTAAAAATTCTGTCCTGAAACAATGCAAACAATTAGGAGAGAATTTGGTAATTTAAAAAATCCAGGTTATTTTAACAGAAGTTAAGATATAGAAGGAAAAATTTATCAATAAAGAAAATATAAGGCCAACTAATTAATCAAAAGGAAGCAATAAAAATAATGAACAGATAAAAAGG
The DNA here is from genome assembly GCF_048773025.1 of Camelus bactrianus. Taxonomy (NCBI): domain Eukaryota; kingdom Metazoa; phylum Chordata; class Mammalia; order Artiodactyla; family Camelidae; genus Camelus; species Camelus bactrianus. The sequence continues at coordinate 30,180,090 of NC_133548.1, forward strand.
GGAACAAATCGTTAAGATATTAATGAAAGTGGTCTAAATGATCATATTAAACAGGGACTCCGAATTATCTACTATTTTTTACTCTCTTCCCTCCAAACTTGACACATTGCAAATTGCAGACAGAAATGTTATTTATGACAGATTGTTTCACATTTTAAAACAAATTTATAAATCACCAAAAATGTTACAATAGTTAAGGTCATATATAAGAGGATGTTAAAAGCCGTATGACTCCTATATCAGTTTTGGTCAAGGGACAATACAAAGACAACAATTATCTACCTGAGAACTTTCCAATAATTATGGCTTCTCTTTTAACTCCTTTCTGCATTGGCTAGTAAATCTAGTACATGCTGACTGAAATAACAGAATATATTCTTATTTCATTCCTAATCTCAGCAGAGATTTTTCAATGATTCACTAAGTATACAGTTTTTGCATGTTTTTTGTAGACATTCTTTTATTAGATTGAAGACATTTCTCTTTATTCATAATTTGGTAAGAATTTATTGCTGTTATAAACCATATATGTGAGTTGACTTGTGCCAAATGCTTTTCAACGTCTATTGAGATGATTATTACCTTTTTTTCTCTTTTAATTTGATACATTGATTGATGGTCAAATTTAAAATTAATTCTTACTCCTATATTAAGTTCAGCACTGGCCTTGATGTAATGATTATTTTTATGTATCACTGGATTTAAATGCTAATATTGCATCTATGTTTATGAGATAGATTAGCATATAATTTTCATTCTTTAATCTTGGTAAGATGTAGTATGGAAGATAATACTGTCCTTATATAAATAGTTAAAAACTATTATTTTTCCTATTCTCTGGAAGAATTTTTTCTTAAGATTGGTCATTTTCTTTCTTAAATGTTTGATGCATTTAGGGAAACCATCTGGGTTTGGAAATTTTCTTATTTTGAAAATTCTTAATTACTGATTTAATCTCTTTAGTGGATACAGAGTTTTTCAGTTTTTTTTTTTAAACCCCTGAGTGAGTTGTAAAATGTTGCCTTGCCCAACAACAATTTTCCCTTTCTACTTACTTTTTAAAGTTCTTTTGAATAATGCTATCCATAATATCCTCTCCATATTTTTGGATGTATATAGGATCTGAGGTTATTTCCATTTTTCATTCCTGTTATTGATAGTTTATTACTCCTTTCTTTGATTTGATCACTCCTTTGATTTTCACGTCTACTTACCTTTTTAAGTTGCCAGCAGTAAGCTCTGTCCATTTTTTCTCTTATTTGCTTTATATTTCAGTTTCTACTTTCACTTTTTAAATTTTGTCTTGCTATATTCTTCGGGATTAATTTGCTGTTGTTTTCTAGATACCTAGGAGACATACACACATTTTCAATCTTTCTTCTTTTCTAAAATATAAATTGAGAGAGAGAGAGAGTTGCTTATTTTCCTCTAATTATGGCTTTAACAGTATCTCACATGTATTCATATACCTTGTTATTATAATTAATATTATTATTTTCATTCATATCAAACTGTTTTTTAATTTGCATTGTTGTGATTTCTTCCTTGAATTACAGACTACTTAGTACTTGCTTAATTTACAAATTTGGGGACCCTTCCTTCTTTTTTTCATTTGTTAGTTTTACTAATAAGTTGGGTTGCGTCATGGTCAGGGACCATGATTTCCATCTTTGGGCTTTTGCTGAAGTTTAAGCTTATTTATGGCTCAGCATAAGATCTTGAGTGTAATGTTCTTTATAGGTCAGCAAGGTCATTTGTTAATCATATTGTTTAAGCTTTCTGTATACTTGGTTTTTGTCTGCATGTTTCATGAGTAATTGAAAAAAATCTATTACAGTCTTTTATTATGAATGTGAATTTATCTGTTTCCTTTCATTTCTGTCATGTTTGCTTTAAATAATTTGAGGCTATATTATTAGGGTGAGTGCAAAGTTATAAGCAGATTTAACCTTTTTTAAAAAAAATTATATACTCTTCCTTATGTCTAATAATATGTGTTGACTTACAGTCTGCTTTATCTGAAAGTGGTTTGTAATACCAGGCTAGTTTTTGTTAATATTTGTATAGCATAACACTTTTTCCATCTTTTTACTTTCAAGCTTTTTTTTTTAATTGAAGTATAGTCAGTTACAATATGCCAATTTTTGGTGTACAGCACAATGTCTCAGTCATGCATATACATACATACTCTTTTTCATTAAAGGTTATTACAAGATATTGAATATAGTTTCCTGTGCTATACAGAAGAAATTTTTTAATCTATTTTTATATATAGTAGTTAACATTTGCAAATCTCAAACTCCTAAATTCATCTCTTCCTACGCGCCTTTTGCCAGTAATCATAGGATTGTTTACTATGTCTGCAAGCCTGTTTCTCTTTTGTAGATTAGTTCATTAGTGTCCTCTTTTTTTTTTTTAAATTTCACATGAGTGGTATCATATAGTATTTTTCTTTTTCTTTCCAGCTTACTTCACTGAGAATGATGATCTCTAGGTCCCTCCATGTCGGTGCAAATGGCATTATTTTATTCTTTTTTATGGTTGAGTAGTATTTTCATTATATAAATATACCACAACTTTGTCCAGTCATCTGTTGATGGACATTTAGGTTGCTTCCATGTCTTGGCTGTTGTATACAGTGCTGCTATGAACATTGGGGTGCATGTATCTTTTCTGATTAGAGTTCTCTCTAGATATATGCCCAGGAGTGGGATTGCTGGATCACATGGTTAAGTCTATTTTTAGTTTTTTGAGGGATCCTCCACACTGTTTTCCATAGTGGCTGCACCAAATTACATTCCCACCAGCCGTGTAAGAGGGTTCCCTTTCCTCCATACCCTTTCAAGCATTTATCGTTTGTGGACTTTCAAGCTTTTTACATTATATATTACAGTTCTGACTCTTTTAAGGAGAATGTAATAAGATTTTTAAAAAGCTCAATGATAGTTTTTGTGCTTTAACTGTACTTAATGTATTTACATTAAAGGTAGTTATTGATATATTTGAGCTTAAATCTACTATTCTTTTTTCCAATATGCTTCACCTTTTGGACAGATCAATAGTTTTGTCTTGCTTTGTTTTTGTGCTATTCTTATTTTCCTATAATGTTATTATGCATACTTTAATCTCTGCTTAGTGATCACCGTAATATGGCAATGCTTGTTGGAGTTTAATAAATTGGTACTCTTGCCACTTCTTTAAAAATACATAATCTTAGAATTAAAAAAAAATTAACACCTTTATTATGGTATGATTCCTGTACAGTCAGCTACACCTATTTCAGATGTACAATTTGATGAATTTTGATAATCTTAGAATTTTTAAAACTCTCTTTGTCTCCTGCCTTTTGGAGCTGTAACTCTAATTCTGTATATATGTTTAGTCCCTACAAGAAAATATTATCATGGTTTCACTTCAGTTTACTCAAATATTTACCCCGTCCTTTGCTCTTCACTTCTTTTTGCCATTTCATATTTTTCTAGGATGTCTTTCAGATCCTTCTATCTAAAGAACTGCCTGTATTATTTACTTTACTATAGATTTTTGTAAGCCCTAACAGTTGTTCACAAAAGTGGCTGGCAGGGGCAGCAGCCAAAAATATTTTTCCAACCACCACTTGTGACTGGTATAGGATGGAGTATGTTGTACTAGCTACCTCATCTGTGGGAACTTTGTTTTATCAGCAAGCACTTTCCCATGGAAAAGAGAATCAGATTAGAGTTTTACCCACGTGTGAAGATGAGGAGACTGCTCAGTACACACGATCTCTCACACTATTAGACAGGTCTGTGGCAGCATATGGGAACATAGTGTGATGGCTTCTCCAATACTTCCAGGCTTAGTTAGAAACAAATATTAATAGTAAGTATTAATTATTCATTCATCAACAGATGAAAAGTCCTGGACAAATGCTAAACTGAGTGAGAAGCCAGGACACCAGTTACAAACCAGAACTGTCCCAGGAACCCATTATAGAACCCATATAGTGTTTGATTAGAAGGTAGACCCTTCCACCTTTTCCCACAATATTTATTTCTGCAGTAACTAATACATTTTGTAAACAATGTCATACAGAACCTTGGACCTTCAGGACAGACTCAAAATTGAGTTTTAGTTCTAAACTAACTGTGTGACCCACAGCATGCCACTAATCTTTTCTGAACCTCAATTTCACCAAAAGTTGTATTAACTTACAAGAATTTACAAATTTAAATCTTACAAATTGTATTATTCTTCAAAAATTTCATTAACGTAAGAATTCGATTTATTCATGATTTGAAAACTATCAAACTATTTCATTCATTCATTCATAATATTAAAAAACAAGCTTATTGTGCTAAACTATTTAGAGACTTAGAAGAAAAAAATTGCATAAATGTGAATATAGGGTAATTTGTCTTATTCTGCGTAATCTTGTCTCAGGAAAACCGTGTATTTGGTTTTTATGAGATGAGAATCCACGCTTATTGTTAATCTAAAATTATTCATTATTTCTAAATTTTACTTAGGGTATATTTTCAATTAAAATATCTTCATAACACAGATGACAGATATTTAGTGAAAAAAAACAGGCAGAATTACAGGGCCACTGCCTAAAATCTTTTGGAGATGAAGTCAAACATCACTCTTTGTCCAAAAGTTATTAACATCTGGTGCTTGGATGCTGCCTTGTAAATTTGGAGGGTGGTTCCTGAAAACTGCCCCAGCATCTATTTCCTTCTCTTAAATTTACAGAATGACAAAGAAGCTACCTTCCCGTGTGTAAAAAAACACTGAAACATCAATGAAATTAAAATTTTTTATGTCTTTCGGAGCTTGTGAAGCAGATTTTAGGTTAATCTCCTCTGGCCTCATAAAAGTAATTTTAATTTATTTTTCTAGGTATGTCACTCTATTTTCAGGCAATTGGTTCAATCTCCTATATTCTAGTGACTTTGGAGTTTCTAAAAGATCCTTTTAATTTTCAAAATTTCCTTCCAACCTCTTCAATTCATCTAGACTACCTGAAGTTTGTATGGTTGTAAATCTATTAAGATACTATACATATAGGCCTGTATCACAGAGCCTGGTGGATGGACTGACCGATGTTTGTAGCATCTAAATTTCTTGTAAGAATACATTCCTTATATATAGTTGCCACAATCTGGGTTTACTTGTCTTTGAATTCTGTGTGTCCTGCATTTACATCATCTGAAATTTTGTTCTGGCTTCTTGAGGTCTTCATCAAATCTTCACTCACTTATTTTTAAAAAGGACTTTAATTTTGGAACAGTGCAAGAAAATGTGAGAAGGTATTTTAAAGAGTTACTGTATATCTTGCAACGAGCTTCACCTATTATTATTATTAATTCATATTACTATAGCACATTTGTCACAACTAATGAATCAGTACTGATTCATTATTATTAACTAAAGTCCATACTTTCTTTAGATTTTTTGTTTTAGTGACTTGAGAGTTCTGAGGATTAGGTATAAAATAAAATGTCTTCTACTGGAATTTGTCTGATGTTATTCTCATTATCAGACTGGGGCTATGGGTTTTAGAGAGAAAAATCCAGAGGTAAAGTGATATTTTCATTGCAAGACACCAGAGTTATTTACTATCAACATGATTTATCACGGTTAATGTTGACAGTAGTGATCTGCCTGGGGTGATGTTTATCAGGTTTCTTTACTGTAATGTTACTATTTTTTCCTCTCTCTCTTGATACTGTAGTCTTTGGAAGGAAGTAACTATGTATAGCCCATGCTTAAGTAGTGGGGAGTTATGCTTCCCCTCCTTGAGAGCAAAGTATTTAAATTATTTGTCTGTACTTCTTCTGCACAAGAGAATTGCTCTTTCTCCCTTATTCATTAATTTATTCAATCATATATGTATGTCAGTATGGATTCACGAATATTTATTTTATACTTTGGTTTATAATCCACTATTACTTATTTTGTTGCTGAAATTGTTCCAGCTTTGTTTGACCATTGGGGGTTCCTTCAGTTGGGGGGTGTGTGTGTATGTTTGTGTGTGTGTGTGTGTGTATGTGTTTTGAGTATTTACTTTCTGGCACTATTAGATACTGGAGAGTCATGTATTTCCTGTTCCAGTCCTAGATCAGCCATTGCTCTGTGGAACCCAGGTTTTCTTTATTGGAGAATGGTATTAGAAACTAAGATTGGGGCATACTGTTGCTCCTTGGGTGTCAATTCCTATAGGCCATCTTAGCTGACAAAGCAAAGAGAGGTGTTCATAATAACCCATGTATGTGTATATATTTGTAAGTATTTCTATAAGTAACCATCTTAATTTATATTAAGTTAAATATAACTTCATACTGATATCTCCAACTCTATTCCATTACAATATGTATTATTCTAGCCTCTTCCACTTGCTTATCTGTTACTTTACACTGCAACAACATATCTGAGTCTGGTTTGGATATTCACTTTGTCTCTTCATACTGCTTTTTTTCTTGACTTACAGCTTTTAAAAAATTTTTGTTGTTGTTGTTGAAAGGTAGACATAATCAGGTAACAGAAATTGATCTGTGTTTAATGCTTATTCTACCTGTGGGTCCCAGAGGTTTCAGTTTACTCTGTTGTCCTGTTTTTGTCTCCCCAATTGTCTTTGGACTTACCTAAGAATGCCTGATTAAATAGAGCTGACATACTATGGCTCTTTTAGTTGGAATCCAGTACTGCATTACTAGAGCCCTATTGTGATGGTGGTAAGATGTGGGGGAGAGGGAGCATTCTATAATCCTGTGATAGATTTCACTTTTAAGGCCTATGTTGCACTCAATTTAGATAAGAAACATATCCCCTCAAAAGATAACCCACAAATTTGTATATTCACCTATAAAAGTCAAGATAGAAATGACACAAAGAGCAAGGAAACACCTTCTTAATCTTTTTACAGATACACTCTTTTTGCCCCCTGAATTTAGCCAAAACTAATCTCTGATTATACTGGCTAGCTCCAAGAAATTCATTTAACATAAAAGCAACTTATCTTATTGCAAAGTTTATATTTTATTCTATAAAAGAAGTCCAATAGAAATTAGGCTGATTTGCCTAAACTTCCAGAATGAATTATGAAAAAGAAAATCAAGGCAAAGTTCAGCTTGAATTCTGATGCTTTTAGGGTCTTTACAAAAGAAAATATCAGTAACACAATTAAAATAGACTTCTTTTACTTGGTATCCAACTTCAATTTTATTGAATGTTATTTTATCTTAACATTCCTTTGATCGTAAGTCTACTGATTGACCATTTTAACCTACCTAAGACAGTCTCCAAATATCATTTTACACAATACTTCACATATATCAGGTTCCCACATCATATTGAAGTTGCTCAAAATACTATAATCAGTCAAAATGATTACACATCCAAATGTACTTTCCCTACCAACAACAATTACTGAAAGATGAAAAAGTGTTCTTATCTCATTACATTTACATAAGTAATGCATATTCCCAAAGCCTTGGGTATTTGCTTCCTAAATTTCTCAAATGAGCTTCTGCAAATTAACTTATGGGATTGAATCTCACACACCTATGTATGTTTAAAAACTCTACTTAGAGTTGGAAATATTCAACTTAGCACCAGCTTTATTAGTAATAATGGAAAAGTTATTTATTTGAATGCATTAGCTGCACATTCCACCTACTGCAAACTACAGCCACAAAAATCCTTTCTGTCAAACCACCTCTGTACTTATCACATTGCATGACTATTATCTTAAACCAAAGATGCATTATGGGTGTTCTTAAAAATTAGTTTAGAGCTAAGCAATCAGGCATTATAAGAAAGTCCCAGGATAATATCATGATATTTTTCAAGAACACAGAGGCTTCATAAAAGAAATATGCAAGGAAAGGAAAAGGACAAATTATTTGTTTTCTGGGAACAGAGCAAAGATAACCATGGCCACTTGAGGAGTAGACTTTCAATTCTGTGTTATAAAAAGCCTTACAGTTCTGACTTGACTGTAGGGCACATAGGGTTAAGGTCAGATGAGCCTCTTAAAGTTCCTAGATTCAAGAAACTGCACATTATTTTTTAATGAAGAACTTAAATTGCATATCTCTTCAGAGATACAAAGATAGATGAAAGCATACTGGAAAAAACAATCAGACCTTTGATTATAATGGTATGAAGAAACACCCTTGGAGAACTACAGGCTTAATTTAATGGATATTTTACAGTAAAACATGTTGCTGTGATAGAAAGTAAAGACTTGCAGCAGAGATAAAGTATTCATTTCCCATATTTTTCTTTCAAAATAATTAGACAGGCAACATAGAGCAACTGAAAAAGTAGGAACTTTAAAATCATATGGACCTGAATTTAATCCTGTCTTGGATATTTACTATTTATGTGCATCTGTTACATTTATTTGGCATATTTTAATATGCTTCCCCATGTGTGGAAAGTGAAATAATGATACCTATGCCTAGAAGGACTGTTTAAGAGTAACTGAGATAACATATTCAAAGCATGACATCTGGCTCATGACCACCTATTCATTCAATACATGTTTATAAAAAAAAAAAAAAAAAAGAGTCCGCAATATACCAGTCATTGCTGTAGGCATTGTTTATCAAAATAATGGAAAAGATAGAATAAAGCCTATAAATATATAATATGACATAGAAAACATGTTGTAAGTATTATTAAAAAACAAAAACAGCACAAAACATTTCAGACAAGAAAACAACATCTGAAAGGGTGATAAAGGAAGGGCTCCTGGGAGATGTTGCCTGCAAGGAAATTAGAAGAAAAATAGGGGTGTGTGTGCTCTGGAGCAAGAGGCTTCTAGGCAAAGGGAAGAGCCCATGTGCTGCATCTGTTAGAGGACAGCAAATTCACAGAGGTCCTAATACATCCCTAGAATTTAAACTAGGAGAGAATATCACAAATAGCATCTATTAGTAAACTCGAGAGCTAAAAATGAGGACAGTGGGGTCAGACTGTCTATGTCTATGTCCTGTGGCAAGTCACTTAAACTTCTGGGTTTAGGTTTTGTTGACTAAAATACAATCACACAACATGAGAGTTGTGAGTTAAGTTTTACTTGGGGCAAAATGAGGACTATAACCCGAGAGACAGCATCTCAAATAGCTCTGAGTCATTGCTCCAAAGAGTCAGAGGGGAAGGTAACTATTAAATATAGGATTTTAGTGAAGGGGAGGTACGTGCAGTCAAGCACACATTTAGGCAGAGGCTTGCTGCTAGTCACAGTGAGAAGATGTCACCATTAATGATTTTAGTGCTTTTCTAGATTATGAGGAGACACAAGAATTTGGGCTCATAAAGTCTTCTCCTGAAAATATCTATCTGAAGGCCTGTTCTGCCAGTTTTTCCCAGAGCACAGAGTGCCTCATTCCTGATCTCCACCCTGAACTCCTTTCAGGGAGTGTTGAAGGTCAGCGGCTGCAGCAGCTCTTGATTTAATCCAAGCAGAGGTAGATGGCAAGTACCAACATGATTCAGCCCTTGTAGAGGCAGATGGAAGGTGGCAATCTTTAGTTGGCAGTTTCCTCATTTGTAAAGTGAGAACAACTATTCCTAGGATTATTGTGAGAACTAAATGTGTTAATAAATAATAAGGTGCTAGCACTGAGTATACATCAAAGAACTCTTATTTTTAAATTAATAACAAACATAGACTAGAGTCTCATGTTTCCCCTATTGGAAAATCAACTTCTGTTTATCAAGAATATAGTCCAATGAGAATTTTTAGATTTAACATTTTGAAATATATTTTATTTGTGTGAATCTTATGTGTTGTCAATTCTGAAAATGTCTTTCCTGCTTTTCTCTTGTTTTATTTTTAGGTTTCTTTTGGATAGAGTTGGTATTTTCTTTCTTTCCGAGCTTCAGAACCCTAAGAGCTTACTTAAGAGTTCTGCTATCTCTTGAACATCAGTGAGCTATATAAATAAACATTCTGAAGGTTGATGAATCATAAAATTCAAAGAAGAATTTTAAAATTCAAGAACAAACAGTTTTTATGTTTTCTTTTTGAAAACTTTTGACAGTAGGGTTAAAGATGTTATCTACTTTAAGCATGATTGGAATTTGGCATTCAAATAAAATGCAGATCGTATTGCCTACAATAATGCCTTTGTATTCAGACTGTGAATTCGTTGTTTGCTTTCTCATGCATTTTCCTGTCCAATCCTGACAACAACACAATGAAGTGGGTATTGTTTCCCCTATTTTGAAGTCGTAAAAGTTAGAATCATACAGAGTTAACTTAAAATAATTCTGAGGTTAAATATTAGAGGTAGAATTCAATTTTAGGTGTCTTTAAGTCCAACACTTATTCCTTACCGTTATAGTCTGAATATTTGTATCCCTCCTTCATATGTTTAAATCCTAAACCTTCCAAAAGTGATGGTATTAGAAGCTGGGGGGCCTTGGAATGTGTTTAAATGACGAGAGTGGAGCCCTTCTGAGTGAGTTCAGTGCCTTATAAAAGAGGCTCCAGAGAGACCTCTAGTCACTTCCACCATGCCATGATGTAAGTCTGGGCCCAGGAGGAGGGCCCTCGCCTGACTACGCTGGCTCCCTGATCTTAGACTTCCAGCCGCCAGCACTGTGCAAAATAAATTTCCTATGCTTATAGAAATGCAGACCATCTACTGCTTTCTGTTAGTTTAGCATGCACCCAATCTACCACAAAGCTCACACAAATGGCTTCAGATCATAGTGAGTATTTATTGATTTTAGTAGTCATATAATACACACTTGGGCTTGTGTTTTATAACTCTGTGTATAATACTGATTATCTCTTCCAAAAGATTATAAACTCCTTGATAGAAGAATTGTAGATTATATTTATATTTCATCTTTCATAACCTATAAAATGGGTCTGGATATATAGGCGTTATTTGGAAAATCTTTGATAAACCAATTAAAATACCTGTACTTGGAAAGATTACAGGATTTAAAGCTACACAGATTTAGATTGAAATTTACTCTTTTGCCATTTCTTAGATCTATGATCCTGGTAGTGATATTGAGCCTTATTATCTTCACCTATTAAATGAACTAATAATCTCTTTCTACCATGGTCATTATATGGATTGAATACATAGGGGAGCAAAATAGTTTTTCATGTACACTCTGAGTTCTTAACTGAGATCCCTATAATAAAAGACAGATTAATAAGAGAAAAACAAACAAAAGTTTATTAGGATGTATATGTATATGTCATGAACATGGGAGACACCTGGGGAAAATTAATAGCTTCTCTAGGTGTCTTAGAATTCTGGTTTAAAAACTATGTTAACAGGGAAAGGGGAGGGACAATGTAGGTCTTTTATGAGAGGGTACAAAGTTTGTCTGGGTGTGGTGTCAACTTCTAGTCTCCTCTCTTGTAATAACGGTCAGTCTTTCCTGGTTGACGAAAGTCCTCAAGAGGAGCCTTATGACAACTGAGTTCTTTTTGAAGGATTTGTTTTGGGGCAGGTAGGAAGAGTTCAGAGTAAGCCTCTCCTTGCAAATGCTGTTTTTCAAGTGTCTATAGTTTGAAATAATCACTATATCAAAGGCATATATTATGGGCTGGCACATGCTGAATTCCTTCAGTCATATTTTGTGGTGGCATATTCTGCTACCCTTCAAATGTAAATCATCCACCACGATCCCAGACACACTGTGGCCATTTCCTAGTCCCCTCACCCTCCTACATCTGTGGTAAGAAACTGTATGTCATCTCTCAAAACAAAAATAAACTTATTTTTTAACTTAGTATTCCAAAAAACCATTAATGCTCTTGGTTTATCTTTCAAGTTATTTAGTTTTGAGAAAGAAAATATACCTTTCACCCTTAACAGCAGATTGTGTTCCATTTCACTTATAATTCAGATTTAGATTTTTAATTCTTCCTTTCATTTAAATAATCTTTACAAGGACTTTCCCATGAATCTCTTCCAAGAATATGAGAGACATTGGGGAGGCATGAGAAACTCTTTATATATAATGCCATCAGTTATCAAATCTATACACCTTAATGTATAGGGCGAATGATGTCTGGCAATTTTCAAAAATTTTTATAAAGCTTTGGAAGTCAACTGTGGCAGCCATAAGGATGTACTTTGCAGATCCACACTGTACAAAGACTGAGAGCCCTAGGTACTGCAATCTGAAAACCACTGCAATGCTTTGTCAAGGTCCCACTTCCCACCAGCTGCTCCCAGCCAGTGACAATATGGCAGGGCTACTAAGGTAGACCCTTCCTGAAAGGCTTGGGACTCCTAAAGGATTATGACCTTGCCCAAACTTTATTAAACTGTACTGTAGTCTAGGACAATTCTACCCAATCTTCCCTCCCTTTCTTCTTTAACCAGAGTTGGATTTGCATCATAGTCTGCTCACTCTCTCAGTCTTTCCTGACTCCTCCCCTATTTACTTTCCAAAAGGTGCTTCCCTAATATAATTTTTGCACATTTTACCGTTTGTTGACTGTTTCTCGAAGAAAACAGATTAACACACCATTTTATTGTCAAACTGAAATGAAAACAGGAAGAACAAATAGGTGCTTGAGGAGCTGAAATGTCTAACACATAAAAGAATTGAGAATATTTAGCTAGGAGAAGAAGGTCTACATCATACCCTCTACCAGTAAACGATGCCAAAAGCATACTTCCAAAAATCAAACCTGAAAATATTTTTAAAGGCCTTAAAAATGTCTGAAGAGCTTGAGGTCAGTATGATATAGGCAAAAATGGTGGACTTCAAAATTAGCAAGATTTGATTTGAATAACAGTCTTGATACCTATGTGTATATGTGTAAAATTAGGTGAGATACGTAACCTTTTGAGTCTTATTTCCCTTTTATATAAAATAAGAATAAAATTAATCTTACAAATGCAGCTATCACCCAGTAAAGATGCTTTCACGTTTGCCTTGTTTACAACCTATATCTTGAATCCAGTGACTCCATCTTAATCTGTTGCTTTGTACCCTCACCTTGATTCCTCATCCATCATCTCCTATCTTTATCTCTGTACTCTTGGACCCAATGTTTAATATTGCTTCTCTTACTCTTTACCCCAAGGTTTGAAGTTATCCAATATATTCCGTCTCTGACAGATCTAGGTGGAAAATTTTTAAATTTGTTCTTCCATTCTGACACTCAGTTATGGACTAAATTAATGGTCTTTCTCTCAGTTTTGTTTCAGCTCTCAAAAGAGGAAAGAATAAAGAGAGTACTGCAAGTTGAGAGGTAGAGTCATAGCTAGGTCCCATAATTTAGAAAAATGTGATGTAGCATGATGTACATTCTGTGAAGATTAAGAAAACAAGGGAGATACAAGTTATGTTTCTCAAGCCTTCATACACACCTCCATTTCTTGAATATACTGTATGCCTGGAGCATGACTTACTGCTTATTAAAATAATAACTTCTATTGGAAATAATACATAATTACAGATAAATCTGACGTTTTTCTTTAACCTTCACTGGCCCAATGTCACTCCTTCTCTCCATTCACCTCAGCTCTTTCTAGGGTAAAATTCAGAGGAGGAAGTTATTCAAACCCCTTAGGCAAAACAGTTATTCTCATATCCATTCAGGATCTATAGTTTTATAAAGTAGTGCACTATAATCCCATAGCATTAAATTCTACAGCAAGTCTAAAAACATGTTGCATTTTCCATTCCAGAGCATACTTATATCTGGATAGTCCTACTTCCTTCTTTGATCATAAAAATCTGGCTCAATTCAAAGCCCTTTTGAAAATATTACAGCATCTGGGATGCCCTCCTCTATTCATTAGGCAGAGACAGTCATCTCTCTGCCATATTCACCCATGATTATACTTCCAATATAAAACTTGTCACACTTCTTTGGTGTTACTAATATTTGTGTAGCCTTTGCTCCTGGTCTGTGAAGGATTTGAAAAGCACAGCCAGTTTCAGCTTCATGTTTGTACCTGCTGAATGAAGCATGCTACTGGTCTTTAGCCTGGGTTCAATAAATTGTTATTTTAGATAAAGAGGTGAAGAATGGTGATAATGGGTATGGAGGAAGGAGAGAAAGGACAGAAAGAAGTTCCAACTTGGTATTAATTTACTCAAATTTGATTAAAGAAATGTTTTCAATGTAATAGTAGAAATAGTATATACAATGTGGAATGAAAAGGTCAAAATATACTCATAGGTGGGTACAGATTTAAAGAATTCATAACTTTCCTGGTATAGAACATTTGTTTAAGACATTAAGTTTTTAGCACTAGGAAAATGTTCTGCTTGAATGAATGAGAACTGTTTTTGTAGAAAGTTTTAGAACGTAAAAATATCAAATGAAGATGCATGCACAAGTCTTAAAATTTAAATTTGCCTTCAAGATGAGAAAAAATAATTAGTGAACTATGCCTTTCTGCAAAGGACTTTCTAGTTGATATCTCTGAAATGAAGTCTTAAAATCCTGATGCAAAGAGAATTACTGTGTTTTAAGTTTCATATGACTCCAGCCAAAATCTTTCAACTTCTGGACTCTAGAATAAGATACAGTGGTAGAAAATCAATTGATGATCAATTAATTTATTGATTAATCTTGCAGATACCGAAGCAATAGTATTTTGGGTATTGTTTTAATGTGAAAACAGGAAAGTAATTTTGCAGTTACTAGCAATTACTTCCAATATAGTATAAAATCTAGCTGCATAAGTATGATTGTATATTAAGGTATCCAAATTATAGTTTTATTAGTTATTTCAAAATTATAGCTCTGACTCATTTAATTAGTTGATGTTTTTAGATCAACTAGATCAAATGGTGAAAAACAAAGATGAGTGAATTTCAAACAACCAATTATAACTGGGATATTTGAGTCATAATATAGATATATATTTGTATGGAAATGCTGGCTGTTTTTTTTTTTTTTTTTTTTTTGATTTATGGAGACCATCCTATCAATGGTAAATCTGCCCAACAGGATACAAACTGACCAATCGTCTGTGTCTTAAATCTCAGTAAAAACCGTAGTTGCTTTGCAAAGCTGCTGAGACATAGTTCCTAGGCCTGCAGCAAATAAAATGATAACAGGACTCCTACTGATTTTAAATTAGCCTTGTGAGCCCTTCCTGATGAAGTTTTTCTACATTTCAAAATTAACTCCAATCTTGCCTATTGCAACATCACTGGTTATAGACTGAATATAAGGTACCTGCAGAAAGGACTAATCCAACAAAGAGAACAAATTTATGGTTACCAAGGAGGGAAGTGGGTGGGAGCAATAAATTAGGAGTTTGGGGATTAGTAGATACAAACTACTATATACAAAATAGATGAATAATAAGGTCTTACTATATAGCACAGGGAATTATATTCAATAGCTTGTAATAACCTATAATGAAAAAGAATATGAAAAAGTGTATATATGTATATATATGTGTGTGTGTGCATGTGTATATATATATATATATATATATATATATATATATATATATATATATATATATATAACTGAATCACTATGCTGTACATCAGAAACATATACAACATTGTAAATCAACTATACTTCAATTAAAAAAAAGAAAGGACTTATCCAGATAGGAAACTTAGGTAAAATGTGCCTCAGAAATAAAATTATTCAGTGACTTTTTGGTAGCAGAATTGATCAGACAGGATATCTATTAAACTGAAGAAAGGGAAAGCAGCAGACTGTATTAATTTGGTTTGCCATGTATCAAACAACTTCAAAATCCTTCAAAATAAATGTTTCTTTATTGCTCATTTGTCTCTGTGTGTCATACAGAAATACTGATTAATCTTGAGCAACAAGTGGATTCTTTTGAAGTAGTGGCAGTTAAAAAAATCATCTAATGTTCATGAAGATTTCATTAAAGTGACTCATAATCTATTAAAGACTTTGTAAGGAGAAATTTCCAAATGAAGAAAAGAATACTTCATATTCGAGATGGAATTTTTCATTTTTGCTTTAAAGTAATTAAGAATCAGTTTATGACCTAAAACACATTAAGTCAAATGATGGGAAAAAACATCTGTTTTCAGTTTTACATTGAACATATTTTCTAATCAACTATTCAAATATCAGAACAGAGAAATATACTTAAAAAGTCTGTACATGCTTTAATCATTTTAGATCTATCTTTTTTTTCCCTTGAAGTCAGAAGAGCCCCAGAACTAGCACTGCAGGGTTTTGTAAGGGGATATGTATACTGTTAGGTGGAATTTGATAATTTTCCAAAATGCAAGATTTATTGCACTAATTGGTTTTCCTAACAGGGTTCTAAAAGCCTGTCTACTAAGATCCAGAAGCATCTATTTAATATATGAACTCATTATTAATCCATTGAGGAATGATGACAAGTGCTAACATTTGAGTGCTTAAATGTAAGTAACATGTTTTGTGATAAGCACTTCAAATGAATTATCTTTTACAATCTTCCAGCTATCACAAAAGGAGTGTTTTTAATGTTTACAGAGAGAAAAGAAAGGCTTAGAGAGGTTAAGTAAGATTCTCACTTTATTCAAGTAGTAATGGAGGCACCAGGATATCAAAGTAGGTCTGGGTGACCTGAAGTTTAAACACATAACACTACTAATGCTCATTCTGTGCTTGCAGCTTTATATATATAATTCTAAAACCAATTTTGTGATGTTGATGTTCATATCAGCATCTTATAGGTGAAGAAACTGAAGTTAAATAATTTGTACACAGTAACATTTTTATTTAGAACCAGGATTTGTGTTAATGTTTTTGTGACTCCAATGCCCAATTCAGCAACAATTTCATTTGGTACTTAATACTCACAACTTCAAAAAGGATCTCGTAAAGAACAAGAGAGATAAAGAAAATCAACAAATTCTGACCAATGAAATCCCATAGCAATGCTCAGGAACATGAAAGAGAGAAGGAACGTAAAGAGAATCCATTGAACATGGATGGTTTTTAAATTGGCCCATCAATGGGAAGTACTTTTGAGCAGAAGTGAACAAAATATTTTTCCTTGATTTAATTTACATTTTGTATTTAGTCCTCAAAATTCCAAAGGCATCATTTGAGTGAAAATGAAACAAGCTAATAAGCACTGTTTACAGAAAAAAAAGTCAGAGTAAGAAAATCTACATATTTCACTTTAGAAGAACTGAAGAGTTGAAAGTAATGTAGCTGGCAGACAAACCTGAGTCTGAATTCTGGCTCTAGCACCCATTATCTACATAATTTAGGGTTAAGTTCTTTCACGTCAAAGAATAACAACTGTCTACTAAACATAGATAAATTTACCTCACAGCATTTTATAAAATCAAATGAGTTCAACCTATGCAAATCAACTAACACCCTAACAGGCATATAATAATTGTTAAATTGTTAGCTGTTTCCCATTTATTCTTTCTACCTGCAGCACAAATTTCTTTGCTTGAATCGGCATTAACATTATGTTTCCCTCTATATTCCCAACATTCTTCAGGACACAATTAACCACACTCTATTTTCAAGTATCACATTTATTGAATATATATTGAATACAGCAAGCATAAAATATCATTTCTTACAATATTTTCCATTATAATAATAATAAATGTATATGTGAATACTGGATTATGACTTAAATATTCAAGAGTTTTTTTCTCTTGTGTAAAACAAGTCAAAAGGCAGTTAATCGTGGATTTATCTAATGCTTCATAAAATCAACAGGGACCTCAACCATTGCTTTTCATCCTCATGCTTCCCTATCTGTCTAAGATGAACACTGCAGCTCTAGCTATAACATCAGCATCACATTTAACAATAACAAAAAAAAGAAAACCGATATTCTCTCTACTCTCCAAAGAATGAATCCTAAGTACCTCTTAGCAATTCAATTCCTATTTCATTCACCAGAACTTAGTTGCATGGCCACAGAAGGTGAAAGGAAATGACTAAGATATGTATCATTCAGTTGAGTTCAGTTACTAAGGAAGATGGCAAATGTGTTTATTAGAAGGCTCTCTACCCAAATGGGGGTCTGTATTCCTTTTGTCTCATTTTGTCTTGCCTCATAGGAAAGAGGTCTTTTGGCATTTGCACATATAAAAATTATGTTATGTATGAGAGGAAATCAATATTAAGAAGATAGATTTACATTTTCCTTGTTGATGTTCAACTCTTAGCAATGTCAGTAACGATTAAAGGAACAATTATGAGATAATACAAAATCTCCTGGTGTAAATAGGGTGAAAAAATAAATGCGAGGGAGAGAATGAAGGAGGAGGGAATTTAGGGTAAACATGAAAGGTTAGCAAACACCAGTGGACAGATAACTTTAGGTAGATGAAAAATAAATATTTCCTCTATTCTTCGGACTTCAAGATGCTATGAGTAAGATCAAATCCTTTCTGTGCACACTGAACTATTGTACTTTCCCAGCTATTACAGGGTAATCCCAGAGATACAAATAAATGAAAGGATCAGTGGAAGGCTGGGTGACTTACTGAGTGATATTTGCCTAGAGCCCCACAGTACCACAGGGATCAGTTGGTTCAATCACATCAAAGGAATTAAACAATTCAAAAATTTTGGTGATCACACAGACAAAACCTTTCATTGATAGGCTATTTCCACCTTTTCAAATGTTTACTATTTTGTCCTAATGTTTTTCATCAAGGAATATGAAAATACACATCACTTCTCCTTTAAGTATTTGGTTGGGGGGTCCCTCAGAACCCTCCAGCTCAGTCCTTTAGAAAAGTAAACAAAACAAAACAAACCCCACACCATCCCTTAGCACTTTGGTAGTGTACAATTCTGATCGGTGTCATTTTAAATTTCTATTCTAAGTCTTCACTTTTACTGGTCTTGACCAGCATGCCTTATTTCTAAATTACTTTTAAATCTACTGTGATTTATACTAGGGAGTTTTCTTAATATGATCAAAGGTCTTGGCAGACTAAAATCATCCAGGGTGCTGGTCAGTTAAGGAAAAAAGACATGAGCTATGGCCAGGTATGACAGCTCTGAGTCCAGTTCCCATAGTCTTCCTTGTCTTCAAGAAACTTACAGTTTAGTGCTGTCTCACAAATATTTGTCTCTCCTGAACCTTCAGGGCACTCAACATGTTAGGCAGTTAGATAGAAATGAGCACCGGGCAGAGGGAAAGGAAGGGGAAAGGAGCAACCCAGAAAATAACAGTATGCCTGCTCTTAGGATAAGGGGCTCCAAAAACTTTCTCTAAATGAGGGCTACCAAAAAAGCCAGCTAGGATCCAATGCTGCAGCCACGCAATAGAGAGAAGGAGCTGGCTTAACCTGACCCAATGCTCATTATAATGTAATTAACATTACAGTTTGAGCCCCCTTCTGTGGGTATCTCTGTGTGCTTCATGGGTAAGAATATGCACAAAAGGGGATAGGCTTACCTGAGCACAGGGAACCTGAGCTGTCAGTCAGCCTGAGCACAAGGAACCTGAGCCGCCAATCAATCAATCACAAAACTGCACCTAAGCCAGGATATAAAAACAGGAAAAGCAAAGGAGCCATGTCATTTTTCCCCTCTTGGATCGGCCTGCTCACAATTCTTGGGAGTGTACTACATTTTATTACCTTTTTACTTTACTAATAAAATCTTGTTTGTATCACAATTTCTGTCGCTCGTTAAAAATTCTTTTTTTTTTCAGGTGACTAAGAACCGAGGTAATTCTTATTTCCCTCCTCCCGGTAACAAACAAATATCGGTTGATGATGCTCTCAACTGCATAATGGTTCTGAGGGTCAATACTCGTTGAAAGAGAATTTTAAACTACTTCTACTCAGAAGGGGTAAGTGAAATTTCATTAAGTAGCCATAAATGTACTAAACGCACAGTCAGAGAATGTTGCTGTGAAAATTGATTTCAAATGTTATTTAGGGGAGGAGGGAGTGGGAGAGACAGCAAGAGAGTGAGAGGGGGATTGAGAGAGAAAGAGGGAGAGAGTGCCCTCAACCTTACAGGGTGAACTGGTTTAAAAAATTGATTAAAATGCCCCTAAATAGTTCATATATCCCTTGATGTTACAATACATATATAAGCAAATTACAAATTGTGCTCCTTAGAATCTAATTTCTTTTGATGTTAAAAGTGTTCTCATAAATTTGAAAATAAGTATTTTGAAGATATATAAAATTCTGTTAGCATGTTAAAAGATCGGATTTTTTTTTAAGAAAAGAATCAGATTAACATTAATTCAGTATTTCTCTAATATATGTATATATGTATTCAAAAGGAGAGTTTTTTTTTCTGGTTTCACAGTTACTAGCATTTTAGGAAACTGAGTGTACCACAGGACACTGTGTAAGAAAAGCTAAATTCATTAAACCAGACTGTCATGAATAATACAACTAAAAACTAGTAGGAGGAAACCACACAACAAAATGTCATTTCTCTGTAAGTGTTTTCAATGTTCAGCCTGGTATCATTAATATAAATTATCAAAGAAATATTCAACTTTCATGGAAGGATCAAAATAGAACTATTCCCTGGGCCAGTCCAAGACCTTTGCTTACGGAAGAATTCAATAGGCATCTTTCTTACGCATTTGTCAAGTAAGTGAGTACAAATATAATGTTATCACCAACTCTTGTACTACATAGTCCTACGTGGGATTTAAATTTCTTCTCTTTGTTCCCCTCCATGTATTATTTCCCTTATGATTTTATGTTTTATATTCTATGTTGTTTTAACTTACGTAATTTTTCCATGAGAATAAATATTCCTTTCCTCTCTTTTCCCTAAAGTTATGCAATATAACTTGTTTGAACTTTAGAAAGAATTCAAGCCCAGGAGGAAGCTGGTTTGGCATTTACTTCCCATGAATATCTCTTGTTATGCTTATGCTACACTTTTTTTTGGATATGGTCCCTTAAGAAGAAAGAAATAAACTGTAACTACTTATGCATTTGTTTCACCTTCCTCTTATTTTCATACCGTCTCCAAATTTTGCTTTCTATTTTAGCTTACGCCATTTATTTTTAAAGTCAGATGAATTTATCTTTACTTTGGAAATACCAATCTTATTTTTCATAAAACCAAGAGATCAAGTTAGTGTGTGATAACAATCACACTTCAAAGACAGCAAAATCTTTGAACCGGAATTCCTTGAAACAAACTAAAAATATGTACAAGTGAAGATAAAAACAAAAGTGTAAAAACAACTTCAGTAAAAATCCAGCCAATAATCTGGTCTCTCAATGAATCTCTAAATGTCTTTAAAAATTATAACTTTAATGAAAATAAAAGTTAGTATTTATTCCTTTTCTTAAAATTCTAATACGCACAAGTGATATGTAGTAAAGGGAGTTATCATGAACAGCTGTTTGCTATATACCCAGATACATGAAGTGAACATGTATTAGCTAAGCTGCTTCTGATTTCAAGTCATAAAAATCCCAGTGGCTTTAGTACTTGGATATTTATAAATATAACTAGAAAGGCAGAGATGGGGGTTCACTGTTGTAGTGAGGTTCAGTGTCATCAGGTTTCTGCTGTTTCTTGGTGGTTCTCTCAGGCTGCCTTCTCTCTGGTCTTTGCTACAAGCAGCCTCCCAGCCTCCCATAGCTTCTTTATGGAAAATAGAAGGTGAGTAGTTTTCTATTCTCAAAAATAAATGACTGATAAAGTCCTGGATTTGCCAAGACCCCTGGAGTTACTCGGTGGTAAATGTATAAAATGATTCCCACAATGTCCTCTATGATGTTCAGAATGCTTGTGAAATTACACAGGGAAAGCAGTGACAGGTTTCCTGTCTTCTTTCATTCATCCACTCATTTATTCACACAAGGATTATTTATTAAGAGCGTGTGTGCCTGACAGTGTTGTAAACACTGAGGATACAGCAGTAAACAAAACAGACATATTTACAGATCTCACACCCTGCTGGGGAGCCAGACATTAAATAAGTACATAATGCAATTTCACCTAGTAATAAGAGCAGTGAAGATAAACCAAGCAGAGACAAGAGACAGAGACTAGGATATTCTTTTTTCCACAGAATAATCAGGGAGGGGCTTTCTAAGGATACCTACAAGAAAAAGGGAAAACATTCCAGATTAAAAAAAAAAAAAAAAAGGTCTGAGGCAAGAGTGACCTTTGCTCAGTCTGAATTTCAGCAGGACCAGTATGGGTGTCACACAGCGAAGAACAGGAAGAGGGGTAAGGAACGAGGCCAGGGAGAGAGGCAGGAGCCAAAACATACTCTGGCAGGACATTTTTGGAGGATTCTGAGCAGAGTATAATATTATTTGTTTTATATTTTTAAAACCTTGCTCTTATTGCTTTGGGGAATTTGAGTGCAGAGGATTGAGAGCGGAAGTGGAAAGGCCATTTCAGGAGATAATAGTGTTACAGGTTGCAGGCAGTGACTTAGACTACCGAACCACTGGTGAAAACAATGAGAATAGGTAGAAATCAGGATACACTCCAGAGGACACAGTAAATCCAATAGATTTTGAGAATATCAAGTGGTAAACAAACTTCAATACAGATATTACCCTGAACAGTGTTATGGTATTTCATCTACCTTTTAACTGACTAGAGAACAAACAAATTCAGTCTCTCTCAATTGCAATGTTTAACTCTAAAGTTCCACCTGGGGAAGTGTTCAATACATGTTAATTTTCAAACCGTGTTCTTACAGGAGAAGCATTAGTGCTATAAATGCAACTGATGCAAATCCAAATTTTTGCCTTTTGTACTACTTTGTAGTAGCTTTATAATTTTAGACAAATTTCATAATTTCTATGACTCAATTCTCTCATTTACAGAGTCAAGATAGTAATATACAACTCAATAGATTGTCTCAAGTAGTGAGAATTTGAATCACTAAGCACACTTTCCATATGCATTAGCAACAACTCAACAGGTATTAATTTATTTTCTCCTATAGTCTGCATAATTATTCTCAGACTTTGGATGTCATGAGAAATTTCACTGCATGTGCACAATAGGAATCACTGCCAAGACTCTGATGCACAATTGTTTTTAA
This sequence comes from Camelus bactrianus, assembly GCF_048773025.1. Classification (NCBI taxonomy): domain Eukaryota; kingdom Metazoa; phylum Chordata; class Mammalia; order Artiodactyla; family Camelidae; genus Camelus; species Camelus bactrianus. The sequence continues at coordinate 30,203,057 of NC_133548.1, forward strand.
AGGAGAAGGTGGTCTTAATGACATGCTCAGTGGACCAACAATTTTCAAGCAACTGCAAGAGGTTCTTATTCTAAGACGTGATTATGCCATGGAAATGGAGAAAAAAAAAAATCTTCATGTGCTGGGAATTTGACCATTCTAGGCATAGATAATTTTCCTTTGGCAGGAGGCCTGAATGTTTACTGGCTTTTGCTTTCTATTCTCTGAAAAAGAGAAAAATAATTTTTCCCAGGAAAATGTTAAGTTCCCAGAGCTATCTATGAAAATTTTTGAGTAGGCAAACTATTATAATTTAACTAGGCATTCTATGACCTTTGCTATCTTTGAATAGAATCTCTAATCTCCATGACCCTTTTCAAAAGTTGCATATTTTATTCAAATTTATATATGATTACATATGTTCATTTGAAAAAAAAAATTGCTGCTTTTTAAATTTACGGCAGATTTAACTAAGCTTAACTCCTGCAATGTGCCTTAATGTAGTTAAAATACAAAAGCAAGTCAAAGAGACTCAAAATTATGATTTGGCAGGCAGAAATATAAGCACAGCTTAATTTTGATACAGTACCTACATGCCAGTGGAAGCTCACGTGAACATGGTAGCCATCTGTTTCACTCTAGTAACTTCAGTGCTTATCTGTTCAATCAAATACCTACCTCATCGATCCTTTTCTTATGAAAGTCACCCAAAAGCTTACTGTATCCAGACTCTTCCCATACTCTCCTTTGCTATTGTTCTTGATTTGCTCTCACTTGGACTTGGACTCACTTGGACAGCTGTTTCTTAACAAGTCCTTCTGCTTCTCCCTCTTACCAGTATTTCTCAATCTGAACAAACCTTCCTGATTCACAGACCTGATTATGGCAAGTGTTTGCTCAGAAACTCTGTGGGGTTGCTTATTTCCTACCAAATATTTGAAGGAGAGAAGAATTCGCCACTCCAAAATAAGCCTATTCGGCATAAAGATTATTTTATGCTGATTATTTTAAAGAAACAGAAGACAAAGGAGAAGCTCTGAAAACCTGGTACAAGTCTCCCTCATGTAAAAACTTTTACATTTATAAGGAAAATCTCCATTTGTAAGGGTGTCTCCCTTGGTATACCCCTTGGAAGAGGAGGACAACTAAATCTCTAGAAACTCTTATCAGTGGAGAAGGCAGGGACATAAATCTGACTAACAAGCTTTGTTTACTGTGTTTGCCTAAAAACTTCCCATAACTGGCTCGCCACCTCCCAACATCTTTTGTCTTTAGCTGGAAATGGTTATTTAAGTGATGGCTCAGGCCATTTCAGGGTGTGACTGTTTTCCTGGGTCTCTCCCATGTATACAGGAGGTATTGTTAAACTCCTGTTTGTTTTTCTCCTGTTAACCTGTCTTTTTACTACAGGAGTTCTAGCCAAGAACTTAGTAGGATAGAGAAAAAGTATTTTTTCTCCCCTACATAGTCAAATTGTTAGACTGATGTTCAAAAACTTTGAGATGTGACTTCAGTCTTTCTCCAGTCACTTATGGAGCCCTACATTTATAGCAGCAGTTCCAATCACCAAATTTCTGATTCAAACAAGTATAAGTGGATTCTCTCATCTCTGAATTCCATCCACTACGATTTGCAGGTCCCTTTGCACACTTACCTAATTGCATCTTTCATCATTGATTAGTGGGGTACTTTGAAACTGGTACCTACTATTTCTAAAGTCTTGAAGGTCTTTAGCTTTTTTCCTACTCCCTCTACCAGCAGAAGTTTATCATTTTAGCAGAGAAGGGTAGTGGCAGCAGAGAGAATGCTCCTTTATGTGTGTTATGACCAAAGGGAACACTTTACTTGGCTCTTCCTGTTCCATGCAGAAGTAAACTACTATCCTGCTTTGGAAAAAGGGGCTTATCTTGAGGAGCCAAGTTGCTCAACATGATAATAAAAATAATTTTGTCTATTATCAGCCGAATTGTGAGCCTGGAGACAGAGAATAAGTAAGTGGTAGCCATGATGACAACTGTGAGGCTCAGAGATCTCCAGGATATCAGGGCCTACATTCTGAGACTGGGCATGAATTCAGGGATGTTCACATTGGGAAAAAAAAATCCCCTGAATTTCATTAGAAGGTGGTGGAGATAAGCTGGAAGACCAGGAGGGACCCCTTACTTTCAGAGAAATGTGACATATGGATTCTAGTAACAGTCATTCTGATACTCAATATTATATCACTTTTTTCTATCTTTTAATATATTCATCCATGCATTTAACAGCTGATTTTTACGGACCTAGTATGTGCCATATACTCTATGTGCTGGGGTTATGATCAGAGGCAGATTTACCGGGAAGCTAATGGAATAAAACAGTCAAAGTCCCTCACCATCTTTAGAGGGGCCTTAATTAAAATATTTACGTTTCTAAAAAAATTGCAAAATACTACAGTTTAACAACAGCCAGTTTAAAATATTTTGTCTTTTTTAAAATTTCTACTTCCACTTTATAATATTTCCCATCTTGTCAGTGACTTTAGAGTGACCGTTAACATTTTTAGAATCAGACTAAAGGAAAGTTGAGAAAGCACATTTAGGTTGGGATTAATGGACTATATATCCCAGCTGATAGTCATTCCCATGTAGATTGTTATAGTTTAATTATCAGTAGCAATCTGGGAATGGGAGTGGTATCCAACAATACTCTGACCACTGACATCAGATAATGAGTTTCCACTTAGACGACAGAGCTATTGATAGATCTAAGCAATCATCAATCAGAGCAGAAGTGTTGGGGATGAAAGTGAGATTGCAGATGTTGGTGACAAGTGCACGTGATAGAGTGACAGTAGGAACTGGGTAAAAAGATTGTCCTAGGAAGCTTCTGTGATTTGGAATGGTTGAGACAGAGATACCTTCGTAACAGGGCACCCACAACTGAGTGGGCAACAATTTGTTACAGCTGATAGGTAATTTCATATACCCCAAGTTAAAGTGATGTCACATTATGACAAAAGAGGCACTTATTTTGGCAACATGTATTTTGATGCCAGTTTCTGACAGGTTGAGTATACATGACATAACTATGGAATATAACAGATTTTAGAGATTTATTTTTTAGCCTTTATAAGCCCTTTGGTATGATAAATATTGCCAACTTTAATCAGTGCTCTATTATTTTTGCTTTTATATTAACATGTTTTCTCTGGCAGTTTCATATTCTAGAACCATAGGTTTGATCACAAAAATCCAAAAGCATCTCTTGACTAGACAGAGACATCACTCATATGTGACCCTCTTTTTCTTCTAGATTACATTCAAGGCTGAACATAAGCATGGGATTGTAGTTTATTTCCTCTTTCAATTCATACTCAAGGAAGGTAAATTGAAAATGACAAAGAAATGCACTTCTGATAAATTATCCGTTACAGAGCTTGCTGTAGGCATGAGTGCTGTGGGATTAGAATGCAACTTTCTCAAATTGGTGAACAGATTTTTAGGAAATACTGTCATATCAGAAACTAAGACTGGCTTACTCCAGAATGTTAACTTCCTTGTGCTATATGGTTTAAAGGAAAATTTTTCTTTTTACCATATACCACCAAATACCCATTCAATTCCATCCTGCCCTGTTTGGCTAAATAAAGCAAATGCAATGCTTATTGGGCTAGGAGGAGGACATTCAACTTTTATAGTCTTTCTGCCCCAACACTCTACAACTTTAAGTAACAATAAAATTCAGTTGACTTTTTTTATTTTCTATTTTTGGTTTTCTGTCTTCTTTTGTTTGGAAACTTTCAATTCCACCCATAAATGTTTACAGCTGAACTCTCCTTCCCCATAACATCTCTTTCCCATACACCTTAGAAAATTTACTCCTTGTGAAGATCTTGTTTAAAAAAAAAAAATCCAGTTAACATTCAGCACTTTCCTCCTTGATGATACTGAAAACAATGGTTGACTACATTAATCAGAAGATGTCTCAGAAACATATCTATAGATATTCTTACATTCATAACACAGGACATCAGCCATCTTTAACACTGAAACAAACAAAACCCTCTTAGTTGTCTTAGATTCATAAGAAAGTTCAAGGGTAAAAGTCATGTGAACACAAATCATTGAGGGATTAGACTTAAAAGTAATTGCCTCATAGATGTAAAGTTGGAGCAACAGGTATCATTTTATGGAACTCACTAGCAATTTTTGGATTTTAGCATCTAGCTCATGAGAAATGTCAGGCTAAATCATAAAAGGTAGTAAACATTATGAGGAGCAAGATGTCAATGTAAAGTGTAAGGAAGTATGTTGCTGATAGAGAATTTAATAGCAGAAACAGCAAGACAAAACCATTCAGTTTGCAGATGTTCTTCACCAGGCTGCTAGGACCAAATTTGCATTTCAGAGATTTCATGCTGGAAATTCTTCTGGAGGCAAATTAGTGGCTTTTCTCTGATCCTTCAGCTCTCCTTTCTAGACCTTATACCTTCCACACAGTGTAAAGTCGAATTCCTATAGCCCATCCCCTATCTGATGTGTTCTTACTGGTAGTGCTTTCCTGACTGATGGCCCTGCCAACGGCTTCTCTCTGGGTGAAACCATCAACCTATTTTGTTACCACAACTAATTGAACTAGGAGAAAAAAAAAATGATCAAAGAAGGAGCCAATCCACAGACAGATCTGCTGAGAAAAGATTATCAGGGCTAACATGATAACTCCTCTCTATTTTAGTATTAGGACACAGGGAGTGTGTCAGTTAACCAGAGGATTTAAAACAAATGATTTTGGTTAGAAAGGGGACAAGGACAATCATTGTAAAATGTTTTCAAGTTGAGGGATCAGATGAAATCTCTGAGAGAGAGAGTAAAATAAAAACAGGGGAAGAAAATAATTTCTGACCCTGAAAGATGAAGGACTGCCTTATGCTGCTGAATGAAGGCTTTTCAGTTCTCAAGAAGTCTAACCCTATGTTATTCTGTATTTGGGTTCTGGAAATTTCCAGGTTCTTGAAATAAACACCTTCCTCTCTCATGAAAGTATGACTTTTTTTTTTCTTTGAAACAAAACAAGAAATGCAGTTAAATAGAACCAAATATTCAAATTATATGGACAGAGACTAAAGCAGAGATGTGAAAACTGAGCACCTTCAGGTAAGACACTGTTTTTTACTTAATTCTATCTAGTTTATTTAGAGTCCAAAGACCAGAAAGTAATTATACTTATGCCAATAGTTACTAAGATATAACAAGGCATTTTAAGTTTACAGTGACAATACTTCATTTTGCCACAAGATGGTGATTTTGCTCCAAAAAAACCCTATGATTTCCTGTAAGACTGATAGTTTACTATGTATCAGGCTCTGTCCCAGGCATTTAAGCAAATAAAGACTCTCATCTTTTAGAATCTCTCAGTATTGTTGGAAAGACAGACACACAAATTGACTAATTATGAACAGTGTGACATTGGTGATTGAGACATACACACAGTTAATGTGGGGAGAATATGTTACTCCTTCTTTTACAAAACACAAAGTTATGCTTTTCTACAAATAGGAATAGAAGGATTTCAGAAACACTTGTATTAATATGGCTGAGTCAGAAAAAGAACATACTTCTTCAATAACACACATCATGTTTAAAACCCATGGCAGCTTAGATTCCTACAATCATTATAACTCCCTTGCAAACGTCCTCAACTGTCTTTCTTTTGATTTTTTTCATAGTCTCCTGGAAAAACTACAATCTAAGTTAAATCAAACTCTTTTTCTACTCTAGCCTGCACCTTTGCAGATAAATATAACAGAAAATCTCTGATTTCACTTGAAATTGATGACTTTTACCCACAAGTGGGCCCTTAATGTTGTCCAGTGCCATACCATAACCTCTTAGCCTTTTCTAGCTCCTGTTCTTCCAAATGAGTATTTTGATTTTTTTCCTTTCTTTTCAAACTTCCAAAACCCCTTACCCATCCTCTTTCAGCTTATGTCCTTGGTCCTTAATAGCTGAGAAAACGAAAGCAATAAGAAAAGAACTATAACTGCACAGAAAATATTTAAAAGCCATTTGTGTACTGGATTATAATTTTTTACAAGTTAGAGATATTTTTATTCTCATGACTTTTTTTGGTTTTTATCTGAAAATTCTCTAAAATGTATACAAAATGTAAAAGTAAAAATAGCTTATTTTTTCATGAACTATTTTGACAGTAAGTTGAAAACACAATGCCCCATCATCCCGAAATACTTCAGTATTTTAGGTTTCTTACATGACGACAAAACACTAGAAGAATCAAGAAATTAACATTGAGTCTTTATCAATCTAATCCTCAGACCCAATCCAATGTGAACATTGTCCTCAAAATGTCCTTTAGAGCCCAGAAACAGATTTCAGAATCATGCATTGTACTTAATTATCATGTCTCTTTAGTAATTTTCAAGATGGCACAGTTCCATAGTCTTTCATTAACTTTCATATTCTTAATAGTTTGATGATAATGGCGTTCAAAGCAGGCCATCTCAAAATAATAGCTTTGGCATATTGATTATTTTGAATTAAAGTTATGAAACAGCCAAGGCTAGAAAACTCTGACCTGCCTCTGTCCCCTTGAAAGCAGGAAATATTCTCCCACGTGAAAGGTAACCTCCATGTACCAAAAGGGAGCAAGACATCTTTATCAATCAGAGATAGAGAATTTCAGCCACAAAGGCTATATATATAACCAAACTTGGTTACTTCTCTACAAATTTACTACCCTAAGCCCAAACTTATTTTTTCTTGTCAACTCTTCACAAATTTATTGTTTCTTGTCTTAAAGTTTAAAAGCTTCCAGCTTTGTCCACTTCTTTCACTCCCATAACTATGGGATATCTGTATGGAGGTTTTCTGTTTTTTGGGTTTTTTTTTCTTTCTGTAATTTGGTCTCCTGTCAATTCAATTAGACCAACCAAAAAAAAAAAAAAACCAAGACAGGCAGGGGAAAATTTCCCTCCTCTCCAACAAAGGTTAGAGGACAATTATTTTGTAGAATTTTCTTCAGTTGGGTTTACCTGATGTTGTCTCATGGGTAGATTCAGGTTATGCATCTTTAGATAGATACTGCAGAAATCATACTATTTTTTTTTTTCATTGTAGGCCATTGGGGCACAAGATTTCAATTTGTCCATTACTAATGATGTTTCATCTCTTGATATGGGTGATCACGGCCAGGTATCAATTCTCCAAAATAATATTCTTCTGCCCTTTATAATACACAGGTATTTTGTTGGGAGCTGCTTTGAAATTATATAAATAGTCTGTTCCTCACAAATCTTTCCATTTATTTCCATATCTTTTATTATTATTCTGGAGCTTCTGGTTTTCCATGTTATTCAATAGATCATAATCCATTACTATCATATTTTTTTGTGCTTAAATTATCCGAAAACAAGTTGATTTCTCTGCCCTTTAAACATTAGTCTTTGAATATTTCCTTACTTTTTGTCACAAGTGGTGTCAGGCTAATCTTCGAATGTGGCTGCCCTAATGTTGGATTCAGTTGCTTGTCCAACAATCCCTAATTTCTTGGAGAAGAGAATGACATATAGAAGCCAAAATCTGAGAGGTAGATATATATGTAATCTGAGTTTCTGGTTAATGCTTCCCAAATCAGTTAAACATCATTCTTCTTTATTCCTTTTTACTCCTCCGTATTTGTAACTCCATTCTCTGAAACTATCATCCATTGTCTTTAACACATTTATTTTTTTAACCAATATCCCCATAGCCACCACACTTTCTCTTCTGTACACATGTTCTTTTCACCCAACTTTAGATTGGACATCCTGTGTCTAGCCTCAAGTACCACCCACCCCTGTAGAACTCGCCTTCGGCCCATGCTCCAATACCCTGTGCCAAATCATTTAACAACACGGAAGACTCTGCACCTATTTTAGGCTTTGACCACCTGCAAAAGGGTGCTTGCTCTACCCCACGTGGACACCAGGCTCACCTTACTGAGGTTCCGTATCCCATACTGCATTGCCCTCCTCCTTGGCTGGGACCTCCATTCCTAACTCCCATTCCTCTCCAATGTGAATGCCTTCCTCAGTCCCCAGGGTTCTGAAACCCTGCTTTGGGCAACCATGTCTCTTTTCTACTTAGTAGAGACTACTATCTTGCTTGGCCCTAACTAATGGCTTTAAGACTGGATTGCTCAGGAAGAGAAAGGAAGAGACAGAAATGGTAAAAAAGAGAAGAGAAGGCAAAGGATGAGGAAGGCAATTCTCGTGATTTTAACACATACTGAGATTGGTTTACTGGATCTTTTGTTCCATTGGCCTTCCACTCAACTTTTCACCCTCTCTCAGACGGCTCTCCTTAAATAAGTTACATAAGACTGAAAAACAATAATGAGGATGACACTTCTTAAGAAGAATTTTTCATTACAATCTTAATTATAAAATTAAATGACTGGAACATTGCCTCTATCTTCCTCTGTAAGGAAAGTCATTTTCACTTATGCATGCCCTTGCTTCTTTGATTATTACTCCTGGGTGTCAGTCTTGCATGGAGTAGGGGGGTGGGAATGCTACTTACTGAACAAAAAATTTTAAGGAATTGCTAGCAAAACAAATCTTACTATGATTTGTTTATTTCATTAAGTTAAAATGTGAATTAGGTGAATCATCCCATTCTTATAATTTTTAACTTTCCTGCCTACTAGCTCCATGTTACCTTTCAGGTCTTTTGTTGTTGTTACCTTTTATCTTCTAGGCTTTTCTAAAAGTACGTTTCTTTCACTAATGGTTAGGGTGGTCCTGCTCACACTTAATGATATCTGTTTCTTTGCTCTAGGACAGAGCTCTCCACAGAAATATAAGGAAAGTCATGCATACAATTTAATTATTTTCTAGTAGCCACATTAAAAACATAAAAAGAAACAGATAAAGTTGTGTTAAAAATGTATTTTACTTGTCAATAAATATGTTATTATTATGTATTAAACAATATTAAATTACTGAGATATGTTGCATTCCTTTTTTCATACTAAATCTTTATGATCTGCTGCATACTTTAACTTACACAACATCTCAATTTGGATGCTGAAATAACTTGAGAAATATTTGATTTATATTGAGGGTTTACAAAATTAGCATTTGAAAAAAAGTAGATTCATATTTCAAAATTGGTTGAAACACACTTAAAAATTTCCCAATATATGAATTAAGTATTCATATATAAAATTATAATTAAACTAATTTAAATGAAATAGAATTACAACCATTTTCTTGGACATACTTTTTCAAGCTCTAAAAGCTATGTGTGGATAGTTGCTACTATATTAAATAGCGCAAACCTGGTCACTTAGAAATAAGAAGACTCTGAGTTCCAGCTTGTTGTTGGTGTTGGTAAGAAAGGATAGATGCCAGTAACTTTGAAGTGATGCAATCCATCTGACTGGAGACAGATTAGATCTGGCGGTATGAGAATTGAAGAGGAAATTCAAGAATAACTTGCATTATTCACCTAATATATTATAGTTGTGAACAATGTTTTTCAAAATATTTAGCAGAAAGGAACTTTTTTTGGGGAGATACTTAAAAACATGTATCAAATTTCCTGTTTTTCACTTCATCCCCTCAAAGATTCTAGCTTAGAAGTTCTACAGCGGGGTGTAGAAAACAGCACTTTAGTTAATTCTGTCTCAGATCATTTTTGGACAAAACATTGAGGAATACTGCCCTCCAGAGTTTGACTGTATTAAAACCAGTCTTCTAACCTAATATTAAAAATATTTCCCTGTATAGATTAGGCAATGCTGAGCCAGTATCAGCAATTTTTTATTAATTGCCTGTTTAATTAATGACATACACCTGCAGTCATATCTCATTGCATTTAGAATCTTACCAACAGGTGTGGATAAACAGAGACTGTTATCAGATCATCAAAAACACAGCAAATGATAAACTGTCTTAAGTGACTGATTTTAAACAATGAAGTCTACTGCTATCCCTTCCCTAGACTACCAATATTCAAATGGTAGCCATGCTTCTATACAAAGATATTTTCCTGGCGTACAATTACACAAGGTCAAGAGAGGCAGTGTTCTCAACACTCTCTAAAGATTATTCATTTGTCAAGAAAAAAAAATTCTTAGTGTTTTGGTCATCTATACATTGATGTTACTTTCTGTTTTGCATTGTTTTGTTTTATTTCTAAAACTTTATAAACATGTATTTTGTATGACTAGGCTTAAGCCTGTATCATTTTTAAGTATTTAAACTTTATAATCTTGTATCACAGATTTAAAATGGCATTACCTGTTTCCCAGTATCTCTCATCTAGTCTCTTTAATCCTAATTATTTAAGAAAATAGCAAGACACTACAGAAAGGGGAAAAAAAGAACCCTTTGTTCAGGTATTTCTGCATATAGCCTCATTTTATTATAGTTGTACCGATTTTGTTAGATTATAATTTAAAGGGGGAAATTGAGTATATGAGAACAAAATAAGTAAAAGCTGTGATTTGTGTCATGGCAGCTGGTAATATTCACGAAGAAAATTTTCTGGGAATCTAAAAGTGCTGATGGGTACCTTAGTGTCAGACAAGTATCTGACAGCATCCCATATTCTGTCATGGGCTTCCTAGACAACCAGTCTTAGCCTCTCATTAAAACAAAGCAGCAGTATTAAGAATGAAGTGGTCCTTTCTGAAAAAAAAAAAAAAGTCAAATATTATGTGACAAAAATACTTCTGTTAATCAGTGTAACTGGACTAGGGACTCCACGAAACTCTAAAACACACAAATCATTACTCTAAGAGATGGGGCATGGATATTTCAAGATCAAGAGATATACCCTTAGCTCAAGAGCTGGGAAGGAGAGACTGGCCCCAAATAAAACCAGATGGGACTTCATGGCTGGAATTTAAGTAAGTTCTTACAAAACATACCGCTAAAGGAAGCAGTGACTTTAGTTTTTGCATGTCAGAAAACTTATTCCTCCAGCTTGACATATCCATCAAAGACACTTCAGTCCCCTTTCACCCTTTCATTTCCCAGTTTTTTTTAAGATGGCTATTAGAGTTCATATCTTGCTTGACATCCTGAAACAAAAGCAGAGACCTCTCACTTTTCATTCCTTTACATACATCTACAAGTTGACACATTCCTAGAAAAATTACATTTCTTAAAATAATTTTAAAATGTTGCAAGTTCCGAATGTTTTATTTGCTTTATAACTTAGCATACTAGAACATATTCTAAAAATGTGAAAATATCTTCATCTTCTTCTTCTTCTACAAAACTCAGAAAGAACAACACATACATATCAGGTGTCAATTCATCAAATTTATTCATTTGCTTTTACTGCTAATTAATTTGTATCCATTGATATATTGATATCTGTCACAATTCTCCTAAGCCATCTGAAGGGTTTACTAGAGTACAGAAATTCTTCTTTAAAATGTTCTCACCATCAGGATACAAGATTAACATACAGAAATCAATTGCATTTCTTTACACTAACAATGAAATAGCAGGAAAAGAAAGTGAAGAAACAATTCCTTTTAAAATTGCATCCAAAACAGTAAAATACATAGGAATAAATCTGACCTCGTAGGTTAAAGACTTATACATGGAGAACTATGAAACATTAAGGAAATTAAAGATGAGTTAAAGAAATGGAAAGATGTCTCAAGCTCTTAAATTCAAAGAATCAACAATGTTAAAATGGTCATACTACGCAAGGCAATCTACAGATTTAATGCAATCCCTATCAAATCACCCATGACATTTTTCACAGAACTAGAACAAATAATCCTAAAATTTATATGGAATAACAAAAGACCCAGAATTGCCAAAGCAATACTGAAGAAAAAGAACAAAGCTGGAGGAATAACCCTCTCAGACTTCACACAATACTACAGAGCTACAGTTTCAAAAAAAAAAAAAAAAAAAAAAAAGATGTCTGGATCAATGGAACAGAATAGAGAGTACAGAAATAAGCCCACAGAACTATAGTCAATTAATCTTTGACAAAGGAGACAAGAATATACAATGGAGAAAAGAGAGTCTCTTCAGCAAGTGGTATTGGGAAAACTGGATAGCAGCATGTAAATCAATGAAGTTAGAACACTCCCTCACACCATACACAAAAATAAACTCAAAATGGCTTAAGACTAAAATATCAGACAAGACACTATAAACCTCCTAGAAGAAAAAATAAGCAAAACATCCTCTGACATAAATCTAAGTAATGTTCTCCTAGGGTAGTCTACCCAGGCAGTAGAAATAAGAGCAAAAATAAACAAATGGGACCTAATTAAACTTGTAAGCTTTTGCACAGCAAAGGAAACCATAAGCAAAACAAAACAACAACCTACGAAATGTGAAAAAATATTTGCAAATGATGCAACTGACAAAGGCTTAATTTCTAGAATATATAAACAGCTCATACAACTTAATAACAATAGCAAAAACAAAAAACCAGTCCAAAAATGGGCTAAACCTAAACAAACAATTCTCCAGTGAAGACGTACAAATGACCAAAAGGCACATGAAAAAATACTCAATATTGCTAATTATTAGAGAAATGCAAACCGAAACTACAATGAGGTATCACCTCATACCAGTCAGAATGGCCATCATTCAAAAGTCCACGAATGAGAAATGCTAGAGAGGGTGTGAAGAAAAGGGAACCCTCCTACACTGCTTGTGGGAATGTAGTTTGGTGCAGCCATTATGGAAAACAGTATGGAGATTCCTCAAAAAACTAAAAATAGGCTTACCATATGATCCAGCAATCCCACTCCTGTGTATATATCTGGAGAGAACTCTAATTCAAAAAGATACATGCACCCCATTGTTCACAGCAGCACTATATACAATGGCCAAGACATGGAAGCAACCTAAATGTCCATCAACAGATGACTAGATAAAGAAGTTGTGGTATATTTATACAACGGGAATACTACTCAGCCATAAAAAGAATAAAATAATGCCATTTGCATCAACATGGATGTTCTTAGAGATCGTCATATTAAGTGAAGTAAGCCAGAAAAAGAAAGAAAAACATCATATGATATCACTCATATGTGGAATCTAAAAAAAAGAAGAAGAAAAAATAAAAAAGAGGACACTAATGAACTCATCTACAAAAGAGAAACAGACTCGCAGACATAGCAAAAAGTCTTATGGTTGCTGGGAGAAGGGGGGTGGGAAGGGATAAATTTGGGAGTTTGAGATTTGCAAATGTTAACCACTGTACATAAAAATAGATTAAAATTTTTCTTCTGTACAGCACAGGGAACGATATTCAATATCTTGTAATAACCTTTAATGAAAAAGAATATGAAGACAAATATATGTATGTATATGCATGATCAGAACATTGTGCTGTACACCAGAAATTGACACATTGTAACTGACTATACTTTAATTAAAAAAAAATTTAATCTGAGACCAGAAGCCAAGCATCTGTTTGCATCTTCAAGATGAAGTGCAGAAAAAAAACAAAAACACTAAAGATGCATGTACCCCAGTGTTCATAGCAGCACTATTCACAATAGTCAAGACATGGAAGCAAACTAAGTGTTCATCAACAGATGACTGGATAAAGAAGACGTAGTGTATACATACAGTGGAATACTATGAAAGGAGTGAAATTTTGCCATTTGCAGCAACATGAATGGACTTGCAGGCTACTATGCCAAGTGAAATAAGTCAGACAGAGGAAGACAAATACTATATGATTTCACTTATATGTGGAATCTAAAATATACAATTAACTAGTGAGTATAAAAAAAAGAAGCAGCAGACTCACAGATATAGGGAACAAACTAGTGGTTACCAGTGTGGAGAGAGAAGGGGGAGGGACAGCATGGGGGTAGAGGATTAGGAGGTACAAACTATTAGGTATAAAACAAGCTACAGAAATAAATTGTACAACACAGGGAATATAGCCAATATTTTATAACTATAAATGGAGTATAACCTTTAAACATTGTGAATCACTCTATTGTAAATTTGTAGCTTATATAATATTATACATCAACTATACTTCAATTAGAAAATAAAAAATTAAATGAAAAAATTAAATGAAAAAATAAACAAATAAATAAGTAAAACATTCTCATCATTATGGAAAGGATTTTTCTTTCTATTTCAAGAAGTCTAAGAAAAGAGTTCCAACAGTTCAATGTTTATCTTATAGCTCAAATCAACACTAAAATGGATGCAGCTAAATATTGTATCTTAATATAATATATTTTTCTCTCTTTATTTGCCTAATATCTGATAGAAGTTTAGTTAATTTTGAAAAAAATCAATAATAAGCAAAATAGTAAAAGCCGGGCCATGAATAAACAGCAGCAGCATAGCAGCAATAAAACACGACTCACGACTGTTCAGTCTAAATATTGAGAAGCTAAATAATTAACTAGAATTTGAGCTACTGTTTTAGAGACATTTTCAAGTGTCACTAACTTAAGGAGAAAGTTAAAACTTCTGCCCCTAGAGAACATGCAGCCTAAAGAAAGACGTGAGGACCTGCAATTTTCACATGTGTTTGTAGGAGATCATTTGATGTGAATATGTATATTTATATACACAGTCACTATACATATGAAAGAATTTTACAGAATATGCAAAGGAAGGCAGAAGTAAGGATAAGAAAAAAAAACTTAAGTAAATTAAAAACAAGATTTATAGACAAAATTGGTTTTAAAGGGACATAAAGTACAAAATGAACACAATTTTGTGAGGAAAGAGTAAAGGAAATGTATCAGCCTATATACTTAATTATCCCGCAGGTACTTCAGATTGAGCATATTTAATATTGCACCTTTGATTCTCTAACTTCTTTCCCTAGTGCAAATCTGATCACAGTGCTATATTTCTCAACCCAGGAAACAGCATCATCATCAGGGTATTAACCAACTTGAAGATCACACTCATCTTCTAATACCCTTGTGTTTACTCAGTGACAGAACCACATCACCTTCTAAATGTCTCACTCCTATAACTGCCAATGTCTCGTTTTAGGCCATCTTTCTCTTCTAAGTACATTCTCACCTAGTCTTCCCATTTTTCAGTTTGACTTTCGTATTGCAATGAGTTTATACAATTAAAATCTAATTAAACCAGCACCCTGTTTAAAATCGTTAGGTTATACACCACACCATTAGCTTAAAACCTCAGCTTATAATTCTAGGATCCTTAGGAATTAGTTTCTGCAATTCATTATACATATAATACTGGCAGCATTATTTCCTGCTGAACCCTCACTTATACCCTAAACTCTTGCTATACTGAATCACTTTGATTTCTCTTTCTCATACCTGATTGGCTTTGCATACACTGATGAACTTTCTGAAACTGTCTTCAAACCTCCTATGTACCCCTTCTCCCCCTGGCTTCTTTACCTGGCAAGGTAGCTCCTAGTTATCCTCAACACCCAGTTCAAGCATCATCTCTGGTAAATTCTTCCTGACTGGCTTTGCCCTCCTCTGTCTTCCCACAGTCTATTTTTTCTAGATTTTTTCAAAAAGTAATATATTTACATGTTATTGTTAACGGTATTTAATTTCAAACTTTAACTGTACATTGCTCAAATATAGGAATACAATTAAGTTCTGTATATTACCTTGAATATTGTGAGATTGATATATTCTCTTATTAGATCTAATAGTTTTCATATATATTGAGATTTTTCTATACACAGAGTAATGCCATCTGGAATGAAAACTTTTCTTTCTAACTTGTATAAATTTTACTTATTTATTTGTTTACTTATTTGCAACTCATATGATCGTTTGTATTTTCACACGCAGGACTGTGTCCAACTCATCAGGCCATGGTGGTTTCTTAGCCACCATTAAACACAGACTAAATGGACAATCCTTTCTGAACGGTCCAGACCCGTGGGTCGGCTTTGGCCTTAACAAAACTGCTGTTTCTGATGAGTAAGTGCTGGCAGAACGAGGCCAGGGTTCCTCACCCTCAGCGAATCCCTCCACCGTGCAGGTTCCGTGCCGGGAGGGGCACCCATGGATGGGCAGCCCGTGGACCAGCCTGGCCCACATTTTGGACAGCTTCGCGTGGACCAGGTCAGTACCCCAACGTAAAACTTACCATGGCCATGCCGGAACGCACCCTGCTGCCCGACAGGATCGAGCGACCTCAGCTCTCACGGCGCAGCTCTGGCACCTCGGGACTCCGGTGTGCTGCAACTTCACGCCAACGGCCTGCTCGAACAGATGAACGGCCCCTAATCCCGTGCTGCCTCTGACAGAGCGACGCAGCCAGCCACGGAGACCAGGCCCCCGATACAGGGCCGCTCAGCGCCAGCCGCCGCCTCAGCCTGCGCTGCCTCATCACCTCACACTCAGGGCCCGGACTCCTGCAGGTGACACAGGCCTCGCGCCCTGGGGTATGCCGGGAAATGGAGTTCACGTTGCGCGAGAATAGGCGGAGCAGGCACGTGACGTCCGGAGGGTTCCTGGGAACTACAGTCTCTGAGTCTCCAGAGTCGGGGGCTCGTCAGATGCCCAGAACGAGAGAATTCAGAGGAAAAGGTATTTCCTGGGGTTGGGATTATTTGATGTGAGTTATTACCAGTAGGTCTGCTAGATCATTTAGCTGAACTTTCAAATTTCACGGAATCCTTTTATTAAATATATTATTGTGTGCCAGACCCAGTACTGGAGGCTGAGGAATAGACAGGCCCTGTCGTCAGATGTGCAGAGCATCGGAGAAGGTGGACAAGTGAGCAGTTACAAAAGCGTGTGCTAAGGCCATATGGAACTAAGCACAGTATGCTAAGGAAACACGTTCCCAGACTTAGGGAGACAGAGAAAATTTCCAAAAGGAGATATAGGAAACAGTCGAGAAGAGACAGCATGAAAATTCCTTTCACAGCTCCTCTTAGTCGGCCTTGAAACAGCAGCGTGTGCAAAGGCCAAGAGGAGGGAGAGCTTTGGGGGAGCTGTTTTCTCCCATGTGTTAGGGTACAGTTAGGTATGGTTAGAGCCCAGAGAGCAGAGGCGATGGCTGTGGAAAGCCAGTAGGTGGTTGGTAGTGAGGAAGAAGAGGCAGGTTCCAGGACCACGCTGGGCCTCATCCACCCTAGTAAGCGGTTTTGTTTATCCTAGGAAGAGTGGAAAGCTAGTGATGATTTTAAGCAAGGATATAATAGGGTTAGATTTTTTCCAAGATGATACATTCTTTTAAAATTTATTTAGACTTTATTTTATATAGTCTTAAATATTGTTTTGTAGACTTCATATATTCCTCAGTATTTCTCACAATTTCTAATTTTGAAAAGTGGAGCAGTATAAAGCAACAATCTCTACTCTTTACTAGATCCATCATTTTTACATTTATATATATATGTAAATACATACATATATATTTATACACTATTGTATATTTATATTTATTTATTTATTTGTATATATAATAGTAGACTTTATTTTATAAAGTAGTTTGGGTATACCAAAAAACTGAGCAGAGAGTTCTCATATGCCCCCTAACTCCCTTCCCCGATATACTCACCACTGTTATTAACATCTTGCATCAGTGTGATACATTTGTTATAGTTGTTTTACATTATACTTCCTACAGTTTTGATAAATATCTAATGGTATGCATCTACCGTTACAGTACAGAATTGTTTCACTGTCTTAAAAATTCCCTGCATTCCACCTCTTCATCCCTCTTTTCCTCCAAACCCCTAGCATTTATTTTCTGCCCCTCTGCCTTGGCTATCACTTCTCATACAATGTTAAATAGAACTGGTGAGTGGACATGCTGTTTTCTTTCTGATCACAGGGCAAAAGCATTGGCCATTAAGTATGAAGTTATAGGTGATTTTGATGTGTGCCCTGAACAGTTGAGGAATTTCTCCCTGGTTCTTGTTTTATGAGAATTTTTTGTTATGAATGGTTATTGAATTTTATTAAATGTTTTCAAAATCTGTTAAGATGATCACATGGTTTATTAAGATGATATTTTTTTCTCCTTTATTCTGTTAATGTGGTAAATTACCTTGCTTCACTTTTTAATTGGTAAAGCACTGTTTTAGTTCTGGTAAAACTCACGTGGTTCTAATGTATTATACTTTTTTTGTATTGCTAGATTCTATTTGCTAAATCTTTTGTAAAGCCTGTTTTTGTGTAGATTAGTGATGAATATCAGTCTGGTTTTTTCTCCTTGAAATAGCTTGGTCTGGTTTCTGTATCATAATGCTTGTCACATAAAATGAGTTTTGATATGTTCTTTCTTCATTGTTTTTCTAAAAAACTTAGTAAAGGATTGATATTTTTTTCTTTCTTAAATATCTGATGGATTTGACCAATGATTGCATCTAGGCCTGGAATGATCTTTGAGGAAAGGTTTTAAATTATAAACTCAATGTCCTTAGTGAATATAGGGCTGTTAAGATTTAATTTGACTTCTAGCATCAAGTTTGAAATTAGCAATTTTCAAGAAAATATTCTAATTAGTATAAGATGTCAAATTCATTTGTGTGGATTTATCATAATATATATGTATTTGATGTTTTTAATGTATGTAGTATTTGTGGTGATGGGTCTTCTTTAATTCCTGTTATTGGTGATTTTATCTTCTACTTATTTATTTTTGATTAGTCCCACTAGAGGTTTTTTTTTTTTTATATCTTTAAAAAAACTGTTTTGGGTTTTAATTATTTTTCTCTGTATATATCTATTTCCTATTTTAACGATTTTTATTTCTTATTTCTTTTTTCTTTTTCTTCTTCAATTTAGTTTGGTCTTACTTTGTTCTTGTTTTTCTAGCTTTTTAAGAGGTTGAAGCCTAGGTCATTGATTTTAGATCTTTCTTCTTATTTAATATAAACATTTAAAACTTACAAATTTCCCTGTAAGAACTGTGTTAACTATAGACAAAAATTTTGGTTCATTGTTCTTTCATTTTTATTCAGTTAATAATGTTTTATAATTTTCCTTGTGGTATCCTCCTTGACCTATGGGTTATTTAGAAGTCTATTATTTAATGTCTGAAGTAATTGTTTCACACATAGTGTCCTATTTTCTGATTTTTCTGTAGTGGGAAATAAATCTAGCCCAAATTATTTCATCATGCAGAAGCCCTTTTTAATGACTTTCCAATGTTTGGAGTATTTGCCATAATTTTACTTGTGTATTATATCCGCTCTTTAAGAAAGAAGCCAGAACATCAATTTTTCAGTCTTCCTTGCACTAGACAAGCAAAAACCTAGGTCTACCAATCAGAGGCACCAGCATGTGACCTCTATTCAGAAGAAAGCAATGTAAAGACATAGAGATATTAAGAAATCCATTTTTTTTTCTAGTGCTGTTGATGATTAGAACATCTTTATTGTTGGGAGTAGAGTGATTGGGGTTTTCATGTCCAGTGTCCAGTTTCTGCAGTGTGGTTTAGGAGTTTTCTTTAGATGGATATCCTCTTAACTTAACACGTTGCCCTTCCCTGCTCCCTGAAGTTTTATGAGATACCTTTTAAATCAATTGCTTTTCCACTTCAACTAATGTGGTGGCTTCTGTTATTTCCAAATAGGAATTCTGACTTGACAAAGAGGTGATTATTTTTCTAAATAATATGAAAGTCAGTAAATCAGCTTTTAAGCAGAAGTATATAACAGTTTCCCTATACTTTAAGACAGGCCAGAACAGTGTTGGACACTCAGTGAATATTGAGTAAATACTAATGAATCAATGTACATTTATGTTATTAAAATAAGCGGCCATTCTTGAGATTGTCTTTGAGTATGATAAATTGTTCTACCAAGTAGTCACAATCTGTATCAGATAAAATATTTTTGCTAAGGTATTTTATTTCATAAACCTCTTACATTTTATCTTTATGCAGTTGTATTCCAAACAGTTATGAAAATTGCCTGGTATAATATGAGAGTCTGTAGACTCTGTCTTTGACAATCCATTTCAAATTGCTGCCATAAAAATTTCTGTGAATTAATTCAGTTTTAGTGCCTCGTTCGCCTATTATTGTCATTAATATTATTATTTTTGTAAGAAAAAAAGGACAGGAATCAGGTCTTCCAAGTGGGAATCTGGAATTGGATTGCTCATATATTTGATGAGTTCATGGATATTTTACTTGTGAAGAAAATTTAAGAAAATGGTAATCCATGGTTTTCAGTGGCAGCATCATTATTCAAATTATCCTTGGTTGTGGTATTGAAAGATGGAATATAGTCAGTCCCAACACCAGGGGCATACCACCAGTATAGTCACAAAGGCTCCATGCTTAGGGTTTAATGCTCTGGGATCACTGAAATTTTCAATACATTTTATCTTAGAATTTGTAAGTGAAGTCCAATGGGCTAATGGATCATGTGCCAGGGGCTTGGAGCTTCAGCTCATGCACAATCCTACCTCCCCCGCCTCTCCACCTTCCTGAGACTGGTTCTTGGCCACCTGCTCCCCCGCCTGTGCCCCATAACTGCTGCCACCCTCTGCCCCAAGAGGGAGCCTAGGTCCTGGCTCAGGGAGAGTTGATATCTGTGCCCCCCTCTGTCCTTGGGCAGGACCTCAGACACCTGTAAACATCTGCACTTGTGCCACAACTTTCCCCATGCCTGAGCAAATTAAAAATTCCGTAACAGTGAATAGAGAGACCTCTGAAGAAAGAAAACTTTTTTCCAGCTTTTTGAACAGAGGCTTGCATTTTTATTTTGCACTGGACCCCACCAATTATATAGCCAGCCCTGAATGGATTGCAAGTAGAGGGCAAAGTTTTGAGAAATGAAGAATCTGTAGCACGTAGTTACTATTATGATTAATAATGATGATTAAAAACGGTTGACACATGTGCTGCAGTTTCTGATAAAACTAAAGAGTGTACACAAAGAAAAGAACAAAGAAAAAACTTGGAATGTCTAAATAAGAGAACAAGAGAAAAATTAGAAGGTCTGTATAAAAATTTTTTTAAATACTTTATCTCCAATAGTTGATATGGCTGAAAATCAATCCTAAGTACTGAATATAAGTTTTTAGATTGCAGCACCAATTAAATGCTCAGCCTAACACATCTAATACAGTAAAGCAGAACCAGGCAAACTACTGCCCAAATCTGGCCTACCACCAGCTTTTGTAAAAAAAAAAAAAAAAAAAAAGTATTTGTTTTATTGTAATACAACCATGCCCATTGATTTGCATATTGTCAATTGGTGCTTTTTAATGACAGAGTTGAGCAGTTGCAATAGAGAACATAGGCCAGAAATGCCTAAAATATGTACTATCTGGCCCTTTGTAGAAAAAGTTTGCTGACCTCTGCACTAAAGTAATGACACTGTCAGAGTGGGATCCTGAGACATGAAATGAGGACATTTGGTTAATAGAATTTTGGATCCCCAATTCCCCATGATGCTTCTATGCTAGCAATGACCTACACCTGTGAGCAATACAAGCAAGATACCAGCATATCTCAGACCAGAAATGCAAGACTTGGACAAGGATTTTTTTTTCCTGTCACCCACAATCTTAGGTTTAGTAAGCTTGAAGTCTCTATGTCCAAGAGAGTATGAGTCCATCACAGAATAGAGGAATGGTCTTGTGGGCTCCTCATGTCTGTAAAACAAAAAGTAGAGATGGTGTTAACTGCACTGGCCAGAATTGTTGATTCTCTGATTACAGAGTGGATATTGGGTTTTTCCCCAGACTATAGGGCTAAGGAGGATTCTGTATGGAACCCAGTGGCTTCAATATTTGATGTGATTTGTGATGCAGCAAATAACTCAGATTTAATACCCAGAATTTTATGCTACCATAATAATAACCAAAAACAGATGGCAGTACCTTTGGGACCAGGTGGCAGGTGGACGTCAGCGGAGCTGAAAGGATAGTGGGGAAGCCTTTAGGGGTATCGAAGAAAGTGATATTGAAAGCCTAAATGACCTTGAACTTAGAGACAAGAAAATGATAGAAGGCTGGAGAAAATGGAATCCTTGTATATATAATGATAAAAAATTAGCAACACTGTCCTATAAAGAAAGTAATGTGGAAAATAGAAATTGTTCCTAATGGACCTGGCTAAAGGGACCTGAAATAATTGAAAGTACCATCTAGCTTCCTCCTGCTGTGTATGATAAAATGTGAAAAGAGAAAGATGTGCTAAGGAATTAGATCTTAAAATGAAGCAAGGACATTCTGGGTACAAAAATTAAAGTTTCTCATTCCCAATATCTTCTGAGAGCAGAAGAGCTTCAGGCCATTGGTTAAATCCAAGTTGAGACTATTATGACTTTTTTAAAAAAGATATCACAGAAATCTTAGGTAATCATTCATAGAACCATTTAGACAGAAAAGGATCCTTGAAGGATTGTGCATGCCAAACAGATCCACTCTATTAACAGCAAAGCTTCAGAGAAGCATAAGGATGCTGTCCCACAGCAGTATCATTAGGAAGCAAAGGTAGAGAATTTATCTTAACAAGATTTGTGGCCGTGACTATTCTCTAATCCAGTAAACCCAAATTAGAGTCATAGAAATCTTACAAAATTTTTAAAGTTGTTCGTTTCTGGTAGAAGTACCACCAGCTTATCCTAAAAGTACAGAGACTACAAGGCGTGAAAAGAGGCCTTTGGGACCTTGATCTAATACACTTAGAAAGCTGGATAGGAAAAGCTGTTAGGAAACTATGCAGCAGTAAAAACTGATAATTCCTAATGAAAGAAGAAGGGTGAATCAGAGAACAGAACCAATAGCCAAGAGGGTAGAGCCAAAAGCCACAGAGTAGGTCTGGGCCCTAACCAAGGATTGGCAACTTGTACCCAGAGATATCCATGGAACAGTGATTGCTGTGTGAATCCAACTTCCCCATTTTTTAAATGAAAGAAATTCTATGCTTTTTCTAACAACATGTTTTATAAATTCTGCATGTTAGGCATTATTCTAGACATCTAATAGTTGAGGGTTTGAAAGTTAAAAAGACATTACTTCTGTCTTTAAAAAAAAAAAAAAGGACCAAATAGCCCTAATAAAATTAATGAGAATTCTCCTTTGTAAAGAATTGATGTAAGTCATTTTTCTCATGTACAACTATTAGATCTTTGTTAAATAAAATAGCCTTCAACAATTAAAAGTTCATGAGGACTATAGGCTTCCTCCCCACAGCTTTATTTCCTTCCATGAAGTCAAGTCTCAGATCAATTTCTGCTACATATGTTTGTGTTTCCAGTTGTGGTTTCCTTGTCCCTCTGGCCGACTTCTCCATAGTATTCTATATTTCTCAGTCCTTGGACTTCTTTTCAGCACAGCAGTTCAGGCAGTCAGTCCCAGTTTTGTTTGATCAACTGGTTGAAATCTGTTTGTCATTTATCTATAAGATACTGAATGCTTTTAACATGTAATTAATTCATAAAACTTACTATTTATTAGAGTTTACATTACATCTAATAAATACAACAGTAGGAAATAGAAATAGTATAATAAGAATTTTAAAAGATGCGAGTTGGTAAAATTTAATTGTTTGCCTGGATTTAGCACAGAAGGGACTTGGTTGCTTAGTACATAAACTGCCTTTGCAGTAAGTCAAGCAAAATGCATCCTAACCTCTGGAAATCATGGGTATTTGTTTAGACCTGATTGTAAGTTTGAGTCTTTGCAGTTTGCAGACTTTTTCTTTTTCTCTTTCTTTTTTGAGTCTACATGTTTGCATAACTTTAAATACATTTACAGTTATAAGTCTCTAATTGAAATTAGTCCTTTCAGTTTTGTTATCTTAATGGGTTAATTGTGACACAAAGATAAAACTTGGCAGAATCTTGAAAGATATTTTTTTTCCTCTTGGTATGCCTGTTAAACTTCCATCATAGTGTTCTCTAACTAGAAAATAGAATTTTTACTCAAAGAGTTTAGAAAAGTCCACAGGGAACTACAAGGAAAGGATATCATCTTTATTATTATCATCACCCTTATCATCATATCATAATCATAATCATTACCTAACATTTACTGCTTGATTTCTATACTTCAGGCATTGTTCTGAGTGTTCTACAGGTTATTGCACCTGATACACACAATAACCCCTGTGATAAATTATTAGTAACTGTCTTTACAAATAAGGAAACTGAAGCACAGCAGGGATGGGTGGTTTGCCCACTTGTCACAGAAAGTAAGTTGTATTGCTATAGACTGAATCAAGGTAGTCTGATTACAGAGACCTGGAAGGAGGAGGAGGAATGGACTCTTAACCACAATGTCAAAATCTCCTATTAAGCTGAGATCTATGATTTTGCCGATCACATGGGTCTTCTAATTATAAACCCATGAGCTATGAACTGAATTGTGTATTTTCAATATGATTATGCTTGAAGATAGGGCCTCTATGGAGGTAATTAACATTAAATGAGGTCGTAAGAGTGAGTGGGGTCCTGATACAATAGAGTTAGTGTCCTTGTGAGAGGAGATGCTAGAGAAATCTCTCTCACTCTACTATGTGAGGACACAACAAGAAGATGGCTGTTATGTAACCCAGGAAAGAGTACTTATCAGAAATCGAATAAGCTGACACCTTGATCTTGGACTTCCCAGCCTCCAAAACTGTTAGAAAATACATTTCTGTTGTTTAAGCCACCCAGTCTATGATATTTTCTCATGGCAACGTGAGCAGTGTCAGACATAATGTTTAACACTTGCTTTGAATTTTGCAATCAAGGTGCTCACATGGTTAACAATCAGATTTGTGCTTGGGGTGGAAGGTGGTGACCTATAGAGTGAATAAACTCTCAAGTCCCTTGATGACAACTCATGTCACTTAATGACATTTGTATTTGGAAAATTTACCCATGTGCATTGCAGTTACAAAACTTGAGCAGGGATTTTCCAGCAACTTTAAACTGTAAGGCTGTTATGTTAGATTGGAGACCGTTTTGGCAGAGAAACCCTACTTTCTTCATGACCTACCAAAGACCACTGGGCAAAGTCAACTAACTGTTAGTGGTGCCTGTGTGATATGCCTAAGGGAGTGTTTCTCATAGTGGCTTGTTTCTGATGCTCCCACTTCCACTAGTAGCAAGTAATTCCTTTGAGTTAAAATCTGTCCTTTACTTTGAAGTGCAGATGTGCAACAGGAAGTGAATAAATCAAGATACTAATACCATTCTGTTCACTGTCAAAGATAAAATCATTGAGTTAAAGTGTTACGGACAGATTTTGATCAATAATGACTCTTGCAATAAGAAGAATCCATTGAATCGAACTCAACATAAATTTGTGCAGAGGTGTCTGGCATTGTTTGTTTTTGTTCTGTTTTATTTTAATAATTAACAAGCTTTATCTCATTTCCTGTTATGACTATCAATCATTTTATGTTGGCTGTTAAAATACATTATATATATAGTATATATAATGCTATATGTTATATAGAGGCCCTATCTTCAGATGTTGACTGAAATAGACAGCAGTTATTTTTGGCAGACTTGAGCTTTCCAAGACAGGAATTGAAGGGGACTGGAGTCATCATCTTAGGGATGTAGTCTTGAACTGTTAAAAACTTTATTTCATATAGTGATATATATATCACACATTAATAGAAAAATTCCATGATTCTAAAATAAATATTCCCTTCCTGGTGAATGGTTTTGAAGTCAAGATCTGAACAGTTTACACAGACTGTTACTTAAACTGTATATTAACCATATAAAACCCAGGTTTCCACATTTAAATAGTTCAGAGTCTCTGAAAATGTTTATCTCCCTTTATCGAAGTACCCCTGTGTATTGCAGAAATAGTTATGTGGATGTGGATGTAAATATAAACACAGAAGAGACTTCCAGCATTTATTCTACATTTAGCCAAATTAAACTTATTGTTTCAAGGCTGAATTCCCATAGACATGCTTTGGTCCCAAAGAGGAAACAGGGTAATAAAAATATAAAACTCACCTGTATGCCTGTACAATTTTTATAGATTCATGGAACGTAAAAGCATCTCTTTTAATGTAAAAAATTATTAACAAAATATTTACTTCATATGGCATTTTTTACAGTGTTCAAAGTTAGATCTTGACTCAAATCATAGATGAATGAGGCTGAAAAATAACTTGAGAGATGAGCTGGTCCAACCTTAGACTACTTTGGAATAAATTATGCCAAAAAATGGCCAAAAAATATTTTTTATTTTAAAATTTCAATCATTGAACACAATTAAAAATTAATCCATTCATTTGATTACTCATTCCCTGCCTTCTATATGTTATAGACTAAACACTGTTCAAGGTTCTATATCAGTGAACAAAGCAGACCGCTCTCTCCGTGCTTGTGTAGCTTATGTTCTGCAGTGAGTCAGTCCATACAAAAGTACATATAATCATATGTAAATTACCTGGTATATTGCAAGGTGATGGATGGGAGAGCGAAAAAGTAGAGCAGAGTAAGGATGACAGTGGGTGCGAATATTAATTTTTAATGTTATCTTATTTTTATATTCAGAAATGCATATAGATATTGTTTAACTGTTTACTCTATAGTAAAGTTGCTTTCATAGACAGAAAGAATATAGTGTAATTTTTAAAGATCTTTTATTTATAATTCAGAAGTCACTCTTAACTGGTTTTCAAGGAGAGTTTAGCTAAATGATCTGACATTTCCCTATGAGCCTTAAATTCCAATTCATATGGGACCAAAAGGTGGTAACCTCTAATTTATGCTGCTTCTTGGTTTTTGGGATAAGAAGCAGGACAAACCTGTGTCATCATGAATGTACAACCTGTGAAAATGGTTCTGTGACCTGAGTTCAGTGCTGTCACCAAGCATTTTCCACTCTTCGTTTCTCTCTACTTGTAGTCCTCTCTGTCTGAAGTGTTTTCACTAGGTTAGCCCTAGTCTGGCTCCTTTTTACAAACAAAGTCTCAAATCAAATACCACTTTTTCAGAGAAACCTTTCCAACAAACTAGTTAAATCACCCACTCCACTCTGGTGTTCTCTGTCATACTATTTTATTTTCTTTATAGCACTGAAGTTAAATAGTTATTTCTTTTTCCTTGTTTATTGCCCTCCTGTTCCACAATTTGACCTCTCTGAGAGCCTGTGTGGGGTCTGTCTCATTCAGGGCTATAACTGCAGTCCCAGCACAGGAACAGAGGGGTTACTAAGTAGGTATTTGTTGAATGAATAACGACTGTCCCTACTGGCCGATGGTTAAAATATTTAGTCAGGTTACATTTCTCTTTAGTATTTTCACTGTAGTTAAATTATTCGTCCTAGAATAAATACAATTAAATTTGACTCTTGGTTCAGGAAGTAATGCATTTTATAGAGTCTAGTTTATTCTAGTAGTTAAAATAGAGGGTTTGGGGGCTCAAATTCTAGAACTGATCTTGCCAAATGTATTTAATCTTTCTGTGATCTTAGGCCAATTAAATTTACCTTTCCTTGCCTCAATATCCTCATCTGTAAAATGAGGATAATAATAATAGCCATGAGAGTATAAGACATAGACAAAATTTTATAAGACAAATTATAAGACAAAATTCTTGGGAAAATACCTAATATAAAATAATCATTGTTATTTTAAAATAATTATTTAAATGATTATTGTTATTTTTAAAACAATTTTATAGGTTGACGGTAATTTTTGTGGCTGTCCCTGTGCATGTGATTAAAAGAGCAAAGAGTAACTATGACATGATACAGAGAAGCTGTGGCCAAAGATAATAGGTAATTGCATTTTCAACCAAACCAGTACTTCTCTTGAAGAGATAGCTGTTTTCAGAAACCCATTTAGTTGGTAAATTACAGAAAACAAAATGTTGTGTAAAGATGGGCCATCTCAAAGCTGCTGAATATGTGACTTCTGAAATCTGTATTTGCTGCAGATTGTATATAGCCTCTGAAATGCATTTTTTTTCTGATGTTCTTCAGTCCTGTAATGTGTCTGTGGGAGTATTTTTTCATTGAAAAGCATCCTCAGAGACTCATTGTCAACAATGAGACTTTGCTAAGATATGTTCTGTAAGTATTCTTTCTCATTATTTATTCTAAATTTTTGAACAAAAAATATTTTGACTACCTAAGTAATAATTTAAGTCAAATTTCAACATACTTAGAAGTATGATGGTAACATAGTAATTCTCATGGCATAGACAATCTCCAAAACTTACGTTAAACGGGTACTCCTTTGGGAAAGAAACATTCTTCATTACTCCTAAATGTCTGTAAGATTGCTCTGACTTCAGATGTCTCCATTAATTCCCCTCATAAAAGTAGAGGTCAGACTCAATGACATCATCTAAAGAGGGAAGCCAGAAATAAGCTGCCTCAAAAGACCAATATATTTCTTCAGAACAGAGAAAACAAAATGTTTCATGAAGGAGGAAATGTCCTAGGGAATTAATATTTAAGATTTTCAAATTGCAGCAGTATGTGCAGAAAGACTTACTTCCGATATCCTGTGTTAAGTTTTCTAGTCTCCTTAATAAAGCGTGTTTATGAGATACAAGAGTTGACAGGAGCTCTGGCTTCGACAGTGAGACAATTTGTGTAGTGTAGGACTTACACAATACCTCCCTACTTAAGCCTAACTTCTCATACTGGTGATTCATTCTGGAATGTTAAGCATCGCTGTAAATTTTTTACTCTAATTCTCCCTAAAAAACCCTCACCAACCTTAACCAAGTTTTAATTAACTACACGTTACTTCTCTAAGTGACTTATCCATTTGTTCTCAAGATATATTTCTTAACCTTTAAAGAAACTGTTATATTTGTAAATCAGAAATCTCATAGAGGACTTGAATCCAGAATATATAAAGAACTCTTAAAACTTAATGCTACAGGGATAACTCAGTTAAAACTGGACAAAGAATCTGAATAAGCTTTTCTCCAAGAAGATGTACTAATAGCTAATAAACACATGAAAAGAAGCTTAACATCATTACTCATTAGAGAAATATACATCAGAATTGTGAGATAATACTCATACCGCTAGGATGACTGCATTTCAGACCTTTCAGATCTCGGCATCACTACCTAAATAGCATTTGAATTCACTTAGCTGCTGTTTAATACCCTTTATAACACGTGCTCAATCTAAATTCTCAGTCCTGTGTTTTCTGTATCCCCAGTTCTGTGTTTATCACCCTGTGCTCACTGAAGTATTTGCTGTTTCTCCTACCAGCCCTGCCAAGTGTGGTAGTGATGCAGCAGCTCCATTTTTAACAAGCCCCCAGGTGACGTTATTGCAGATGGTCTAAGAGGAACTGTCACTTAGCCATCCTCTTACCCATGAAATAGCATGGAAACTCTCACTTGGAAAAGTGGGATGATTCTCTCTCCACATGCGGCCAGCAGGTGTGTAATTCTTTTGTTTCCTCTTTAAAGGGGAAAAAGCCGCTTTTTTTGCCTTCACACAGTAGCTACTCAAATTATGTGTATCTTGCAAGTGCAGATTTCTTCATGCTTATTTGTTTGATTTATAAAGAACAAGGAGGCGGCGTGGAAACAGCTCAGTGGTAGAGTGTGTGCTTAGCATGCACGAGGTGCTGGGTTCAATCCCCAGTGCCTCCATTGGGAAAAAATAAAATAAAATAAAAAAAAAGAAACAACACAAAAAACTATTTTATAAAGAACAAGGGAACTGCTGTAATATTACTACTACTAATAAATCTATATAGTAGCAGTGCAGGTGAAATTGAAGTTATTGGTTGAAACAAAGACTCACTTGAATGTTGTCGATGGAATTTACCTTTTGTTCTTGAGAATACAATTTAGACTGACTTCTTGGGATTTATAACTTTCCTCAAGCAAACCGTACTATGCTTTGCTTGACAGGAAGCTACAAAGAAATTTAATGAGCATAAAATGTCACATATTATTGATTCCCGAATCAAAATCTCATAAGGGTTTAAGAGATTGTTTGCTATATTGTTTTTACTTCTTGGAGTTTTTTAAAACAGAAATCCTAGATATCATTCTGGAGAGTCTTAGTAGGGTTGACTGCGGTTTATTAATTCATGCACTTAAAAAACAACAGCAAAATAGCTTTTCAGGTTATCTATCAGCCAGTTTTGGAGAACCATCTACAATGTGGATCTTAACATCTCTAGCTTCAAAATGTCCCTGATGTATTTTTCTAAAGCTCTGTATCCTGCACTTACTATATCAGAATCTCAGATTGTGGGAGCCCAGGAGTCTGTACAGCAAACAGATTCTACTGTAGATTCGTTTGTATGTGTAGAACAAAAATTGCCACCACAAAATATCTCTTTGGCAGGCAGATTATTTTGAACTGAAAACAGTTAAGACTCAAAAGATTCAGGAAGAAATTTTGACCTTCCCCCTTAGTTGCCTAAAGAATTTAGATTGAAGGCCTGTTACAGGAAGGGAGCTGTCACCTTAGGTAGCTGTAGTATGAGCTAGATGTGCTTGACCGAGTGGTACCCGGCAAAGTCTGTTGAAATTCCTCTCTGTGTGCCCATTGTCTCTAGATGGCCCAGCAAAAATGTGTTTACCAAACATTTGCTTTTCAGCTTTATGTGAATTGTCTTCCTCCTCTTTGGCGTCTCAAGCCACTACCCTCAACATCCTCTCTTGTTTTTAGCTGAAAATGATATTTAAGGTGAGGGTTTAAGCCATTTGGGAGAGTTACTCAGTTTTCCTGGGTCTCTCCAACGTATACAAGTTACTAAACTTTTGTTCGATTTCCTTCTGTTACTCTGTCTCACGCCATTTTAACTCTTATACCAGTAAGAAGAACCTCAAAGGGTAGGGGAAAAATGTTTCCTCCCCAACATAAGTAACCATCAGAAAAGATCTCTATTTTTATTCTTGGTCCCACTGTGCTGGGCAGTATTTATTACTGATGTAAACACAATTTATTACTGATGATTTTTTTCAATTGCTTAGAGTAAGTGTTGAGATACTAGGAAATCCAATTCAAGATTCTCCAAAATGCCTAAAGCTACACTCATGATCATCTCCAGAGATGTAGGTTTTAGTATTAATTCTAACATGTGTCAAAGTCAATAGAGAATGTGCTTTCAGAAAAAGCATATATATAACAACCTCACTGATTTTAAATTAAATATTGATGTGGTTTTCATAGCTTTAATTTTAATGTTACTTGTAACAAAATGATAGAAATAAAGGGTGTAGATTCATTAACATTGGCATTTCTATAGAGAAGTTTGTGCTGGTACTTAAATATGGATATTTAAACAAACATCCAATAAAAGTTTTCCTATACAGTTTTAAATAAGACCTATTGAAATCTTGAGCTATTACATCAATATTGTATAGGAAAGACAGGCTAGTAATGATCAAAGTACAGTCAACACTAATTGTGCCTACACAGAGAAAAAACACATATTTCATTATATGTGTATCTTTGCTCAGGCCTGCTAAGGTGTAACTACTACAAGCCATCATTTTTTTTTTTCTGCTAAAAAATAGTTTTAACTTTGTTGTGTCCATGAAGTGAGGAAGTTGGAAAGAAATTTCTCCAAAGGTAGAACTGAGTAAAAAAGGCCTGTTCTCCCTAGAAAATTCATCTCAGAACATAGGGAAATGGAGCATTCACACAAAAAAGAAGCCCATTTCTCGTAGGAAGCTCTTGTTGGCTGCGTATTTCTGAAGAGTAAAGAAGAGGCTTTCTCTTTCATCCCCCTTGGCTATTTCCTGACAGAGTCCAGTGGAGTGTACTACTCATTCATTTAGTCAGTATATTGATTATACACTGCTGTATGCCTAAATCTGGCATATAAATAAGCCCTAAGTCCTACCTTCAAAACACCCTCCCAAGTAAGCAATCCTGATACGTAAACAAATGATGCTAATCATGACAGTGTTGAAGTACTATATACACAAGCCAGACAATGAGAGTAACATCGGGAGCCATTAGTTCTTGTGGTAGAAGTAGAAGCGTAATAGGAAAAGTTTCACAGGAAAAGAAGAGGCAAGATGGGCCTTATAAAAAAGCGGAAGTTGAAATGGGCCAAAATATAAAACATAAAAATAGTTAACAATATAAATCTCATACCATGTGCTGGTCATGATTCTAAGTGTTTTATGTATGTTAAAATTATATTTCATCCACACAAAAGCTGTCAAAGTGGGTCTTATTATTTCTGCTCTGAAGATAAGAAACTGTGTTTTGGAACATGAATTAGGAAGAGGGTGGAACTGGGATTTGAACACAGGTATCCATGGTCCAAAACTTTACCCCTGTCTACTCAAATCTGCTGTCTCCCATGTGAAAGTAAGGAAAACATTTCTGGCAGAAATCAGATGTGAAAAAGCTGAAAGTGTGAAAATTGTACCTTCAGGAAATCATAAGGATTTCAACATGACTGAAGCAAAAGCTCTATTTGGGGGAATGGCATGGTGAGTGTAGTCTAGAAGGAATGGAAACAAGATCAAAGAGGACTCTGTAGAGCATGTATCTGGAGGACTTATAAATATAAGAATGAATGGAAGGAAGCCAGATAAGAGACCATCACACTAGTTAAGATGAGAGAATGATGGTCTAATTGAATTTTCCACTGACTTTCTGATGATTCAGAAGTACAGTTTACATATTCTGAAATCCACAAACTAAATATTTCAGTATTTTAACTTCAGTGAAAAATAGGCTGTCCCTTATCCTAGAACCCATCTACTCAGGATTCAGCTGCTTCTCTGAGGTTATATGCAAGTTAAATAATGGCACTAGAAAACTTAGTGGAGAAAAGCTCTGTAATCCACTGTGATATTGCAGCATCATGAAAAGATAATCATTATAAAAATACGAAAAAATCGATATCAACTACTAAAGATTTTGAAATACTCAGCCAAGATTTCTTTTTGTTTGTTTTTTGTCTTCTATCATTATCATTCCTTTTTATGTAATCTTCCCCTGATCAAATCCAGCAAATGCACATTGAGCCAAATCATGCAGCTTGTCTCCTTTCACAGAAATCAAGAGGAAAATAAGATTTAAAAAAAAAAAAAAAGAAGCGATATAGTTACTTTGGCCTTGAGTGGTCAGTACTATCAGGGACACTTCAAAACAGAACAAAACCACTACATGACCCTCCATTTTTATTTTCCTACCTATCTTACTTTACTGTGCCAGATATTTATACCAGTATATTTATCCCAGATAACAAAAAATTTTAAACAATCAGTATTCAAATAAAGAGAACAATGAGACTTCTTTTCGTAGTGTTACATGAGTAATAAGTGTCCTTGGAATCTCTGAAGCCAGACCCAAAGGAGATGATAAAATGGAAATGGGATGCTGAAATGGATGGGCAGTTTAAAAAATGTAACTAATATATTGATTACCTATTATGTGGTCCCCAGACTCCTAATCTTTCACCATAGCAATCCTACCACCTAAGTTTTCCTATCTCCATTGTACAAATGAGTAACCTCAAGTTAATAAACACACCTAAGCTAATGTGCTTGCTTATTTATTTATTTTATTTATTTATAACTTGCCTTGTGGCAGGAGATTTGAGAAATCTTCAAGAATATACAGCTAATAATTAATGAATTTTGAATCTCAATTCCCTTTTTAATCAAACTTTTTGCTCTATCTGCTAAACCAAGCTGTAATCTCTTACTTATATGAAAAATGGCAGTGGGCAGGTAAATATTTATTGAGGATTTATCTTCCTCTGTCATAAAGAACATAAAGTAGTTAGTGAAAATAAGGTAAAGATACCTAGGGTGACATAATGTATCTTCCAAGGGAATCTGAAATGCCTATAAGTCATTGATATTCTAGTCTTAGATATAAATTAAACCATAGTAATTTTAGAATGTTTGAGGATGGTGTGGCACGTCTAGGAAAACTCTTGACTTAAAAAAAAATACTTGTATGTAATCTACCAGCTGTTCTTTATATTTTCTATCCTGTAGCTCACAAATTACAAGATTCTTTTTGTTTCATTAATTTGATTAATGGAAGTTTCTGGTCTGACCTGGTTCTGTCCCCAAAGGATATTCTAAAAATATCATGTTCTCTGAGGTTTTAGCTGTCATAGTACAGGGCTCTCAAGCATTTCAAACACAACCATTCTCTTTAAATATTTCTACTCCTAAACTTGTTTTTCATACGTGTAAAATCCGTATTTGCTTTCTTAAAATTCATTGGAGGACAGGTAGCTTTTCAGATACCCTTTCAATGATTGATACTGATATGGGATTGGGGGAGAATAAAAGCTCAGAATAGATCTCGAATTTAAAATATAAAACTACAAAAACTTTTAGAAAAAATGTGAAAGAAAATCTTCAGCAATTGGATTGAGTGAAGACTCCTTAGACATGACATTAGGAACATGGCAAATAAAGTGAAAATGTGATAAATGTTATTTCATCAAAATTAAAAATATTTACTCTGTGAAAGACCCACCAGGGTGAGAGGCTGAAACGAAAAGCTACAGACTAAGAGAAAATATGTGCAAACCACGTATGTAACATAAACTTATTTCCAGAATATATAAAAACCCTTAAAAAATCAACAGCAACAGACAGTCATCATCATCATCCTCTGATTATAAAACTGGTAAAATTCATGAGCAGATGTTTCATTGAAGAAAATAGTCATATGACAAATAAATATGTGAAGAGATATTTGGTATCATTAGCCTTTGAATAATGCAAATTAAGAGCAGGTTGAGATATCACTAGACACCTATTAAAGGGCAAAAATACAAAGAGATAATTACAGTGCTGGCAAGGATGCAGAGAACCTGGGCCTTTCATACATTGTTGGTGAGACTGTACAATGGTATAGCCACTCAGGAAAATGGTTTTTCAATTTCATATAAAACTAATTATGTACTTACCATACAGCCCAGCAATTATACTACTGGGCATTTATTCCAGAGAAATGAAGACTTACATTCACACAAAAACTTATACACAAATTATCAAAGAAGCTTTATTTGTAATAACTGAAAACTGCAAACAACCCAAATGTCTTTATTGGGTGAATGGTTAAATAAACTGGGGTACATTCATACTGTGAAATACTATTCAGCAAGAAAAACGAATATACTGTTGATAAACAATGTGGGTGTATATGAAAGGAATTACGCTAAATGGAAAGAAGTCAATATCAAAAGGTACATGTAACTTTTTGAAATGACAAAATTATGTAGGTAAAGAATAGATTAGCAGTTGCCAAAAATTAGGGATGGGATTGGAGGGATTGTGTGGCTGTAACTCTATAGAGTTGGCCGCACAGTGTGTTTCTTTTGACTGCATTCAGGGCTTTGTGCACCAGCAAGATGGATGATAACTAGCTGGACCGTTTTTCATGTAACTAACTTTCATATCTACATTTTGTAAGGATGTACATTTGACAAACGAAGCCAGTGTTGTGTCTCCCCTATAGTTGCAAGAGGTCTTGGAAAAGTGGGGGCAGGGTATAGTTAGTTTGAAATTTTTATTGGAAATACTGCATTAACATTGTGGGGACTATCAAATTTTAGAAGCGATATTCAAAAAGTTTGGGAAGTAGCATGTATAGTACATGAACCTTCCATAGACAAGAGGAATAAGTGTTAAAGACTTTGCTACCCTAAGATCCTGTGAGGATTTAGAATCCTCCCAGAAACATAGCACAAGGTCCCAGACCTCTGCACACAGTGTGTGAAACAGAACTCTCTTTTAGCACTACATAGCAGAAACACATTCTCTTCCACTAGTACACACATATATCAAGGAAACACAGAAATCTAGGCCTGAAATTGGACAGCAAGGCTGATTTTCCTAATTTGCTATAGTACAGAAGAGAGGTTCGCAGTAGTGTGAATAGTGTAAGATGGTTGTAAGAGGAGTACTGGAACTCCTAAAATGATAAAAAGGAAAGTTATATTTGTGTATGTCTGTTTTTCAGATGAGATAACTAAGAGCTTTTATCAGATCCTCAAAGGGAGATGGCTGAAAAAATAAAAAGTTTATTAACCACCGATCTAGACAGAACTCTAGTGAGTTTAAAGAAGAAAAGCAGTTTTGGTCCAAATCTTGTGACTGTAAATATCTCTGCAGTAAATTATCCTATCTTCTTGTCTCATTTAATACATTGAAGTGAAGATGATGGGGTATTTCATAATGTGACAGAGTGCTTGAGGGTCATCATTCTGAAATGGATTCTCATGCCTGCCTGCAGATAAAATAAGGGTAGGAGTATGAGTCACTTACATACTGAGTCCAAGACATGTTGAAGATGTGTGAATAATTTTATTACTGTAATTTACTTTATTTCATTTTTTGCCCATCATAAATTCTGAATCTTGAAAAGTTCTGGTTAATTGATTGCTTTGGTTAATAATGTATATAGTATTTAAAATTTACCTTAGCACATCTTATTGTGTATTTTAGGCAAACTGCTTAGCAATTTTAATAAATAGGTAAATAGGGAACATTTTATTAGATGAAAGGTGGTCTATGGGATGCTCCATTAAAATTTCTTATTTAGCATATACATATAATAAGGTTATATATTCAGACGTTTAACAAAATAAATATATACTGAATTCCTAGTATTTCCCCAGCACTTTTCTAGATTCTGCAGGAGAATATAAAAGTTATTAAATTGAAAATATACAAAATAATCCCTGTTCTTTGTGAATGTCAAGATTAATATTTACCTGTTACATAACATGTTATACACATAATAAAATATAGCATGATACGATAGTATTTACAAAATGCATATCGGTTACTTCAGTATAAAACAGATTTGGTAAAGTATCTTCATAAAATAAAATGTAATAAAATGCTGTACATGGTCAAGAGGCAACATCCTATCCAGGTATGGTGACCACTGACAGCTTCATGAAAAAGGTGGCCTTTGAAAGTAATAACAGAGAAGCTTATACTTATTGCACACAAACAAGAAAGCCAAATCATACAGGGTTGATACCTCAAAAATTCCTTTATCAGTGTAAAAATTGTGATCTGTTTATGATACAAAGACAGTTATGTTTGATGGTTGTATAACTGAATACAGTTTCAGACCAGCTTGTTTGCAAAGACTGTCCTAGCAGTCTCCGACTAAATGCTGTGAGTATCTGCTTTAAGGACTCGTGTAGGCAGCCTGTCCGTATTAATACAATAAGAGTTCAATATGCAGAAAATAAGTCTAAGAATTTTCTCTATCAAATGGAACTACAACAATAAAGCTCTACTTTGCAAGGACAGATAACTGTTACCCATAATTACATTGGTTAATCATAATCCTTAGTCCATGGCACTTTTTCAGTGTCAGTTCTGCCTTGTTCTCTTTCATTTAGATATTTTAATAAAATGCTAAGCCCCAGTTTAGGCTAAGACCTCCCCAAGTTCCATTTAGTACTCTTAAATCACAGTTTAAATAAGGAAATCGAAAGATATAGAGGTGAAGTAGCTCCCCAGTATCTAAAGCCAGAAAACATTGGAGCTGGGATTTGTCCCCAGGCTGCCTGTCTACAGAGCTCATGCTCTGTCAAGTGAAAATAATACTGGGAATTTAAGTCACTATATTTCGCTTCCAGATTCTTTTACTTTTAAGGCTGATAGAGGGTTCAACACATTTTTCCCCTCTCCTTTGAATGTAAGTTCAGTCATTGTCCAACACTTGCCCATATTTCTTCCTGTTCTCACCTTTTCTTGTTTTCCCTCATGTGTGTACAACTCTCCATGCTTTCTCGGGTTAAAACACATATTTTTTTCAACTTTAAAGGAACTTAGTGATGTTTTGAACTCTGCACTAAAGTAAACTTTCTGCCATTTTTTAAATAGATTGAACTATTGTACAAGGTCTTCAAAACCATATCAAGACCCTTTGACCTATGTCTAAGGCAACATCACATGGAGCTTTTTAGTTCCTTAGTCAGTGAAACTTGAACTTCAAGATTTTTTAAAGTTCTGAGCAAGGGGAAATTCTCAGTAGTTTTTGCTCTGTTTTTCTTTTTTTTCTTTCTTCTCTTTTTTAACCAACAACAAACTTTTCACTAAAACAAAAATGGAAGTTATAAAGAAGTTGCCATTTTATGGAAATTTCACATACCAAGGAACTCTGAGCATATCTAAAACCATATATTCTGCACTGGATATAGTATTTGTCATTTACTTTTTGCTACTCCAACCCTAACATTTTTTTTTTTCCTTCCTGAAACTTTTGTCCCTAAAACTGCTTCTCGAACCTGGGAATCTTGTGAAAATGCAGTTCTAATTCAGTAGATCCTGGGTGAGGAATCAGATTCTAAATTTCTAAAAACTTCCAAGTGATATTAAGGTGAGTAGGAGGCTCTTAAGGAGAAAATGCCAAATGCTGGTCAGTGGCCAGGGGCTGACTGTGTACCACCTATCATATGCAGTAATATTGAGAGTACTAAAATCTCTTTAATGATCTGCCTTAGTAGGACTAACTTGGGACTTGAGAATCTGTACTTTTTAAATCTAGGTAAGAGGGACTTCACTGTATGGGTAAAGATTTCATAGAACTGATGAGAAGGCTGGCAACCTAACTGAAAGGTTGATAAGAAGCTTCTGGAGTGGTCAAATAAAGTCTAGTGTAAGTATAGCTATGAATACAGCTACAGTACCTCCAGTCAACTTCATTTTTATATGAAAAAGAACATCCTTGGTCTTGTCTGTGCATCATTTATTCTTTTGATCTACAAGTTAAGGAAGGATTTATGATTAATTGGTCCTATCAGACAGTATCCAGTGAGAAAGAGACAATTCTCTACTACTAATTGGGGTATTAGGACTGAAGGCTAATGGTCAGGGACAACAAATAAGCATTGTTGGCCTGAACCCCACAGGCCTGCAAGGCCTGTACTTGTCCAATCTCGAGGCTGAAGAAAGAGCCCAGACTCAGTGACAGGGACTTCAGCGGTTTAATGGATAGGGGGATCCTACATGTTTAAAGGAAGGTCCTGGAGTGACACCCCACCATGTGTGGCAGACTGCAGGCAGTCTTCACTCCTGGAGAAAAGGGCAGGTTATCAATTTTATGGGGAATTGACATCCGGTTGGCTCATCGGTTACCAGGGAAACTAAGAGATGGGCACACCCCTTACCACCCCTTTGATGAGCTATCATGGCAGATATGTTCTGATTTAAGATTAGAACAATCACTAGCTGGGGCTTGGGGCGAGTATGTAGGAAGGACAGTCATGTGAGTAGGGTGTAGGTGAAGAAGGCACTGGTAAAGCAGGGGATGTACAGAGAGCAAGAGAACAGCCATCTTGGGTGGTCTGATCATACAGCACAGTTCATATATTACCACTGGGACTTAAATGATTTGTAGTTCTGGTGAATATAACATAAGGATTTTTAACAGGCAGAGTCCATGTTTGGAACTCACTCTTACCACAGCTGAGGGAAAAGAAAGCATTCCTTGTTTTCTACATAAAGAATTATCTGACATGTTGAATGCTACTCTTCCCATCTTCCCATGAATCCTTTTTTTTCTAGATAAGAGTATACTGCTATTGCATGGTGAAGAGCTGCAACTCTGGAGTTTTTATTAAATTGCACTTAGCCTTTTGCTCCAAATAAGATCAGACTGATTTTATAATGTTTTTCTTACTTCATTTCTATCTGGGGAATATAGGTGGATATGATTTGTTATAGAAGTCAAACCTCTTTTGACTCCAGATGCCACCTAATACTCTATCTCCAAATAGAGGTGTGTTAATTTTTAATTCTGATAAGTTGGTTCTCATTAAAATGATCACCCTGCCTTGATATGCATGATAACATTTTTCTAGTTTAAAAAAGTGCATTGATAATTGACAAATGAAATACTTTTTCTTAAAATAATGTTTGCTTAATAAAATTATTTTTCTCAAATTAAAGCCTGTAGATATAATTTCAGGGGCACAGAAGGTTCAAGGTTAAAAAAAAGAAAAGATTTTATATATTGTATTGCCCCAAAGAAGTAAATTATAAGGCAAAATTCTAAAATTACTGCTACTTAGAATTTTGTAAAGGGTGCTTACATGTTTCCTGCCATCCCTTTCTTCCCTTGAATCCCAGACACTTGACTTTAAAATATGGTGATGTGACAGCTAAACTTACACTAGTGTCCATTCTCCTAGTCTTCCATTTGGCAATGGAACATCCAGGTTTTAGCTGGGCAAATAATATATAACTTAGCTAGAGACTACAATTATCAGCCTTCTATCCTCCCTTGCAATTGGGTATTACCATGCGTTAAATTTTGTCAGCTGTAATTGAGCAGATATGATTGGCACAATCTCGGAGTCGTGTTCTTAACAGAATGCTATTAGTCATCCACTTCTTGTCTCTCCTTGCCAATCGGGGGCTTGTAACCAGGTGATGCTGGCCATATTCAACTGTACAACCAGTAGACAACCAGTAGAAATACTCTAGGTGATGTTGAAAGAGGAAAAATTGGGTCTCTAGAAAAAGTTTATTAAACTGCTTTCTACTTTCTGTAAATGTAACTGTTTTATTCACTATACTGACAGCTCATATATGTGTGTGTATATTTACATATAAAGATATATGAAATATGTAACACGTAAATATGTATAATCAATTATACTATTATTTTAAGTTGGGAAAGAATGAAGTAGAAGGAAGAGTAGGAGAGAAGGAGGGGAAGAGAAGCAAGGAAGGAACTTAGATTTAATATGTAGGTAGGCTGGTGGATAAAGGTATGTTATATTAAGTAATCATTTAACTTAATTGTCAGTATGTGAATTATTAAATAACGTGTGAATCTTGCTTGAAAATATATAGCTAAGTAATTTAATCAGCCTGTGAACTAGAAAGACTGATTAACTTAAGAGTGTTAATGATAGAGCTGTAGAAGAGCTTGACATTTCATTAGGTGTTTTACTTAGCTTGACAGTAAGACCCCAGTGGCCTTTTTCACTCACAGTATGTCATTATGACTATAATAAAGACAAAATAACTCATTTAAAACAAACAAGTCATTGTGTTTGGTAATAAAATTGTGGCTAAGGTTCTAATTAAGTGATAGTATCTAAATGGTCAGACCTAGAGGAGACCTCAGACAACATTTAGTCCAACCTATTCCGTTCACAGATGGGATGTCCTCAGCTTACAGAGTAAAGTTCTTTTCATGAGAACTCGATTTCTCCCCGCAAATGCCTCATTTCGAATTGGCACTAGCTGTTACCCACAGAAACTATAGTAACGATTTCTTCTACACGTTCTCCAAATGTAGTTAAACTTTAAGTTTGGGTCTTCAAGTTGAAGTTGCGAGTTGTGGCACCAAGCACATCTTTGCATTTAATTTGTATTCAGTTGGTGGGAGAATTTGTCACCCACTGACACTTGGGAAATGATTTCCTTTTCAGTCTAAGCTCTCACAAATGTTTCAGGGCTGTTAAGAGATTATAACATATGGCTCACTTGTGGAATCCTAAAAGGAAGACATATTATGTGTTTCACTAATATATATTGTTTTAGAATGTTTAGTAAGACAAAGCTCACTACTAACAAGTGGTAGTAACTTGAAATTACCTTATAATTCTCACAAAGTCCCGAGTGCTTCCCAGGACTATAGGTGCCGCTCCAGCAGTCTGAGCTGGCTGCCTTTACCCTCCTCTGTTTGTACAGTTGTTCGTTTAATTCAGATTTAGGACTTTGAGGTTAGAGACACATGAAAAACTACCGTGAAGTAAACTATATTGAGACTAAATGAACTCATTGTCCACCCCTCCATTAAGAGCTCCATCAAGAGTTACTGCCTCTCAGTCTGCTCTGGACGTGCCAGCACAACACTGGAAGTTGCAGTGAGCACTGGCCTGTGTTGACTGTGGCCTTGTTCTCATCATCTGGGAGAGGTTAATGATCCGTGCCCCATTTTCTGCTGGTTAGAGATGCCTAGGAGATGCATTTCCCTCCACAAACTCCAGCTTCCCCTTAAGCAAATTGTTTTGAATCTTCTCAAATATGGCACAATTTTGTGTTTAAAGTGCAAGTTTGTTCTTGGAAACAATTGCAATTCATTCCGAGTCAAGTCTGGTGAATGAAGCTCATGACTAAGTAGAGTCACATTTCTTAGAAGTGAAAGAGTTTCAGTGTCTTGAAACCTTAGACAAACTATACATGTAAGATAAGATGCATTCTTCCAGAATCACACTGATTTGTCTTTTTGAGCAACCTGATTCACATGTTCCCCTTTGGCTATGTTCTCTGACACAGAAACTCTTTATTTGGTGGGGAGTTCATTGAGTATCATATTAGTATTTTATTATTATCCCAATTCTGTAACACCAGCTGGTGTTCTGCAATTCATTTCAATTCTGACACTAACTATCTGGAGTTGGTGCCAGACTTCACAGGTTTAAAAGTCAAGTCATCCAGGAGTCTGCTCTCACTTCAGACCCCAACCACTAGTCTCAGAGCCACTTGCACTTCTGAACATCCAGCTATAAATTTGGGAGTTCCCATGATCCCATCAGTTTCAATAATATCATCAAATGACTTACAACACTCAGGAAAACACTATACTTACAATTCCAGTTTTACTAGAGAATACAGCTCAGGAACAGCCAGATGAAAGAAACATGTAGGGCAAAATCTGAGCAGATTCTAGAGCTGGGGTCCCCTGCCAGGGTGTGTCACCCTCCAGGCACACTCATTAATATGTACTGTTCACCGTCCAAGATTTTTGAGCTTTGGATGTCCAGAGTTTTGTTGGGGTATTGTTATGTCACAAGCCATGTACTTAAGCTCAGTCTCCTGTTCCTGTCTCCTCCAGAGTGGAGATGGGGGAGTGGGTAAGCCTGAAATTCCCAGCCCTCTAATCACTTAGTTGGTCGTTCTGGTGTGTAGCCGGCCATTCTCTTGAAACTTACATTTGGCATACACTCTGTAAGTGTGATAGGAACATTATATCATATAATTCTAAAAACAATGTTTCAAGTTAATTATTAA
The DNA here is from genome assembly GCF_048773025.1 of Camelus bactrianus. Lineage (NCBI taxonomy): Eukaryota > Metazoa > Chordata > Mammalia > Artiodactyla > Camelidae > Camelus > Camelus bactrianus. The sequence goes on from NC_133548.1 coordinate 30,245,893, forward strand.
TTTCCTCCATTTAAAATTGAGAAGTTTAAATATTTTCTTCTAGGTCACAAAACAAACAAGTAGTGTAGCCAAAATTCAATCATCAAAGTCTTTTCTTTTCCCAATTTGTCTTTTTTTTAAAAATACAGTGAAGATGTTCCTTGTCTATTCATAGATAGTTTTTTTAATCACATGGGTGAAAAACAGTTGTTCACTAGTTCTTTCATTTCAGATTGCCAAGGTATCAACTATTCTCAGGATTTATCACAGAAAATCTACAGAACATGTATCGATCATGAGCTCTATTTATTGGCCAAAGCCTATTACAACATCTGCTGGCAAGGTATTGAGGGTTTTGGATTAAATTTTAAAATACGCTACTGAATTATACATTTTCCTCTTTGTTTCCTTAAAAATATTTTAAAGACTTTATTATTTGTGAAGGGAATTCCCAAGGGATGGTTTCTGAAATGGTATTAAGAAAGACAGAGTAAGGGAGATATAAAAGGACGAATTTTCCAAAGATGATAAGCCATAACAATACAAAGACTATTTTTAAGTCATTTCTTAACACTGATGCTTCTGAAACACAGAGGGGTTTCACAATAAAACACAGTGAAAAATCAAAGTATTTTGCTAGCCTCTTTCTTTGAAGCTCAAAGCTTACTGTAAGTTGAGAGATTTGCAAAGAATCCCAAACCAGAACGGTGTGCTAGAGTAGATGCTTCTAAATTTTCATCTACCCTGTAGGCAACCCAAGCAGAACACATAAGGGAGAATCAGTTTTGAGGATTAAGATAAACATAGCCTTCCCTCTAGCCTTTTAACAGGTTGTTCAAGAATATAAAGAACCGTTGTACCTACACTGGGCAATCCTGCAAACCGCATCCTCCCTGCCCTAGAAGCAAAGAGATTCCCTAGAGCTGAGGAAGTGGGAGTGAGGTAGAGAAGAAGCTGCATTTCCTGCTTTTGTAGTGGACCTCAGGATACTTTTCCCGTGAAAACAGCACTGCAGTTAGCCATCAGGGGTGGTGGAAGAATTATGACTGGTGTATGAAATATAAATCAACAGGTTTATTTTGGCCAAGGCTAACCTTTTCATCACGAATATAACCCTATCTAAGATTTTTTAAACAATCTATTTTCAATCTGAAATACAACTAGCTCCATGAAGTGGAAGGTTTACCCATGAGAAGAGGATGAAAGCAGAACATTATTCTACCTTTTCTCCTCCTCCTCCTCCTCAGATTCCTTCTCTTTCCACATAATGACTAACACAAATCGATTTCTTTCTACTTTCAAGCACTATTCTAAGTGCTTGTATGCAGTAGCTCAATTATCACAGTGTTCTTTTTTGATAGCAGTTATGTTATCCTCACTTTACAGATGAGAAAACTGAAGAACCAAGAGGGGAAGCAGCTTGTTCTAGTATCTACAGCTAGACAATTCAGTCCAGGCCATCTGATTCCAGAGGGCTTCTCTTAATCACTGCATTGTATTGTCTTCTCAGATTAATTTAGATCTTAGCTCTAGAGTCAGTTTGAAATGTGTTCAAATATTAGCTTTGCCAAATCCGAGCTTTTTTTAAAAATCAACCAAAGTAAAGTTACTTAACATTCTAAGCCTCAGTTTCCTCATCCATAAAATGGAGTAAATAATGTTTACCTTTTGGAGATATCATGAATATTAAATAAAATGTCTGGAGGTGAGAGTCAGTATCCCAAAGCAAAATTTTATTAAACTGTTTGAGAAAGAATTAATGAAATTTAATACTCTCTTACGATCTAGCTTAGGCACTGGTAAAAATCTTGTTGACTGATTGCTACAATCAAGGAGACTTTTTAATAAAATTGTGAAAATAAATGGATGCTACCCAAATGAGAACAAGCAAAGGTTATTTATTCAGAGTTTGCTTGACAAAGGAGTCAGCCACCATCACTTGGCAGAGACTAAAAGGCAGGCAGGAGAGTTGGGAAGCTTTATAGTGGGGGACAAACAGGGCAGGTTTCAGACATGCACTGATTGGCAGTTGTTTGTATGGTGAAGTTGAAGGCTAGCTAACTAGATGCTGGGCATCCTATGTGACTGTTAAGGGACGCATATTTGCTCCTAAGTAAAGGGAATAGGGACAAAGATTAGGGAAGCTTTCAATTGTTGACTTAGCTTTGTCCATTTTGGGTTGCAAAGGCTGCAAATTTGGGCTGATTGCTGCAGGTTATAGGTCAGAGTTCTGTATTTATATATGATCTTGGGAATGAGGGGACAGTTCAGCTCTTCTCCCCCAACCCTTTCCAGACACATATCAGAAACTCTAAAGATGATAGAACTGAAAGATTTCCCCCTGCTGCAGACTTCCTGGGAAGTGGAGATCCTTGTGAAGGAGATTTGAGGCACCCTCCTGTCTTGCACAACAGAGTTAGTATTTTCAACCTTGTGACACCATGTCTTATACTGTGATGTTTGCCACACACTAACTTTAAATTCAGTTGAGTTAACAAAATCAACCAGACTGTGACATTGTATTACCATCAGAATCTGCTGAATGGATGAGATGCAGGACAACAGTTCATGCAAGGGGTGCTGAATAGTCAGAGGTGAAGTGCATGCACGTCCAGCCTGCCCGTGTCACATTCACATGCAGCCCAGCAGTGACTCTAGGAAAACTAATGTGCCATTTCTTTCCACATCATATTCTCAGTCATCTCCAATTCACTGTTCATGCTGGGAGAATGAGTAGCATCTGACAAGACTATTCTCTGTGATTTCAGGCAGATGTTCAGTGCATGTAAATTTTACCAAGGGCCCAGTTGGGATGTTTCCAAAACACAAGAGGAATTTTTAAAAATGCAGTATAGAAGCCATTTTCTGTTTCAAGTCAACTTTACTTTTCTTAAAATGCCTTCCCAGATTCTCCACTGGAAGGACAATTCTGTAATTTTTTTTTTTTTTTGCTTTATCTGCACTTATTTTATGGTTACAGTGTTAGTGTCTAACGTTATCACCAAAAGACTATTGTGAATTGTATTTGCATTTGCCACCAGAATGAAAAAAGTTCAGAGTAGATCTAACCTTAATAACACTTTGTTTCATGCTCCATTATGAAATCTGGTTTTGTTTCTATTTTTAGTTTACTTGGCTCCAGCATTTAAATTGTGAAAAGGACCTCTGTTTATAATACAATATTCTCTGTAGGTTCACATCTCCAAAGGGAGTGTTGCTTTTGCTGAATCAACATACTACTCACCACCTTAAAGGTATTAGTGAGAGAATTTCTAGAAATATCTCCAACAAGAGCCTAAATTTTATTAAGCAAGGATAATAGGGGTATATTATTTCTCTGTTCTAGAAATAGAACTGCTTACCTTTATAACTCACACCCTTTGTCTTTTTAAAGCCTTCTTGATGTGCTATTAAACCATTTTCACTCAGATCATTAACAATAATTATTTCCAGATTTAGGCGATGCATTATGCTTCAGGAATCATGTAAAGCAGTTTAGATCTGCTGTTTCATTGGATCCTTACACCAGTGCCATTAAGTGGGTACTGTTTTGCCCTCTGCTTTGTTTTGTTTTGTTTTGTTTGAGACCTGGAGAAATTACGTAAGTATCTCGATATAACACAGCTAATGGAAAATGGAGCTGTGACTGGGAAAACTGGGAGACCCCTTAATTGGGTATTTATTTATCAGAATTTACAAGGCCACTGATACTGAATACCTGCTATGAAGTGTTGATAAATTGTTCTTAACTTTGTGTACATATGCATAATTATATTTATTTTTAAGGAAAGGCTTATTGAAAAGGCTCTAGGTTATATATACTTAAGTTTGTGAAACCTAACTCTGTCACTGAATAACATTTGATGGTTCATTTGATGGAAAATTATTAAATTGCCTAGGTTTGTTACCATTCTCCAAAATGTATATAATACTATATCTTTCTTTAACATAAAATGGAAAATATATAAAATGTTCACTACAGTGCATAGAGCAGACTCAAAACTGGCAGTGTTATTAAATTTAAAGAGAGCTTTTTGTTCCCAGCACTGAAGGTGAATTTCAAGGATTTAGGGAATAAATATTTGGTAGGTAGTGTTCAAACTAAAATAAGCAAAAGAATAGAGCATGGTGTTGAGTGTTCAAATTACTGAAGGCAAGTTCCATGGAGGAGACAAAGAGACAGCTAAGTATCGGTGTATTGGTCAACTGAAAAGGCAGTGGGTAAATAACCAGGACACTCAGTTAAAGTCTAAATGTCTACTACGCTTACCTCAAACTATGAAGATTACAGAAGGTATCAACTGGCTTTTTTTTCCCCCCAAGTATCTATTGTTAGCTCTCAAGGGCAACAAATTTATTCAGAAAACATTTACTAGACAATTCATTTGAGTCAGACCATCAGACACCTTGTCTTGAGGTATTTAGCAAATTTAAAAGTAAAGCTGGATGTGGCCGTGGAGACCATCTAGCCAGATATGTATCTTAGTTTAGGTTCCTCTAAGAAATGTACCCTAAGAAAGCTCTAAATGCAAGTAGTGTATTTGAGGCTGGAGGAAATACCAATGAAAGAGTGAAGAAGTGAGAGAAAGAAAGGATGGCAGCCAATAAAGGGTATGATTTCAAGCAGGCAATAAAGACAAATAAAGTTGAATCCTACTAAGCAAACAATAAATGCCACCAAGGGGTGAGGAAGCTGGTGTATTTACATACCAACTTCCCTTAGATAATGGCTGAAGACTTGTTATTCTGGGGAAATTTACATCAGGGCACATTCTAGTTATGGCCATTTTCACAGTTGATACTGGCCAGAGAGCCCAGTGGTCACAGGGGTAGCCCTGCAAGATGTGGCTGAGGTCAGAAGAGAAATAAAAGCACAGACATCAAATGGAACTTAAGTCATGCCAGAAATACTTCGGGAAATGTTTGGCCAGAAGCTGGGATGCTGCATTGTCAAATTGCTGAAAGAACTCTAAAACAAATTACCATGATAGTAACAGTACAAATATGTAATATATATGTTTAGCCCTTCGCCATTTGCAGAGCGCATTCACTCATACAATATTACTCAATTTCAAATAATTCAGGTTTCTCTTGCAAGAGAGAGAGCAGGTCCATATGGGTACTTTTGCCATATCCTTAAGCCCAACTACTTCAAATTACACTTAAGTATAGAGAAGAAAAGTATAATTTATATCCTTGAGAAGGTCATGACTGTGTCCACTGTGTATTAACAAGATGCTCTTTACTACAAGTGCAATCTACTTCACTCTCAAGGTCGGTAAATTTCAGTACCAACAATAACCATTACTGGCAGATCCATTATCCTTTATCTAATAAAACGAGACTAAGAAATTTTAAGTTCTTTAATCAGGAATAGCCAATCTGTAAGTCACTAGAGCCAGGACACTAACCTAAGTACTGAATCTAAATCCAACACCACATTCTCATAGCAGATGATCAGTTTTAAAATAGTTCAAGTGTTTAAAATGTTTAAAATAGACGCATGTGTTAGAGTAGTGCACTTTATTTTTACAATTATGATATAATCAGTTCATAACATAATTTTAATATCTAAAATGTATACTTACTGTTTTAGTATTCAATGTTGTAGTCAATGTGTAATGAATAACTGCAATTATATAGGTTTCTTTCTACTTGATAAATAATTCCAGGAAGACCTCTGTCAATAGAACTGTTTTGACATGAGACTCCCTCTCCCCTACAGCTAAAGGGAGATGGGGCCTTGGTTTATTTTGAATAACTATAGAAAACAAATGTATGAATTTAAATATATAAAGAGAAGACTTTTTTATAAAATGCCTGACAGCCATAGACCACGGTAGCTAAAACCTGAGAGAAGGTGATTTTCTTTCTGATTTGGCACTGCAATGTCTTTAGAGTAGCCAAGCCAGGTCAGGTAAGAAGTTTCCATCAAAAATTAATGAAATAAAGAATTCTGAAATTTGTGAAATACTGAAATAGATTTGCCATTGAAGAAATTATAATGCTGAGGAGACATGTTTCTCTGTGAAGAATTTTATGAGTGGTAATGGTGTCATCCTAAAATTATGATTACTTAGAGATTCAAACAGCTTTTTTATGACTTAACATTAATTTAATTTTGAAGATAGATATTTCAGCCTTAGTTCCTTGACTACATTTTCAAACTAGTGAATTTAAGCTCTTTTGAGTAGAGAAAAGAAAAACACATAATGTTTAGTTGGTCATTAACACATTTTCATCTGCCTAAATAATTTGACATAATTTGCTTAACAGGGCAAACATTTTGATATCAGAGATGTGTTCTAACTTCCATTGCTCGTTAGCTGCAATTTCTTAAAATTATCTCAAATCATTTTTGTGACAAGGTATAAACATATGAAATATGCATATTATATATATAGTACACATGCTAGCTCAGACAAGTTACTACCTTTAGTTTATTCAGGTGAACAATGGGGATAGGAAAACTCACCTAATTGATTTGCCAGGGGAAAAAAACTAATACTTGGCTGACCACATCACAGGAGATCAACATGTAGTTTTTTTTTTTTTTTTCCAGCTACTCACCCATTTATCATCTCTTTGTTTTCTATTATCAATTCAACATCCCATCTAGAACTTCCTCCTCGAATTACCATGAGGCTCTTCTTCTGCCTCAGTGACTCAAAGAGCTCCTCATTGATGTTCCACTTTTAAAAATGTTTATCTTACTTGAAGTTTTATTCCTTCCCTCATAAAAATAGATTGTCAAATTCCAGTGTTCAGCAAATTCCAGTGTTCAGCACAGGAAACTATATTCTTGTAATAACCTATAATGAAAAAGAATATATATATGTATAACTGAATCACTATGCTATACACCAGAGACTAACACAACATTGTGAATCAACTTTAATCCAATAAAAAAAAATCAAATAAAAAAAAATAGATTGGATATAATGGACACATCTTATGTTAAAATAGATTGAAAATGAAGGATGAAGATGTCACTATTAATCTGCTATTTAAAAAAATATTTTTAATGAGTATCAAACTGTCTACTAATCATTGTCCACTGAAAGGTAAAAGAGCTAAATCTTTGTCACTTTCTTTTTTACCCCATGAAAGAGACAGACTGTGGAGTTTTGTTCAATAGTAAGTAATCTGATCTGTTCAATGGACATGTACTTAAAAGTGAACTATAAAGGGAAAATGAAAACAGGACTCAGTATTTCAAAATCTTCAGTAAATGGCGTTGATTGTTTTTCTTTTTATATTTCTACAATAGAAGAAAAGTGGACATTTAACGATCACTTTTCATGATGCTGAAAAAGCCCATGGATGCCAGAGTTAAGCTTTGTACCATTAGAATATCAATGCCAGCATTTAACTCATATGCAATTACAGGGGGGTGCCTGAATCACAGGTGACTGGGTTTGAATATTTGGCAACCCGTTTATCATTAAAGTTATTGATATCCACTTAGTATGTAAACTTTAGAACTTGGGAACTATATTTGTAAACTATCAGCAGTGTAAAACAATCATCATTGGGAAAAAACAAAGCCGACCACTGATTAATATTATTCATAGACAGTTTACATAGATTGCCCTGCATTATTTAGGATCTCATTTTACATATACAGTTCTAACTGTATGAATTTCTATTTATATAAACCAAAGAGTTAAATCTTAAAAACTCATATAGTTCAACAGAACAGACAGAATGACGCAGGTCTTTTCATGTAGCTGTGTCATGACAGTAGTTTTGTTTGTTTGTTTGCCAGGACCTAATAGACTTATGCCACTGTATTGATTCTAACATTAATATTCCTTTATTCATCTAACAATATTTGTTGAGGGCCTATTATTTGGCAGATATGGTACTTGGACTTAGGTCACACTATTGGACAGAACAACCAATACTTTTACCCTTATCAAATTTACAATCTAATAGAATAGCACATAAACAAGTAAAATGTAAGTATACTATTTGAATCTGCTTAAGTACAAAGAACAAAACTACATAGTAGGAAGTGAAGATATTTTGTGAAGGAGTAGGGGTGGTAATTTTAACATAGTTGTTCTGAAAGTTTTTGAGAAAAAATAAAGTCTGGAAGGAAGTGAAGGATAAGTCATGTTATTGTCTGTAGAAAAGCATTCAGGGCAGAGGGAAAAACAAGCTTGAACATCCTGAGACAGGAGAATGTCTGGTGTGAGGAGGTCAATATCTGTAGATAAGGTAAGCCAGACATAAAAATAATGAATAAGATGAGAAAAATTATGACACCAGATAAGTTAGAGCCTTTGAATTAGAGTGAGAACTTTTGCTTTTCCTCTAAATAAGATGGGAAGCCTTAGAAGGCTCTAAACAAAGAAGTAATATTATCCTTTCTTTTGTTTTGTTTTCTAACAGCATTACTTTGTCTAGTGGATTGGGAATAGATTTAGGAGCAGGGATAGATGCTGGAAGGCAAATTAGGAGGCTGATATAATCATCACAGTGAGACATGGTTTACTTGGGATAGAAGAGGGTATCAGATAGAGGATAGAAAGAGGTTGGATTCTGGATGTATTTTAAAGGTAGACTGAAAATATTTCCTGAAAATCAGAATATGAATGTGAGTGAAAGAGAGATTGAGTGACACCAAGATTTTTGGCTTTAATAAGAAAGAGGATAAAGCTGCTATAAATGTGTTAGAGAAGACTGTGGGAAGGGCAAGTTTGTGATGGAAGGAATGTCAGAATTTCAGTTGTGGATATATTGCATTTGAGAGGCCACATAGGTATTGAGTGTCAAATAACGCATCAGTTAGGATCCAGTTAGGGAATCAGAGTCGATAACAGTGTTATGAAAGAAGATGTTTATTCTAGAGATTAGACTTCCAAAATTGTTGGAACTTATTTTTTTTGGAAAGCTATAACCTTTGCATCTTATGATAGCCCCAGAATCACTGTTCAGCAGCAGAGTAGGCAGCTGGGGAGAAAAAATACAGTGAAAAAAAGTGAGTAATACAAATCAAAACCCAAAACAGCATGGAGGACTGTTGTGAATCTCTCACTCCCTCTAGCCTCAGTGATGAGGATTGGCTTGCAGAAGAAGCTGGATCGCTTTGCTACAGAGATACAGATGGGTTTGGCCCAAACTAGAGAAGCTGAAAAGAGAAAATGTAAGGACAGCCAGAAAGGATTAGATACTGTGATGTTCCTCGTTAACAAGGTGAGCTAGCAGATTAGTGAAAATGTGTGTAAGGTGTAACAGCACCAGGCACCCTGCATCAACATTCAGTGCTTAGTGGCCATGGCTTCACTTTTAAATCTCATTTATCTTTCCCTGTGATCAACCCTAACTTGGAAATACACAAAGAAGAGAATTATGGGAAATATTCCAGATTAGCCAGGTTGACACAGTACAAAGCCACCAATACTAGGCAGTTACACAGTAAACCTAGAATTCAGGGAGGCAGAATGGATTAAAAGTATACACCTGGATTTATTCCTTTGGAGGTAGTACACAGATTAAAGCCATCAGATTATACCACCTAAGTTGTGCATGTAAGTAGAAGAGAGAAAAGAGTCCAAGAGTGAAGCCCCAGGGCACCCCAGTTTTTTTGATGTCAAGAATGTGAGGAGGAACTTGCCAAGGACACCAAGAAAGAACAATTTAATGGTTCTCCCTTTGAATTTTATAGACTTGAGCACAATCTGAAGACAATTAAAATTTCAATTATTAATATACTGCATAGGGTGCTTATTTTATAACCAGGAAGTTCCTGAGGTTTGTGATGTGCCGATATAAATGTCTTATAAAAAATGGCAATGTTTGGTGGTAACCTCTTGAGCAGCAGTAATCATGTGTGATTCAGCTCTGTAACAGAAAAATCTGTGGACCTAATCATCTTTCACCAATTACAGATAACCTATATTCCAAATGGAAACTAGTGCAACAGACTTTCTTATATTTTCTTCAACCTAATATTTAGATACCCCTGGAATGTCTACCATGTTATTTATGAAATCCATGAACAACCCTTAACATTAAGTACAATATCGTCTCATTATCTGGAATGGCCATACTGTAAATACTAATTAATTGTGTCCAAGCCACATTTTTCCATTAAATATCAACATCTTAACAACTTGAGGAAATAAAGAATTACTGCAGAGTAATTATAATTCTTTCTCTGAAATGGCCTCTGTTGCCTGTCCTATGGACTGCAGCACTTTGTCAACACAGTCATTCATAGCAGAAGCATCTTTCTTCATTTTAACACTATAAATGTTTTACAGTTTTGTATACACACTCAAATATGCAATCATATGGGAGTTTGTGCCTCAAAAACATAAGTATCCTTGATCCTTGTCGGCCACAAAGACCTTTACAGCATAAACTGAAACCCAAAAAGATGGAGTTTGTTTGCTAATATTTATGGAGCAATCATCATTATATCTTCAGTTCCGACTGGGGTCTGAGTTGTATTTATTGCTGTGTTTATATTTTTAATAGCTTCTTCAAAACTCTATCTTCTGGAGTCCCAACTTCATCCTTTAGAATTCCTTATCTAAGTCTTATCTGAAGTCTTCTTTCTCTGTATACATTTTAGGAATTCAGCCATTTGTTTTACTATTCCATTGTGCTAAATGTTTAGCTATGATCTTAGTGGAATGTAGCAGTGGACCTTTTTTTCTCCTTATGATCCAATTCATAAGACTGAGAATGTTCTCTCAGCTCAGGAAATGGTTTATATAGTTGTAGATCTTCCAATGCATTATCTGGGTGAAATTCCATTACTGGATGTTCTTTTATAATAGCCCTCCTATAGCCAACTAGCCATATATCTTCTACAGATTAAAAGAGCGATTTGAGAATTCCAGAAGACATTAGCTAAATGGGGTAATGTACTTTCAGGGAGTCTGGTTGCAACTGCAGTGGTAAAGCTACAGAAAAAAGAAAAGTCATTGTTTATAAGGTTTTCTAAACTCTCTTCCACAAACTTACAGACACATTGTCATTTCATTGTAACAATTTCATGAAAACTTGAGCTTGATTCTTGCTGAGATATATATATATATATATCATATTCTTTACTATTAAAAATAAGAAAAAGTTGCTCTTTGACTTACCTCAGTGATATGATGTGACTATTCATGATACAAGATTTGTGAGACAATTTGATTATCTCACAGAATACTTGCCATATGATTTCAAAACCACATGGATTTTTCCTTTCTTAAGAATAAACCCATGAAATTAGATTATGCCTGCAGCTTTACATGAGTTCGGAATAACGGGAGAGTCTTTCCTGCAAAAAGAGATCAAATAATGTACAGTTGCCAAAGGTGGACTGTCTCTGAGAAGTCTCTGATGACTCGATGCTTTCATAAATGTAGAGTAGGCACGTGCATTTCTGAAAGATGCAGATAAAACCTTCAAAGACAGAAAACTTGAGGACTCTGATTCCTGAGAAAGCAAGTCTCTTCGCTGTGAACGGTTTTATGACATTACTGTTTACCAAGTTTCCCAGATTATAAACTCATAATATAAAACAGGAGACATTATAGTTTGCTTTATTTACCACATACAACCTGAACTTCAACACCCTGCCTGCTCTTCCTCCACATTTTACTAACCATGTCGTGTTTCTTTATCCTCATTAATCTGCTTTACTTCAGACTGCCATGATCCTCTCACCTTGAATATTGTGATAACCTCATGTCTGGTCTTCTCACTTTCATTATTATGTTTCTCCCTTACACTCTCCGTATTCGTGGGATATGTGTTCATCTTTTATATGATCTCTCTTCATTCTATCAAACCTATACTCTGCCAGCTCCCCAAATAGGATTTCTGTTCTAATCATGCTGAAAAACAGTTTTCTGAAAATACCTTTCGCACTCTAGCCTAGCACATGCGACTTCTGACTGAATGCCATTCTGCAGGGGTCACAGTACAGTGTGGTGGTTAGGAGCCAGGATTTTGGAAGCTGGATGCTTGCCTTCAAGTCCTATGTCATCCCTTCTTACCCATATGACCTTGGACAATATTTTCAAACTCTTTATCTTTCAATTTTTCATCTTGAAATGGAGATGTATTAATAACAGTAATAATAACAGTGTCACCTACCTTAAGGGTTTTTATGAGGTACAAATAAGGTAATTAATGCATGGAAAGCACTTAGTACTAGGCTGTGAATATAGTCAATGACTGATACTGTTACATGTTGTTTTATGTTGACCAATTCCAGTGTATCCCTTGTTTAAGTTCCAGTTTGCTTATTTTTTTGTTTGTTTGTTTGTTTGTGAAACCTTTTCTACCACATACCTCTACTACCAGTAGGATTATTCACTCTCTTTTTTTGTGCCAATCTTTTATATTCTGTAAATCATCTTATAACACTTGCTAACGATTGGTATGATACATCAGTCTTGCCCATTGGGCTGTGAATCTTGAAGTGAGGGCCCAGGCTTTTGTTTATTTTTCTATTCACCCTTTTCGTTATAGATAGGGCCTGTCATGAGATAAATGCTTGATAAATATGTTGAATATATAAATGAAAAATACAGTTAAGAGGGGTTTGTCAGAAAATGCTTCTGGGAGGTTCAGTAAGAATTGCTGCTCTGTAATTCTTAGGAGAATTGTTTTCCTCAAACATATGGGTGTTCTCTTTCCTAGTATTGTGAAATGAATACATAATATAGAAGAGTCCGTTTCCTTTCAATTTTAACTGAGAAGATTCTTCCCCTGTTTCCAACTAACTGACTTCTTTATTGACCCAAAAAGCCAAAAGGATTTGTTCAGCAAAAAATTCCAGATAACTTTTGGCAGTTACACACTAGGGAAGAACAATAGGAGAGATTTATATTGAAATATGTCAGATTTTTCATTCTGCTCTTATAGCTACAATCTTAGAAGCAATATTAATGACTGTTCATCAGTATTTTCTGAACCATATTGATTCCGTAAATTGAGAATGAGAGAGTAATGCTTGGTTTTATTTTTTTAGCTACAGCTGACACTTGAACAACATGGATTACATTGGTTTACTTACATGCAAATTTTTTCTTTATTTTCTTTATGTTTTCCTTAAAGCGTAGTTGATTTAAAGTATTTTATTAGTTTCAGGTGCGTAACAGTGATTCAGTATTCTTATAGATTACATTCCATTTAAACTTATAAATTAATGGCTATATTCCCTATGCTGCATAATATATTCTTGTAGCTTATTTTATACGTAGGACTTTGTGACTCTAAATTCCCCACACCTACGTTGCCCCTTCACCTTTTTCTCTTCCTGCTAGTTTGTGCTGCATATCTGTAAGTCTTTCTGTTTTGTTTTATCAGTTTGTTTCATTTTTTAGATTCCACATACAAGTGATAACATATAATATTTGTCTTTCTCTGTCTTAGTTCACTAAACATAATACCTTCTAGGTCTCCCCCATGCTGTTGATAATGGCAGAATTCCATTCTTTTTATGACTAGTAATATTTTGTTGTGTGTATAAATCACATCTTCTTCATCTGTTCATCTGTTGATGGACACTTAGGTTGCTTTCCTTTCTTGACTATTGTAAATAATGGCACTATGAACATTGGGGTACATGTATCTTTTCAAGTTAATGTTTTCATTTTCTTCAAATATATACCCGGGAGTGAAATTGCTGGATCATATGGTAGTTCTGTTTTTAGTTTTTCTGAGAAACCTCCATACCATTTTCCATAAAAGAACCTCTTCTCTAATGGCTTCAAGGAGATAGTTGCTTTTTTTTTTTCCTGATCATCTTCGAGCAACTTAAAAATAAAAACAAACTGTCTTGAGTCAAGGACATATGGGTTTATTTTCAGCCTCCAGATCATTTAACTGCCATTCAGCTCAGTCACCCTTCAAGACCATCAATATTTTATATAATTAATTTCAGTATGAACTATCAAAATATATTTGCAAATTATAGAGGGGAAACTAGTACCTCGGTTTCTGTCCCAGATTGAATATCAAATAGAACCAGAGGGTATATAGACTGGTTGCATGTAAAATCTGAATAGCTAAGTGTTGTCATAGCTAAGTGTTTGTTTCCTATGTGCTGCACAGGGAAAGGTTGTGTCCTACATCAGGATGGTGGGCATGTTGAGTTCTGTATTCCAGAGTGGTGTTGAATTTCTACTGGTATATCTGCCTTATCTCCCCATAGCTGTGTAATAATGATGAAATGTTACCTTTAATCTAAAGCACTAGGTCCTGTCCAAAACCAGGGCTGTGTTCTGTCAGCAAGTCAGGAATGCTGTGCATATGCATGTACAACTGAAAAAGAGCATGCAATAAAAATTAAGCTTGAGATCTCATTAATTTACTCCATTCAGATTATTTTATCTTTAGTCTCCAGTAAATGATTATTCGAGCAACCCTGGACTAACAGATGCCTCCCAACTCATTATCTTGATGTGTCCTGGTGTGTTCCTTGAATGCCCTGCTCCTAGTAAACCTAGTAGACATTTGCAGTAAAGACTTAAAACGGCCTTTTCCTTCAATATGTTTCCTTTCCTGTATTACTCCATCATGTAACTCAATTGTCTTTGTTACAGTTCTCTTTTTTTTGTTTGTTTGTTTCATTTAAGCTTTTAATTTATTTTTGCTGTCTGTCTCTACCATAAGAATGTAAACTCCTTGAGGGGACATTTGTTTTGTTTTTTCCATATTCCTGGAACCAAGAAGGATAATTAGCACTTAATTAGCATTAAATATTATTTTGGAATCATCAAACAAGTATCTTGAATACTACAGTGCTCAAAGTTATACAGTAAGTAAGTGGCAGAACCAGGATGGAAATCAATCTACTTATTCTGGAGCCAAGATCCTTTATCAGTATTCAATATATCATGACCTCAAAACTCAAGGTTATAGATCTGCCCTCATCCTAATTCACACTCTCCAAATGCCAAATTGTTTTACCAGTTTAGAATGAACCTGGCCTTCTAGTGGTGAGAAATTACCAGGAGTTTTCATATTTAAGGTAGAGGCACATTCTCAGAGTAGATTTGAGTCTGAGGAAGGAAAGCACTTTTTCTCTGAGCCTTGCTAATTTATAACCCAGATTAGACAGTGCCAGACTCACAGAGGGGCACCTGTCTCTTCACTCACACACTAACTGCTATGATCCTTGAATTCTCCTGGGCTGGGGCTAAGTTCAGCTATTGGGAAACATGACATCAAACAAAAAGTCATTGAACACTTTTGAAGATTTTCACTTGATTATAAGCTTAATATCAGCTTAAATTTTATGATGTTCTTAAAAGATTTAACACAAGGCTAGCTTGAATTATTAAAGGCTAGTGTGTAGACTTTTAAGTTCTATTGACATACTACATGCTGCAGGTAATATGTGGAAAACTGAGTTATCCTTTCTTGTATGGATGCATGCTAATATTTATTAAAGTCACACTGTTATCTGGATAGTACTCCATCCAGCACTGGGAAAGAAAATACTTTCCAGCACTGGGAAAATAAATATTTGTTGTTATTACATTTTACAAAGAATGTTAATTATTAATATGTCAGTTACATTGACCAATCATTTCCTACTCCACAAGGGAAGAAAATAAACACGTGATTTATTTGTCGTTTTGATTTTGCACAGCTTCAAGATAGAATATTTCTGGTATATGATCCATTGATTTTATTGATAATTAGCCTTACGACACTGTTAGAAAACTGCCAGATTATTTACATTCCAGTTTGTTGATTTGCAGATTCATTGGCAGACTGTCCATAGTTTTTTCTAGGTCCAGATCTTCCAGTGAAGTTACTAATGCATAACCACATTAAATAAAGGTTTCTACTTCATAGAGTACATTAAGGCATCTGGATGACCTCTCAGTTCTGTTTCGTGTTATCTTACCCTCCAAATCATATTCATTCTCCCCAAACTGCTAATATATTTCGGGTTTGCACTCCATATCTTATCATCTTTCTTACTTCTATTTTCATACCCATAACCTAACCAGTTACCAAATGTCAATTTTGGAAATTTATCTCAACTCCTTATTATTACACTGTTCTCACTTCTAATGTTCTTATTTCAACTGAAGTCCTACCTTGCATCCAGTTTTGTCCCCTTCCAATACACTCCCACGTGATTTTTGAATTACCCTCTCTGGAACGAGGGTCAAGAATTTCTTGTTGATTTATATTACCTGTAAAAAATAAAATCTAAACTCTTCTGTAGCAAGGCATCCAAGGCCATTTGTGACCTCCTCCAGCCTAACTTTGTGGCCTCATATCCCATCCCTTCCTGTGACTCCTTCAGTTTGTAATCCCAGCCATATACCTCACCCACACTCTAAGCTTTCCTTAAAATGATACATATTTTCACATATCTCCTTTAATGTGACATACCTTTTTTTCTGTCTTTTCTTTCCAACTCTGTCTTATTAATCTCGACTCGTGCCTCAAGGTCAAGATGTCATACTGATTCCCTGCTAAGACTTTATATAAACTCCATGGGGAGAAAATTCTCAAGCCACTGTGTGCAGTAACCTATTGTAAAGGATTCCATGCTTTTTTTTATAAGAGTTTCTTCCTTTTGTTTCTCTCACTATGTTGAAAGCTCCTTGAGGGTATACACCAAGAGTTATTCTTGTGATTCCACAGAAACGTATGAGAAGGCCTCAACTGTATGAAACACTTAATAAATTTCAAATGAGATACATTTTCACTCTCATTTTCCTTCAAATAGTCACCATCTTCTGTGAATTAAATTTATGATTAATTTTAATTTAATACCTTTCTAGAAAGCGAAGAATATAGCTCTCATTTTCTGCACCTAACATCACCCTCTCAGCTTTATTAGTGTTTCAAAGGGAAAAACCTCATTAGGGAAACATTTCTACTAGAGAAAGATCTAAGTGTAAAGCAATTCTGAAACTTAGCTTTGTAATAGACATTGTTGTCCATAAAAAGTTACCATTCTGAAATAAATCATTTCCAGGAGAAAAAATATATATTTTTATGAAATTTGGAAAAAGAAAGAAAATCTGGCTTTTCGGAAGGTGATGTGAATCAGGTTAACAAAAGAATCTCATTATATGCCATAAAGATTTTATGTGCTATAAAATGTGAAGAGTAATTCAAAGTTGTGAACTGACACAGACGAAATTTTAAAGAAACCCCAGAAAAGTTTTAATCTCCAGTCATAACTATAAATTTACATTCCACTAAGAGTTTCTATGCATACATCTCAAAAGGTATATCCAATGACTAAAGTGTTTGGATAACCAAGGCATGTAGTGTTGGAATATTTGAGATATGGTCAGGACATTTTTTTTTTTACTCTCTCATCTAGAAATATGGTCCTCATTTTTACTCACATACAGTTCCTCATTATCTCCCCATCAAAAGAAAAATAGAAATAAGAATGCTTTCATTAATAAAGAAGCCTTTTCAAAAATGTATTCTCACAACTGTTGGGAGGCAATTCTCTAAGACATTTCTGCGTAACTTGTGACAGTTTGTTCATAAGAGGGTTTGCACAGCAAACAGCCTTGGAAACTAGAGATAGGTTTGGTCAGAAGGCAGATATGTCTCCTTACCAGGATAATAAAGATAATGCATCCCTGCCAGGCAAAGGTTGATAGGTTTTCTTTATAAAATTGGGGGGTTGTCCAAGGTTGGGTTCCTTGGCTTGTGCTGTAGATCCACTGTGTGTGCACTGACCACTTGGGTCTACTCCATGTCTTCCCCGTGGGAATTAGGGGCAGGGGAAAAGAAATGCAAAGCTCATGTTGCCTGCTGCCTGGTGAATATTAAGCTGTTGAAATCCATTTGCCCCGTTGTTTCCTTACCAGCACCATGTGTGAATGTGTGGATGCTGGTGTAGCAGCTGCCGGCGCCACTGCTGCTGGACTACTAGACAGCGGTGCTTCCCTGGATTCATTTCCTGGCACTCTGCACCTCACAGTCTGTGCTCCAGTTTGTAGATTCCCATACATTCTGTGCTTGCTTCGACCCTTTTTTCCTTTCAGCTGCCCTTATGTCTGCTTGGCCCTGATTACCTTCCTTGCAGAGTTCAATTTTACCTCATTGTCTTCTCCCTGTGAAAAATTTCCTGACTTTTACAGATATCAGGGTTTCTCTAAGTCATGGGCTCCTGTTGTATCTTTTAGTGTATCTCCATTTTGTGTATTATTATTCTACTCTTTATTATTTGCATTTATTCAGAGTGTGTACATCAAAACTATGGATCAACTATTATGTATCAATCAGTAATAGATACCGAAAGTCAGTTAGCACAGTTCCTAATCTCTGGAACCTTACAGAGAATTGAGAAAGACACAAATCCTAAATGAATAATGATAATATTTATAATTAACTTTATAAAGATAGATACTGGAATATATGACTAGGGAATTAAATAATACAAGGTCTATTCTTGGAAAGTTTCTCTGTGGACAAGATGCCTCAGCTGAGGCCTGAAGGGAAAGAAGTAGCTCAGAAAGACTCAGTAGAAAGTGTCTGATACAGAGCATAGCATCCGGCCAGTATTTAATAAAGATCTGAGGAATAAAACAAATGAAAACTAAGTTTTCTCAATTTTTAATATGCTTCTCTAATTCCTGATACTTTTCAGAAGAAATTTATTTTTTAAAGCTTATGTGTTACTTCCTGGAAAGGAATCAAAATTATCCCTTTAAAACAAATATTTTCCATTTCTAATGGCTGTGGTTATGCCACTTTTTACCCCCTTGGACACTGGTTATTAAATCTAAAGGGCCGTATCCTATGTCAGGACCCTAGAACGATGCTCGTTACTAAAACTCCACTTGTTAGCTATGGTGTAGAAACAAAAATGGGCCTGATATTTTCCTGCTTAGCTAATAAATAGAATTACCTATTCTCAAAAAGGCAAAAGAAATTTTCCACTAGCATCTGCCTGACAGGAAACCACTTGCGTTGTCTGTTTATTTGACACAAAGAACCTGGACATGAACATAGCCCACGTGCAAGACAGATCATCCATCTTGTCAATGTCTGAAAGGATTCTCTGAAATTTTTCCTATTGACAAATGTCTCTACTATGCCAATCTGTTGATGGAAATTGAGCCAATGCAGTTTAGGAGAACTAAATTGGAGCCACTTAAAGTGCTTGGGGAACCATCTAGCCTAGTCTAAATTACCTAAAGTATCTAGTCTAGCCTAAATATTTTTATTTGATTACAACCTGGCCCATGTCTGACATTTTGTAAAGCACCAATCTTGCGAGGAGCAAAAAGGAAAACAATGAATTTTTTTGTCCACATTCGCAAAAATGACCTGGAAGATGTCTTCATATTACATGAAGATATTTTGCAGTTTGTGACAAGTGGCATTTTTGGAATGTAATAAATAACAAGATCGAGGAATTTTGATGTACTTGCTAATTTCATTTCTGGAACAATGATTTTTACTGCATTTCGCTCTGCAATTAGACAAAATTGCCACATAAGTACAGGAAAAAAAATTACTGTTATTAAACTTTTTATTCCTTAAATTCAGTCTCTTAAAAATTACACATTCCCCCTAAATATATCAGATTTTCCCATAAAAGAAATATCAGGCAAAGTTGAATGCTTGATTCTAAACGTATGTATGTTTCTGAATTTTCCTGTTATGCATATATCACATCTCTGCCGCCCACAAGACCTGTGTGCTTGATCATTCCAAAATAAATACTGAGAGATGATTATGTTACAGTTATCATTCTTGGCTCTGGGAATACATAAGACAGGACAAATGCATTCTGTACTCTCAAAGAGTTTATATATTTGTATGGTAGAGACAGACCAAAAATATAAATGAGAATTTTAAATCTAATATAAAAGGATTGTAACAAAAAATAGAATAGAGTTATATGATGGAGATTTAAAAAAGGTTCGTAGTGATGGATAATTTGAAGAGGAAAGACATTTTTAAGTAGATGTTTTCTGAGCTAAAAATCCCAGATAGTAAGGATCCAGTTTCAAATAAACTCTCAGCTTATGTTTCCCTCTCTGCAAAGTTGCAACAATGAGATCTGCTTTATAAAGTTGCTCTGAGAATTTTTTAACTGCTAGCCTAGATGAAGTAAATTATAAGTCATTTGTAAGCTGGCAAACGAGGTCAGACCAGTAAGCTTGTTAGGAATTGTAACGCTGTTTTCTTGAGATCACTCTGCTGCTCTATAAACACAAACAGTCACTAGTTTAATAATGAAACTGTTCTCATATCTTACGTGACACCAGATCTTGCTAGTTTTGTTAAACAGGATTGTGTTACAGACTTGCTCTTGTTTAGTAAGACACTAGCTGTTTGCTCCCATGAACCTATAACTGGCTTTCATGAAAAATTAAAATTCAAAACAAATCTAATTTTCTTACAGTTTCTTCCTTGTATTATTTGTGTCAAAAAATTAAGTTTGCAAAAGACAGTTAAGTAAGAAGAGAGCACACGTTTTGAGGTTACTTGAATGTACAGTAAGTGCTGAATGGTTAAGAAGATGATGAGAACTGTAGGTGGGGTGTAAGGAGGGGTAACAGAGATCAATGTTTCCAAACCTTTTCTACTGCAAGGCAGATACAGGAAGCAGCGTAGTTATATGTAAGTAATTATGTAGAGAAAGATTCTAGTGACAGGATAAACTGTTCCTGAGTTAATATTAGCAGGAAAAATAGGCTATACAATTTGGGCTTAATACTTTGGCCTTTGGTAGTGTGCTCGATTCCTATTTCCTTTCTTTCAGTGACACCCAGTTGACTCAAGAGTGTTTGTTTGTTCATCAGTTTTACTGAGGTATAATTGCCAAATATAATTGTGATGTATTTAAAGTATACAACGTGATGATTTGATATACATATATAGTAAAAGTATTCCTACCATTGAGTTAATTAATGCATCCACCACCTCGCTAGAGAGCGTTAGTTTTTAATAGTAATGTCAGAACATCCCTTTCATCCTTTCTTACTCTTTGTATCTGTGTTGGCTTTTAGGAACTTAGGATCCAAGAGATATGTGTGATCTAACCATGTTGTCTTGTCTTCAATAATGACCACACTCAGTGGATCAAGGGCCATTGTCAGTGGTCTCAGCTGTCTACCTTACTGACTGTTATACCTCAGTGATTGCAGTTAGACCTGGGGCAGTATTCGTTCATCTTACTTCCCTTTCTTTTGGAGAAACAAAGCTCTAAGCAAAATCAACACATTTTCCGATACGTAAATTTAGCTGGAAGATTTTCGCAGTAGATTTAATGATGTTTGATGTTCCAAAAACCATAATTATTGTTTGCCTCTAAACAAGCTTTAATATATGTATTTCAAAATTCTTGTTCTCTTTTTCTTTAAATAAGGGAAACTTGCTGGTAAATATTCTCCACCAGCTACAGAAGATACAGGATCTTATTTATTTATTCATCAAATATTTTATTGAGTGAGGTTCAGTGTGAGGTAATAATTTTAGATCTGGCAGTACAGCAGTGAAGAAGACAGGCATTATCCTGTAAGTATGTGTATGAATGTGTACATATTATATATTTGCAATCTGTCTATAGATTGAGATAGCTATATTACATGTAATATATGCCATATAATATGTTATTCTATATATGGTACACAGAATAATGTTCCCACAAAGATGTACAGCCCCTAAACCCTGGAGTTTGTGATACGTTACCTTCTGTGGCAAAAGGGACTTTGTAGATGTGGTTTAGTTAAGGATATTGAGGTGGGGTGATTAGCCTGGGTTACCTAGATGGACCCAGTGTAATCACAAGAGTTCCTATGAGATGGAAGCAATAGTCATTGTAAGAGAGAAGGTGAAGTGATGATGGAAGAAAGGGGAGAGGTGATAATTGAGGACAGCTTTGTGAAAAATGGACAGGGGAAGAAACAGATATTTCCCAAGAGCTTCCAGAAGAAACCTGTCTGCAGACCCTTTATTTTAGGACTTCTAATCTTTAGAAATATAAAGTGTTAAATTTGTGTTGTTTTAAATCACTAAAATTGTGGTAAATAGGAAATTAATACAATATAAAACATACATTAAATGTAGACATGTGTGTTACAATGTATATTATATATGTATATATACATGCAATATCCACTATACTATATACTGCATTGCTATCTGTACTGTATACACTACATAATACACATGAAAAAATGAAAACTTTGTTATGTTTATACAAAATCGTAGCAAATTTATTTGTAATAATACCAAACTGGAAACGACACATATGCCCTTCAGTGAGTGAATGATTAAATAAACTGTGGTACATCCACACTATGAAATACTACTCAGCAGTAAATGATAGTGGACTATTTATTCATGCAAAAACCTGGATGAAACTGAAAGGAATTATGCTGAGTTCAAAAAGCCAACCCCCAAAGTTCACATACTATATTATTCTATTTATATAACAATTGTGAAATGATAAAAGTGGTAGAAATGAAGAACTTCTTAGTGATTGCCAGGGCTCAGGAATGTGGTAGGAGAGGGTAGTGGATATGGCTTTGCAAAGGCAATAGGAAGGATCACGCGGTGATGGAGGGATTCTCAGTCTTGACTATCAGAGCTCATATCCTGGCTCTGATATTGCACTGTAGTTTTGCAAGATGTTACCTTTGGGTAAAATAGTTCAAAAGTACATGAGATCTTTCTATGTCATTCTTAGGACTATATATAAATTTATAATTATGTCCAAAAAAGTTTAAACAGGTGTAAACAGAAACACCATGTACATGGCAGGTCCTTAATAAAGTTTAGTTGCTTTCCTGCAAAAAAAATGAGATTGAACAACTGGATGTTTCGTTTCCATTTATAATGTTAAAGAATAATTGACAATATTATTATTTGGAAAAACATGTTTCGTTAGAGAAAAACCACTGGAGTGAAATTTAGAAAACCAGCATTGTGACTGTTGCTTTGTCACTAATGAATGGTGACCCAAGGAATAAGTCATTTAACTCATTGGACTTCACTTTCCTCATGTAAAATATGTTTGGATTTTCATTTAGATGCTCTTAAAGTTTGCTTCAGTTGATGATATGATGGTAATTGAATAAAGTCTAGTAGATTTCCTCTAAAAGTATTCAATACGTTTATTTTTCATAAATATCTTTTTCTGACTTTAAAATAATTTACTTTTGTATTCAATATGTGAATTATGTTCTTTCATAAAAACCTCACTTTATTTCCACACCCCCTAAAATGATATGAAGGATTAATGATTATGAATTGTTAAAATTTAATATCAACAAAATAGGTTGCAATTGCACATTGTCTTATATTTAAATGTATAAGCAAAAATCTGTGCTTATTATATTCTCTATTTGTTTATAAAAAATGTAAGCTCAATCCTTCATCTAAGTTGTGCTCAATGAAAAATTAAGGAAAATTTGATACCTAGAAAATTCATGCACATTAATGTGAATGTATGTATAAACCCACACACAAACACACAGAGTCACACACATATACACACACACAAACATCAAGGCAGGATGTTTTTTAGTTTACTTATCTTACTCAGAACTTTAAGTTAAGAAGTCTTTTAATTTTTAGAGTTATAAATTCTAAAAGTGTATTTTAATTTTTCAAATATTTATATTATAATATGAAATTTACATAAGAAATAGTCAACCTAATAAAACATTTTTATGAAACATTTTAAGTAGGGAAAGATATGTGAGAAGCTTATATACCCACTAGATTTCTACCCTATTAAGGGCAACAATGCATAGGACTGTCCATGTGACTTATAATTAAAGTTTCCTCAAGAATGTTTTGATAAGTAAATGAGCTTCAGAAAATGCAAGCCCGACCTTTCTATATCCTCTCTTCCTTCCCTCTGAGTCTGAACAGCCTATATCCTTCTTTAGAGCCTTTGAATAAATCTCTCCCTTATAGGGTCACTATGTGTGCCACTGTCCTTGAAATGATAGACAAGATTATATCAGTGTCTTTTCAAGATAAAAGTCATATCAGGGTAGAGACATTTATTTTTCTGTAGAGAAAATAGAATAACATATTTAGGTAACACTAAAAATTTTCTTTGAGTGATGATTATTTCCACTTCTCAAGAATTATTTTTCCCTTTTAATTCTTCTTCATCTACTTATGTCATAGATGGGCCCTCAGGCTGATTCCAAATGTTTCCTTCCTATATGCAATAATTACTGAAGTCTATGTCACTCAGTTGCATTAATGGCTGGAAAATTCATCTAGATCTCTAATACAAGTTAAGGTTCATTTTAAAATATTACTTAAACTGTAAGTTGTAGAAAGTAATTTAAAGAATCTGTGATCTGCCTTATATCTCTTTAAGCTCACATAACTGAACTTCCAAGTCTCATACTGCAGAATGATAGTCTTACAGATCTTGATTGCATTATGATAATTGCATCCCTTTGGAATCCAGGATTGACTTGAAGGCAGAAACCAAATTGAATGCCAGTAATTTTGAAGATTTTATTATCCTTTTTTAGCCAAAAAATCGTACAGAAAATAATCTCCATGATATCTCACACCTGCCTCTGAATAATTATTAATCAAGACTTTTATAGTCCAACAAAAGGGTTTTTTTTTTCCTGTTTGGACAGAATTACACTTTTTTTCTTTTTACCCTATTTCATTCTCTTTCCAAACAATCTATAAACTACTCAGATAAGTAGTGCATGCCAGCAACATTATTAAGAAAAACAGGATAAATTAGTTTGTCATGAAGGTATCTGCCCTCTGTCCTGAAGATCTGCTTCTGTCTTCCTGTTATCTTGCATCATATGATCTTTAGCATCTGTCTATTTTTAAAGAGGAAGGATTCAGGACTGTCTTTATAAGTGTTTAACTGTTGCAGTCACACAGGGTCCCACAGTAAAGTCCTTGCACTTGCAATTTTGTGCTCCATAGTTGCTGTTTTGAAATTGATAGTAATTTTATCTTTGAATTTATGTTTTCTAAGTGAAGTCTAATGGGGCAATAGAGCATGCACAGAAGGCTTGGAGTTTCCTATAAGATCCTATCTGCCACTGCATGGGTTCTGGGTCTCCCACCCCCTACTTCCTAGTACCCTGGGCACCTCTTAGCTCCACCCTATGACTGATGCCACCATCTAATTCCGTTAGGCCTGGATGTAGGTGTGGGGAGTGTCAAATTTGGTTCTTGTGCCCCACAGTATCTGAGGACAGAGCAGCACCTGCTCTGTACTGGCAGCACTGTTAAAACTGTTACCAAACCAAACTCAAGTCCATTCACACATGCTCAGTAAAGCCAATCTACTGACACTGGGTTGTGGTGAAGGAAAATGCAGCATTTATTGCAGGGCACCAAACAAGGAATCCAGGCAGCTAGTGAACAAGTGGCCTAAACTCCTCAATGATGGCTTTCAGGGAAAGATTTTTAAAGACAGTGTGAGGGAGATGGCTGCAGGGTATGTGATCAGCTCATGGACATTTCTCTGATTGGTTGATGGTGATGTAATCAGGAGTCCACATCATCAACCTTCTGGTTCCTACAAGTCTGAGGTCTACTTGCTGTGGTCAGTATACAGTTAACTTCTTCTGCCTGGTAGAGGTTTCAGTATCTGCCAAACAGCTCAAAGGATTCGGCTCAGAATATTATCTATATCCCTCAAGGAGGCACTAAAGGTCCTTGACTTTGTTTAATGACTGTAAACTACTATTTTGTCTTGCTTGTGTGTTTTCCTTTGTTTATGCATTTTTCTCACTCCTCTGATTAAATTTACTCTTTGAAACTCGGGGAAAGCCTAGAAGGCTAAAGTTTTTCTACAAACAAGAGGCAGGCAGTGAACATTCTGGGGGATGGAGAGGGTGGAAATCTGTTCCAGGAAGGCCCCATAGGTTCCTGCTGAATTACTTCACCGGAGTATGTAGGGTGAGTGGTCAGCGAGGCAGCCTCCTGGCAGTGGTGAGTTTCTCCCTTATCCTCAATCCAGATGCTGACTGTGTCTTGCCACAGAGGTTTAAAAACCCTGTGTGTGTGGTGGGGGGCATGGGTTACAGTGTTGGTTCATTGAAAGGAGAGACATGTGACTCACCCCATCAGAGCATGGCGCATCACTCTGACGGCTGGAGGAAAAGTTGAACTAGAACTCTCAGGCTTTTGGTAGATTGGGGCTCCTGGTTCCTTTGAGTGTTTACACTTACCTCATGAATGTCACTTGCCCAGGAGAACTCTCTTCACCAGCTCTGTGAGTCAGGGGATGCTCTCTTCCTCTTTTCAATCTTCCTGAGTGTGATTTGTGTTTGTTATTCTGGCCAGTTTTAGGCACCCTCCCTGGTCAAACCAAAATATAGGAATTCTGTTAATTTTAATTATTCCAAATGCAATTTAAATGTTATATTCATTCAAAACTGGCCTCGCATAATATAGATGAATAGTAAAGCAAAATATGCTAGTAAGTTAAAATTTTGATTTTTCTTTACTTGGAACATTAAATAGCCAATTAAAAATACCATGACACATTGAGAGGCAGACTATGGAGAAAGGAAAATGCTCCACTAAATGACATCCTCCCCCTCCACGTTTTTTTTAAAAAGGGCTTCTACATTTTCATTTTGCACTGGGTCCTGCAAATTATGTATCCGGCCCTGGAGAGGCCCGGGATTTTGCTGCAGATGTTGCCCAATCTCTGTATCCTAACCAAAATGCCCAGCCTGTGAAACTTGGATACTAAAATGTATTCTAAGACAGTTAAATAATATACTTTCTGAGCTAATAGTTAATTAAAAATAGAGGAATTAAATATTGCTTAGAGTAGAATAAAACACTGCTTAAGGGAGCTGACTTATTGTCTCATTCTGGCACACATACGATGCTTATGTGAGGAGCCCAGAAGATGTCTCACTGTATCATTAAAGTCATGTTGGCATGATGGTGTCAAAGCATGTGGGATTATCTATTAAAAACAACAGTAGCTTTTTTAAATTTTATTTTTTATTGACATATAATTGATTTACAGTGGTAATTTCAGGTGTACAGTAAAGTGATTCCATTATACATATACATACATTTTTTTTCAGATTCTTTTCCATTATAGCTTATTACAAGAAATTGAATATAGTTCCCTGTGCTATATAGTAGGTCCTTGTTTGTCTATTTTATACATAGTAATGTTTCTCTGTTAATCCCAAACTCCTAATTTATCCTTCCCCAACTTTTCCCCTTTGGTAATGACAGTAGCTTTGGTTTTCAAATAAAACAAGAAGTCTGAGAAGAATATCCAATATGAAATAAACTGCATGGAAAGGCATTTAGTCTTGATTAACCTGAGCACACAAGACAAAGGATACAGAATAATGGATGACCAATTTCTTAATTTATGTAGTGTAGCTTATCAGTCAGGCACCTTGGACTTGTGTTTTTAATTGTCTGTGACTCTGAATTTGCTCAGGGAGTAGAATTATTTCCTGAAAAAGTATATTGGGTTTTTTTCTTATAGGTTGTTCTTAGAGGAGCAAGGTAGGTTACTACTTTCTTAATACATTTTATCTTGAAGTCTTATTTATAGACCACTTTCAGAGAATCATCCAAAAAAAACCGATATAAAACCTGTATTAATCATTTACACAAACATTTACTGAACAGTTACTATGTACTAAGCTCTATCAAGGGCACACTGGTGATAACTTGGAGAAAGTAAACTTCTTGCTTGCATGGAGTTTATATCTGAAAGAGGAGTCAGACATCAGTTAAATAATTATGTAAACACACATAAAATCACTACTAGGAGGAAGCTATACAGTGTGACAGGGAATTTATAATTAAGCCTAGAAAGCCAGAGAATACTTCCCATAGAAGGGAAAGTTTTAAGTAATACCTAAGATAGAGCTAGGAATTTACTAGGTGAAACAGGAAGGAAAATGTACTTCAGGCACAAAGAATAGCATATACCAAGTACTTTTGGCAGGAGGAAACGTTGCAGGCAAAAAGGAAGGGCTGGAGCAGAAAGAGGAAAGGGGAGCCTGGGGCAAGTTGAAGGGAAAGAGTCGGGCAGGGGCTCAACTGTGCAAGGGCTTGGGGTCATGGCATGGCTCTATCTCGCAGTCAACAGTTTTTGAGGATGGGGTCTGGGAGTCTGCATTTATAACAAATATTCCAGTGGCTCTTATCTATATTAATTAGAGTTCAAGAGTTCTGGCCTGTGAAATACTCTTGGTGACTGTCATTAGAAACTCAGGCATGGTGGCTAACCCATTAATACTAGGGGCAACTAGGAAGGAATACTTCTGGGTGGTGATGGCCATTCTCCAGACCATAGGAAACGTCCTAGAATGATGTATCTCTCACTATACAGCTGGGTTCCAAGGCCCGAGTCCACAGCAGTGCTCTTTCCTTGTCTGCTCTCTTGTTGGAGGTCACATTTGCCCCCTATCTCCTATAGTGATGGCAGCATTTGGGTCATAGTGAATACATTCTGTTGGAATCACCAATGTGCTTTTCACTGTTAAACAAACATCACATGCACCTGACATCCAGTTGCAGGAAGCTTAAGATTATTTTTTAATTGCTTTCATATAACTTCACTATTTTTCCTGCCCTACTGAAGTGATAAAAATTATCATGTGCAAGTTTTTGGAGTGCAAAAAAATCCTTAAAATAAAACATCTTCTTAATGTCTGAAGGGAAACAATGATTGGTATCCCCATTTTTGATCCCCTGCTCAGCAGGTACTGTTCCTAGTTATCATCACTGAAGCAGAAAAAATGTCCCCTAATATTGCCTGTCTTGTTTGGTAATTTGATGAATTTTTATCAGCTTCTGAGTGATGTGTCATAACCTGGGTGAACAGCAGAGCAAAATTCAAAATTATGATGTGTCAGTGTCAGTCCAGCATTATTTTCCGTAAGCCGGAGGAAGTGGGAAGGCAGCTGTCCAGAGACCTTCAAGTTGTGCTGGAAAACCCATAGGTGGGCATGAAGGTCAAGTCAATTTGATCTTTTCTTATTTTTAGTTTAATGCGTTCATTTTTGGGGGAAAACGTTCAGATTAATACAAAGTCAACAAATATGAGGGAGATGGAACTCTTAAGATCCCTGTAGGTAAGAAGACAGACAGTGAGTGGCCCTGGCTTTCAACTTCAGATCAAAGAGAAAGAGCAAGAAAATCGATGTGCCCTCCTGTGCCTTTTTAAAGAGAGCCCCTGACATGATAAATCCCCATTAATTTCCTTCAGAAAGAAGTAGCTGACTGCTGAGGGGGAAAAAGTTCCTTACTAACTCTTGCATTCCCTGTGAAAAGAAGAGCAGAGGGAGGCAGGTATGCTTGAGAGGTCTGCTCCAGAGGGCAGACACATGGGAGGTAATGAAGGAATGGCAACCTGAAGAGGAGATTTGAACTGAGAAAGATGCTGGTTAGAGAGACTGCTTACCAAGACTGGAGCAGAGATAAAGGAATGGGAGGGTGACCACCAGAAAAAGAAAGGTGGTGGTGTGTCAGTAAATTTAGACGAGCAAGTGGAGGGGTCCAGAATATGTGTGGCACAAAAATTATTTTAAGCAGAAAGCATTTGAGTTCCTGAAATTTCCCATCTGCCTAAAAGCAGAGCCTCCCAAAAGAACTCAAAAGAATTCAGTTTCTACAAATGCCCTCCCCAGGAGAAACCAAAGAAGGTTGACTCATCACTGGAGATGGGAAGCATAAACCACACAGCTGTTCTCACAGACTCATCTCCCATCTATTCTCCTGAATGACCAAATCTTTCCCAGAAGTCATTTGTTTGCCTTTAAGTGTCCTTCTTGCCCTCCTCTTCCCTTATCCAGATGGTATGTAAGTCCCAAATTCTAACCACATAGTTGAGTCCTATTTTTCTGTGAACTTCCATATGTAATTGACTAAATTTCTCTCTTCTCTTGAAAAAAATCTGTTTTTGTCAGTTTCATTCACAGTCTCTAAATATGAACCTAACAGGGTACAGGAAAAGCTTTTTCTATCCAACAGAAGTAAACGGGAAACTCCAGATTGAGAAGAATAAACCACAGAAATGGCACAAGAAACTTAGGTGTCTTTTTAACCAAGAGAAGAATTTAAGTTAAAAAGTCAGCAGGTGAAAATGCTCGATTCATCATAGTATATATAAATATTCACAGATAATGGGAAACAGGCTAGTTTTTTCTTTTTAGTATCTTCCTGTTCTTACACAGAGGAATGATGCTAGAAAGAGAACATTCACCCCTTGAGACAATTGCTGTGACAGGTTCATACCTAAGCTGGACACTGCAATGAAATTGAGATGAATTTCTGCAAAGTTCAACGTTTACAGATGAATGAGTGAATAATTAGCATATATAGAATGTGCCCAATATGCCACATATAAGATCTCTGCATGCATTACACGATACAATCCGCACAAAAATCCTAGGAGATACTATTTTTCACCCTTTTTAGGGATAAAGAAACCTTAGTAACATGCCCAGATCCCACGCTACTACATAAAGGCAGGACTGGAAGTCAAACTCAAGAGGTATGTTTCAGGACCTGCTGACCATTTTGCTCTACTGTTTCTCTAATGAAAAAAATGAAGAAACTAAAGACTGGCATTTTATAACTACCACTCTATACTGAAGTTACTTGTTGTCTATTATCTGGACAAATAAAAACTCCTAGAGAATAATAGTGTCTGGCTCAGCTTTGTTGTCCCAGTGTAACACAATGTCTGGAACAGAGTTTTAGCTCCAAGAAGAGATTCAACTTTAAACATTGTCGAGAGAGGTTGGATGTAACAGGGCAGGAAAGTCATGTGAACACCAAAATGTGGGCATCATTCATGAGAATAAATGGACTTTTAACTACGGAAGAAACTTTGGACTGTCCCTCAGTTACCTTCTTGAAAATATCACTAAAAAAATCAAAACAAGAAGAAAGGAATGAAAGGAATAGTGTATATCTTTACCAAAGAAGTATCCCTGACATATACTGTGAATATATTAATTATTCCAGATGTCTTCCAAGTAACAACATGACTA
The DNA here is from genome assembly GCF_048773025.1 of Camelus bactrianus. NCBI lineage: Eukaryota > Metazoa > Chordata > Mammalia > Artiodactyla > Camelidae > Camelus > Camelus bactrianus. The sequence continues at coordinate 30,276,837 of NC_133548.1, forward strand.
TCCCTTAAGATAAAGCAGAAAGCAGAGCTTGGGAATAGCAGGTAAGCCTCCAAACAAATAACTCATTTAGTTCTACAAAATTAAAGAATAAACTGAATTCCTTTTTTTTAAACATTTTTTTATTGAGTATAGTCATTTTACAATGTTGTGTCAAATTTAAGTGTAGAGCACAATTTTTCAGTTATACGTGAACATATGTATATTCATTGTCACATTCTTTTTCTTTTTCACTGTGAGCTACCACAAGATCTTGTATATATTTCCCTGTGCTATACAGTATAATCTTGTTTATCTATTCTGCATATGCCTGTTAGTATATACAAATTTTGAACTCCCAATCTGTCCCTTCCCACCCCCCTTCTGCTTGGCAACCACAAGTTTGTATTCTATGTCTATAAGTCTGTTTCCGCTTTGTATTTATATTCATTTTTTTTTTAAGATTCCACATATGAGCGATATCATATGGTATTTTTCTTTCTCTTTCTGGCTTACTTCACTTAGAATGACATTCTCCAGGAATATCCATGTTGCTGCAAATGGCATTATGTTGTCATTTTTATGGCTGAATAGTATTCCATCATATAAATATACCACCTTTTCTTTATCCAGTCATCTGTTGATGGACATTTAGGCTGTTTCCATGTCTTGGCTATTGTAAATAGTGCTGCTATGAACTTTGGGGTGCAGGTGTCTTTTTGAAGTAGATTCCTTCTAGATACATGCCCAGGAGTGGGACTCCTGGGTTATATGGTAAGTCTATTCCTAGTCTTTTGAGGAATCTCCTTACTGTTTTCCACAGTGGCTGCACCAGACTGCATTCCCACCAGCAGTGTAGGAGGGTTCCCTTTTCTGCCCAGCCTCTCCAGCATTTGTCATTTGTGGACTTTTGAATGACGGCCATTCTGACTGGTGTGAGGTGATACCTCATCATAGTTTTTGATTTGCATTTCTATAATAATTAGTGATACTGAGCAATTTTTCATGTGCCTATTGATCATTTGTATTTCTTCCTTGGAGAATTGCTTGTTTAGGTTTTCTGCCCATTTTTGGATTGGGTTGTGTGTTTTTTTCTTACTATGTCGTAAGAAATTCTGGAGATCAAGCCTTTGTCAGTTTCATTGTTTGCAAAATTTTTCTCCCATTCCATAGGTTGTCTTTTTGTTTTACTTGTGGTTTCCTTTGCTGTGCAGAAGCTTGTAAGTTTCATTAGGTCCCATTTGTTTATTCTTGCTTTTATTTCTATTGCTTGGGTAGACTGCCCTAGGAGAACATTTTTGAGATGTATGTGAGATAATGTTTTGCCTATATTTTCTTCTAGAAGGTTTATTGTATCTTGTCTTATGTTTAAGTCTTTGATCCATTTTGAGTTGATTTTTGTGTATGGTGTAAGGGAGTGTTCTAGCTTCATTGCTTTACATGCTGCTGTCCAGTTTTCCCAACACCATTTGCTGAAGAGACTCTTTATTCCACCGTATATTCTTGCCTCCTTTGTCGAAGATTAGTTGACCAAAAACTTGTGGGTTCATTTCTGGGCTCTCTATTCTGTTCCATTGGTCCATATGTCTGTTTTTGTATGAATGCCATGCTGTCTTGATTACTGTAGCTCTATAGTTATTTGTCCCTTATTACACATCTTTTCACAAGCTCCACAGAAGAGCTGGAAATCATCCTCTCTTTGTTTTTCTGTTTTGTAGGGCACTCATGAGGTTTATTTATTTATTTTTATCATGATAAAACATGTATAACTTAAAATTTACCAGTGCAGCCATTTTTAAGTGCAGAGTTCAGTGGCATTAAATACATTAACGTTGTTGTACAACCATCATATGAGATTTCAGTTTCATTGTATCACACTTTTAGAACTTTTAAAAGAACACTTAAATACATACCGAAAAGTGCACATATAAGTATCCAGCTTGAATACTGTTCACCAACTGAACATAACCATGCAACCAGGACCCGTGTCAAGTAATGATGCACTACCAGCATTCTAGATGTTTCCATACACACATGCATGCTAAATAAATATGTGCTGAACAAATAAGTAAATGAATGAGTAAATTAAGAGTGTGTCTGCCCTGGAGGAGCTTTAACTTTAGTATCTATAAATATTCAAAGCAAAAAGAAATCAAACCCATCTGCTCTTGTTCATAGGAATTCTGCACTAAAGTCTTTGCTCGCTGCCTTGGGGTGATAAGGCAGAGCACTGTACTCTCAAATGGTCCAGGATAAAGCAGAGCTTTTTTTGGGGGGGGGGTACTACTATATGTTTGAGCTTATTAGGAGAAGGGGTGGGGAGGAGGAAGGGAGGAAAAGGAAGCAGGATAAGCAGAAGAAAAAGAAGACATCTTTAAAAGCCTTCGATATTTTCAAGGATTATGGGCAGAATTTAAATTCCTTGGTGTTTTAAGTTACCCTTCCTTCCATCTGTTTTATATCTGTTTCCTAACTTATCCACCTTGACCCCTACCTTTTCTGAAATATAATAGAGATTTCTGGTCATTTTGCACCAAATTTTAATTTTTTTAATGAGTGTGTATGTGTGCTCTAAGCATAGAAAATATAAATTGCCAAATGATGGTATATTAAGTAATATTTTTAAAAGGTTTGTATTTGGCAGCACAAACTACTAGGATAATTCTAGGCTTGCCTGCCCAAGTAGTGATTACTTAAGATGCATTGGGATCTTGTTTAAGCCTCTGAATGAATAAGACACAGAGTACATCTTCAATTTGTATTCATGGATTATCTTAACACTGAGACAGCTGTTAAAAGAAGGCCATCAATAATGGGTGACATCTGGAATGAGGACAAAAGAGATAATCATCAGGATTATAAATAAAAAGTATCAGAATGACAACTGCTCTACATTCTTTAAACAACATGTGAGGAAAGACTCGTACTGGAAAATCTATCCAGCTAAAAACAATAGCAGCTAATTCACAGCAAATAGATTCAAGACTTGAAGAGAGAGACATCAAATTTTAGATCTCACCTTTGCCACCTATAAACCCTTGTTACTTCAGCAGGTTTTCGAACTCTCAACCTCTCAATGTTCTTATCTGTAAAATGGGTATATTTTATGAGCTCATGAGGCTAATGAGATCTGTTTTACCCACAGAACACTTTTGACAACAAATGTATAGGATTTTTCCTCACACTGACAATTTTTCAACAGTCCAGACACCAGCTCAGTGTTCTGCCACTTAATTCATCTGGATTTAGCATCAGATTACCACAAGTTAAAGATTCAGTCCCAAAAAACTGTCCCCACTTCAGATGCCAGTCACAAGATTTACTTTGAATTTTCAGTAATGTGTACTCAATGTATTCTAATTCTCTCCATTGCTCCCTAACTTAGCATTGTGCTTCCCAGTTATCAGAGTGTTTGTGTTTTATCTCCATAATACCCCTGTGAGTAGTTACCTACCTTTTCTGATCAAGAAATTAGACTGAAGATACAGTTTTGTGGTTTTGTATATGTCAAATAATAGTAATAGCTAATATTAATTAAGCACATAAATGTCATATAGTTCAAAAAGCCCTTTCTGTACCATAATTCAGTATGTTATATGCTCTTATATTTCTCATTTAACATGCAACCAAACTTAGAACAATGTACATCATTTTCTCAAGATTAAGTCATTCTAAGTGAAGTAAGCCAGAAAGAGAAAGAAAAATACCATATGAGATTGCTCATATGTGGAATCTAAAAAAACAACACACACAAACAAAGCATAAATACAAAACAGAAATAGGCTCATAGACATAGAATACAAACTTGTGGTTGCCAAGGGGGCGGAGGGTGGGGAGGGATAGACTGGGATTTCAAAATTGTAGAATACTTAAACAAGATTATACTGTATAGCACAGGGAAATATATGCAAGATCTTATGGTAGCTCACGGAGAAAAAAAGGTGACAATGAATATATGTATGTTTATGTATAACTGAAAAATTGTGGTCTACACTGGAATTTGATACAACATTGTAAAATGATTATAAATCAATAAAAAATGTTAAAAAGATTAAATCACCAATATGTAGTAGAGCCAAGACAATGCAGGACTATTTGATCCTCCCAAATAAGTGTGTTTTTGCTATTATTAATAAAAGCAATAATAACTCCATTACTGTAATGATATTTTACAAACTGTTTTCCTACTACCTTGTGAAATTGATATGAATTATGTTATTTTATGGTTCAGATTACTGTAACTTTTTTATTTTTAACAGATAAGGAAATTGTGACTCAGGTAGGGCCCTTGTCCAAGATCATTGACTAACTGGGACATAGCCTGAGTTAGCTGGAGCTGGTTTCATACTCCTAGTGAAAGTAGATTATGCATGCACCTCTTCTGTCAGTTACGCGTTCAGTGACATCATGTTAGGAGATTGACATCAACCATGGTGGGAGTATTTACACCAAGGAAATTGGCAAAAACTACAAATGAAGGCTTCCTCCCTTCCCAGAACTGGCTTACCATCATACCACTGACATAGCCATTTGAGAAAGGCAACCAGTTAACAGAGAGAATGATTTCCTTCCGGTGTGCTGTTTCTTTATTAGCATTAGCTTGATGTGTAATTGTATGTGCATGTGTGTGTTGTTTAATGTCTAGGCACCCACCTACAACCACTCCTCACCAGACTGTAAAGTCCAAAATGGTAGAAGTTGTATTTGATTCACCTACAGATGTTAAATTCCTATTATAGTCTGTAACTTATGGTAAGCATTCAGTGAATGGAGTTTGAAATAATATAACATATTTGACATATTTTATAGTTATTTATAGCTTTATAGTGCCATCATTTTGAAATTCCTTACTTAGAAGCTTCATACCATAGTTTTGTTTTTTCACTCTTCTTTCAAGAAAAATGAGAATCACGGCTTCTAAAAGAGGTTCTGCTCTAGCATAAAAGCATCAACTTTCAGATATAGAAATCTGGCCATCTGCCTGTTTTCGTATGTCCCTCTAGCTAAAAATTGCCTTTACATTTTTAAGTAGTTGAAAGAAATCAAAAGAAGAATGATACTTTGTGACACCTGAAAATTATGTGAAATTCTAACTTCAGTTTCCATAAATAAGGTTTCACTGGCACAAAGTCACATTTTTTCATTTATGCATTACCTATGGCTGCTTTTACACTACAGCTGTATAACTGAAAGGCTGTGACAGAAATGCATGTCCTGCAAATCCCAAAATATGTACTACCAAGCTCTGTACAGAGCAAGCTTGCCAGATCTTGATGTAGAGCATCAAGCCTCTTGTTGAACTGCTTCCAGTGTTGGTGCATTCATTTTTAAATGGTTTCCCTTCTTTGCTGAGACAGTTGAGTTGAAATAAATATTTTCCTTATATTAAGGCAAATTCTGGCTCCCTGCATATGATACCAACAAGGCTGTAGATTATAGTGCAGTGAGAGCTTGCTTTCAGTAGCCAGATTGACTTAGTTGGAATCCTGGCACTGCTCTGTTCCAGCTGTGTGTCCTTGGATAAGTTACTTTATCCTTCTGAGGCTGATTGACCTACATCTTAGAATTGTTGTGAATGTTAAAGCAAGGCTAATATTTACATATTAGTTCTTAGGGTTATATAATAGTTTCTATAGTTAGGTACTATACATATATATATTTTTTTTTTTTTCTGGAGGCAGGACTCTTATTAAATTTTATTATATTCACCAAGGAGTCTCAAAAACTGGAATTGTTGCCACTATTAATATGGTACCTCTAATGGAACAAAAACTTCCATATTCTCTGTATCCAGTGGAGTTTCTAGTTTGACTTTGGTATATACTCTGAGAGCCCCTTCTCCCAGGGTATCTGCTGAGCATATTTTCACGAACCCATCCTTAGATAATCATCCTCTTCCTCTCTTTGGAAATTTGAATTTTACTATATAAGCTTTGTTCCTTTTCCTGAATGTAAAATATAATTCATTTTTCTGCCTTACTTCTTCCCCTTGATAAATTATAACTGCTGTATTGAGAGATACTATCAGTCTCTAAAGATAAAACTTTGTCAGGCTGCAGAATCGTTTCCAAGGCAACTCAAGTAACTTGCAGGAACGAAGTGGATCTCTTTTATCCTTTCACACTGGGGGAGGACATTTCTATGTAGACTTTATCATCATACCTACAGAAAATAGAATATAAAATAACGTCGCATTGCTCCTTAGAGCTCCCTCGGTTAACTGTCTCAACAAGAGCAGTTTGAAATATAAAAAGAGTTGTTGACAAATGAATGGTACTTTTAAGACCCACATTGAATTAGAAAAGATTTCTACATCCTAGCTTTCTGAACTGTAGTAAGTCTGGGAACCTTGTAGCCTTCACATGAAAGGATGGCCCCATGAGAAGCAGGATAATATGTGGTCTGAGTGGTGGAGAGGTAACACTGTAGGATAGAGGGGGACTTGGGCAGGGGTGAAAGACAAACAAGTAAGCAAGAAATAATTTTTAAAAAGAAATGGCTTCCACAATAGCACAGACCAACATCTGCAATCTCATCTTTGGGCTTTCTTCCTTGAGTTGCCCCACTCCAATTTTGAAATGCAAATATTATCGAGATATGACACATTTAAGAAGTATTAATCATAACAGCAGAACTCAATAAATTTTATTTAGTTTGTTATGGACTTCTGAGCACTTTGATGTTCAGTATCTAACTCTACATTCAGTCTTTGAAGGAAGCTGATTCCCCTGTACCCATACAACTGCCAGGAATGCAGTCAATCTCGAGGGGCCTGAGGCATTCTGGTCCTGTTCTAAGCAGTCAAAATTTACTGATCCCCATCACCCTACTTACCCCCGTCCCAATTCACTTTTGTTCTCACTCTTAGGCCCACTACCCCCTTTCCAGCTTATGATTTTCTTATGGAGATCATATGTGCACAAATGGAAGTGTGGACCATTTATACTATATGTTTACCCAGCAATAGTAAAACATGAAATCAATGAAAACCAAGTTTAGTAATGTCTAGGTTAGTATTAGAAGTTTTCATGGAAAAGGAGGGACTTTGAGTTACATGGAATTTTGTGTGTGTGTGTGTGTGTGTGTGTGTGTGTGTGTGTGTGTATACCTTCATTGGAGAAGCTCATTACAGAACTTACATATTTCATTCCATGTTGCTTTTCTGTACTTCTCATATCTTCTTCTCCCCTGTTATCCAGATGGTCAGATATGGTAAGTAGTTTGTGAAGGTCATGTTCTGTTTTTTGTTTTTGTTTTTGTTTTCCTGTTCATATTTTCATAGTGCCTGGTGCAGTGTCTAAAAGCAAAGATTTCTGAATTGACTCAACCAATGTTTAAATCCTAGTCTGCCACATACTAGTTTTATTACCTCAAAAATTGGGGTGTAACCACTCAGGAAACCTTGCATGTAAAATGAGGTTAAGTGCTTCTTCAGTGTTTACTAATACTCACTAGCATTTTTGCTGTTACTACTGCTTTACTTTTCTTATCTATAAAATGAGGATAATTTTATCTACCTTAAATATTTGTAATAGTGTTTATACAAGATTGTGTATCATGTCTGAACATGGTAAATATTTAATAAATAGTGGTTATTTTATAAGAAATTTTATGTTACTTCACGTATTTTTTTTTTGTTGTTTTTCCATCCCTAGTTCTTTCATTGAAAAAAAAAAATCTATTTTTATGTATATAGTGGCTAACATTTGTAAATCTCAAACTCCCAAATTTATCCCTTCCCACCCCCTTTCCCCAGTAACCATAAAATTGTTTACTATGTCTGTGAGTCTGTCTCTTTTGTAGATGAGTTCATAGTGGCCTCCCCTTTTTTTTAAGATTCCACTTATGAGTGATATCATATGGTATTTTTCTTTCTCTTTCTGGCTTACTTCACTTAGAATGATGGTCTCTAGGTCCATCCATGTTGTTGCAAATGGAATTATTTTATTCTTTTTGATGGCAGAATAGTATTCCATTGTATAAGTATACCACGATTTCTTTATCCGGTCATCTGCCAGTGGACATTTAGGTTGCTTCTGTGTCTTGGCTATTGTATATAGTGCTGCTGTGAACATTGGGGTGCATGTATCTTTTTGAATTAGAATTCCCTCCAGATATATGCCCAGGAATGAGATTGCTGGGTCATATGATAACTCTGTTTTTAGTTTTTTAAAGAATCTCCATACTGTTTTCCCTAATGGCTGCTCCAAACTACATTCCCACCAGTAGTGTAGGACAACCCTAGTTCTTTTAAATATGACTGACTCATATATAAAAATAGGTGGCATAGGCATGGTAGGTTTTAGCTCTAATGCTCTTTATCAAGAATTACCTGAGGTTATCTCCTACTGGCATCTTGTTTTGTACTTAGTTGGCTCTATGGCACATCTTCCCTGCTCTTACCTAAATATTTTTATATTCTTTATTCTTATTACCTTTTTGGCCTTGTGGAAGGATGTACTCTTTATACTCCTTTGTATTTTTCCCTTTAGCTCTTCTTTACAAATTATCATGAGTATTCCTCTATCTTCGTCTCTCACCTATCTGTCCTCATAACAAAAACTTCAACAGAATTTCAGGCAGAACTGAATAATATGATGGGGCAATCATCTCTCCTACAACCCTATCAGGAAGCAAATTTAGCGATATTTTTTATTGTATCCCACAGTAACTACTGTTATTTTACTTTGGGTGGGACATAAAAATCAACCTGAAATATAGTTTTCCAAGGGGAAACTGTCCAAGAGTTATTTTCAGAAGCAAAATATCTTCCATATTGAATGACACATTTAGTAAAATAAAACAACATTTTTTCTGGTGGAAAAATTGTTTATTGAGTGCAAATGTACGCAAAGAACCGTGCTGGGGAGCTAAGAGGAACAGAGCAAGAGGGAAGATACTATACTGTCTAAAAATATACAGCAGTGCATTAAAGAAGGCAGATGTGTTTGTAGACATAATAAGTGTCATGATAAAACTGATGAAGTACTTTCCAATCTTGGAAGAAACTATTCATTAATATGTACCTGGAATTCCAGGAAGATTTCATAAGAATATTGACATTTGAGCTAGATTTTGAAGATTTAGTAAGATTTCAATCAGTGAAGAAGTAGAGGTTGTGAGGAAATAGCAAAATGATCACAAGGCTTGAGAAATGTTCTGAATAATTAGAAAACAAGAATGCTACTGTGATTTAGGTTTGGTGAGATATAGATCTGGAGATAGACCAAAGCCAGCCTAGGCACATGAAGGTCATGCTATGGTATATAGGTGCTATGAAAGGTATCAGTTCAGGTCTTAAAGCATAGTTCTCATAAAAGCAAAATAAAGATAAAAGTCTAGCAATGTAATTTGGTTTCAAAAAATCTTTTGAAGAGTTAGGAGGCATTCCAATTAAGTGAAAGAATATAAATTATGGAATAGAGTTTTCATTTCTTGCTAGTGTGTAAATTAATAATATAAAGAGAACATTTCTACCTAAAGAAGGGGAAAGGATTTCCTTTATAGGGTAGCCACTTGTATTTTCGTCTAAAAGTAAATTCTAAAGGGTAAGATACCTCTGGTTTTGGGTATCCAGAGACATATATGGAATTTTCGCTTGTGCCTCTCCCTAAAATAATGACTATTTTGTTTTTGGTGTTTTATTTCTTGTGGGGCACCATATGAAAGGAAGCACGGGGTATAGAGAGTATGTATCTCTGGAATGACTGGTGCTCTTTTATGAAAATTTTTCGTAAATTCCAGTTAGCACTAAAATATATCTTTGCTTATGTGGCATCTGCTAAACAAAAAAGCTTAAAACCATTAATGTAAGTGCAGAGATCCATTTTTTTTAGCATCTAGATTCTATTTTTAAGAAATGTGCTTTACTGAGATAAGGCAGTTAAGTCAGCATGTACCTTTAATCTCTATAGACAGTGTTTTGATATGCATTAGAGTAAGAGGGACCAGCATATGAATATAGAGATGTGGTCCTTGGCTCAAGAGACAATAACCATCATTGCTTCCTGCCCAGTCTGAGCATTTCAAGTCTATGTTTCAAAGCCAGATAGGATTTGGGTCTGGGCCAAGACACTCCAAATCCTGTTACATTGGCTGTCTTCTCATTGTCACACTGTCATATGCAAAAGAGGGATGGATCATGCTTAAATTTTTCAGTGCCAACTGGCTAATTTCACTCACGACACAACATTCGATTCCATGACCTCCTATTCTATGGTGACAGAGAAGTGAAGAGTCAGCCAAGTTGATTACAAATTACCCATAGAAAGAGCCATTTTATCTGTGTTCCTGTTCTAAAATCAAATTGCTTTTAACTTTTTTCGCTGTCATCCTAGAAAAGTTTTCCTATTGCGTTACTTAAGTTCACGTATTGAAGATTATCTTGAGTATCATTCCTGTGTTAGGGACTATGCTAAGCAGTGTGTATAATTTATGCATTGGTATATGAATATACTAAAATTAAAATCAATAATAGATTATATGAAGAAAACCATCAAAATGTGGTTATAGAGAATAAAGGGGTGATGAAGGTGAGGGAACCAAGGACTTTAGCAAGCAAATCTAAAGTGACAGATGTGAAAAAAAGTGTTTATGTGTACATATTTCCTACATTTTATGCATTCAGCTCCGTTCTCCCCACGTTCCACCACCCCCTACCCTCATTCTTTTAGACTTTCGTCCTGTGGTAAACAACTTGAGAAGATGAGGTCAATGCCAAAGAAATAGCAAGGCTGTCTTATTTCTAACACATCTCTAGAGACCATAGTAGCTGCTTTCATTACAGATGTTTTTATTTCTTATAAAGATCACAAAATGTGACGTTTCTTAAACAGCTATTATAACAATAAACAATTTTGTCTTAATGATAAATATTAGCTCTTGTCACACTAGAAAGCATATTACAAGGTATGTGGAAGGATCAAATTATGGTTCTTACCCTCAAAATTCTGACCATTTACTGAAAAGCATTGTAAACAGGAAAAAAATAATCACATGGATTATTACCCTGGCTCCCACCTGTCCCCGTTGCTTCCAACTGCTTATCTTCAGTCTCCACCACCATACTATTTGCCTCCTTTTATAATTTTAAATTTTAACTGTGTATTAGTCGAGGTTCTCCAGAGAAATAGAATGGATGTGAACATTACAAATGTGATATACATATAAAAATATAAGTGGGCACAACTACTTTTGGCTAAGAATTCCTACAGTTTCTTATGAAGCTAAATGCCCCTCCCCAGTTACAAGCAAAGGCAGTTTCTTTCAACGGCATATCCATGTGCTTTTCAGTATCTAACACATGAAATGGACCAGTATAGGTTTTCAAAAACTGTTTTTGAAATGTAAGATGTGTAAAGATGAACAAAAATGTATGTATCTATAAATCTTCGTCATTATGTAAACATCTGGAATTTTGGATCAGATTTCCTTGGGGGTGGGGGGAGGCATGAAGGAGTGCTATGACTTTCAATGACAGGATAGCTCAGCTCAGCCACTTGTTCATGCTAAGATTTAAATCAAAAAGAGCCATGAGACAGGTGAATTAAATGATTTCCTTTAACCTTCAGCAGAAAAGTGCATGCCATAATTTTTTTTTCCCACAAATGCCACTAGCAATTAAATTCAGTGCAAGTGTGACCCACTGGCCATGAGATATATATTTTACCTACAAATCAGCAGCCCACATATTTTGAGGTGCCAAACACTCAAATCTAAGACCTGTAACAGTTGGGATGTAAATCTAACATATGCATTTTTCAGAATATTAATAGTAATATTTCATAATTTTATAGAACCCTTCATACAAGGATTTCCATAAAACTTAGAGATCTTAATTTAACCTATTTGGGGTTCAATTTCCTTTTAAATATGTGTAGAGGTGAGCAGATCATTATATCTAATGAAATATTAGGAATCCCCAAAATGACTCTTTAAAAATTACTATTGATTTGGAAAAAAAATGATTAAGAGATCCATCGCTAACCAAATTTCAAACAAATTTTCCATACACATGGCTCAAATATTTAAGAATTCATCAAAAGGAGAGGCCTGCTCTACTCCACAAAGTGAAAGTGACCGTTTTAAGCTCCTGCTCCCAAGTATCATCTCCATAGTTATTCTCACTATGACTCTTTTAAGAGTATTTCAGTCTACCTTGAGTTATAGTTTTTTGTTATTTCTCACTCAAATACTATTGGAAATATATTAAATGGGATATGGGAAATTTTTTCCAGGACCATTATTTAACAGTGTTCAACTTTGAAAATACCTACATTGCTACCTTTCCCAAACTTTACTAACATAAACTGTATTTTTAAAAATCCTAGGCACGTAGATAGGTGAGACTAAGCATTTAGGGGTTATTTAACTTTAATTTCAATCTCTTCACTGTGGCTTACTAGTGATTTGGCCTTTGAGGTGACTCCATGATAATCTTTAACTCTCAGTTGCTCATCTCTAAAAATGGGTAAAATAATAGAACTTACATTAAACAAAAAGGATTGACTAAAATAGTGCATTGAAAGCATCCCCCAACAACAGATATTTGTTTGTAGTAATATTCTGTCAGTTAAGTCTATTTTCATATTCCACACCAATGTTAGACTGATTGACACTTCTGAAATTTCATAGTGATGCTGTTATGTGTAAATATATTATAGCTGAGGGATTCATTCAGAACAGCAAGCTCTTTGATGTCAAAACTGTCTTAGTTATTTTAGTGCCTTTAATGTTTATCAAAGTGATGATCAATGAATGTTTGATGCATTAGAAAAAAGTAAATAAAAATTGAAGGAATGAAAGAGGAAATGGTTCTGGATGGTCAACTTCTGATGTGCATATGAAAGGCTGCTTCTTTCTTAGTCAGTTTACCCCACCTATAAAGGCATTCTATCAAGGAATTATATTCATTTTAATGAGAGACAAGACTTTTCACATGAACTTATTTAATCCTCTCACAACTTATGTAGAGTATAAATTATCTTCATTTTTCACATGTATAAACAGAAGCACAGAGAAATTAAGTAATTTGCAGAAATCACATAATAATTAGCATTTTATAGGAAGTAACTCACATTTTATTAGTTTATTTTAGACATACTTTAAAACTTCCATATCATATAATTACATGGTTATACTATAATTTGCAATGTCACTAATTCTGAAAATCTTTCCAGTTTTTTCCTATTTTATAGAAATTTAAGTAACATTATATATACAAGTTGGAAATCCACTCCTACTAAATGAGTTTCTTGAAGGAAAAAACCCTGTGTGATTCATTTGTTAAGCTCTCCTTTCTGATTTATCCCCTTCAATCAACAGTATTTAATAGAGTGGCTTAAACACACATAGTAGGTGATCAATAATTCTTATGGAATGATTGATTAACCACTGCATTACTGAGCTTAGGATTTTGTCAAGCACATGGATGAAACTGACATACTAGGATTTCCTGAGCCAAATTCTGGGGTTTCCTGTGGCCACTACCAGAATCAGAAATAGGAGCAGAACGGCACCTTGATTTGATCCAATGTGATATGCTGTACGTGCTAACATATTCACGCTTAGCAAGTCTTCAGGCTTTTTCATCCTGAAGTGTATTTTTCTAGAGTATTATTTGAAACCTCATTTAATTTTTGAATATTTAAGATTCCGGCTATGCTAACTACCATCTCCACACTGCAGCAATGACATGAGCAAGGTTCCACACCCTTTTGAGAGTTCAGTGCATTTTCTGTTGACTTGTGTATATATATATAAAAAACACATAAATGAATTGAATAATCTGCAAGTGGGAATAGTTTCACAGTCGCCTTAATGTGATGTATACAAAAAGAGTGATGTAAAGAATTTTATTTTGGATGGAAATTAGAAAACTGCTCAGCCCCTCTACTTTAATACCATGCAAGCAATTTTTTGAGCTTTTTGTAAAAGTAAAGAATTTTTTTAGCAAATATCTTCCCTCCATTTACTACCTTTTAATAAAGTATGATTACTTATCTCTCTCTTTGTAATTAGAATTTTCTTTGAGAACTTATAGCTATGTCTATTTTCAGACACCACATTTGTTGACGCTAACTCTGAGGGTTTTAGAACAAAACTATATTCTTCACTTACATAATCAGTTCTATTGGAGAACTGTGCATCTTTGTATGTTATCCTTGGTAAAATCTTTCTTCATGTCATCATCATTCAGAAGACATGTTCAAGATGTTGTGTTTATGGCAATGTATGAATTTGTGTCTTTATCAAATGGCTTAGCTTTTATTCAACATTTAATTACCCATAAATATTATGTTTCAACTTAGTTTTTCTCCCATATATATGAACTTAAAAAAATGGGGAACACATGGATTTATTTTTGAATCCTTATACATTATAGTGATATATTAGGGCCTCTTGAGTAGGTAATTTTTCTTAAAGTTTTTTTAAACTTATTATTTTTTCCTTGGACTTTGTTGTCTATACTACATAAAATATAAAACAGGTTTATTACTCCTGAAATAAAAATTCCATGCCTGGCTTCCTGTTTTTGAAATAAAAACCTCACTTCTGAATATATTATCCTCCTAAGTGTTTTCAAAAAATTTAATATCATCCATACGAGGACTCTTAAACTATCCTGTTCTGAAATATTGTTTGTTGAAATCGATGATGTATTTATGAAACTTTTGGAAATTAACAACAAAATGTTTTAGTGGAAAAATGTATATATAATATTGAAACTCAGAATTCCTAGGTCTTAACTGCAGTTTTTCTTCCCAGCTGGATGTCCTTTTGCAGTTCCCTTCATATCTCTGAGTCTTTATTATGATTTGTAAAAAATTTTAAATAATAATATATTTCAATAGTGAACACATTTTAAAACTACCTTACGCAAACCACCTAAAAAGCAAGAACCATTCCTGGTGACTGGGTTATTACATGTATATGTATATGTATTATTAACATCACCTGAATTAAGAGTAAGTTACTATTGAAAATTACTCAGAAAATTGTTAAGGGCCACATTGCCAGAAGAAACCTGAGACTGTTGTTTTTTTGTTGCTTTCAAGAAGTGGAACAAGTAAGAGGATAACTTACAGAGCCAGTTGCATGCAGACCAGTTTTGAGCTGTTTCAGTTTAATTGGGAGAGTGCTGAGGCAGAAGCTAGTGTAAAACTGTAAAAGAGAAAAGGCGGACAATGATGAGACATTTATGCATTTCTCTCCAACTAGATCTTACTCTGTTCCTCCCCTTTCTACAAACATACTAGCTTTCTCTGAGTTTCTTTAAGACATCAAGTTCCCTCCTTCCCCAGTCCTACAGATTCTAGTTTCTTTTCCTGATAGTGTCTCTCTGGACCCCTTCACCTTAGTAATCACCAGTCATCCTTTCCAGCTCTGTTAAAATGCCATTTCTTTTGGAAAGCCTCTTCAGCCAGCCTCCAGATGGATCAAGTCTGTCCTGCTGTATTCTCTAAGAGCTACATAATGTTTTCTCTCATTGATGTATAAATGTATATATACACACACACAGATAGAAGCACATATACACATGTTTATCTGTATGTTTATACATATTTTCATACATATATGAAAATGTCTACATAATTGAATGTAGATTTAGAAGCTGAAAGTTATGAGGAAACTGCTTCTGAAGGAATATTATTGACAGTACCAATTTCTTGATATTTCTCCGAAAATGACGCAGAAGTAGCTAAAGTTAAATTTTAACAGGACAGTTTCAGATATGGCATTTGGATTGACTAGCTAAAGGTAATTATCAGCCATTTTCCTATGGAGATAAGTTGATACGGTGCTTCCTGGAAGTTCGATTTGAAGTGATGTAGGTAATTAAAAATTTATATATGTATGATTTTTTTCTTTTAATTTTTCAAAGCTTTATCTTTGATATTCACTTGTCAGTAGTAAAGAAAGTGGATAGTAGACTCTTCACTCTCATTTACTTGCTGCATAACTTAAGGCAAGTTACTTCACTTCTTTGATCTAGTCTATCTTTAATTCATGATAACATAGGGAGGTGTGATGTAAGCTAACTGCATTAATACAGCTACATTTTTCGAGCACATAGTAAGAACTCTTAAGCAGTAATTAATATCACTGTGCCCTTTACTACTCCCTAAAAAAGTCAGATGTATTAGTCTACACCTCTAAATTGGTATAATCCCTTCCCTACAAGCAAACTTCATTTTCTGGCTTTTAAACATACTTATTTGTTCCCTCTTCCAATGCCGACTGCAGTTGAACCTCTTTCTGCATATCAGCCACACGCATATGTGTGATAAAAAAATCTGTGAATTATTTAAAATTATTTAAAATATCACAAACAGCAATTTAGGTACAAGCAGTACATTTAGAAATAATTCCTTAAACTTATTTTCATGTAAACAGATTTATTTCATATTATATTCATAAATGTTCATTAATTATGTAGGGGTTAATAATTCAGTTTAATACAGGAATATCCATCTTCAAAATTTTTTGAAAGCATTAGTATTCTATTTCTTATGATTAATATAGGGTCATTCTCTTGTTGAATATATAATGTATTAATTACATTACTTTTACCTCATAATTTTAAACTGCTTTTAGGCACTTTAGCAGTGGAGTTTAGAAACTTCTATGAAGACTTTTTTTTCTGAATCTTTTCAACTGTGGTTTAAATTTTAACACAATTTTTTTGACAGTGACTGGAGTTGCAAATAGCAAATCTATGAATAATTATGTCTGAGGCTGTGATGCTAATTTAAAAAGTACTTTTTAGATACCAAGTTTTATTCTCCATTGCCTAAAAGGTGAAATGCACATTCCTCTGACTATAGGCCAAACTCATCAACAACTTTATATCACACAGCCTTCCACTATTGAAACTGTCTGCTTAGAACACTACATGTACTATTTGTTCATTCCCACCAACCTCTTTTCTATTATCCCTTCCATTTTATGGCTAAAATTAGTTTATATCAAAAACTAATTCCTCTACCTTAAATATTCTTTTTATCAGGTCTAAATTTTCACAGATCTTTTAAGATAAGATCTAGTTTTTAGATTCATTGTTTTTATCTCTTATCCCTGCATCTCTTAAGACTCTTCCAAAAAGAATAATTTTTCACTTAAAAGCAAATTTCCAAAATTGTCAATTGTGCAATCTTTAACCACAAAAAATTGTCAATATTATTACAGAAATAAAAGAAAGCAGCAAATACATACTCAAAAAGAACACAAAAATTCCCACAAAAATGCCTCCCTACATGAAAATAATTCCTTCTGTATATATTCTCTCAAATATGTACATAAACATATTTAAATATTTTTACAAAAAATTATATTATGCATCCTGAGTGCTAGATTATTTTGTTTTAGTATATGAATAAGTTTTACGTTAGTTGGTTTATTTTTGCATTTGCAGTAAAGCTTAATTATATAATATTTTATATATTATTTTGTAATTTAATAATACATGCCACTTTGAAATAATGATAACACAAACACACACAAAACAATTGTTTGCTATTACTTAAAAACCAGCTTCCCAAAGAAGGGCAAGTAAGTTTAAAAAAAAAAAAAAAAGAAAGAAAGAAACAGTCAAGTTTTTAAATTTCAGTAGCATTTCAGTAGACTGCAGCTGTTGTTTAATACATTTCTCAAATGAAGGAAATAGAGGAAGGGTACATGTCCCTTCTGAAAGAAGGGGCTCCTCTGAGCCTTCATCTGCCCCCACCAAGGAGCAGTCCTTTTTAGCTCTAGTTACAAAAGAAAGAAAGTCCTGTGACTTTTTGATTAAAAATTTCTATCAATTCTCCCCTGCTACGTAAGTGCAACTTAAGGTACAATAAACCATTTAAAACTATATACAGCAGCCACTCAAACACAATTTATCCAGCCTGCTTTCAAATCCAAGAAATACTACTTTTCTTGGTTGCAGATGCCTTGATTTGCAACTGTGCCCTATCCTCCCAGTCTCTGTGGGAGTGTTACAAAGTGCCAGTTAGCAAACAGATGGCGTAATCACATTGACCAACCTCCCCACTTACATCCTCCAGTACTTTCCACTAGTTCACCCCAGGGCTTAAAATCTCTCCATTTTCCGGTTTCTTTTGTTTCAGCATAGTTGAGTTCAATCTCTTTCCTGTAGAAATAGTCTTGAATAAAGTTTTTCTTGTCTATTTAATTTGTCTGGAACATTTTTTTCTTAGAGTATAAAACTATAAAATTACTAGTGGTATGTTTTTATTATATTGTTTGCACTAAGTCTTTGAAATATGGTGTGTATTTTACCTGTATGGCAAGCATATCTCAACCCAAGCTTCTCACATTCTAAGTGCACAAAAGCCATGTGAAGCTCATGACTACCATTTTGACAGCACAATCCTCTAGTGTATACCTAGCATAGAAGCCAAATGGCTGGATCCAAGACTGTATGCATATTGAATTTTATAATCTGTTGCCCACATGTTTTCCAAAACAGTCTTATATTATTTACTAGTGGGGCAGTGTAACTGTTCCTTACACCATCACCTACACCTTTTGTTGTATATATAACTCATTAATTTTTCTGATTTTATTGGTGCTGATGGTAGCTTATGATGTTCTTAAATACATTTTCATGAATACTAATGAGATTGAACATCTTTTCCTAAGTTTTTTCACTTTTCTGTTTGTTTTTTTTAGAACATGC
Source organism: Camelus bactrianus (assembly GCF_048773025.1). NCBI lineage: Eukaryota > Metazoa > Chordata > Mammalia > Artiodactyla > Camelidae > Camelus > Camelus bactrianus. Next base: position 30,295,495 of record NC_133548.1, read on the forward strand.
CTGATTATGTAATATGCCCCTTGTCTTGAGTTCTTACCTTTTCTTATGGATTTATAGAAGTTGTTTTTATAATCCAAGGTACTCCTCTTTTGACTTGCAATTGTTTTTCTCTCAGTCTGTGTCTCTTTTTAGTTTCTTTAAGAAGTCAGTTGATGAATAGTAGTTCTAAATTTTAATGTAGTAAAGTAAATCTTTCAATCTATTTTATAGTTAGTGCTTGTTTCTTTTAAAATTTTGATGTCATAAATATGTTCTACTTTTTTTTCCCAAAATTTTGTAGGCTTGTCTTTCACAGTCAACAATGAATCAATTTGAGATTATTTTAAGGTATATTGTTATTTGGGGGTCTTAATTTATTTCAATATGAATCATTATTTTTTACAACATTTATTGAATTGTATGTAATTTTCTCAAGGAATTACATTCTTAGCTTTGCCTTATGTTTCCTCTTTTTATCTTCAGTGATCATTGCTAAGTATTTTTTTTTATCTAGAATTTTAAATCTATTGGTTTAAAGATTTTCAGAGTATTCTCTTTGTCTTTTGAAACTTTGCCCTAAGTGTAATTACAGTGCTGTTCTCATTTCTGTTAGTGTTTATTTGTGCTAACTCATTTTTCCTTTATCAGTCCTTGTTGCTTTATTGTCTTCTTTATTCTAACTTTCTCTTCTATTTTGAATATTTGTCCTCTCAGCTTTATAATCAACAACATTCAGTTGTCTTTGGTTTTACTTTCCCGCTTCTTAAGCAGGATGCTCAGCATGTTATTACTTTGTCTTTTTCTCTTTTAAAAATAAACATTTTGAGGCTGTGCATCTTACTTTGCAGGTTACCATAGATACAGTTTAAAAATTTGAAACCTGAGCATTTTTAAAAATTCATTTAGTTTTCCTTTTGGTATTTAAGTTCTTTTAGGAGTGTATTTTTACATTTAGAAATACATGAGGAATAGTCCCATTATTTCTACTTTAATCTTAGGATATGAGTTGTAGGATATAAACTCCTAAAAATAAGTTGAGCCTTCTTTTATGGCCAAATGTATGCTACACTTCCCTGAGTTCTTGAGGAGAATGTATATTATCTAATTTGTATACAGAATTTTATATATGCTAAATAAATTTAGCTCTCTAGTAGCAAACTGTTCTTTTCAAATATTCTAAATATTTACTGTATTTTTTTTCCTGTTAATCCTGGAAAGACATGCACTAAAATCATTTTACCTAATGCCATCTTTGTGAATTTTTTCCTGCATTTATGTAAAATTTGGTTTATATATTTTGAAACCATTATTTTAAGCACACATTTAGAATTTATCTTCCTCATAATTAACCTTTCAGCTTTGTGCTGTGACTCTCCTAAAAAAATGTCTTTTATTATCTAGACATGTATTTTGTCTTATATTGATACAGCCATACCAGTATTCTTTCATTAATGTTTTTCCTGTATTTTCCCCCTCACTTCCAATCTGCCCATATGTATATCTCAAAGATATATTGTTGGAACTTAACTTGCCTATCCAATTAGTTAAACACGGACTTAGAACTAACATATTTAATCCATTTATATTTATTGTGGATACTGATATATCTACTGGCGTATGTTCCACCACCTTTTGTAATATGTTAGTGTTTCTTCCTTTTATTCCTTTTTGTTAGTTAATATGTGTGTGTTTGTGTGTGTGTGTGTGTGTTTATTCCAGTCCCTTCTCTATATTTTGTACCTCTTTTCTTTAGTAAGGGAACTGGAAAGTTTAACTTGCATAGCTAAATTTATTAAAAGTAATATTTTTATATGTCTGACACAGCACTTATTTTATGCTGATTATTTTTCTGTTTTATTTCCTTTACTAGCTCTTGAACAGTTTGAAAAGGGCTAAGTTTATGTCTAATCCAGCATTTTATATCACAGTAGCTATATCTGATGCATGATGAAAGTCTAGTTAATTATTTGAAGTTAATTATTTGAAAGGTAAAAGTAAATTTAATAAACCAGTGGGAGTTTGGAACACTACTGAAACACCTATTTGCATACTTTTTCTTAGCAATGAAACAGGGAAATAAATTATCCTAATGTCAGTAAAACTCTCCTTTATATTGTGCTTATAAAGGATGTGAAGAAAGACATGGTCTTAGTGAATATCTAATAGTACAAGCTTAAAAGTATTTTTGTGTGTAGGGAGGGGATATAATTTGCTCAGAATTTTACTGCACATGGATAGCTGTAGCAAAAGTCTTCAACCTAAAATGGTGTTACTAGAAATCTTGGTTATGTGATTCCTTTGTGCTGATCAGGACATGAGATCTTTGCAGAGAACTGGTCAGCCATAGCTAGGGAGATTGTGATAAAATATGTCAACATATGCGATTTTGTTTTTGGTATCACTGCCTAGTTAGCAAAATGTCTAAAATGCTTAACCATTCTAGGCTTATATGGTTCTCCCTCTATCACTCTACTCAAAAAGCAGAAACACTTTGTAAAAGCCAGATGGCACTGATTTCTTTCCCCAAGGAGGAGCGTTAAGCTGTGATCAATGCACTGGTGCAGTGATGTGTAATTTCTTCTTATTGTTAGCATTAATTCTTGCATTTCTCCTAAAATGAAATGGGTTGAGGTAACTAGAGTTAACATATAAGCTGGCAAGTTAGGGATCCCAGCTACTTGATAGATTAACACTAAAAAAAAAGTTTTCAACGAACTATTGGAGGAGGGAAATTTGTCATTTCTTTCTATGCCATGTGCACTAAATAATTAAATCACACCCTCTTATTATTCTTATTTCTAAGTAGCAAAGGCTCATTTCAACATCCCTAACACAGAATTCTTTAAACATAGCTCTTTATATTCTGGGCATATTCATTGCCTCTAACTTTCCATTGATAATGGGGGCTATTTCCAAAATGCACATTTTTTTAAGAAAGCAGTAAACATATGAGTGGAGAAATATCTAGTAATCAGAGACATGCTAATTAAAATTTACACATGTGTACTTAAAATACATATGTGTGTATGTACATACATACATGCATATACCTAAAACATACACATAGTCTTAAATGTAAATGTATATATATACATGTGCTTATGGAATATATATGATTAGCAAATATTTTTAAGTAGATCAGCCATCTATCCATCCTGGTGAGGCTACTATTAATCTCTTGGTTTCCTAGCTGAGTCAGTTATCCTTCTTGATTTCCAGTATAATTTTTTTTAATTAATTTATTTTTATTGATATATAGTTGATTTACAATATTTATTAGTTTCAGGTGTACAACACAGTGATTCAGAATTTTTATAGATTGTACTCTGTTTATAATTATTATAAAACATTGGCTGTATTCCCTGTGCTGTATAATAAATATATCCCTGTAAATTATTTATTTTATACATACAAGTTTGTACCTCTTAATACTCTATCGTCATCCTTCCCCTCTCCCTTTCCCTCTTCACACTAGGTGGGATAAGTCTTTATCCCACCATTTGTGTTCATTTCTCAGTTTTTAATTATTAATTTAATCTATGCCTCTCTGGTTACAAACAACAAACTCTGACTTTGGTAAACTTGAACACAGGTAGTTTATTGACTAAACATTGGGAGTTCACAACATCAAAGAGACAATGAGAGAAAAGAGGCCTGAGAATGGACTAGAAAGAGCAACCCCACAAGGCCAAGGAACATTTAGGTCGGAGTGGTTTTGTAGCAGAGAACTGTACTTAAATGAGCATATCCAGCCATTTTTAGTCACTCCATCCTCAGGTCAAGATTTAAATTCTAGGGAGGGAGACTCATATCTTGAGTCCATATTTTTTTTTAACTTTTTTTTTTATTGAGTTATAGTCATTTTACAATACTGTGTCAAATTCCAGTGTAGAGCACAATTTTTCAGTTATACATGAACAGACATATATTCATTGTCACATTTTTTTTCACTGTGAGCTACCACAAGATCTTGTATATATTTCCCTGTGCTATACAGTATAATCTTGTTTATCTATTCTACATATGCCTGTCAGTATCTATAAGTTTTGAACTCCCAGTCTGTCCCTTCCCACCCCCCTCCCCCTTGAATCCATATGTTGAGTAGAGCTGCACCAAACTCTATGTGGGATGCTCCATTCTGTGTCTCGCTGGGGAGAGGCTACCCTCCAGAAGGAAATCAGTTGCTGGTAGGAGGGGAGAAAGAACAATGAGAAGAGATGTCCTTTGACTGTTTTTGTGAGAATCTTGAGCTCACTCATCATGTTTGTATGTTTGTCCTTGTCTTTGATTCTAGGTTCCAAATATAATACTGTCAGAGTGGAAGCTTAATAAAGATTTACTGACTCCTAGGGGTGGAGTTAGTTAAATTGACACATTTTCATAACACAGTTATAAACTTTAAAAAAAATGCATTTTCCTCAGCAACTGGTTTTCATTTTTCTCTTTATCCTAATTGTGTGTCTTGAAATAAGATCAAAAGAAGAAAAACAATTTATCAAAAAATTACTGAGCTCAAAATATGCACTAGGTCCAGAACATACAATGGTGAAAAAAGGCGAAATGTCTTAATGTAGGGGCTCCCAGCTAATAAGGAGAGTGAGTTATGTAGGCTAATGACCCGTGATGCTAGTTATCAAAGAGACTGGTGCCAAGAAGACTGATAATCATCACACATCAGCTAAAGTAAACCCAAACTGAAAACAGCCCAAACTTTCCATCACAAGGGGATAATTTTATAAATTGTCTTAAGTGCACTTACCCCCTATGGAGTATTATTCACACAGTAAGTATAAACATGGAGCTTATATGACAACCTGGAAACATTAAAAACAAAGTACAAAATAGTATGGTTATATAAAATTATGACTATGAAAATGTAAATGTGTATGACTGTATAAAAGACTTGGAGACAACACAGAGAAATGATGACAGTTTATTGCTAGAAAAATAGAGGAGTTTATTTTTCAGTTTCCTTTAGGCTGTTATAAATGGTTATGTAATAAATTTATAGGGAAAAGTTAGGACTATTTATTCAGTTTTCTCGTTATTCAGCAACAATAGCAACAACAACAAAATATTCTAAAATTGCTCCCTTATCTGTTCTTGGGATTTAATTCTATTCTTTAACTTACAGCTGTGGTTTTTGCTCTGAATGCCTGGGAACACTGTCATTCTGCGTTAGTCTTTATTCCTCATTAGTTCTTGTTGGCTTTGCTTCCTGGGAGCAACTGTTCTTTGGGGGCTACGGAAAGAAATATGTCAGTGGTCCAGTAGATTTTAGTTAGAATAATGGCTGCCTTTGATCCTTGCTAATGTGTGGTGTTTTTTAAAAATTTTATTTTTTATTGCTCTGCAATAGCACATCTTTATGTAGGAGTCTCAAATGCTTCAAATGCTTTATCCAAACAGAAAAAAATTTATCCTCATTTAAAATCTCTTTCTCCTGGATACTCTATTTGTGCAGAATTCTCCACATTGTGCAAGTTCCAACATTTTTCTCAAAATGTAATATCAGTGACCAATTTCTGTAGATTTTGACATCACCTATAAACATATTATTCCAGCTTTTTATCAACACCCACCTTGTCTTGTTAACAGTGCTTTACTGTTTTGCTCAACCTACTTTTTCTGCTCTAATTGTACTTACACACTGCTACTACATCCTTTGGATGGGGACCAACTAAAACCACATCTCTGCTCAAAAACCTCTAAAAGACTCCCTATGCATTACTGAAGTACAAATTCAGTAGCTCAAACTCCTACCCAGTTTTGTAGCATTATTTTTCAGGACTATCCTTCTCTTACCCTGTAAACCAAACTGGCTGACTTCCTGTTCCTGGATCCCATAACTGACTCTACTATCTACATCTTTCTTCATGTGTTTATTTTTTCCCCTTTACTTGGAATGCTCTCCCATTCTGGGCCTAATCAAATTTCTACCTATCATTGAAGAAATGTTTAAACAATTACCCATCTTATCATTTTTTTTTGTTGTTATTCCAAGTAGATTTGATCTCTTTTCTTTCAGGACAAATCGAACTCTACACATGTCCATTTTTGCAACACCTAATGTTTTATTTTTCTCTAAATAGTGATTAGACTGGTCACACTGTGAGCACAGGTATAACACCTTTTCCATCCTGATATCCACCTGCAACACTTAGCACAGAGCCATAGCTTGGTTTTTCTCTTGAATTAAAGGAGGACACCAAAATTGTTGAAAATAATTTATAGTATTAGAGGGTATAAATTTTTATTTCCTGTTTAACTGTTTTTTTACGTTTCAGAGAAAAGATACAAATGGATCCTACAGAAGGAAGGAAAGGAAAGAAAGATGAATGAGAGAGGGTACATCCTTCTAAGATGTAAGTTAAACTTTAATAAATTTACAAACTAGGAAGAGATTCACAGATATAGAAAACAAACTTACAGTTATGGGGAGAAGGGGAAGTGAGAGATAAATTGGGAGTTTGGGATTGGCAGATACAAACTACTATCTATAGAATAGATAAACAACTAGGTCCTACTCTATAGCAGAGGGAACTATATTAAGTGACTGGCAGTAACCCATAATGAAAAAGAATATGTACGTGTATATATATATCTATGTGTGTCTGTGTGTATGTGTATATGTATGTGTGTGTGTGTGTGTGTGTGTGTGTGTATAGATATATATGTTTAACTGAGTCACTATGCTCTGCACCAGAAACTAATACAACATTGTAAATCAACTATATTTCAATTAAAAAAGGGGGAAAAAAAGAAAGAGTTATAGCTTTCCATGTGTGCATGTGTGTGTGCACCCCAAATTAAGCAGCTTGGATGTGTCAATTGAAGAAATATATTAGTGAAATATGGTGCTTTATTTTATCTTCTATCTGAATATTTTGATTAATTCATTTAAAATTATTTTCTTAAGAGACCTCATTGTATTTTATTACAGACATCAATTTCATAGCCAGTACTCCTGCTAAGGTATATAGTTACTTGTGAAAAAAAAAAAAGTCAGTTGTGCATGGAAAATAGCACAGTTGGGCAAGCCTGGGTAAGTTTTCATGTCAGTGGGCCCAATTCACATTCTGATTCTACCCCCTAATGTCCATTCCAAACAAAATTTTATACACAAGTGTGTTAGCATTCACTGAATTTATTTTTCCTTAGCGTTCAATAACTTTGCTGACTGGTGAGCATGATGTCATAATTAAACCAGCTCTGCCCAAGGAGCAAGAGCACTAAATTAAGTAGTCATGCTGTGTTTGTAATAGGACTGGACCTGCCAAGACTGAGGATACGATCATCCAGCAGTGATGACGTACACAGTCTTACCTAGACAAAACTGAAGGATTGTTTCTTGATGATGATAGTGATGACATCAAAGGATTCTTAAAGAATGCATTTTTAATAACATCTTGTATTTTCTACAGAATATCATTATAGATGGTAAATGACAGCTTGGAAAGTTACTGAAACACCAGGATGACTGTGAAAGTTAGTGTGTATCACAATGAAGGGGATAAAGTAGTCTCTCTGCATTGGAAGAATTTAAGTGAGCACTCACTATGTCTTATTCTGAGGATCCAAGAAAAAGACATAACCCTACTTTAATGAGCAGAGAAATTTTATGTAAACTCTTGCTATCCTAGGATAACAGTAATTTCTCTTGAAATATAGTCCCACTGTGTATTCCCAGTAAAAGCTGAATAAGGATTATTTGATTGATTTTTTAGAAGACTTTTTCCTAGCAGTTTTAGGTTCACAGCAAAATAGAGAGGAAGATACAGAGAGTTCCCCAAAACTTATTGGCTCACACTTGCATAACCTCCTTTAGTATCAATATCCCTCACTAGTATTATAGACATCAAATACTAAAGGAAGGGAAAGTTTTGCTCTGAAATGAAACATTAGAGAATTTTTTTTATTTAAACAGAGTTGATTTATAATGTTGCATTTGTTTCAGGTGTACAGCAGAGTGATTCAGTTTAGATATATATATATTTATAATTATATATATATATATATTAAATATATATATAAATTATATATATATTCTTTTTCAGATTATTTTCCATTATAGGTTATTACAAGATAGTGAATATAGTTCCCTGTGCTACATAGTAGGTCCTTATTATTTATTTATTTTATATATAATAGTGTGTATCTGTTAATCCCAAACTCCTAATTTATCCTTCCCCCTCCTCTTCCCTTTCTGGTAACCATAAATTTATTTTCTACATCTGTAAGTCTGTGTCTGTTTTGTAAATAAGTTCATTTGTATCATTTTTTAGGTTCAACATATAAGTGATATCATGTGATATTTGTCTTTCTGTGTCCAACTTATTTCACTTAGTATTACAATCTCTGGGTCCATCCATGTTGCTGAAAATGGCATTATTTCTTTTTTTTTTCTATGGCTGAGTAATATTCCATTTATATCACATCTTCTTTATCCAGTCATCTGTCAGTGGATATTTAGGTTGCTTCCATGTCTTGGCTATCATAAATAGTGCTGTTATGAACATTGGGGGTGCACATTTCGAATTAGAGTTTTCCTCTTTTTCAGATATATGCCCATGAGTAGGGATTGCTGGATCATATGGTAAGTCTGTTTTTAGTTTTTTAAAGAACCTCCATACCGTTCTCCATAGTGGCTGCACCAATTTACATTCCCACCAAGAGGATAGGAGGGTTCCCTTTTCTCCACATCCTCTCCAGCATTTATTATTTGTAGACTTTTTAATGATAGCCATTCTGACTGGTATGGGGTGATACCTTATGGTAGTTTTCATTTGCATTTCTCTAATAATTAGGAATGTTGAGTATCTTTTCATGTGCTTATTAATCATCTGTCTTCTTTGGAGAAATGTCTGTTTAGGTGTTCTGTGCAGTTTTTGATTTTTTTTTTATATTAAGCTATATGAGCTGTTTGTGTATTTTGGAAATCAATCCCTTGTCAGTCGCATCAATAAGGGTTTTTAAAGTATGAATTTGCTCTGTGTTTTTTAACAATCTAAAAAATTACTAACATTTCATTCAAGGGCTTTGTCTGAATATTTCAGTTCTACTCTGCATAGAAATGAGAAACAGCATTAAATAAACATGAAATCAGGTTTGTAATGCAGGTAACAAATTTGGAAGAGTGCTGAAACATTGTGTTTGAGAAGAATTCAGGCTGCAGCTAAAAGAAATTAAGTCAGTATACAAAAATAATTTAATCATTTAAGACTGTCTCTTTTCCTGGCCACCAAAATGATGAAGGGCAAAAAGAATTACCCATTGAAATTGTCCTACAATTTAAAATATGTAAATATGTACAAAAATAATACAAGATAGAACATAACATGGTTCATAAAAATCAACATAAAATGCTTCACAGTTTCAGGGGATAGTAGATTGATTTTTTAAAGACTTCATGTATATTAACTTTCAACAGAGAAAAATAGATGTCATGTAATCCTCAAGCAGGATTTAACATTTGATCTGTATTTTAAAAGTTTATGATGACCATGTGAGCAAATATGCAACATCAGGAAATATAAGACATAGGGGAAATGAATTCAACATACCTTAGAGTATTGGATGCATCAGGGAATTGCTGGGAAGAAGAGAGTTTGGAAGTAGGTTGTGGAAGGCACTGAATAGCAAACTATGGGGTGTGTACTTAATTAAGGAGATAATGGGAGTTATTAAGATTTGCTTTATGGCCTATTTACCTGGAAATAATTTTAAAAATCATCATATATGTTTCCTATGAGAGGAAATATTTTAAAAGTTCTATGTGCTCTGCTATTGATGTATTTAAATGACTTTAAAAAGTGTTTGTTTTTCTTGTCCAGAATAGGACTTGATAAAATCATGGAGTTTTGTTTTAATTTTCAAGTAACTCAATCTCTTCTGTCAGCACATTTTCCTCTCTCTGGTAACTTTCCACCTATTGCCAATTCCCACAAGCCACTCTGATCATTTTAGTAACCTATGCCAATCAGAAGCTCTCTCTCTAACCACTCTTTGCAACTAAAGGGTTCTGACATCTGTGCCATCTACTTTCAAAAAACTATACTTTTTAGTGTAAGTAGGGTTTGTAATTCAAAGGTTGTAAATATGTTCATGTGCCAAGTGAATAATGCAAATGAGCAAAATGAACTAGATTCATTGGATCTCCTAGGACAGATTGGCAGTTTTTGTGTGTGTGTGTGTGTGTTTTTGTTTTGTTTTGGGGGGAGGAGATAATTAAGTTTATTTATTTATTTATTTATTTATTTATTTATTTATTTATTTTATTGGTGGTACTGGGGATTGAACCCACGACCTTGTGCATGCTAGGCACTCACTCTATCACTGAGCTATACCCTCCCCCCAAGATCAGCAGTTCTTTTGCTAGCTGCAACATAATATCACCTTGGAGCTTTGAAACGTTCCTAAGATTTGAATGTGAACTACTATAAATCAGGATTCTCAAATGTATGTGCACAGAAGACTCACTGGGGAGATTTTGTGTGTTTTTTGTTGTTGTTATTGGTTTGTTATTGAATATTCCCAATCATTGGCAGGGAATAATAAATAAAAATAAGAGCTATGTGGATCCCAGAAACCTTTATTTTTAACAAAAACACTCCTCGTCCACCCCACCCCACCACACACACACACTAAGAGGCGGGTGGTTTGTGGGCCACAATTTGAGACATATAGATGAACAAATCTCTTCTAGTGTAACAAGCATCAGTGATTCTGCTTCTTCTTCCAAGATATTTTACATTTTAAAAAATGAAAGCCTTAACTAGGCTTCCTAACTATGGGTTTTCTGGTGAAAATCGTAGACTTGGTCATTTTTTTTTATAAGTAGATGGGAGTTATCCCTGCAGCCTTTATCCATTATATAACTACTATATACTTGGCTAGTTATGAAATTCATCACAAAGCTGATGGGGGATCCCATCATTTATACCTTCACCATAAGAATCATTATTTATTAATAGACTAGTGACTTGAGAAACAAAATCCAGTTTGGAGTGATGATGGTACTTTCAACACAACAGTTACATTTGTCCTTTTGTCTTGTTTTGTATAATGCCCAGCACAGCACTATAGTTTGGTGGTCTTTAATTTAATGACAAATATATTTAGAAAGAGAAGCCACAAGACATTTGGAGCTTCTTACTTAGTACATATCTGCATATTACTGGGCATTTTGCTGCTTAAGTCACAGAGGTCCCTTTATGTCATGATAATCCTTAAAATTTGTATTATTTTGACACAACATTGTAAAATGATTATAAATCAATTAAAAAATGTTTAAAAAATTTGTATTATTTTAATTTTAGATGAAAGGAAATTCATGTGCAAAGAGATTGAGCAATGTGCCCAAGGTCATCTGTTTGGTGTTAGTTGTCTATACATAACACTCTTCTTCAAAAATAGATGCTTAAAAATTACTTCTAGACTTCTGTAGGAGCAGGAATCTGGAAACAGCTACAGTTTATTTGTGTGGTTCTGGCTCTGAGTTTTTCCCAAAGCTACAATCAAGGTGTCAAGTAGTTTGCAATTATTTTAAGCTTGGCTGGGTCTGGAGGATCCACTTCCCGGCTCACATCATGGCTGTTGGCAGGAGATTTAATTTCCTTGGCATGTGTTTCTGTTGAAATGGCTTTTGCTCAAACATGAGATCCAAGGAAGAGAGAGCAAACCCAAGATAAAAATTCAGTTTTTCATGACCCAATCTTGAGGGGGAACGTGACATCTTTTCTCACATATTCTATTCAGTACAAGAGAGTCCAATCCATATTCAAGAGGAGGGGATTTAAAGATTCACCTCTTTTTAAAATTTTTAATGTTTTATTTATTTATTTTGTAGGAGAGTAATTAGTTTTTTTTTTTTTTTCCTTTTAACTGAGGATTGAACCCAGGATCTCCTGCGTGCCAAGCAACGAACTCTTACCACTGAACCATACCCTCCCTCCAAGGTTCACCTCTTAAAGAGAAGAATATCAAAGAATGTGTGGGTATATGTCAAAAGGATTAAATTATTAACAGCAGGAGCTAACATAACTTAATATCATATTATGTATTGGGGATGGATTGTCAAAAAAAAGTCTCACTGTTCCTTGTAAGATAATATCAAAATGATAAAAATCTAACAGTGTTCTTATTATTTGGGAGAATAGAAGCATTTCATGAGTTACTAATTAGAGATGGACACAATTCATTTGTTCAGCATAATTGGGTAGGAGTTATGTATCATTAATAGTGCTGAGTTCTGGGGATACAGTTTAACAGAGGAGATAAATGTAAAAATAATTGAATGGAGTAGGTAATAGCAGTATTATGACAAAGAAGGTCAAAGTGCATGTGGGGGCACAGAAGAATTGGCCAATTTTATAGGATGGGGAGAATTGGAGGAGGGACTAGGAAAGGCATTCTAGGGGAAGTAACCCTTAAAAGAAGTATTAAACTATGAGAAATTGTCTGCAGAATACACTTTAGTATAAATGCACTCTCAGGAAGGAAGGGGGAAGCTTCCAAACAAGGAAATGGCTTTCTAGAGAGACGACACAGCTTAGGGAGAAATCCCAGAGAAATCAGAAAGAAAGAAAATGGTCTGCCAGGTCCGGGGAACTCCTGGAGACGTGTTAAGGTTGTAGATTGCAGGGAACAGGGGAATGAGGCCCTAAAAAAGAGAAAGTGAGAAGGAGAGGGAAATAGATGTGATACCTTCTTCCCAATGAAGAGCTGGGCTTTTATTCTAGACCACTGTTTTCCATTTTAGTAAGATATATCCCACCATCAAATTTTTGCTAAGTCTTTGTACTGTCTGTACTATTATTTATGCAGTATTTTAAACTGTAGTCTCGATTCTTACCTAAATATGTTTATTTTAAAATGAAACATTTTGAGTTGGATATGCTAATTTTATTTCTTTTTTATGATGCACATTAAATACAAAACTTGTATTGACAACTGAATAGGATGCAGAAGGGGCTTTGGAAGCTTATAAGCAGATGAGCAGTATGATAAGATTTGTGTTCCATAGAGATCACTTCAAGAGCTGTGGGGAAGGGGTGTAGGAGGGGTGCACACAGGACACAACTTTCTGATTGCACGTGCCTTGAACTGGGCCCTGACTAAGTGTTTTCTGAGGCAGAGTCCTCCTTTAACAAATCTCTGCCTTCTGCATAACAGTCCCAAGCTAAGCAGCACAGAGTACGAGTCTTCTTAAACCCGGGAACCCTGTTGTTCCCTCCTATGTGTTCCCAATAGAAATAAGCTAATTCTGTTGTCTTCTTCTAGCCCCCAGAGAGCAAGTGGAAAACCTGTTGGGAGTTATGAAAACTACTGCTTCTTGGTTTGTCTCAGTTAATCCAGAATACTCCGATTAGTGATAGATACTTGCAAGTGTGTTGCCTTCTTTCAAAACATTATGATTGTTATTGGTTATTAGCTTCATCTCAAAGAAAGTTTGCTTAGTGATATTAACATTTAAGATATCTGAGGTATGGAGAAGGTTCCTAGGTTGGTATCAAAGACATGCCTAGTCTTAGATGTATTCATGGGTTCCACATATTGTCTGTAACTTCTGGAACCCTGGCAGAGCAATTTAGAACATGATCTTACCTGTGGTTATCTTTAATAGCTGGAAAAAGCTTTAAATGGATCAACAAAGGCTTAAGGGAATATCAAATTTTCAGTTTTGCGTATGTTGAAATTACTCTGAAATAGAAGGATAGTCTCAGCAATATTGCTTAAATGACAACAGTGAAGTGACACAGAGAAAGAAAAGAGCGTACCTGCCCCAACCCATTCTCCTCCACTTTGTGAATGAGCCTCAGATTGTTCAATAGTGTAGCAAGAGTTAAAGTAATTATGCAATCCTTTTTAATTTGGGAATTGAGCTTTGATGTTTGATTTAAATGGGTTTTGCAATGTTTTCAACTCTGAGAAGTAAAAACATTTCTTACTTTTTTTTTTTTTTTTTTTTTTTGGTACTGAAGAAATGAAAAGCAGCAATGGCTTTTAATTAGCACTGGGACCTCACGCTCAGTTTCCTATGTTATACTTGCTGATTCATTTCTTACCAGGGGGAGTTTATTTAACAGCATGGCATTGTCTAGAAAGACTGAGAGGAGAGAATGAGCAGAAAATGAGTCCTAGAGCAGAGGAGAGAAACTACTGCCAGCTTCTTCAAATTGAAACTGAATTTGGCAATAATTTATGAAAATCCTGTTTGCTATTACTCCGTCTTTGTTGTGTGGCATTTACAGGCTAAGACGAATTGTTGGCAGATATTTGACTTTTTAAAAAAATCTCTAAGCCATTCATTTCCTGCTCTATTGGCTACAGAGACCACATACCATTGTCCTCTGGCTAAAATGCATCAGTGCATCAAGTCATCTGGAAAGATTGGCTTATTACACAGCATTCTCACTTCCACAGTATTTTTCAAGAAGAGGCAACCTTGTCTTCAGAGACTGCAGGCGTGATGGATAGTTTTAAGGTCCCTAGATGAAGTGGCTGCTTTTTCCATCAAGTATCACTCTTCACATCTACCCTCCTGTAACATACGGATTTAGCGCATGCAGTGATGTGATTGTGTTCTTATGATCTTAGAAATCTTATCGATAGCTTAAAAATAGTACTCATATTCATTTGGGGGAATAAAAGCATGGCAAACTGTAGGCAAGTTTAAGGTAATTGTGCAAAGTGCAAATGTACACTCATAGATTAATCTGATCCATTATTCCTTGACTCACTTAACCAAGATACTCATTGGCTTCCTCCTCTGTGTCTTGAATGTTACTTAGTTTATCCAAGTATTATACGTGATATCATCATGTACTTTATTTGCTTCTGTAAGACTTTATGTGTTCAACTACCTATATAAGGTTTTTCTACTCAAAGTAGATTGAAGAAATTTGAAAACATGAGCCATAAGAATCTGTGTATTCACTTCAGTACCTACCAATAAATGCTTTTGCCCTTGCAGACACTCAATAATATTTGTTGAATAAAATTGCATTTTCAACCCAGAGACATCAGAGATGAGCTCTTTCACATTACAAATGAGGAAATCAAGGTTCAGAAAAGTGTGACCTTTCTGCAGTCACTGGGGCAGTTGGTGAAGAATCCTTATTAGAACTGACATGAACTGCTCCTCCCCAGTCTAACACACTGTTGGTTCTTAACTTGGTTCAGAGTCATTGCTATCATTTAGCATCTTATTTTCCACTTTGAAATCTCCTTCTTCCTATTATCTTCCAATTTATGACTTTTTCTTAATAGTTACACAATATTAAAGCAGTAATTTTTGATACATGTATAAAAGGTGATATTGTTAAATACTGATTTTATATGCAAAAGTACTCTAAGCAGTAGAATACCTAATTCCAGTTTTTCCCTTTGAAATAAATTGTGCTTGTTTTTAACTGCAGATCCCATCCATCTTGCAAATAGATGAACAGAGAGAACTACAGAGTTTTTTGTTTTGTTTTATTGTGTTTTGTTTTTTAACGTGTCAGGGATAGTTCTTGCTGTCATAACATCTGGTTGCCCAATTATGCATTCTATATAATTACGCTAAGTTTTTTAAATGTGCTAGGAAAAGGTCATAGTAATTCTAACTGATCTCTCTTGCAATGTAGAGCAAAGTGATTGAATCCAATAATGGAGTTAGGACAATAGGCAGGAAGCACAGAATCAAACCCCAATAGATGCCAATAATAACTGTAAACCAGTCCATCTACTTTATCTTTAAAAGCTATTAATTCAGTCCCAGGGCCCCTTGACACAGACCCTTCTAATTACAAGTGTTATTTTGTTTAAAAAATTTTCTGTTGGACAAAATGCACCAGACAATTGAATAGATTTTATTCAGGCTATTGCAATAGAGAGAGCCTGCCAGTCCGAGGTGGGAGTGTGTCAGCTGAGTGGTTTGCCTTAAACTTTCGTAGGGACAGGTAACAAATGGTAGGTGTAGTGATTAAAGTTGTGATTGTTTTACAATCAGAGGACATCTCATTCATTTAACTAAATAGGACATGTTTATCTCTGCATTAGCCAGTTTCAAGGGGGCCGAGTTCTCATTTTAGTTAATTGCTCATGAGACAAAGAATAGGGAATTAGCTGGGGTGAAACGGGAGGGTCTGTGCCTGACCTTATCAGCAAGTTCAGGCGAAAGGGGAAGGTCTGTGTTCAGCCTTGTCATTTCTTAATGGGATGTTTGTGTTGAAGACAGAGCCATGAATCAGAACGGAAACCTTCCAGCCTTCTTGGGTAAAGTTGACCTCGAGGAAGACTTACTATTCTTCTACTCCCTTCCAACCTTTCTTAAGACATTGATATCAGATTAGCCCATCTGATCATCTTAAGAAACCTGTGTTGGCTTCTTGTGGTTGTTATAACAGATTGCCACAGATTTGGTGGCTTAAAACAACAGAAATTCATTCTCTCATAATGTTGGAAGCCAGTTTCTGAAATCAGTATCACTGGGCCAAAAGCAAGGTGCTTCAGGTTTAACCTCCCTCTGAAGGCTCTAAGGGACAATCAGTTCCTTGCCTTTTCCAGCTTCTCATGGCTTTCTCCATTCCTTGGCTTGTGGCCTCATCTCTTCAGTCTTCAAGACCAGCATCTTTAAATTATTCTCTGCCTTCTGTGTGTGTGTATGTGTGTGTGTGTGAGTGCGTCTGCATGTTAAACCCTCTTTTGCCTCATGCAACATAATGACTGTTAATTGGAGAGGGAGGCTGAACTTAAAGGCTGTCAAATATCTAATATTTTAAACATCTTTGCTTGTATCACTTAAAATAATAAAAGTTACATATTGTTATCCTGATTTTTACTCATGATAAAAACTGAAATCCAAAGCAGTTAAGCAAATTGTCTAAGATCATACAGCGAGAAAGCAGCAGGCCTGAAAGTTGACCATTAATTATGATCATTATGCTGCATGAGCATATGACTTCATCTTATTTGAACAAAGAACAGTGGGATCTGAAAATCTCCTGTTCTTTAAGAAAGTTAATTGAGAGTTCAGTTTAACACAAGATGTAGGAGAACTCTGTTTCCAGGCATTGTTCCAGTTGAGGAATTATATCTAGGAAAACGTATGAACTTGTGCATTGCCCTTTACGTCAGCTCTATAAAAATAGAAAATTGCTTTATACCTGGCCATACCTTTTAAGAAAGTGATAGGTCAGCCATGTTCTCATTTAAAAGGGAACAAAATAGATGAAATGATATGTAAGAAGACATTTGTGTTATTTCAAACCAATTGAAATGCCAAAACAAATAGGAAGAAAGAAGGAGAGGGAGAAGAGAGAAGGAGGCAGAGGTGGAGGGAGGCTAATGTCAGCATTATCAAATATCTGATCTTTTAAACATCTTTGCTTATATCACTAGAAACAATATGTAACTTTTGTTGTTTTAAAAGCATGGATGGAAAAGAGCAGTTAGATAGCAGGACAAGATGAATAGGAGGTCTCCTATGCTATATATGGTGTTATGGGCAGCGTGTGGGTGGCTGTGTACCCTCAAAATTCGTGTATTGAAGTCCCAATTCCATGGACTTCAGTATATGGTCTTTAAAGAGCTATTTAAGGTTACGTGAGGTTATTAAGGTCGCCCTTAGTCCTTATAAAAGAGGGAATTAGGACGCAGACATGCAAAGAAAACCATGTGAAAACAGAGCCAATGGGGGAGGCTTCAAAAGAAACAAACCTTTTTTGATCTTTTGACATCCAGATTCTGAAACTGTGAGAACACAAATGTCCTTTGTTTAGCCTCCCAGTCTGTGGTTCTTTGTTATGGTGGCCCTAAGAAATTAATACAAATGGTTTAACTTTAATCAAGTAACAACTTGACATATCATTTTCTTTTTTTTTCCAGCTTTACTGAGATATAATTGACAAATAAAATGGTAAGATATTTAAAGTGTACAATGTGATGATTTGATATGCATATACATTTTGAAAAGATTTGGCCCCCATTGAGTTAATATACCCATCACCTCACATATTTATCTCTTCTTTCTTTTTTTGTGAGATCCTTTAAATTCTATTCTCTTAACAAATTTCAGTTATACATGACAGTGTTACCAACTATAGTCACCAAGTTAGACATTAGATCCTCAGACCTTATTCATCTTATAGAAAAGTCCTGCATTTGAAATTAGTCCTCTTCTTTTTTTTTTCTTTTTTTCATATGAAGGTGGGAGATGACTCACCTTCTAGCTCTGTATATCCCTCGGTAGATGGCAGCCTTTTCCATAGTGGATTTTTGTAAAGTGTTTTCCAAACCTCTGGAGCAGGGAAGCAGAGAGGAGAAGCTCTGGGATCGGATAAGGAGAGATTAATAATGTTACTGAATGAATCACATTTAAACTATCCTTGCAGGGAATTCTTCACATCAGAAGAGAAATTACCTCAAAGTCCACTGAGGAATTTTGAGTTCTAGTGCTTCTTTTCAGTTTAGGCGGTTTTTTTTGTTGTTGTTTATTATTTAAATATTGGGACTATTAGTAATGATTATAACTGTTTTATTTTGTTGTATGAGTTATACTATAAGGAGCAAAAATATAAGCAGAAAGTGGTATTTTCTTCTCATTCTCTATGCTTATACTTGAAGAAAATCCAGAATCCTGGATGTTAAGAACATAGTGATAGTAGTACTTACCAAAAATATAACTTGACTATGTCAAACAACCTCAAATAAACTACACAGACAGTAGTGCTGGCCTCACAGATGATCTTACTTATAGTGTGAAAGTGGAGCACAGGGGTCACTGGGAGGAACAAGTGTGTATGTACGTGTCTGTTAGCTTGGTAGGGTCGACAGTAGAGAGTGAATGTATAGATATATAGGGAAGAAAAACAAGTTGTGCTTTCTTCTGTAAAGAACACAGGAATCTTTCCACTTAAGCACCTTCCTCTGTTTGGAACCCTGGGGGCTGCCATTACTAAGGATATTGGAGATGGATAAAGCCTTGTATTGTGGGAAGGTGTTTCTGAGAAAAGCACTTGTGTCATTGAAGAATCGCTGGCATCTTCCAGAGTCTTAGAACAAATCTCTACACTACATGAATTCTGTGATTTAGGGCTTATTCATGATCCATAATTAACTTTTGTCTCTGGAATTTGTGAGTCAGTATATTGGCCTAAAAGTGTTGTAAAACCATATGGTTTGGGGATATATCCACTAGTATATAGAGAGTATTTATTCTTCAAAATTCCCTGTCAGTAGGCATTACAAATGATGGGGAACACAGGTTTTTTGCATGTCTTTTTGCAATTGATACTATCAGCAGAAAGCACTCTAATGTAGTTCTCGATACATCAGAATAAGATGGCCACTCGGCTTTTTTGCTATTTTTATACCTTTGCCAATAACCCACTTAATAAATGCCCAGTTCATAAGAGTGTCGATTCAAAGTTGAAATAATTGCTCCTTTCAGTACACAAGGAAATAGCAGATTCTGGATTCTTAAAATGGTCTTAAAAATAAAATTAAATCATGCATTCAAGCACTTATTTTTCTTTCATATGTATCTATTTCAAACTGGAGGAAAGTATGCAATTTTACATTTGCATTTAGCTTTTGTTCAGAGTTACCATTTAAGAAGTACTGAGGGAGACAAGGTGGTCCAGGGAAAAGAATATTGACATTTGAGTCAGAACTGTTCTTGGTAAGTTATATAATTTCTGTAGACATCAGTGCTTTTGTTTTTAAAATGAAAATACCACCTATTTCTTAGGGCTTTTGCAAGAATTACTGATGATATTTCTAAAAAATGTCTAATTATAAGATACCATAGACAATTTAAAGAAAATGTGTTTTTTTTCCAGTATATATTCTTTATAAAGTAAAATAGGTACTTTGCATACATTTCTGTGCCCAGTGAGAAGGAAAGGGATAACAAAAGGAATGCAATCCATGTTCTCCTATTCCTGTGGGAAGCCCAGGAAACAAATGTAACCTGGTCAAATCTTCTTGCAAACATGGGAATAATAGCTCTGACAAAACTCTAATGGTATTTACTACCGTGGGAGTCCTTCAGCGTGATTTACCTGATCTGTCTAAGTGTGGAGTAAATAAGTCTGAATCTATGAATCTATGAGGCATTGCTTACTTTTGCTTAAAACATGCATTTACTAGAGACTGCTTATGTTCAGTGAATGCAGTGAGTACCCTGATGCAAAAGAAAGGAGCTGGACAGAATTAGAAGACCTTCCCCCTGTTAAATGGTGACTTTGTTCTTTAATTACAGTAACACTTGATAGTGAGCAAAATCTTTGATTCTTGTGTATCTTATTTGACAATCTAGTTTTTTTTTTTTTTCTCACACAGATAGAAACAAGTGGTTTTAAACAGCAGTGGTCACTCAAGCTAAGAAACCTTGAAGTTTCCTTTGGTACTGTCTCTCTCATCCCCATATCTAAGCAGTGATCACAGCTAATAAATTTTAGTTCTAAATATGTCTTGAATGTGTTTGTTTCTCTCCAGTGCCACCACTGTCACCTCGGGTTAAGCCACCATCATCTCTTCTGAGTTTCTTGTAATAGCCTCTTACCATGTCTCTCTGTTCCCATAGTCATCCTCCTTCAATCCACTCTCCACAGCATAGATTCTTTGTTTAGATGCCCTGAGAGTTTCTCATGGCTTTTCTGCTGAAGGTGAAAAATCTTTAACATTGCTTCACAGGCCCCCTTGCCTGCCCTGATTTCCCTGTCTGTGATCTAATCACAGCATTACTCATTTCTCAATTTTCTCAAGCTTCTTCTCGCCACAGGATCTTAATTAACATTGTTTTCCCTGCTCGGGTCATTGCTCCCAATGTACATCTCACATACTCCTTAAATTTCACTTTCTCACAGAAGACTCTTTGACTCTAGATTCTAGAATGGGAATTTATTATATAAGCTTGATGCTTCTTCGACTTCTGCAGATAACTTTCTAAAGTTGTAACTAACAAATTACTTTTTAAATGATTTGTCATATTTCTGTAGTCCTATCTCTACCTCAAGGTCCGTAAGGGCAGAAGTTATCTCTTTTATTTACTACTCGATCACAGTGAAAAAACAGCATCTAGCAAGTAGAAAGTGTTCCAAAAATAACTGAATTAGCAGAGCAAGTCATTCTCAAGTGATGAAAACATGATAAGTAGGTGTTATGTGCTACTAGATGTTTAAGATTGAATTAATCAGATTGTTTCCTCCCCCATCCCTGCTTTTCGTAAAGATACTATAGGAACAATCTATCTTTAAGGAGAAAACAGTTACTACAAAGGAATAGTCGGGCCATCTGTCAAGAATAACACATCGTTTTCAAATTCAGGCAACTTCCTTGAGGTACTTAGTGTTTAGAGAAAATATTGCTTGAGAATGAAGCAGGTAAAATATCTTCTCTCAATGCAAAGAATATCAAGTGTTTATAGAGAATAATGGGTGAATGTTCCCCACAGATACAGGATGAGGTGCAAGTTTGGGAATGAATGTAGGACAGACATTCTAGACTTCAGATTCTCACGGGGGCTGCACTTGTCAGGTAAGATAGGTGCTTTAAGAAGAAGGTTCATGTTATTGTTCAGTTTGCCTTCAGCACAGAGCTTTTCTTCAATTCTGTTTCTGTCCTGTACACATATAGAGTTTGTGTTTCCACGTCAATCTTCAGGCTGTCATATCAGCATGTCAGGCAGGGAGAAATCTGAAGAGACTGCCACACGGTCATTAGATCTCTTAGAGAAGAGGTGACTGTCTGTTGTCAAAGATGCTTCGGGCTTTTAACAAGCAACAAAGCAGAGCATTAACAGCTGCAAGCTAGACAGGGAAATCACTCATCTGATTCTAGGTTCTTTTTCATTTCCAGTAAGGATAAGTGGGTTTGCATTTTGACATACCATCCATGTCACTGGTAAAAAGGGCTCAGTGGGTTGGTAGGTCACCTTACTAAATACTGTATCTTTTAGGGATCCCTTGGTTCAGTGGCCTGATGTAGTCTTAACAGTTATACATGTCACTGAGCACTGACTCTTTCCCTCAGTAGTTTGGTGTATTGTGCAGTAGAGGTGATATATTTCGAGATTTAAAGCTCCGTAGAAGGCTTATGGTAATAGAATTGCAGCTACTACTGATTTTCTTATAGATAGATTCTCATTCTTGAAGAATGCTTTGAGGAATTTAAATTTTTGCAGAAGAGATGTCATGATTTTCATGGCAGAGCATGAGCTATTAAAATGTCTCCTAGTCTGTCAGCTTCACACACTTAAATTGTGTTTATTGCTCCATGTAGTGTGTGTGTGTGTGTGTGTGTGTGTGTGTGTGTGTGTGTGCTTCTAGGAGGTGGTGACATAATCTATATTATACTACTGTTTATGAGAGTAGTACAAAAAGTACTCGGAAAAAGTCAGAGTGAATAAATGCTACAGGAAGAGAAGTGTTTGGTTTTATGGTGGAAGGGTAAGGACAAAAAAGAGCGATAAGACAGAGTTTTATATTTATAGAAGGCATCTGGGCTAGGAATGCAAATGTCCTTGACAACAGCTGCCCTTAAAGACTGTAATGCGGTGGCTATGCACCAAGTCTGGTGTGGGGAGGGACGCTTTCTCCGACGATGCCTGCCAGGGAAAGCCTTTGTAATTCACTATGTAGTGCAAGCTTGAAAAGTTCCACGTAGGTTTTTTGGCCAAGAGCCATACTCCTCATTGCCTGTCTTTGAAGATAGGAGCATTAAATACCTGAAATACAATGGTGTCCTTTCGCCAGGACATTTCTACACGAAGAAAATGGAGAAAGAGAAATGAGCAGTGAAAGAATAGATAGATTCATTTTGCTGGATGGGTAATATCAGATGCCTGTAAGTCTCTTTTGAGTTTTGCTGAGTGCAAGTTCAGGGGGAAAAAGTAGATAATTGAAACTATGGATAGTTTTTCTGGTATGTGAAGGAAAGATTGTAAAACTTTTTTTTAAAGTTTTAATGTCATAGAATGACAGTGTTTAACAGGGATATTTGTTAAAAAGTTCATTTCTTGACTAAGAATTGTTGGGGGCTATTTAATTCTAACAGTCACCCGTGGCACTGACAATTGAAAAGGCAGTGAGTAGACAGACATTTTTTGAAGAGGCGAATGGCGCCTTCAAAGCTATGCTTTAGGAACTGGACATATTTAGAATAGTCTGGAGGGAAAGAAACAGGAACCACCGGGACCATTTAGGATGCCATGTATATAGTTCAAGTAAAGATGATATTGACCTGAAGTAGAACAGTTACAATGGAAATGGATAGTAGTACACAGGTACGGGTATATTTCAGAACTCAATGTATATTATAATTTAATTGCTACAAGAATGAAAGATAGAAAAAAAAAGGGAAGGGAGGCATCACAAAAAGAGGTCTGACTTTAGAAGGACTTGAGTTGTTTTCTTGAGTCTAACATTTAATAGGTGTATGACAATGAATAAGTCATATGTTTTTCTTAGTCTTAACTCCTCATCAGTAAAATTGAATGATTATAACAAAATGCTTCTAGATTTGTTGTGAAGTTTAAATGTACCATCAGAGAGGCTTAGTAGATGTTAGTGTGTGTGCGTGTCTGTGTGTGTGTGCACACGTGCTCAAGTCTGTGGTGTAATATAGCTACGGCTCTTTCAATAGGATTATTGTTTTTTTTTAAGGAAAGGTGATTAGATTTCTTATTTTATACACAATACAACAACCATAGAACAGTAGATTATGAAATTATACTCACCGTACATTTGACAGTTAGGTCACAAATGATGGGGCTCATATCTCCAAGAACAGATCTTCAAGGGCAATACGTTATACTTACTAGGGATGATTCTTGGTGTTAAATACACACTTTGTGCTTGCAAAAGTTTTCTGGCAACCTGAGTCGTCAGGTGTTCAATACTAAGCTAATATAAGTTGAAAATAGCCAATTACAGATGAAGATATAAAAATGAAGATGCATTAAAAATAAACATTGGGCATTGCATGCTGCCAACAAAACTATTTTGCCTATCAGCAAAATATGTTCTTCTATTAAGAAAATTGGCCTTTACAGATGCTGTGGATATTGTATTGATCAGCAGAACTGTAGGACTAATCCAACTAGGTAAATTAAAAATAAGTAATCATTTTGTATAAGCAAACATGACATGCATTTTCACATTGACCTCTATTGAGAATGTAACCTCTTCATAATATTATCTTTGCTGACAGCCCTGCTTTATTGGTGATAATGCTGTTCTACATGTGTAACAAAGCATTATGAACGTTGCTAACTGTTCCTCAAGTCTCCAGTCCCTTCATTTAGTGCCTCAAGTATGATTTAAATGTAATCATGAATGTTTATTCACACTGCCGTATAAATAAATGACTGATAACCAGTCAACATTCAGCTTCTCAGTACAGAACCAAGATTATAAAATAGTTGATTGTAAAGGTGAGACATGGGTGAAGATACAGATGAAACAAGAATGGCAGAACGTTGATAGCTGTTGAAGTGATGGATATTGTGTTGACTTTCTATAGATGTAAAATTTCTGATAAGAAAAAGTGAAAAAAAAAAGTATTAACTCTGGAATCAGATCTGTGTTTCACTTCTGGGTTTGTTAGTGACTAGCTCTATGACCTTGGACAAATTTTAGTCTTTCTAACCCTCAACATCTTTATCTGCGTAATGAGGATAATCCTTCATAAAGGGTTGCTATGAGAACAAAATAAATGTCTTTCTCATTCTAAGCATGGTTCAGAGCCACCGTTTTCCAATATGGTGTTTTTTGGTGTGAATTAGGAAAGGTTTCTTTTTTCAAGATGTCTTCCTGCTGTGTTTCAGGAAAATAAATTCTACATAAAATATATAGTACTGTGAAGTGAACAGTGCCTCTAAGGTTGTGCAGTACACCCCTGTATGACTCTATGCAGTGACACTCAGCTTCTGACACATACTAAAGGCAGAATGGACAATTGCTATAATCCCCCATCACTAAAGCCATAGAACAGTGATAAGAGGTTATGAACTTGAAATCAGATGAGCAAATGTATGGTAGAGAAGGGTGAGTCTCATTAGGGCGCAATACACCCCCACTCCTACCCTAACCTGATCAGTTTTCTACTTTTGTATGTATGTATTAAATGGCCTACTTAAATCATGTTTTTTTTTTAGGAAATTAGAACGGTATTTTCCAGTTTTGCCCATTGCTTTCTTTAACTGCCAGGAAACTGTGAGGCGGCTTTTCTGTGATGAACCCTGTAATCATGGCCTGTCCCCGGGAAGGGCTCTGGCAGCACCTCCCATGCTCTAGCTCATGTTCAATGTTTTCCCTTAGACCTTTGTCCCTGATAGTCCTACTTTGCATCATGTCTGCTTTGTAAGCTGCTTCAAATAGTTTTGATTTGGAGAAAATGGAATATGAATCCAAAATAAATACATTCATAAATACAAATTATATTTGAAATGGGAAATGGGTGAAGTTTCATATTTTCTGGAATTGCTGAGCAGAACACTTTGAGTTGTAGCACTGTCCTGAGAAGAATTCTAATGAGGCATGAAAACTCAAGCTTTATTCTGCGTTACTCCTGTACTTTCTGAAGTTAAGATTCAAGGACTGAAAAAGGGTTTCCCACTAAATATTTTGAAATGAATGACAATATCTTTAATATGATTATATATGTGCTTTGCAACTGCACCAACTAAAGGAACAACTATTAACAACACAAAATGTAAAGCATTTACTTTTTATTGATTTTTAGATACATTTGGAACATTAATTATTAACTGTTTTGTTAGCATTAATTTTAGGTGCAGTGACTTATCTCCATGAACAGATCATTATTATTTTTATTTACATTGTTATTAAATATCACCTACTAAAATTATTTTTAATTAATTTTGATGATTAATTCATTATTTCACATTTTGCCACCAAGTCTTTAATGTTACCTTCGGATTTCTGCAGTCTGTAAACAGAGTTCAAATCATTAATCACTTTGGTCTTAATGTCACTGATAAGGCTAGTTAGATACAATAATTACATTAGTAAATAAACTAGAACAGTGTATTTTTTAGCACAAAGAGTAAAGCACTACAAAATATGTCTATTTTGCTATACATATAACATGTATTCAATCTAATCAAATAGCATTAAACTATTATTTAGAAACAATGACTATGTAGCTAAGAAATTTACATGCATTGTTGCTCATTTAATCCTAACAACGTCCCCATGAGATAGAGATCATTGCTGTCTTCAATTTACAAATGATAATCAAGGCAAAAACTCAACAAATAGCTCCCCTAGACTAGTAAGTGGCAGAGCCTGGATTCCAGATCCAGC
The DNA here is from genome assembly GCF_048773025.1 of Camelus bactrianus. Lineage (NCBI taxonomy): Eukaryota > Metazoa > Chordata > Mammalia > Artiodactyla > Camelidae > Camelus > Camelus bactrianus. Next base: position 30,321,789 of record NC_133548.1, read on the forward strand.
CTTTACCATCAAATCCTCTGCTCCTAACATCGCACTGTGTTGCCCAGTAAGCAACTTGCCGTTAACATGGAAAACCATCTGCAAACTTATGTAAGTGGTGCCAGAATCTTTGGGACATCATGGCTTTTCTGTCTTCCACGGCAGAGAGCTGTTTAATGTTAATAATATTATCATTGTGTCTCTATAAATGAGAAAAAACAAAAACTTTAAAGACAAAATTAACTCAAGTCTTTTCTCTTTAACCAAGTTAGTTAAATCAGTCTCAAGTCAGAATAATAATGAGTGAGAATGAGGACAAGGCTTAGAGGCTTATCTAACCTGTCGTATTTCACAGGGGTACCTCAGCTTTTTATTATGTTTCCCCTGTGCCTCCATTCACTGGCAATAGAGTAAGGTGCCTGGACCTCAGAAGGGGAGGAGGAGAAAAAAGAACACGTGCAGGGTTTAGAAGCCCCACAAGTCACCAAGATGCCTGTTGAGCTTCACTGTTCATATTCTTATTTGCTCAGTCGTGTAATAAAAGGCAGAACCAAAGTGGAGGAAAGTTGGTATAGCAGTGGTCCTCAAGGAATGCACTGACCTGTCTCTGGAGTCACAGGAATGCTGATGCCATTGATGGGCAGTAATTTAAATATATATCTTTCATATGCAGAAGAAATTGTTTAACTTGACATTTAAAATCAGTGTAAAGGACCATGAGAATAGCCAAATCCGCATTTTTAGAACTACAGTCAATGAAAGCATGCATTTTACATATACTCCTCCTGAGAGAATTGTATAAAATGTTTCCTCACAAGGGAAATGGTGAAATTCATATGGAAATACGGCAAAGGCAAATAGCTAGGAGGTGACAGCATCCAGATTCTTTTGTCTAAAACTTGTCCATTAATTTTATGATTCTTGCATCATTTCTCGTTGAAGTGGCTATCTTTTGTACCTTCAACTCATTATCTTAATCTCTGTGTCTACAATAGCTCACTAGGTATATTCTTGTTCTACTTACTCTAGCTCATGTGAGATATTGTATAGCTTTGTGTAAGTCTGGAACTTAAAAGAGTTTTCTTTAAAAATGCCCATAGGAGGTGCGTGGAGTTCCCCAGAGTCAGAATTGTAATAAAGGAAAACTTTTAGCAGGGATTTATAAGTATCATAAATTGTAAAGAAACAATTCTATTACTTTTGCAATTCGGTACACTCCCTCTTCCCTACAGCAACAACCCAGGATTGGATTGTATAATTATGTCTTATATATTCGTACATACAGTAATAATTGCAAACCAAAACAATGGTCTTAATATGCTGTCTCTAATTTGCTTGCAAACACTTTAGTATACATAGTATAATGTATATATATGTGTTAGTTCCACTGTGTTCATCAGGACAGTTAGTTAATATTTGAAGCTATTTAATCAGTTACGCATTCTCTAAGGTGAAATACTGAAAGTGCTTCCATCTGGACCATATGATCTTCCCTGGACTATTTTTTAATTACTAAGTGACATTAGAAATGATTTTTTTCTTAGAGAAAATGCTGGTAGTCAAGGAATGTGGATTGTTTAGAAATGCCCTAGTGAAATTTCAAAATGCTTAACCACCTTACTATCAGTAGAGCTCTGAGCTCTGGGCTCAGATTTGGTCCTGGGTCCTTATACCCAAGAGATGATTCTCCCCTGATTGGGCCAGAAAATTTGCTAAACTTGCTGTTATAATTTTGTTATATCTACCTAAAAGGAATTTTTAAATTTTCTATGAGAATAAGAACTGAGATGTTACCTATTTTACAAGAAGAGACCATGGAACTTTTATGTATATACATTTGTGTATGAATGTGTGCCTTGTTGATGATAAATGTCTCCATGTGCAGCAAAATTCAGGCAGAAAGATTTAAATCTCATCAAAGCCTACCACATGGTAGTGAGGCTGTGGGGACAGAAAAATAAGAAGTCACCAATCTCGATCAAAAAGAACCCGACAGCTGGGAAAAGGAAATTGGCTTAGTTCAGTCCACACCAGGAACAGCTATAATAGCTAGTATCTGACGAATAGGGACAAAATATTGACATGATAGCAGGTTATGAGGATCAATTGGGATAATCCACATAAAGTGCTCGGAACAGATCTCGGTAAGCCTCTATAGATGTGATTGTTGTATAATTACATTATTTTGTGATTTTTTTGGTAACATTTAAAACATGATTTCTTCCCTGATAATACCTTTAGTTTTCATAACACTCCACATTTAATGACTATGAGACAGGAAGTGGGCAGGCACAGCCATTCAAGGAACACTACAACAATTAACATCAAAATGGTGAAAGACTCGACCCCCAGTAGGCCTAGAGGCTCAAGATGGTGGGAGATTTGACTTCTAGTAGATCTTGAGCTTCATTATACACTCATTGTAATATATTAACATGGTGGATAACATGCCCACAGGCACCATGACTGTCCCAAGGCTAGCCACAAAAGGTCAAAGAGTGGGAAATGGCCAACTTCTTGGGAATCCAAGCCCCTTCCCCAGACTAGTTAGACTGGTCCTTCCACTTACTAGCATATGAAGCCACAGAGCCCATAAAAACTGGCAACACATGCCTCGCAGCCACTGCCTCTCTCTCTCTTCAGAGATGGCTCACATTCAGTCTATGGACTGTTTTCCTACTTTTAATCTGAGCACCCAACCCGCACACCTCATGGCCTTTCTCTTGCCTTTCAATGTATTTCTCTGAATAAATCTACCTTTACTCAACTGTGGCTCACTCTTGAATTCTTTCCTGCCTGAAGCCAAGGACCCACACTTGGTGGGGCATGTCCCAGGGGCTCAACTGAAGCCTGGGACATGGCTCTTCTCACGCCCCACATCTGTTTTTCCTGCATCAACTATATGGTGATAAGTTACAGTGCACCATTTTATTAATACTGTGTACTCTGGTGATTCCAGGTTTTTTCCTTCCCTGTTAACAGTAGACAATACATTGATGAACATCTGCATGCATTAAATATTTGGATATCGTTGAATTATAACCATACAACAAATTCCTTGGGGTAATGTCTTCATGGGTTTCGCTACAGAGTACCTTCTTACGTTTTGAAAAGTTTACATAACTTTACAATATCAATAGTGCTATACCTACTTTTCAGTTTTATTGCAGCTTTTGTGCAATGGCTATTATATTCTTTGCTAGTATTTTTTAATTTTAAAATTGTTAACTCAAGATTGTTTTAATAAACATTTTTGGATCACATATAAGGGTGAATATTTTCTTAGCATATTTATTTGCCTTCATTCAATGTTAATTGACCTCTTTGCATTCATTAAACTTTTAACAATTTAGCGCTAAATATAGAACTTCTTTTTAGTGTTTATTTACTAATTGGTTACAAAAAATTTTTTAAGTTCAATTTGTCATTTTTACTTATAACATTGGTGCATCCATTAAGATGAGTGGAACGTCATGACAAGTTGACTCCATATTTGATAGATGACTGGGAAACTTGAAAACTCTCTGTAGCTTGTTTAGAGTTTGTATGATGCTTGTCATCCAGAGCTGCCTTATTGACTATACTCAAAATGACTAACAGGGATAAAAAAGCAAAACATATGAAAGGAAAAGAATCAAGAAACAAAATAAATTGCAATTTCATTGAAACTGCTTTTTAAAAGATAGACTATAGCTCTTCTGAAAATATTTTCCTTAGTATAAGATTCATAGTCTAGAGTGGGGTTTTTTTTGACACCAATCACCTATTCTTCACTTCTTCAGTTCTCTGGCACCAAGTGTCCAACAATTCAGTTCATCTCTGACACTACCCAGAGTCAGACCCCACAAGTTAAAGGGCAAAGTCCCATAAGACTGCCTTTACTTCAGATGCTATCCACAAATAGAGTGCCCAGGCCACCCACATTTCTGCCCTGCCCAACTGCATATCATAGGTTCCTACAATCCCCTCCTTAGGGTCAGTAATTTGCTAAAATGCCCACAGAACTCAATGAAACACTTTATTTACATGTATTGGTTTATTTTGAAAAATATGATTCAGGAAGAGCAATATGGAAGAGACGCATAGGACAAGGCACGGGGGGAGAGGGAGAATATGGAGCTTCCATGCCCTCTCCAGGTACTCTGCCATCCCAGCATCTCAGTGTGTTCACCAACATGGAAACTTTCTGCACCCTGAAGTTCAGGAGTTTCTATGGAGGTTTCATTTAGCAGGCATGATTGATTAAATCATGATCACTAATGATTAACTCAGCCTCCAGCCTCTCTTTCCTCCCTGGAGGTCAGGAGATGAAGCTGAAAGTTCCAACCCTTTAATCATGCCTTGGTATTTCTGGAGACCAGCCCTCATTCTGAAGCTATCTAGATGCTCTTAGATGCAGGCTTATTAGAATAAGAGGTGCTTCTGTCACCCTTATCACTCAGAACATTCCAAGGGTTTTAGGAGCTCTGTGCCAGGAGCTAAGGACAGAGACCAAATATCTTTCTATGATACCACATGTAGTATGTCAGAACGGAGAGCAGACATGCATATCAGCCTTCTTACTACATGGATGAAGATGCAGTGGGCCAGAGAGGGAAAGGGACTTGCTGAGAGCAAAGCCTGAGTTCCAGTTCTCCTGATGCTAAGGGGTACATGTGTTATCTGGAGAATCATCTTTTCTCTGTGTGCACAGTTGCTAATACTCTTGTTAGTCCTCATTTATGTATTAGTGTCCTAGATATTTCATTTGCATTCACTACTTATCTTCAGTTTTCTATGATTATGGAAGTATGTTTATAATTTTCTGGTTTATTAATCCTCTTAAAAAATTGGACAGTGCTAGTCAGCTTAAATTTGGCTGTAGCTAAACATACTCTAAAAACAGAGATCAGATTGGAAGGTAACTTCCTTATTAGGTAGCATTAAATGAAATTCAATTTCTTTTTGTCTTCTGTTAAATTTAATAGAAATTTTTATCTTACTTTTGTCTTCCCATTACTGTGTTTCAAAGGGTTAGAAATAGTGATAGTTTCCTATCTGTAGGAAATCTGCAAATCTGTAAAGACTATATAGTGCTTATAATCAGGCAAACAGAACCAAAATCTTCACAAATTTGTATCTAGTGTTTATTGAACCTCTAGTTTTGAATGATGCTGCAAAGTTTAACAGAGTTTAACAGTATAAACCTACAGAGCAGTCTTTCTGGGTTAACACCATATTAAGTGTATTAAGTATATATTTTAAAGGTCAAGGTAGTTCAGGTTATTAGGAACTAAGTCAGAACCAGAAACCAGTAGTTGATACGCTTAACTTTGAAGTAAACACTTTTGTGATTTAATCAGATGTTAGTTCAGAGTCAATATAAGGAAAGATGGCAGGAAGAAACATGGCGTTATAATGTTGAGGCTATTATAAATGAATTTAGCATTTTTTTCTTTTTAGGAAATGATCTATGCTTATTTAAGAATATAAATAAAAATATATAAATACATAACCAGAAATAATAAAGACCCAAATTGAAAATATTTTGGCATGTTCAAATACTAGCTTCTGATATTTTCACATAACAAAAAGAATTGTGTGTTAATGTGTATGTTCGTATGAGTTATACACATAGACAGTTACATATTCATTGACATACAGAAAGCAGACCAGATACATAAGTGTACACATACACTTACACATGCGCACATACGCTTATAGTCTCTCCATACATGTAGATATAGAGTTATGAACTTTCCCAGTCACTCAAAAAGTCACTGATTTAATTGTTACATTAATACTAAAATGCTTTGCTTGTGGTTTACTTTATGAATCAAAGTATAAAGATAATTGGAAAACAAACACAAACATCTCAAAGATTACAGTATTCTATTCTCACATATTTTTAAAGAAAATTTCCCCCTCTTTCTATCTTTTTTATGACCACTATTGACATCCTGAAAACCCACTACATGACAAAAATTGTATAGCAGATTCTTTTCTTACTGATCTAATTGTTTTACCTTTCAAAGTTGAAAAAGCACATGGGTAGAATGTATCTCAGCAGTTGCCTGGGATATTTCATTCTTTTATGTTAGTTAAATCTTTGTGTATGTCTGTATGGTGTGTGTTTTCATTCAATCCCTATTTTATATTTAAAATAAGAAACACTAATATACACATTAATCATAGTTATATTAATGTTTGTATCATAAAACTTCTTTATATTTTTGTTTCTATATTATTTTCCCTAGCCATTTTATAAATTATATTGTCTTGAGTTGAAAATATGTCACAATAGTCAGAATTATTTTTTCCACCACATATTTACATTTGAAACTGAAAGACAACAAATACACTGTAGGTCATTTATCTCAGATATCAAAGAAGTGCTATTTAAATTACTTCGTTTTCTCCTATCTAACTAATTTTTAAGTACTTAAGTACTTGAGTAATTTTATATACATATATATCCTGTTTTTAATTTTTGGACAATTCTATGTTGGTATACTTTCTAGTATTTATATATTTAATGTACAAGGGTACTATTTTGGTCCCATTTCTATTGATGATGATTAGATATTTACTTTTAAATTTTTACCATAATAAATGTAAAATGAATTTCACTGCTTTTTATATTTGCATTTACTATCTTTTATTTAACGTAAGCATCTTTTTATGTGTGTTGGCTATTTATATTTCTCTATAAAATTAGGTTACATCATTTGCTTATTTTCATCTTAAGTTATATGTTTTTTTCTCTTTGCAATTTGAAGTGTTCCTTTTTTTTTTTATTGCAGATTTCTGTTTTATAGGTCTGTCAAAATCACTATCAGTACTCTGTGTGGATCCTCCTTCTCAGGGGAAATAATTTCATTAATTTTACATTTACTGAGCAATTACATTGTATGCAGCAGGGTAAGGCACTACTATGTTATGCTACAAAGATTATTAAGACAATTTATACCCCACCCCAAAACTCAGGATATGAGGATTGTGTTTGTATAAAGAAGATAAAGTAACACATCAACAAGAGAAAGGACAAAAACCACATGATCATCTCAATAGATGCAGAAAAAGCATTTGATAAAATTCAACACCCATTTATGATTAAAAACTCTCACCAAAGTGAGTATAAAGGGAACATATCTAAACATAATAAAAGCTATATATGACAAACAGCCAGCATAGTACTCAACGGTGAAAAACTCAAAAGCTTCCCACTAAAATCTGGGACAAGACAAGGCTGCCTACTATCACCACTCCTGTTCAACATAGTCTTGGAAGTCCTAGCCACAGCAATCAGGGAAGAGAGAGAAATAAAAGGGATCCAAATTGGAAAAGAAGAGTTAAAAGTGTCACTATATGTAGATGACATGACTATATATAGAGAACCCTAAAAGGTCCACACAAAAACTACTAGAACTAATTGGAGAATTCAGCAAGGGAGCAGGTTACAAGATTAATGTACAAAATTCAATTTCATTTCTTTACACTAATGATGAATCAGCAGAAAAAGAAAGTAAAGAAACAATCCCCTTCAAAATAGCACCCAGAGTAGTAAAATACCTAGGAATAAATCTAACCAAGGAGGTGAAAGACTTATATGTGGGAAACTATAAAACACTGATGAAGGAAATTAAAGAAGACTTTAAAAAATGGAAAGATATCCCATGCTCCTGGATTGGAAGAATCAATATTGTTAAAATGGTCATACTGCCCAAGGCAATCTACAGATTTAATGCAACCCTATCAAATTACCCAGGACATATTTCACAGAACTAGAACAAATCATAATAAAATTCATATGGAACCACAAAAGACTAGAATTGCCAAAGGATTACTGAAGAAAAAGAAAGAGGCTGGAGGAATAACTCTCCCAGACTTCAGACAATACTATAGAGCTACAGTCATCAAGACAGCATGGTATTGGTACAAAAATAGAAATATAGACCAATGGAACAGAATAGGGAGCCAGAAATGAACTCACAAACTTTTGGTCAACTAATCATCAACAAAGGAGGCAAGAACATACAATGGAATAAAGACAGCCTCTTCAGCAAATGGTGTTGGGAAAACTGGACAGCAGCATGTAAAGCAGTGAAGCTAGAACACTCCCTTACACCATACACAAAAATCAACTCAAAATGGATCAAAGACTTAAACATAAGACAAGATACAATAAACCTCCTAGAAGAAAATATAGGCAAAACATTATCTCACATACATCTCAAAAATGTTCTCCTAGAACAGTCTACCCAAGCAATAGAAATAAAAGCAAGAATAAACAAGTGGGACCTAATTAACCTTACAAACTTCTGCACAGCAAAGGAAACCATAAGTAAAACAAAAAGACAACCTACGGAATGGGGGAATATTTTTGCAAACGATGAAACCAACAAAGGCTTGATCTGCAGAATATATAAGCAGCTCATATGACTTAATAAGAAGAAAACAAACCACCCAATCCAAAAATGGGCAGAAGACCTAAACAAGCAATTCTCCAAGGAAGAAATACAAATGATCAATAGGCACATGAAAAAATGCTCAGTGTCACTAATTATTAGAGAAATGCAAATCAAAACTATGATGAGGTATCACCTCATACCAGTCAGAATGGCCATCATTCAAAAGTCCACAAATGACAAATGCTGGAGAGGCTGTGAAGAAAAGGGAACCCTCCTACACTGCTGGTGGGAATGTAGTTTGGTGCAGCCACTGTGGTAAACAATATGGAGATTCCTCAAAAGACTAGGAATAGACTTGCCATATGACCCAGGAATCCCGCTCCTGGGCATATATCCAGAAGGAATCCTACTTCAAAAAGACACCTGCACCCCAATATTCATAACAGCACTATTTACAATAGCCAAGACATGGAAACAGCGTAAATGTCCATCAACAGATGACTCGATAAAGAAGAGGTGGTATATTTATACAATGGAATACTGTTCAGCCATAAAAATGACAACATAATGCCATTTGCAGCAACATGGATATTCCCGGAGAATGTCATTCTAAATGAAATAAGCCAGAAAGAGAAAGAAAAATATCATATGAGATCGCTCACATGTGGTATCTATAAAAAAAAAAAAAGAACATAAATACAAAACAGAAATAGACTCATAGACATAGAATACAAACTTGTGGTTGCCAAGTGGGTGGGAAGGGACAGACTGGGAGTTCAAAATTTGTAGATATTGATGGGCATATGTAGAATAGATAAACAAGGTTTTACTGTATGGCACAGGGAAATATATACAAGATCTTGTGGTAGCTCACAGTGAAAAAAAAATTTGGCAATGAATATATGTATGTTCATGTATAACTGAAAAATTATGCTGTACACTGGAATTTGACACAACACTGTAAAATGACTATAACTCAATAAAGAATGTTAAAAAAATAAAGAAGAAGATAAAGTCAGAACCTTAAGCTTTCTCTTAATGGGAGACCTGAAATAAAAACAATTAAAAAAAAAAAGAAAATGGCAGGAGCTAAGTTATTAGAAAAATAAGAGAAATCATGCTTTATTTCTAGATGTTTCTTCTGCTTTCTTTGTTGAGATATTATTGATATCTAAGACAGTGCACACCATATATGACAGTAGTGCATGTTGAATGAGTGAATAAATGGATGGATGAATGAATGGATGAATATAATTTAGGACCAAAGGGCATGCATGCATTTCAGAGTGAAACATACATGTCAGTGAATTCAAAAAGGCACACAATAAGCCACATACTTAAAAATCTGCTGGAAACTAGGGATAAAGAGAAGTCCCTACATGTTTCCAGAGGGAAAATTTTGTTCACATACAAAGAATGGAGGATACAAATGGCATTGCATTTTTTAACATCCATATTAAAAGCTAGAATACAATGAGGAAGCCTGAAACTTTAGGGACAATGTTTTGAATTTAGAAGCTTATTCTCCCCTAATTTTGAAGGATAAATGTAGAATTTAAAAAAGTACTTTCGGCATGCAAGGAGTTAATATTCACTTTCCCAGCAGTATTCTTGAAAATAATGCTAAAAATGAGGAACCTACCCAAAGAAGAATGACAAGAATTTTTCCAGTTCAGGTAGACAGCCAGTCTAGAGAGTAATCATTTATATTGCTAAAGAATTCAGGGAAGGGTTTCTCCATGGGAAAATAGTAATAATAATAATAACAACAACAACAACAACAACAACTAACAGATTACCTGATAGAGTTGTTTTGTGAAGAATTTAAGACTTGGAAGATTTTGTCTGAATCAGTGATGGGATTGTTGTAAATTTAATAATGCCTCTGCCAAGTGGTGTGGAAGGACACTGATTTTTATAATGATAAGCTATGAGTATTTTAATATGAATACCCTAGTTCGATTAAAGTAAAATTTTAAAATGAATTTATAAATCCCTTTGGTTTAATTTAGTTATTACCACAGGGGAGAATTGGGGTTATAACTGGGGAGAGAGTTCATGAAGGTGGGGCTTTTGATGTGCTGGTGTTTATATTTATTGCTTGAGCTGTGTGGTTATTATACTGGTATTTACTGTATACTTATTTAAAACCAAGCATATATTTTATGGTTTGTTCTGCATAATTACGTTTCACAATAAATTGTGTATATGAAAAAACGTTTCTTTGGCTGATCTATACAAAGAAAAGCATAAGGAGTCCCCAGCCGCCCTGATTATTGACCTCATCGTCATCCATATAAACTGCGGGCGTGTTCCTCTCCATGTCATGTTTCTTGCTTCTCCCCTCCACCTCCCCTGCTTCTGTTTTGTTTGAGTTCTAACCCCAGGGGACTAACCAGCTCAGCAGACTTCTTAACTGTTATCTCTTGGTGACTCTTGTCTTTTTGTTTGTTTGGTTTTTTATTTTTGGTCAGATGCGTTTAACTCACTGCCACCTGAACATGAACATTCATCTTCGCCTGAGAAATTAGTGTTCATCATTCATCTGTGTATAATCCTTTATTCCAATTTTTATATTCTTGTTGGCATTTCACAAAACCTATTATGTTAAAAGTAATTATGAATTGGTCTTGTAGTAACCATTGTAGTCCTTACCTACCTAATGGCAAGATCCTACTTTGTTCTATTTTATTTTACTTTACTTCTTTTCTATAAAGAAATTAGGGATATGGAAATGCTACAACTACTCTGAACAACACAGTATTGTAGGCTGCTAGAAATTTTCCATGTTTTGTAGTTTGTATGCCAAGGCTTAGGAAGTGGAAGTTGGGTAGGTAGGTATTACTTAAATCAGAATTTATATATTTTAGTGATGATTCTCTGGTAGGTACTTTTTATTATTGGTGAATCTGAAATCAGTAATCAAATACCTGGAAAATCTGTCACTTTTTGACTCATAGAATTTGAAAATTTTATATATTTTGGTAAACTATAAAAGAGATCAAGCCTTTGTAGATGTGAATTAAATATGCCATTTCTTTTCTTGTCACAACTTTCAACCATGCCTTTCTTTTATCTTACCATCTAGTGCATTAAGGATTCAAAGTACTTACATCAGCAAGATTCTTTTTAAAATTGCAAATACCAATATGACCTACAGAATACTTCAATTTGAACCAAGGTGGAATTTTTTTAATTTATAATTTATGCCTGTTATGGCCAAAGAAAGGTATATATGTGGGAAAGCATCATTAAAGTTAGTATTTCTGGGTAATAATAAATTGTAAGGTGGATCTTTGGATATGAATTATAAGTGTAGAGAGGACAACTTAAGAAAGATTTCAAAGAACGTTGTGCTCTATTCTGTAGGTAACAGAAACAAATGAAGTTTGTTTTGTTTTGTTTTTAAAGAAAGATCATTCTTGTGGACTGTGTGGAAATGGTACTGGGATTCTATTAAGGTGGAGTATAATTTTCTAAAACTTGTTACCTTCAATTTTGTTTTGTTGAATTCCTTTATATGTTGCTTAAAAATATGCTACACAAAGCCTGTAGTTTTACCTTTACTACATTGTATTAGAAATCCAAAACTCCAATCTCATAGCAAATTTAAATGTCATGTATCTAATTCTCTATTGCCATCAGGCTTTGGGGCTTTGAAAGAATGGGTGCTCTTTTATTCTTCCACTTACTCCTACCGCCTGGGATTGTATGTGTGTGTAGAGTATGGGTCTGAGGCCATGTCTCCTCTCTTTCTCTTTGAACAAAATTTTCCTTGTTGGGGGAAGAAAGGATAAATAGGAAAAACAAAGGCTATTTTATGCAACTTACCACGTGCTAGTGATGGGTTACAGACCATTTGTTCTTAACCTTTCTCTAATCTATTCTGGTGTGATGGTCCCTGTGTAGATGGTAGGTTTGCTTTTTCTCTAGGAGGTGGCATTTGGACATGCCGTGTTCCCTGACAACATTTATGACTCATTCCAAGAAGAGTAGCTGTATTTACCATTAGCCTTACCAGAACCACATACTCCATACCAGCTCCAAGAGAGATGTTAGTGTTCTACTCTGACTTTCCTCTTAACCTTTGTGCTTCCTCAGGAGGAGTCGTGAAAATCTCTGAGGCTTGCAGAGTATGACCGAAGCATGCAAGGGCACCTTTCTCTCAAATATATATACATTTTCTTACCATTTTTATGCTGTAATTTAATATTATAAGTCTCCTACCTGATAGGAACTTCAAATGCAGAGCAGGCTTCGGTCTTTATGTTTATTTGTGACTACAATAACTTGGAGATACATCAGATCTGAGCTCTCCCCCAGCGTGATGCAGATGCTTCAGCAGCGTGACTAGTGTGACCCTGCAGGTTATTAGCTCACCCAGTGATCAGCTAGAGAGTGGGCTGATGGTTTTGCCTTCTTACAGACTGTTTCTGAGGCTGCCGTAACACAGTACCACGGACTGCATGTCTTAAGCAGCAGAAATGTATTTTCTCACACTTCTAGAGGCTGGGAGGTCTGAGATCAAGGTGTTTTTTCCTGAGGCTTCTCTCCTTGACTTGTAGATGGCTGTCTTCTCCCTGTGTCTTCACATCGTCTTCCCTCTGTATGTGTCTAGGTCCAAATTTCCTCTTCATGTAAACACACACAATCACATCCTGGGATCTGAGGGGGGTGGTTAGAACTTCAACATATGAATTTGGCAGGGGTGGAATAATTCAGCACATAAAACAGATGTCTAATCTCTGTGAATGAATGTTTTTGAGTACCTTCTTACATCACTTTGTGGAATTGCAGGGACCATGGGGAAAGTAGGAGAGAACTGTTTACCGTGAACCCTGGTCTCTGCACAGTCCAAAGACACTGCTAACTTTCCTCTTCTTTTCTCTCCAGCTTTCTTAGATACATCTATAAGACATAAGCACTGAAAGTTATTTGATCATAGAATGATAGTTCATTTTTTCAGTAAACCCAGAGGGAAGTGTATAAATGGCAAATGTTGACAGGTCTCTTTATAATGTGAGGTTCTTACAGACTTTTTATTTTCAGAATTTTGTGTTGTTACTAATTCTGTGATAGCAAAAATTCCCCATCATCTTACTACATTAGCAGAGAAATACACTTTTGGGAGAAACACGCCTTATGCAATAAGGACTATAGTAGAAGGATATTGGGGCCTCACAATATCAACATAAAGGCTGGAGAAATGATCAGAAGCAAAATCAGTTCCAGAAAACAGAAATTACAGAAAAGGCTTCATAAAAGAAATTGTCTGCCTATGGTTGTGTAACTAGCTATAATGGATTCCAAATACGTCTTCCATGTTTGCATGTTTCTGTTTCAAGATTTAAATTCCTGGAAGGGAGGATAGAATTAAGCAGGCTTACAGCAGGAGCTCATCTCCTTTCTCTGACAAGATAATGAGATCAAGAAATTAGATCCTTGACTTGTATAGTGAGTAGCACCTTTGGTCTCCCTACCTCTCCCCATGAGGCAACACAACATGGAAGCAGTAATTTCTCCAAAGAAAGATGGAAACAAATTCTTTGGGGGGAAGGGGTTGGCAGGAAATACAAGTACTAAATAATTACCATAGATGGATTGGAAGAGGGAGAAACCTTTATCTATTGCCTGTATTTAAATCATCCTTCAAATATTGTATCTTATTGAAAGCCACAGTGCCACAAAAATTGGTGGCCAGGAATGCCATCCCCAACAGGTCTAAATGTCTTCTAGCTGGTGTGCTTCTATTTGCGTTTACTGCTTTCAAAGTCTTCCAGTTTCTGAGATAGTCATACAAAAATCATAGGCCTAATTGAAAACGCATGGCCTGCATTAACATGTCAGTAAGCCAAGATAAAACAATTAAAAATATCCATCAGAAGGAAGAAATGCATTTTCTGTTTGAGTAACCAAAATGAACATTCAGATAAAAAGTTTTCTGTTTTAATAATGCATGTCTAGTTTTCTAACAGAGAACTATTTCTGTGGCAAAGATGATCACTAGAGAGCTAAATGTTTAAAATGTGGCCAAAGGCATCTTATTAAATTTGAAAATAGGCATAAAATCCCTTGAGGTCTGGGGTCATGTGAACTGCTCTGGAGATTTGTATAATTCCGCTCTGTTAGAGTATATTTACTTCACTATTGCCATAGAGTTGTTGTTTATTTATTTATTTTTTCATTTATTTGTTTTACTAACTTTTTTGCAGACTCTGTCAATGGTGCTGAGGATTTTCATAAAATGTCACTCTTATTAACTCATGCATGACTTCCTTGTAGCCATTGACATATATAAGTTGTGATTATTCTCACTGGATTTGCATGACCCAACTGCTGCAGAATTTTCTGGATGTGACAAATTACAGTGCTAATGAGGATTAAGTTCATTGTAGAAAATGATTTCTTAAATCATCCTTAAATATTGGGATCTTTTTTTCTACCCGCTTCAAAATGAGAACATAAAGTTGTTCTTTCAACAAAGTAAAATAATTATGCCAGGAAAAAATTCAAATTGACAAAAACAAAAAAAAGTTTATGCACCCATCAGCATTTCTACAATGAATCACCTTGTGCCCACCTGGCAGAGATGCCACAGTATATTCTCGGGCAGTATCAAGGTCAGAGTTAAAGATTGTTTGTGGTTTTGTGCAAAACTCACTGGTTCTCATTCAGAAATGATTAATCCTTAAAAATTCACACAGTCATCTCCTGAAAGTCAGCTAATGCATTCCTTTTAGATGAAAGTTATTTTTTTACTATCACATCTTTGACTGTAGTACATGTATTAATATTATGAACTTGGAAAATTTAGGAGTGAGATAAAATTCTTATTTCCTGCACTGTATCTCTATGTTTTCCAGATTCTGCTTAAATCACAGTTTTATGTTTAATTTTCCAGAATAACTGATGAGTCTGTGAACATAGTATGCAGAACTCAAAGTGCTATATGATGGGATTGTGCCCAAACCAAGATTGAAGTAGAAACCTGAGTGCCAATTATTTATTTCCAAAGGATAATTAATTTTATTTGGTTTGTGTTAGCTTGATTAGCACACATTATTTAAATAATTACTACTAATAATAATAATAACTAGCTGTTTTGGATGCTTTTGAACCACTGTATTATGGTAACCAATCTACATAGGCTAATACAAGATTAGGAGATGTACTGTTATTAATATTCATATTCCACAGATGAATCAAACAGAGGGACTAAGAAAGCAATTTTCTCAGTTTAGGAAGCAAGTGCATCAGAGAGCAACCAAATTTGTCTGTATAAAGAGCTATTACTAGGCTACACTATATGAAAATGCCCTAACCAAAATCAGTCAGTTAGATATAGTTTGTTTGATTTTGCCCTTTCCAGAGTATACCATGTCTTTAGTACATAAAATTACCCACGCAAAGTTCTATAGCTAAGACAGATATTTTGTGGTGCTAGAGTGAAAATTGGTCATAATTTCTTCAGTGATTCATATTTTCTATACTTTGTGGAAGAGCCAAACTTCTTATGATTGTAGAATGTTTCATTAATGATATTTATATATTCAAGTAGATAACAGATTCTCACTGGTCTTAAGACATCCTTCCTCTTCAAATTACTTCAGATGTCAAAATATTTATATGTTAATTTATAAGCAATCTATTGCCCCGTCCCTCACTAGCACTTAAGTCTGAAAACATCCTTAAAGAAGAAGAGACAACTTCAAACATTTGGTCTCCCCCACCAAATACAGTGCCTTACTTTTTTTTTTCTTTTTTTGGGATTTGAAACACTGATCTCAGGAAAATAAGTTGCCTCTTATTTTAAGAAATCAATTTAAGAAATATAACTGCCTCTGAACCTCTCAGATCTCAAGTCTTATTAAGTTTTATGAAGTCTTCATAAGGTAAGATAAAGGGAAATTTGATCTTTTTAAAATAAAATGAATATTATATGAAAATGAATAAAATTAGAAATACACTCACTTAAATTCATAAAAGTCAACTTTTCCTGGAGTGTTTAAGTCACTTTTTGAGTATACAGTTTGGCAGTGAAAAGAATAAATAAGGATATTTCAAATAATATATCATTAAATAGACTTGAAACACCACTCCTTGCCCACACCCCACATGAATAATCTCACTTTATTATTACATGAACTTTAAAATTCTCAGGTTGGCATTTAGTGATTTACTGACTGGCATACTGAATATCCAGTGTTCTATTTCTTAGCTTTGCAAAATCCATCAGCTCTGTCCTGGGTTGTGAACTCATAGTACTCAGCATATGCATATTCATTTCTGTCTCCCAAGTCCCACTTTCAAGGTGCAATCTCATAGAGAACTTTCTTCTGAAATCTTGACACTTATTATCTGCATATAATGAATTTAATTGTGACTGCCATGTTTTGGTTTTTTGTAGGAATGTATGAATGTTGAATAATTGTCACTAAACCTCAGATGGAAGAAAAAAGAAATAGTTAAATAACTCTGGGGACCCCATTTTTTATTCAATACCATAGGAAAAAATAAATGATCTCAAAAGTGAAATGTAAACTCAACTTTTTAGGTGTAAAAGAAACAACTTCTGGCCAGTTTAGTCAATATGAAGTAAATTTTCAGTTAATTCAAAACCTAGACTCCTGATCAGGGCTCTTTTCTATTATCTCAAGTGTCCCCTTGCTCTCTTCTCTTTGCCTGTGAGGTCCTATGAGCACAGTAGGTTATGTACCTTCAAGAGACAGAAGTATAGACCTTTACTCTGGCGGCTGTTCTCTGGGTCTTGACATTCCCACAGTAAAGAGATTGATGTGACCTGACTCTGTGGCCCTGTGCTAAAGTCTGACAACTTATGTTTTACCCCACATACCATTTGGAGCATTGTGCTAGCCCCAGTGGGATGGAGATTATGTTTTCTCTCATTAGTCTTGGTCTCGAGATGCTTGTGAGAAGGAAAAGGTTGGGCTGCGCCAAGACTGGGCTGGGCTAACTCATGAATTTTAAGTTTCACCTTGCTAGATCGGTTTCGGGTTACTGCAAGCGACCCCTTGCTTCCGTTTTTATCATACTGCCTAGCTGTACTCACCCTATTGGTTGATGGACTGCGAGCTTGTAAGCCACCCTATAAAACCTCACTCACACTTCCTGGAGGCGCTCAGAGCTCCAGAGCCATAGCCCCTCGGAGCCCACCGGCGTAATAAACCTGAGGACTCCAACCCTCCAAGAGGTGCTTTTTTCTTGGCTGGCCTGGCATTTCTGTAACACTTGAATTCTGTAAATTCTGTGACCCCCTCACATACCCCACAGGTGTATCAAGCCAAGTCTTTTTGGCACCTCTGTATCTCTTCATCATTTACTCAGTGCAAGACATGAACAGATCATATGTTCATTGTTCATGACACAGTTATGAAATTTGCAGCTCTGTGAATGTTGAACATAGTAAGGAAGTGCAGTATCTGAATGGTCTGTGATTCTCTCAACACATCTAGCAATTTTATTTGGGTCTTGTGTGAGCCCATGATTGGGTTAACAAATTGTAACAGACCCCAGCCGCCTGTCACCTTTAAGAAGAACAAAAGTGCTTAGTAACTGCTTTGCTAGCAGATGCCTGTGCGAAGGCACTCCTGCCTCCTTGCAGAGACAATAACTTGCTTGCATAGTTAAGGTTTTAGATAGCACTCTGCTCTTTGCAAAGACCCAGGCCCTCAGCTATAAAGGTTGGGCATGCCTGCTGTTTAGTCTGTTATCTCCAAGACAAGGAACTGGCTGGTCTGGTGGTCAGCTTTGTAATTAACATATCTAAAGAATGTATCTTGTTCCCCTCTCCCCATGACTTCCCTAAAGATAAACTAAGCCTTCATACTCCTTGTGACTTCTACAGTCTCGATCCCATCCTGTCTTTCCCTGAATTCCTGCATTCCATCACACAACTGTTAGTGATTTTTCCTTTGATTGTACACAATAAATACGGGAGCGTTTGAGAGGCTCTGTGAGTTGGTCCCCGACTCCCTCTCGCTCTCTTGACTTTCCACAGAGTCTCAAGTAATTCATTCCGTCTCAGTGGGAATTCTGCCAGGCAGAACCCACAGGGTCTCAAGAATCTTAACCCTCTTTTGACAGAGGTTGAAGTGAGGAAGATATTAGATCTATTCTCAAGCTGTCAGCATTCTCACCTTCGAATTTCTCCCCTCCTTCCCACTTCATCTACTTCCTTTCCCTAGCTGATGGGAATTTCCTTCTACCAACCCCCTGTCTGCTCGACACTGTTCTTTATAGTGCAATTATACCATTTAAATAGCTCTTGATACAGAGCTTTTGAAATTCAGGAATACTTGACTTATTCAATAATACTGTAATTTCAGGACTGTCAAATATTTGAGGATTTGTTTTTTTCATTTTGGAAGTTAATTCTCAAACTAATTACTTATTTATTCATACACTGTTGCAATAATAATTTGGAACTGAAGGCTAGGGATCGTTTTGTCTGAAAATAGGATGATCCTATGGAATGAAGAATGAAAAATGAAAAAGACATCAATATATTTTCAAAGATATTTTTTTAAATTGACCATTTCATGGCATATATTTGCTCTTTTCCCAGCAGATATTCAACTGTCATTTCTTTATTCATCAGTATCTACTGAGAGCCTTCTACGAGCCACACATTGTTCACCTGGATTTAAAATGCCTTATGGGTAAGCATGATAATTATGGGCAACTCTGATATGTATCCATATAATCTTAAATTCTAGAATATCACTCCTCTTACATATGTTCACAACAAACATATCTTACCAAAATTATTTTAATAACCCTGTAATGTTACTGATTTTATTTTGTCCTGAAACTGTTCTCCACAGATCATCCAGAGTAAACATTAATAATTATATAATAACTTATCATGTCATTTTGTTTCTTATAAACCGTCAACATTTTTCATTGCAACTATAGTTAAGACTGGAATTTCTACTGTGGCCTAAAAGACCCAACATGCACCCAGTCTCATTTATATCTGTTTGAATATGAGTGGTCAATATGTAACACTCTACTTTTTTCTTCAGCTGAGGTTCAAAGCAACTAAAAGAGAGACGAGGTAAGTACAAAGGAAATTAAAATATCACCTTTATTATTGATAATGCCTAGATTGTCCAGAATGGCTTGGATCTGTTAGCCAAGTGAGCTTACAAATATTTTATTCCAGAAGTAGACTTAACCATTTGGTCATGTGCTCAGTTATACAGTGTCAGGCCAAACCCCAAAAAGGCTGGCTTATGAAACTTTCAGCATGGAGGAGTACAGGAAATTGTGCCCTTCCTGAGAGCAATTTTCAGAGAAAAAGAGAACAAAAGGAGTTGTTTCATGCCTGTTGCTTTGTCCTTTTGCAAGAGCAAGCGTAATTATCCCATAATACTCTAATTGATGTCTTCTTTCATAAAGACATGAAGCTAGGAGAAAAGATTCCTTTAGTGTCCCTTAGAAACATCTTACATTACTTTCTACTTTCTGTTACTGCTTCTCTGACCTTCCTTAAGTTGCTTGAACACATTCTTTTTCTTTCTAGACTACGGCTCAACAGACTGTTCTGTCTGCCTTCTTCATGAGGTCATCTCCTATTCACTTTCGTATTTCACAGGCCTCCTACACGACATGCATGTGCCATGAATGCCATACATGTTCGTAACACGTGTATCTTTTCCTTCTATAACTTAACATAGTTTGAAATTGTGTACTTGCATAGGTATTTAATTACAGTATGTGTGTCTTCCAAAACACTCTAGGCTTTGTACAGGCAAGGATAGTGCATTTGCTGTATATTTTACTGCAGAACCTATCAGTGCTTGGCAAAGTGTAACTAGACCAAGTAGTCAATAAATATTTGCTGAATAAAGTAAGAACTAAATAAATACTCCTGTATTAATTTGCATTTGTTTGAAGACTTGCAAAGTTTCCAGATATTGAACTATACACTCTGGAAATACTAACTGGTTTCTTACATGTAAATCTGTGATTTAGATATGCTAATAATATAAATGAGGCTAGTGTCTTTCAGAGCATTTGATCTTGGAGTGGTACAGTTGAAGTGCATGATAATTTCAAGCTAGCTCCTTTAAGGTTTGATAACTCAATCAAAGCCATTTTTTCTTCACATTTACAAAACTCCAAGAGTTTCTACTGATTTTCTGTCTCCATTTACTATCCTGTACAATACATCTTTTCACTCATTCTCAGATTAATTATCATGGTCTAATAATAACAGGATTGATGGCACCAAAAGATAATAACTTTGTTATTAGCATATTGAAAGCCTATATATTACTTTTTTAAAGTGCTTTCAAATCCTGAATTTTATTTCATCCTCACCAAAATCACAGGAGGTCATTTATAATATATTGCTTATGTAGAGTTAAGAAAAATAAAATTCAAGAAAGTTAAGTAAGTAAATGAATATCACAACTAATAAATAATGGCTCTGGGTTTTGGAGTCAAACCTATCATATTAAAATTAATTGATATTTCCACACTGGTAGTGTACAGATTGAATGTCCACTCAGAAATGAGCCTCCAGTCCCAATCTCAATTGTGAATGATCTTCGCCAAAGCATTCAAGAACCATCTCACTGTAGTCCACCACGACATACCCCACTACAACCACATAATACGGCTTCGGTCTATTTTGTCAACATCATCAGCACCCACCTTTAAATTTTATCATCACTATATTTATTTCTCTTTCCTTAAACAATCCTCTATAGTACTAATTGTTTTCTCTTTATAAAATTCATTTAGCCAGAGAGGATAATTCAATAATTGCTGTATCCCACTGCTTGCCTCTCCCTCTCATACACACATGTGTAGACACATGCACTTGCAAATTTCTTCTTTTAAAGAAAGAGCGACTTCTATATTCACTTGAAGACTTGCCTAGTGACTTCTCAGACATTTACTTGTTTATATAATTTTTTTCTGTATTCATGACATGTAACAATATGAAAATCCAGTTTCTTCATTTGAAGATGTTATACTTGTGTTGAAAAGACAGGCCTGTATGAGAATTAAATAGTGCAAGAAAGAACCAAAGAGTGGTAGAAATAATAAGAGATAAAGACAAAATTTAAGAATTGTGATAGTGATAATGATAATGATGACAGCTAAGATATATTGAGCATTTTATAAATAGGATAAGCACTGTTTTATGTGCTTTGCATAAAAAACATCTCAGAAAAACCTTATCAGAGCACCTCTGAAGGCCAAAATTTCAGGTGAGACAGGAGAAGTTGAGTAACTTGCTCAAGTCACACAGCTGGTGATAAATGAAGTCAAGATTTCAGTAAGGTCTATCTGATTCCTGAGGCTGATTGGATGAGTTAGAACAGGGAAAACTCTGAGCCAATTTTTAAATCACATTATTTCTGCTGGAAGCTACCCTGGAGGAGGTAGAACCTGGGATAATACTGACTGAAGTCATTTAAAATTTAGATTGATGGAGAGAAAAAGGAAGAGAAGAAAGAAAGAAATCTAATGCAGTATTAGGGAAGGAAATGTATTACCTCTGTATCTTCGTAGTGATCAGTCTTCCCTTGGCCAATATTTTCAGAAATTATTGAAGAATATGAAATGAGGCTTTGACTTTAAATCTTTGCTTAATATTCACTGTTGCTAATCATGATTGAAATGAGGACAGAATGGATTTGAAAGATAATAAGCTCTTCAGGTTGATTCTGAACATACCATCTACAAAAGTTTCAGGAGAAGTGAAAGACCTGGGAAACATTCCTTTTCTATCATTCACTGAATAAAAGCAAAAAGATAAATGTTTTCAGTTTAGTGAAATGCACTAAACCTTATGTCTAGTACTGAAAGATTCATCATTCTGTCAGGACAGCTGCATTTCCTCACCTTGTGTACAATCCCATCCAATGCAGATAGAAATGTTCATGGTAAACACTAGAAACAACTCAGATTACTGAGTAATATTCTAACTTGTCCACAAAATACTTCTGCAATAAATGTTGAGACATGGGTAATAAAGCAGCTTGTGAAAGATCAGAAATGTTAAAGCTTTGGTATCCAAACTCTGACTTTCAGTATATCAGTGATTTGTTTCCAATAATAGTACAATGGAGGAGGCAGCCCAAATGGACCTCTCAGGAGGACCCCCAGCAACAACCAGCACCTGCCTCAGGTCTGTTTATTGGCAGGGGATATAACACTTCTGCGTCTGTCTCAAAAAATAAACCTGTTTTCATGGTGGCTTCTGGGCATTACCAAAGATGAAGATTTTTAATAAAAAGAAGAAAGATAGTTGGCAAAACCAAGTACTATGTCGTTGTGCTTTTGGTTTTGGTTTTTGTAAAGAAAAAGAAAACTGAAGTTAACTTGGTCTCTAAAAAAGTCACAACATGCATTCTTGCATGTGCCCAGACAAATACCGTCACATCTTGAGTTCCTACAGGGAGGTAACCGTCTTAGTAATCTTTGTAATATCGCTCAGTGGTATTCCACAATGGTACATATGTTTTAAGTACTCACTAAACATAAAAGGAGTTAAATTACTTTCCCAGTGAAGAATGAAGATCCATACAGAGAAGGTTGGGTGGTCACATGAACAAGCATAGATGTCTCAAATTCCACTACAGTAGAGAAAACATGGGACAGTAGCAATGGTCCTCTTCCAGTCCAGCCAACTAACTGTGCTTTGTCATAGTGCTATTTAAGCTTTAAAATGATCTGTGGCTAATGATGTTTGAAGATAATCTCCTTATCTTTATGCTGCAGAATCTCATTTTGTCTATGTACTTGTCACTTTGCCCTTTGTTTTCATTTAACAATAAGGAATTAATTTGTTTCACCATGGTACCATGCAGTTTATTTGATTTTCTATTCTTATTTGATCTCCATTCAACATGTGAAGATGCGATGCTCTCACAGCAGTCTTGGGTAACTGACCTTAAAAAACGGAAGCCATATTGAATAACACATGACACATATTCTCATATATTTTCCAAGTATAATCACAACTACCTTCTAGGCACTTTGGAAATTGTAGCACTGGGGAGTTCCTCCACAGTTTCATATTGACTGGGACAATATCACAAATGTTTTGGTTAGTGGTATGCACCTCAGAACTCCAAATTTTTGAAAGTGTTCATCTCTGAGGAAATTAGATAAGGGAGAGAGATCAGGATTAGATCAGGTGGAAAGCCTAAAAAAGAAGTTCCTCTGATTTAAAACGAAAATCAATGGCAGCATTAAAAAATGCATTTCTGTTCATGTTGAAACTCTGAATAGACAATGATTTTCATATTTAAAGGGAATTGTATTATTCAGGAAGCTGAGTCTTGCCATTGGAGAGCTTCATTTTAGTACTCATTATAAGGGAACAGAATTCTGGGATGTTTTCATTATTTTAATGATGCTTACATCCTGCCTAGAAAAGCCTATGACTGCTAGAGGAAGTGATTAGGGAAGAGACTGAACTGCGTCTGCATTCATTGTCGAGAAGATTCCAGGGAGACTACAAGCATTGCTTTTACCACAAAGGACTTTTTTGCTGCTGAAGTGCTATTTAGCAGGTAGTTTCTACTCAGAAAATCATGTTAAAAAGATGGCCTTTTGTATTATGTTTGAGAAAAAAATATTATAGATAGCAGTAAAGGGTATCAAAAAGAGAATGAATTGCATACCTCCTATTTCTGACTGTGAGCTGTAGTTTCTGCAAGTGTAAAATGAAGACGATGTCTGCCATGCTAGGAGCTTCATCTCTCTCCACTGCCTTAGTGTCTCCCCATAGTCTAGGCATGACAACCAACAGCTGAACTTTACTGAGTGATTATTGTGTGTAAAAGACTTTTAGGCGTTTTGCGTATGTTAAGTCTTTTAATCCTTATAACATTTCTGTGAGGTTCGTGCTATGATAACCCACATTATACAGATTAGTAAACCCAGGCACAAGAGAGGTGGGTATCTTGCTCAGACTTCACACAACTAGTAAAAGGGAAAAGCTGTTCCATGAACCCAGATCCTCTGGTTCAAAAGTGTAGTCTTATCTTACACAGTCCTAATTCAGATCTGTAAAACTTTGGCTTTGATCTACGTCTACCAGAAATGTTTTTCTTTTACCTGTCCCTAAAGTAATTCCAAGGCACATTTCAAGGTTCTCTGCATGTCTAATCTCTTTCCAAAATATTTCCCTGAATTCTCCTGTCCCAGGCTCCTCTGTACTACTACAGGAATCAGTGTTAACAACCTGAATCACACTAAAATTCAATTTCTTTTTCCTACTTTTTTGTTTTCCCTAACTAGTTTGAGAACCTTAAGGGGAGAGACATAATTCTCAGTAAATGTTTTCTGCATGTAAATTGTAATATGCAGAGATAACATGGGGTAATTTTTTTAAAATAGTTTTGTGAATCATATAATAACATGCAGATGTTACATATAATGATTATTCATTAATAAGGCACTCAGACTGTGTTCTTTATATTGAAAAGAAAATAGAAAAAACATAAAAGGAAAATAGTACGACAATGCAAGCATTGCTAATTTATGCCTGATGAAATAGAAAACATTAGCTTTGCTGCATAGCAGATATCAAATGAAGAAATTTTCTGCCAGTGAATGTCACGAAGTGATACCAGATGCTGATAAAAAATCTCAGCCCAAGTCCATTATATATTTTGTTGAATAACAAAACAAGAAGGTAAGAAAAGGCTAGCCACGTAGGTGCCTTAATATATGCCATGAAGGTAAGAACGTCATATTCCTGGGAGATTGCACCGTGAGAATGAAAGCAGGGGTGCCCAAAAGGATTGCAAGGTTCTCCCTCCAAGAGCAAGTGAATTAATCACTGGCATCTTTGTCTAAAGTGGAAACAAGCATGGAGAGTCTGGAAGTTGGCTTAGAAGAGGATATAATTGGTTTCCAGAATCAGAGAGACACTCTTCCTACTATACACTTGTCCCCTTGAGAAGGTTGTAGTACAGTTCCTAGTCTTTCCAATGTGGATAATAATATCTGTATCAATGGACTCTTATTGAGATTTGAAGGTGATTTTGTAGGTTAAGTTGCATATCAGCACATACATAATAGGCATTTGATAAATTTCAATATTGTCTAACCCCAAAACCTAGCTTTTCCTCACATATACGGTGGCCTACACTAATTAGTAGGCCAAGATATAATTTTAACATTTTGGTTTTAAGTGATTACAAATTAGGCCACAATTAAATTAAAGTTTCCTTCCAACTCTACTTAACTAATCCTATTTATATATATAAACTAAATACAATTGATTACAACCTAAGTTGGTTACCTAAGTTATCGCTGTAATTACTCTCAGTACGTGTAAAAATCTGCAGTGGTCTAACCCTAATTCCTTAGTAATCAATGTGCTAAATAGCATTGTCCAAGAATAACTGAAATTAACCATTTACTGTTAGATATAAATTACAGTTTCCTAAGAAATTCTATGACTGAAAATCCAATAAAACTTAATAGTAAAAAAAAAAAAAAAAAAAAAAACAAAAACAGACTGAGGAGGGCAGTGATTATTTTACAAATTTCATTTCCAATTTTAATAGAATATTTGAATTTCTACATAGCATAAATAATAGGCAAACATAATTCAGCATTTATATTGAAAACAGTGCTGGTTACTTATTTAAAAAGTGTAGATTAGGTAACATGCCTGCAGCAATACATACTATGGTTTAATCAAGCCTCAGGGATTAGCAGAGAGAGAAGAAGTAAGAATTGTAAAGTAGGACTTTGCATATTCATTCACTTTCACATGCATCATCACAGATAGCCAGGGCACATGTTAATTTTTCCAATTTTTATAGATGAGGAATTGGGTTCATAGAAGAATTAATGCTCTGGGCCAAGCCACAAAGAGATAAAGAAAGTCTCATGCAACTTTAGTCTGTAAAATGTTCATAATGATAACACTTAGTGTCTGTGAAATGCCAGACACTGTCCTAGAGGTTCAAAATATAAAAGTGACGGAGCCAAACAAAGTTTTTGTTCACAGAGTTTAACATTTTTCACCCCCCTGGGAAAGGTGGGCCATAAAGAAGTCATCCGATAAATAACTAGCATAACTTTTAGACTGATTTGCATTGAGGCATAAATAAATCTGGAAGAGGGGATGGATTATGACAGATCATGAGGGAAGCTCTCATATTGTAGATAGCTGAGCTATGAGAGCTTTTTCTGAAATGTGAAATTTAAGCACTATCGGGGGATATGAAGTAGAAAGTCATGAGAAGCCCCATGTACAGGTGTTCTATCTAGTTGAGGCCTTTGGTAGAGATGAGCTTAGTGTAGTCCAAGAGTCGTAAGACAGGTGTAGTGGTGCCAGAAAGAACAAGCAGAGGAATGATACGAACTGAACTCAGAGAAAGAAGGAGCTGCAAAATCGTACATGGCCTTGTGGTGACTCTGAATAGTTTGAGCCAGGGAGTGAAATAATCTGATTTTTGTTTTTAAAAGATGGAAGAATAATTGGATATTACAATTCCTTGATATCTCAGGTTTCAGAAAGTCTTACATTGATCATTATATAGTTCCTGGTCCCTAAAAGAAAGAGATGACACATTCCAAAACAGGTGTTTCCTGAATGGAAGGTTTAAATAAGGTTTAAATAAGAGTTAAAAGAAAAAAAAAATAAGGCATAATAAACCTTTATTTGTTATTAATATGAACCCTTAGTAGCCTAGTCTTTATTTGTGTAATACAGATTTCCATTAACTAATATTATTGGCAAGAAAGTATGAAGAAGCTTCCAAGTGCATTCCATGGGTTT
This sequence comes from Camelus bactrianus, assembly GCF_048773025.1. NCBI lineage: Eukaryota > Metazoa > Chordata > Mammalia > Artiodactyla > Camelidae > Camelus > Camelus bactrianus. The sequence continues at coordinate 30,348,945 of NC_133548.1, forward strand.
CAGATATAGTCTTTGCTCCTGCAAATAATTTCTGTTGCACAATCATTATCAAGCACCTGGGTCAACAGAGTGATTCTCTTCTCTGCCTCTTGGTTTAATGGCATGAGGAGTCCACATGGAGATGAGAATGTTTTATGGCTATATTCCCACAGTGAGGTATTTTTCCATTTGGGTGCAAGGCTTCTAAACTTACTGAACTGAAGGATAATGGGACAAGTAGCAAAAACTTCTCAATGGAGTTATTGGGGGAAATAAAAGAGCCACTTTCATGTCTATATTTTAGTTCCTCCAGGCATAGAATCTCGCTGCAGAGGAGGCTTCACCTTGTGTTATTTACTAGCCTAGAGCATGTACTGCATCCTTTAAGTCAAACCACATGTTTACAGGGTGTTTTCTTCCAGCTGTTACTAAGCTTTCAACAGGCTTTTCTATAGATCTATCAAAACAGCTTTTTCTTGCCGACGGGATTGAGATTGGAAAACTAATGCAATCCGGTACTCTGTATTCTCAGTTGAGTGCATTCATATTGACAAATCAAAAAAAAAAAAAAATTAATACCTGTGCTCATGATCCTTCTGATTCAAATTGGCAAGATCTGGTAATTCTTCTGCTGTCCAGGCTAACTCCTCTTGGGCCAGGCCCTGTTTTACTGTGCCAGCTCTGTTGGCGTCTGCTTCTCAGTGTGTGTGCTTAGAGGTCATGAGGGATGGTAGGCATATGTTCTCTTTAGTAAGAAAATACTGTAGGATTTAGATGTTCAAGTCCTCTTCTTTGGGTATGTTGGATCAAGGGTCCCCATCCTACATCTCAGAGTCTCAGTCCTTTCCCTACAATATCAGAAAATTGGACAGATTGAACACTTAGTGGATTTGGCAACTTTACAACCCAAATATTCAGACCTAGAGATTGTTCCACAATCATTAAAACTGATAAATAATTGTTTTTCCTCTCCTGTCCTGAATTGGGCATTAAAAGCATTTACTTTGTCCATTTTTCTGTGTAGCATCTAGTTTTGTTAGAAGTGGCATTTTAAGCCACAGTTTTTCTTAATTGTTCATTGTCATACTAAGTTATCAAAGATACTCTAACTCTCCACATCTTGCACTCCATTTGCACTACTTCCCATACCCCCTGACTGTAAATTTTATAATCATAATGCCACTGAAAGTCATATAATACCAGGGTCCCATTCTCCCTGACCAGAATATTCATGCATTTGTCAAATACAGGAAAAATCCAATCATGTATTCCCATTTCGATAATCTATTTCTTGGGTCCCCTCCTGGTATCAGTGTATCGGTGTCCCCGCAGGAAAATAAGAGCAGGCTCAAAAGGGGCTATTAAATAGAGTTTAATAGAAGGACTATTATGAGAGTGCAGACAGATAAAGAAAACTAACAAGGACTGATGAGGCACTGTGGGCTAGCAGCAGAGTCCAGCAATTACTACCTTTGGTTTTAGTGGGACAAAAGATGAGAGTTGTTAGCAATATCTGAGAGCAATCTAGCTGTAGATGAGAACCACCAGTGAAGAGATAATGACCTTTAACAGAGGAAATTATTTATTGCCAGTGTAGAGCCCAGAAAGGAGAGAACTTTTCTTATTATCCCACTCTTCAGTCTCTTTCTAGTATTTATCGTTAGTCAAAACCAAGTAGAAATTGGAGAACAAAGAAACCATTAAAATAATACTTCTGGGACACCATTTTTGTGCATAATATCTGGCAATATCCACAGAAAGAATAAATTGCCTTTGCATGTGAAGCTTTAGCTACTGAAAGCTAGGCTAGGTAATTCTCACTTGTTCTCAAACTCTGAAACTCTTGGTATCTCAGTCCAGGAATTATGTAGCTCAGCCACAGATTTACATGCATCCTGTGGGAGCTGTTCTGCAGTCCGGTAAGTAAGCTTTAGAGTCATTTGTCAGAGACAGTGTTTTGTTATTGATTTCTTGGAAAACAGTCAGACAAGATGGGCATTAAAATTGCATCAATTTACTGAAATTGCTGTCGCTTTGGTAACTCCTCTGTAGGCTGCAATTTGAAATGAACTGTCAGAGACAGTGCTTCATAGAATCCCTTATAATGCCAGTCTCTTTTCATGCTATCTGTAATACAATAGAGTAAAGAGAAAAAGAGCAGGTTGGGGTGTAATTCACTTTAGCAGATACATTTTTGTCTGTTACGGATTATTATTACCTGGTTGGAAAACTAAATGTGACTCACAAAAGGCATTCCCAAGAAAGTTTCTATAATTTAGTAAGGGGATAAAAAAATATCTAACATCATTTATTCAATATCCATTGTATGTCTAGCAATGTTGAAGCCTGTGCCAAAGACCTGGGTAACTATTAAATACTTCCTTTAAAGGTTAATTAACTGACACCCCCACCCCACACAAATGCAAAGAATATAGATACAGCAACTCATACTGCTGTTGTGGGGGTACTGGACATCAAAACTGACCTCCTTCTAAAATAAAAACTCTGTCACTTCTAATTTGATATTGTATCAAAGATTCACACCTATATCTTTGTATAATATGAACTGGTTTTTGTTAATATACATAGCAACTTTAAATTTCAAGTTATATCTATTTTGAATACATATTAAGGAAATATAATTAGATAAGTTAAAAATTAGAACCAATTTTTAAAAGAAAAATATTAAACAAACAGATGGTATGCAGGTAACATTATGAATGTGATATGTAAGTGAATGAAATTTGGGGAATATTACCTTATAAAAAGCTACTTACAAGGGATAATGAAAATTATAGTACGATGCATAGGGAGGGACATATTAGAAGTTGGTGTCTTTAGGGGCTTAGCGTCTAACTGCAGTAGGTGCAAACATGATGTCAGTAATAATCTATCAAATGATTAATGGTTATTAGATGTTGAGTCTTAGTTTTCAGTAGATTGAAAGGAAAACTTCAGAACCACATACAAGTAAAATACAGTATATCATCATTCTAGATTGTGGAGAGGAGTGTCCTTGGAATTACTAAGAAGATTTTCTCTTCCTAATTCCATTAAATTAAATAGTGAAGACATGAGAGACACAGTAAAATTGGAACATGTAAACAAAATATGAGTAAGAACAACGTATGTAAAATGGAATACGGATTGACTAAGCAGCTATCACTTAGAAGCCATTTGTCTGATTGCAGTGAAAGACCCAACTAAAAGTGAATTGTATAAAACAGCAAATATTTTTAATTACATGCAAAAATACCAGGGAAGCGTGATCCAGGGGACTAAGCAATGGCATTCTTACACCTTGGCACTGTGTTGTCTCTATTCCCAGGCCTCAGAAAAGTGACCTTGAACATCTTCACCTAATATCATCCTTACTGCCAACAGTTTGACAGGAAAGGAAAACCTCTCTTCATGGTAACTCCTACATGTATCTCGGGGTTTACTTTGAACCACCTTAAGTCAAGGACCATAACTAGAACAAGCTTTGTGGCTAGGGATCTGGGATTATGCTGATCAGCTAGGATTGGGTTAAGTTGTTTCCCCCTACCATGCTCACCCCTGTATATGCATGGAGTCCCACTGAACGAAATAGAATTACAGTTAGGGGAAGGGCTGCACTCCATAAGAAAGTTGGTGTACTGTTGCTTGGCAGAAGGGAACAGATTATGGATTACAAAAAGAATCATGCCCCATAACCATAGGTATGACCAGGAACAGATGCCTGAATTATTTCTTAGCAATAGCTTCTCTGAGGTAGGCTTTTCATATATTGTTAAATACTTGCCATGCAATCCATACTTTCTACTCAACGGGGATTTATTTTTAGATTAAACTTCAAACTGACATTACTGTTCCCACAAGAAAAAAAATTTAAAAGCCATGTTCCCATTACTTTTGGTGGTAGAACTCTAATATTTTAGATAAGTAGCAGACAGTGAGAACACAAAATAGGCAGAGATTGCTGACCCAGAGCAAGGATGGTGCACAGCATTTCAATGAGAATAGGCTTTCAAAATACTCAAAGAATAATAACTCAGCAGAAGAACTGCTTAATACTTAGTTTTGAGACCTAAACAAGAGCAAAATCTTCAATATAAACATGAGAGAACAACATGGGGTATACACAGGACAACCCAATCTAGATCACAACTATCTTCACTTATTCAGGTTCAGGGTCATTGCCTTTTCTGGAGGAGAAACTTGATTGATATTGAGATTCATTTCAAAGTTTTTATATTTCATTGTACATATATAGAGTGAGTGCAAGTAGTTTGGTTTAACAGATTATAGGCTCAACAGTTGAGGCCCAGTATAAAATGAAAATGTGAAGCCTTTAATAAAACATTATTAAGGTTTTCAAGATCGTTACACCAAGTATGGGCTCTTCTAAGTGTGAGACCCTGTATAACTGCACATGAAGCTGTCCTTGTGATTCATTAACATGAAAAAGTTCACTTGCTACTCTTAAGCAGTCCAAGGTTAAAGAATCTACACAGATGCCTGCATTTGATGCCCACGACTTGACCACTAAGATCAAGTTTTAGGAGCTCAGAACAACCTCCTCAGGTAAGCAGTACTACCTGGAGAGTGTGGTTTTAAGAAGTCAAGGTTAAGTTGTAAGTTATACAAGACCCCCTCCATCCACTTAAAAAAAAAATTGGTTATTTGTTTGCCCTCAAGACCAAAATACTTAGGAATGTGTGGAAAGATTAATGATAGGTAAGTCTGGTTCTCTTGGGTTCAAAAACTTTATGTATAATTTTGGGAGAGTTAGAGAACTATGAGATTTAATATATACCTCAAGATTATTAAACTTACATTTCAGGAAAAAATTTCAGTTTGAAATTTTATTATATACTTAGAACTTTGTCTCACAGCAACAGGTGACAAGATTTAGACACTCAAATATTTAAAGTTAACATTCAGATAATCAATTGAGCATTAAGTGGTCACAAAATATGAGACTGTCATTCCTGGATATTACAGCAATCAAACTAACAGCTACTGTTTATTGAACGCCTTATATATAGGCTAAGAATTGCACTAAAATGTTTAAAATACATGCCCATATGCCTAAATAAGTTATTTTTCCCATTATATATACTTGAGGAATTCAGATAGTTTAGGTAATTTGCTTTTGATAACATAGCTAATAAGTTAGACTTGGTAACCAAGACTGTCTCTATAACCCATGTGTTTATTTCATTATCCTTGATGCTTGCCTTTTTCCTTCAAGACAGGGACAAAGAAAGCTGTGTTAGTTACAAAAACTCTATGAGGTCTTCTGGTTTTGAGAATATAGCTAGTTTGAGTCACAGAAATGAGCGAGAGCATGCGGATTTCTCACACCTTCATAATTCTTTGTATACTATTTGAATCCAAGGTTCCCCCTCTTACACAGACAGCCACTTCCTAAAAAGCTTGCAGATTCTGGCTGATGATTGATTCTTATCAGAATATTATAAAATATTTTAGAGATTAACAGGATAAAGCAGATTAGAAGAAAACAAAACAAAAAGACATTAATTGAGTTCTTATAAAATGTCAGGTACTGGTCTCAGGACTTTACAGGTACAGTCATTCTGTGGTATCCATGGGGGATTGGTTCCAGGACCCCTGCAGATACCAAAATCTACAGATGTTTAAGTCTCATATAAAATGGCATAGTAGTTGACTATAACCTATGAGCATCCTCCCCTATACTTTAAATTGTCTCTAGATTACTTATAATCCCTAATACAATGTAAATGCTATGTAAGTAATTTTAAATACAATGTAAATTACTATGTAAATATTCTCCTGCACTCTAGAAATTCAACCTGTGCTTTTTGCAGCTTTCTGGAATTTTTTGGGGGGGGAGGGTAATATTTTCAGTTTGGTTCATTGAATCCATGATTGTGGAAACTGCAGATATGGCAAGCTAACTGTATCGTTACAATAACCCTATGAAACAGGTTCTATAATCTACGTATTACAGATGAGGAAACCGTGATCTTTTTTAATATCACCTGCCAAAACTATGATTCAAACACAGGTTATTCCAGATCATGAATGTTTAAATGATACCCTGCTCAAGTGTCAGATATAAAATATCCTATACTCTTATCATTTAAACACCATTGTATTTTAGGTGTTCGATGTTCCTATCCTCAGAGACAAGCAGTGAGGAGTCTGGCTCCTGGCCAAAAAACCTGTATGTAATTTTTTTTTTCAGACAATTACAAAGGCTTTACCTGGCAGGCATCATGAGCAAATGCTGCCCTCCCCTCACCAGACTTGCATTTTACAGCCCTTAAGGGGAGCTGTAGTCGAGGACGCAGGTGCTTCTGGCTGGTTACACATTTTCACAGCTTTGCATTTCTAGCCCCGGTGCCTTCATTCCTGAGTCTGTTTATCTGGGGCCGTCAGTCCAGGTGTTCTCCAGGTATCTCTGCCTCTACCTTGTCGTAGGGGGTGGAAGGGAGGAGAGGAAAACTTTGAAGACACAGTTCTCCACTCTTAGTACTTAGTCCCTTCCACTCCCAGCCCTTCCCCTTTGCCTCTGATTTGGTCCCGGGGTCCATGAAACTGAGGAGCCCTTTCTTCGTGCTCCTGTGGTAATAGGATAAACCCCATATCTATGCTGATCCCCCTGACCCTGACCGTTGACCACCTGCCACTGCACCAAACCAGTGCACTGCTTCCTCGGGGGAAAACGGAGCAGGGGAGAATTAGCACTTTTTCTGGTCTAGGCTCTTGTTTACACTGTCATCATGAGCAATGAAAGACTTCACTGTTATTTTCATTTTGGCTCATTGTTTTTAAGTAGTTACTTTGACACTCTCCAGCTCAGCTGAGTTCCTGACACACAAGAGTGATCTGTTTGTTTTCTAACTTAGTGAAGGATATTTTAAAATTGGATGCGACTTCCCATTCCGGTTAGGATACAGAAATGCACTGGAGACTTCAATTCTCATCTTTACAATCAAAACAAGGCAGATAATCTAAAAAAAAAAGTATAGTTTAAAAAAAATCAGAGAGCTGAAGTGCCCAGAGCCCCCTACAAGTACAAATACATTCACCCTCCAAAGACAGGGATCAGAGCAGGAGAACTAAGAGAAATTCATCAGAGGACCTTTGAAATTTCAGCTACCAGAAAAGTTCAGAAAAATCTCCCACAGCCAATCTCTTCTATCCAAAAATACGAGGTTAAGAAAATGAATAGATAAATACAGAGAGGGAAAAACATTATTTTCACAATATATTTCTTCAATAAACTTATATAAAAAATATGAAAAGAACTCTTACAAATCACCAATGAAAAGATAATTCACCACGGGGTGGGGGGAACAGGAAAAACTTGAATTATAAAACAGTTCACAAATGAAGATACACCAGTGGCACATATGACTTTACAAAAAAGATGCTCAACAAAAGCATCATCAGGGAAATGTAATAACTCATATATTATTTTACAACTAATACAATAGCTAGAAAATGAAAGACTGATAGTGCCAAAAGTTAATGTGATTTAGAACAATACCAGAGGTTTCATGTTTCTGCTGGGTGAAATGGTAAAACCAAACTGGGGAACTGCTTGGCAGTTTCTTATAAAGTTAATCATTCACACCTATCCAAGGACCATATTTTAATAGAATAAATCCAAGATAAGTAACAAAAATGGATATCCACCTACCCCAAGTCTTCTGTTTAATATTATATTGCAGAAATATTATTGGCTCCTTCTAAAGCTCAGTTTCATTATTTGTAAAGTAAATATCTTGAAGAGGTTATTTTAAAGATGATTAGGGGCTCTCAAATATCCATATAATTCTACATAATGAAGACATGGAAGAAGCATGCGGCTCATAGATTGCATCTGTCAACTGAAATAAATGCACAACCTGAAAGTTGAGAGTTATGTTTTATTTGGTGGACAATTCTGAGGACTCAGCCCGGGATGCAAGCATCTCGGATTGCTCTGAGGGACTGCTCCAAAGAGGCAGGGGAGGAGCTGGGATATATAGGTGTTTTACAACAAAGACCAGGTAGTTGGAACATTCAAGATTACTTGTTATCTAAAGAAAACCAGGCATCTCAAGTTAAAGAATTTAGCACTTTTCTATGTATGGGAGGAAGCAAACATTTGGGCTCACTGAATTCATTCCTTTGACAAGCACCTAGCTATCTAGGGCCAGTATCCTGTCCTGTCTTATTCTGAGTCCCCTCAGAGCGCACCACTGAGAGTGGCTGCAGAGGCCTGGCCACAGGCTTATCTTCACTGGTGGGTGGCAGCAGCCAATGATGACTTGATGGCTTTAGCATTCTTTGTTTACTGATACAGTTTGCAGTATTTTTCAGTCACACATCTTAAAGACCACAAATGGCCAACAGGTAGAATGAGAACAAGGTAGGCAAATCTAATGACAAATTCTTTGGTAGAATGGACAACAATATTTACATAATAGAATAGTCTGGTTAAACATGGATCTATATTGGTGATTTTAATAGGCTACTAATTATAACTCTATAAACCTAAAAGAACTTCCTCCCCTGCCTTTTTTTACCTTTCCCCTGAATTCAGGTGAACTTCTGGTTCACAAGCAGATGCCTGAAGGGTGAGATTGAGACAAAGGGAGTTTTTATTTCTCTGTGTGTTTTTCAAAGAGAGGGATAGGATTCGACAGTGAAAATTCGAAGTATTTTATTTACAGTTTTAAAAAACGAGTAGGAGAGTGTCAAAAAATCAATTTTAGAAGAGAAAGAGAAAAAGGCTCCTTTCTCTGAGTGACTGTCCATTGTCTTTAGGACGGTGTGCCTTAGTACAGCACACAGCTGAAGATAAATTCCATTTCAAAAGAAACAGCTAAGCGAAGTTTGCCAAAATTAAATCATCTGGAGTCCCCTGGATACTCTCTGCTTCTGGTTCTTGTTAAGACCGTGTGTGTTCAACCTTTCCTTGGATTTCAAAATTCTTTTATTACATGTTGTCTGTTTAATGGAGACTCTAGGGGATCAGCGCCCCATTAAACCTTAATATTCCCTTAAACCTTAATCCCTACTTCAGCCATTGGATAGCATCTTCGATTGGCTTAATATTTTTTCTTAAGACTGTGAGAACATATTTTTGTGACTTTTTTTTTGACAGAAGTAGGTAATTTAAACTTACTAAACAGGTATTATACTGCCAAATTATGGAATAATATAATTTATCATGAACCTCTTGTAGTTATCTGAGTATAACCCACACTTTGGGGAATTTTGCAAATTTAATCTGGTAGAAAATTTCACAGCTTTTTTTTTTTTTTTTTTTTTTGTCAGTGAGTTGTATGTGAAAATTGTAGTACATTAAAAATCTATCTTGGTCAGTGTAGTTGTAACAAAATGCTAATCAAATTTCAACTTGAAAGTTTGTGTACGAGGGAACAGGGAGAACTACATTTGGTAAAAAAACTTATTCCAAGACAAGCAGTCTCATGTGTTTTTTTAAATAATTTCGAGAATTTTGGGATCTAACTTTTTTTGTTTTGTTTTGTTTTGTTTTGAGATTTCTCATTTGAAGTCACTTACCTGTTCTTGTGAGAGCAATTATGATGAATGGGGTGAACTTGCGTTAGGTGTCTCTCTACTTTGGGCCATGTGTGAGAAAGTTATGAAACATTGCCTTTCATGGTGTTAACAGACCCATTTCCAATTTGGGGGAGTTCAACAAAGAGTTGTTTTGATTATGTCAGAGATTTTAACAAGGGTTCCTACAAACCCACCTCTGATTCCATATTTACTCTAAGGCTATTTCTTATTTTGGAAATTTTTGTTGGCTTCAGAAAATGGCTTGGACCTTCTCCGTTTACTCTAAATTCTTGAAATTGAACAATGCCTTCTTTAATTTGTCTCTCTTTTGCAGTGACATATCATATGCAGCTAAAAGAAACCAATTAGAATTGGCAACACTCTATCTAGAAATTGCTATAGCTAGCTGTGCAAATTTACTAGGTAGTTTGTATATCTTCCAAGTTATAATGGCCTCTAATATCAAACTTCTCTATTCATGCCTCCACTAACAGCCCCACCTCCCTTCCAGCCTTTCCCCCTTTATTCCATCCTAAAGACATTGCCACATAGTTCAGATTTTAGTTACGGTAGCACCTCTCTCCTAGAATTGATTTTTGATTCAGTTGCTATTGCTATGAAGAAAAGAAAAGCTACCCAAAATTTAGTGTCTTAAAACAAGAATTTTTTACTTCTCAAGATTTTTTTCATTGCCAACCTAGTCAGTTCTTTGGTTTTCTGATGGGATCGCTCCTGAGGCTGCAAATATTAGATAGCTTGACTGAGGTTGGAGGATTCATCATGACTTGCCTCATACACTCATTTGTTTACACATGCTGTAGGCTGTGCTGCCTTAATGTCTCTCCATGTAGCCTCTCTGCCGCTCAGTTGGGTAAACTTGGCTCCTTTGCAGCAAAGCAGTTTCTAAATTTTAAGAGATTTAGAGTATAGAATGTTAAGTCATTTTAAAGCCTAAATTCAGAAACTCACATGATGTCACTTTTGGCTGCATTATGTGACAGGTCACAAGGCCATTCCAGATTTAAAAGATAGAAAAATCATCTCTGCTTCTTGATGGGAAGAATCACACATTCACACTTCAAAGCAGTGTAGACATTCTGAGCTATGTTTAAGTGGGATCATTGTTATAATGATTCAACACACAAACTATTTAATTTTTTATTCTACAAGATTCTGTAAAATTTTCTTCTGGTCATAAAAGATCTCTTAAAATTATTATCTTTCCTGCTAATCTGCTGACAGCAATCAGTCTTCTTTCACACCCGATTACAGAAGTCACTTATTCTAAAGTCTGTCAACTTGAAGAAGATGGTCTCCTCTTGCACTTCTGTCTTTTTAAAAAGCATTTTACTTGCTTATTCTTGTATTATTTATTTTATTTGGCAGGAGGGGGGAGATAATTAGGTTTACTTATTTTTAGAGGTGGTACTAGGGATTGAACCCAGGACCTTGTGTATGCTCAGCATGCGCTCTACCACTTGAGCTATACCCTCCTCCCTGCACTTTTGTCTTAATATTAACAGTCAGGAAAGCTATTCCAAATAGTACATGTTTTGCTGAAAACACTGTAATTTCTCTATTTCTTTTTAAAAGACTTTTTAAAAATATTTTAAGATTCTCTATTTCTTTTAAAAATACTTCTTTTTAAATCTAAAATGATTTACTAATTGATAGTTTTCAGCAATTTGATTTTAACTTGACTTGGTATGTGCATGTGTGTCTGTGTGCAATGCTGTTGCTTTTATAGTTTTCATCCAATTTGGAAAAATTCAGCCATAATTTCTTGAAGTTTTTGTACTTATTTCTTCCTTTAGGACCCTAATTACAATTCATTAAATTCTATTAATATTTTCAGTTACTTTTGTGTGAATGCTTCAGTTTCATAGGTTCTATTGATATATCTTTATGTACATTAATCTTTCTTTCTGCGGTGTCTAATTTTTTATTTATCCCATCCGACTGATTTTTTATTTCAGATACTGTATTTTTCATCTCTGGATGTTTCATTTTTTAAAATACTTTCTGTTTCCTACTTCAGTGTGCCTGTGCTGTCAGCCTTACAATATATTTATGATACCTATTGATGTCATCATCTCTGGTTCCTAAATCTCTGTCATGCCTTTCTTTCTTTTTCCCCTTTCAACTTATGCTTGTCCTGGTTAAGGGTCATATTTTCCTGTTTCTTGTCAAATCTAGTACTTTTGCATTGGATGCTTAACCTTCTGTAGCCGGGACTTTCTTATCTTCCTTTAAAGAATATATGTTTATTCTGATACTGATATCTTTGGGAATCAGTTTTACCACTTTGAGGCCTATGTTTGTACTACACAAAAAAGACTCAGAGAAGGCTTCACTCCAGAGGTAGGTCACCCCTGCTACAGAATGTGGCATGTCTGGAGGCTCCATGGAATGCCCAAGGAATTTTCTAAGTGCTCACTAATTGGGCTGTTCAGAGCAAGCATATCTTCCCCCCACATGTGAGCGCTTAGGGTGGGCTAGCCTGGCTTTGTGGAGGCTCTCCATGCTTTCAGAGCCTCATACCAGTGACTCAGGGAGACCTCTCCAGCCTTGCAAATTCTCATCTCTTCCTCCTTCCTGCACTCTGAACTCTCTCCCTTCACTTCAGGGAAACCACTGTGGGTTGTGTGCGTTTCCCTCCAGGTGCCTGTACTGAGGAAATGCTCCAGACAGAAAGTCTCAGTCAAGTCTGACAACAGTTGTTTTATAGATTTTTGCCCTGTTTCCAGTTGTTCGCAGCATGACGGTAATCTGACCCTTATTATTCCGTAAGTTCAGAAGCAGAAGGCCCTCGGTCGTATCATTTTTAGTGTTCTCTTTACCATACGTGCGCGCGCACACACACACACACACAAATACAAATTTGACAAAACTGAAATTGAACTGTTCAGTTTCCTTGCCATTTTCTCTAAACCATCTTTATTTCAAGAAATAATTTACAATATTCTTAGCTTAATTTTAAAAATGCTATTTGTTTCACCAAATTCAAGATACACCTTGTTGATAGTAATTGCAATTAATGATACACAGCCTTTAGTTACCAAAAACAGATTTCGAATATGATTGTGGTGAAAATTTTGAAAGCTTCCTACTTGATGATGAACATTTATATTCTTTCCTCAGTGATCTGCGGTCCTTCAGTTAGTCTTTTGAGACTCTCACAGCTTTTATTGTTATCTAGCTTCATCGTAAGCCATGAACAGAGAAGTAGACATTAAACAGAAATATGCATCATTGTATTTTCTTCCTCCCTCCCCACCGTGCTCAATATTCTTTCTTATTCTTAAGGCACAGAATTCATTTATGTAAGCCCTTTGGAAGTACAGGCCAGATTTCACACTGGGCTTCATATGTGCACAATGTAATGTCAAATCACTGTAGGCTCCTTATCACTTATCACATGTAATATAACATAATGCTCAGGACTGAAGGGTCCGTATCTCTAAACACTATACTGATCTTTGTTAGACGACAAAATCCCAAAAATGTCACCTAAGCTTCCTCTACAAAGGGTGGCTTCCGATGTAACAACTTGGAAGGCCTCTTTCTGTTGAGTCCAGACTACTAGGACAGCTGTTAAGAACATGGAGGAGGGCGATGACATTTGAATGAATAAATAATAAACATACTAAATCTAAAATAACAGTGTTCATTTTATCTCTACTTCAAACAGGTGTCGGCCAACTGGGATAAAAAGCCACCCCTTAACATTTTTTTTCCTTAGAGCTCTGGATTTGATAAATAAGGTGCTTCTCCCAGTTGAATTCAGAAGTTCCTGAAAGAATGAAACCCAACTGTGATTAGGGAAGAGGAGGAAAAAAAAAAAACTTAAATTAGGAATGTACATTTTATTTTTTACTTTTAAGTGGAAATTCAAAGTATTTTCTTTTTCTCTCAAAGGAAAGTTGCTTGATAATTTATGACCACAATACACTTCTCTGGTATCTTTCCTGGCTTTGCATTCCAGTTGCCAAGGAATGACATCAGCCCCAATCATCAGTTATTTTGCCTCTCGACATAGCCCCTACCTAGTCACTCTGCTTCTGATCTTGTGCCTCAACCCAATCTCCCCCTCCACATTGCTGGCTGCCTCCTTTTTTAATCACTGATCTAAATCCTGTATCTTACAGTTGGGAAGCCTGCTTACTTACTAAGCAATTGTAGGGTCACTTTTCAATATGGCCTTTTTGCTATCTGGCCCCAACCTGCCCTTCTAGCTTTCAGTCCCACTGAAATACCCTATTTCCTGTTCACACCTGACTATTAGTGAAAGACCATGACTTCATGCCTCAGCCTTTAACTTCTTTTGTTCTTTCAGCTTAGAGTGTCCAAAACAGTGAATTAAATTTCTATAAGACATCCATTCGCAAAGCAAGACAGTTAAAATTTCCTTTCCTCCATAAGGAATGCTCCTCCTCAGTCACACCTGTAATTTTCCAGGACATGTTACTGTGACATCTTGATAGGCTAGGGTAGATTATTTACAAGGTTAGGTTTACAGTGTGCTTTCTTTTAGTATTTAGGAAACACACTTGAGTGGAAAATACAGTGAGTTCTGTATTGCTTTCTCTTTGTTTGTTTACTTATGTGTATTTTTTAAAATACCTTTTAAATACTGTGTAATGAACTGCTTCACAAGCTATACGGTGGTATGTTTTCTCCCATTCTCTGGAAAAGGAAAATTACAACGAAATATCTGTCACCACTACTTAATAATAACTGTTACAGCTAACATTTTTTGTATACTTGCAGAGTGCTAGATACTGTTCTAAGCACTTTTTGTGAGAAACTCATTTAAAATGATAACATGGTAAGGTACATTTTATCATGTCTCCCTGTTTTATTTTATAAAAGAGAAAACCAAAGCAGAGAGAGAGAGAGCCTAAGTCTTGGTGAGCAAGACTAGTAAGGCATGAAACCAGTTAGAACCCATACTATGTGGCGCCACTATGGTAAGCTAACATGCCCACATTGTCTAAATTAGGAGGGAGGGCAACAACTGTTGTCAAGTTATTTTGATTTAAGTGTCTGAACTAAATCTTTGATATATATAGAAAGCATTGTGAATGTCAAAATGATGACCTACAAGTATAAAAATGTGCTGTAAATTGGTACAACTCTGACTGGCTAGGAATTACTTTAGTTCATTGTGTAATTAATTTCCTCTCCTTGCTCAGCTGTGAGCAGGGACAGCTCTGTCAAGTAATCAGTGCCTTACAATATCTGACTTAGAGCCTGGTACTTAACAGGCCTTTTGTAAATATTTATTGAAAAATAAAGATGAATAAACAAAAGTTTGTAAAGTTATAAAACATGTAAATATTCAGAATGGTTGAGGCAAATTTCAATTTTAAAAGCTGTGCGCATTCTAAAATCTGTGTGTGTGTATGGGACAGAATCATTGGGATGACTCTGATTCTGTATGACCAGGATTTCCCTTCTTCATTCACCTGCATATACCTGATTATGAACCAAGAGAGCTCTGTTACACATGAATTAAATAGCATTTTATTGACCCTCAGAATAAAAGAAAAAGGTGTATTTTCTGAGATTTCCCATATATACTACTAGCAATTGAATTCAGAGTCTAGGGTGATCCATTAGTCGTGGGTTGTCTCTTTGTGCCTAAAAACTAGCAGCTCTTACTCTGTGTGGTATTACACCTTTAATCTGGGACACCTAACTAGCGTGTAGAAAAATTTAAAACTGCATTTACCAGAATAATCATGCCAGGACTTCATAACTGATAGTAGCTTTTATCCATGGGCTTCACTAAAGCATAGAAGTATTAATTAAATTTTATGAGATTATATTTCCTTTAAAATATGCATTCAGAAAGATCAAGGTAGCTTTATATTTCCCAAGAGATTGGAAATACGTAAATGATTCCCCCAAAATCACTACTAGTTTTCTTTTATTTGATTTTGAGAATATTTGAAAGACCCTTGACTACCTTTCTAATAGCTTATCTACAAATATGATCAGAATATTTAAGATTTCATTAAAATAAAATGCCTGTTTTATATTCACAGAGAGGAAACCAACCAATAAAGGTCAGTACTTCTCAGTTCATGTTGTTCCTTCAAGTATTTCCAACTATCTTCCCTCTCACCATGAGCCTTTGAAAGGTATTTCAGTCTAACTTGAGTTTTAAAAATAGTTTATGATATTTCTTATTCAAGTGTTACAAGAAAAATATTAATTGTATGAAAAAAATTACCAAGACCATCAATAAATGATCAAACATGCTATCATTTCAGAACTTTCCTAATTGAAACATTTTTTATCATCTATGAGACAGCATACAACAGTTAAGACCAAGCATTTTGAAATAGCTGAACCTGAATTTAAAGCCCCTACTCTGCTCATTATGCAGCTTTACCAAGGATAAGTCACCTTCAGTCTTTAAGCCAAAATTCCAAAACTAGCTAATCTCTAAAATGGATATATATAACCTCATGGGTTTGTATGGATAATCAAATGAGTAAATAGATGTAAAGCTGAGGCAATAGATTATGGTCTAAAAGGGAAGAACAGCAAGCTGACTAGACTCCAAAGTAGCTTCAAGTGTACATGGGGCCCTTTGATTTTGGGATGGAATCCTAAGAGATCGAGTCCAGAGAGGCTATGGCTGGAGACTGAGATTTTGTATATGTCTACCAGAGTACAAATATTTGTGAGCAGCACGTAAGCTCAGGGAATGGAAGAAGATAGCTAATGGAAGAAGAATAAAAGAAAGAGCTCTAGGAGAAATGGAATGGTGTACAAGGTAGAGAATCTTGATCCAAATTGCCTAGACTTGAGTACAAGTTCTGATACTTGCTAGGTGGGTGTCTTTGTTCAATAATCTACTATTTCTATCACAGTATCTTCATTTGTGAAATGAGAACTATAATAATATCTACTTCATAGAGTGGTTGTGAGGCCACATACATTCATAAATGTAAAATGCTTGGGGTGGTTCCTTATTTACAGAAACTGCTCAAGCAATGATGTTAGATGACACCAGAGGGAACTGGGAGAGTAAAACACCTGACAAACTACTGAAGGTACAAAGGTGGCACAATGTCAGTGAACCCCACATAGGAGAGGGTTTCAAAGAGAATGAGGTCAGGATAGTAAAAATCACTTTGAACACTTGCTTTGCATTATCTCAGTTAATTCTCATAGCATCACTGTGAGATAAACAATTAGCAGCCATTTCTGGATGAGGAGACTGAGGCTCATAAATATTAAATATAGGATTGGAATTCCAGTCCAGGTCTGTACAATTCTAGAGCTCATGCTCTTAACCTACATCCTACATTTCCCAGAGGGAGGATGAGGCCCCAAGGAGGTTCAGGAGGATGAAGATTATGGAGGTACCATTCAGCTTGAGTGACATGAGTAAGCAGCGTGTGTTAAGTGCACGACTGTAAAGGAGATTGCCAAGAATCTAATTGAGAATAGAGAGGAAATGGCAGTGATTTATGGAGACAGCTCGTCTGGGAACTTAGATTAAGAATGAGAGGTAAACTAGAGTAATAGCTGGAAGGCATGCAAGTGTCAAGAAGGGCTTATTTAGAGACGGGAAATAGAAACATGTTTTGAAACAAATGGTAGGAGAAAATGAGCAAGAGGCTATTGAAAATGGAGTCTTGAGCCAAGAGCATAAAGTTTTAAATAGCAGCTCTAAAGTGAGCAGAGAGAGAGCTGGCTAGGGAAACTTGGGTAGGGGAGTGTGGATGGGTGGGACTAGGTAGGAGAAAGGCAGTAGGAAAGGTTGTGTTGGATTTTAGGGGCTATTCATGAGACAGAAGAATCATTGTTTTTGTCTGCAAAGGACAGGAGAATTTTTCAGGTCAGTGAACGGAGGGGAACAGCAGGCTGCTAAGTGTTTACAAAGGAGGACCACGGAACAAGGGACCAAGAAAATGAACATGGCCCCTGGTGTCTACTCTGCATTTTAAAGAAAAGGACAGACAAGGCCATTTCCAGAACTGGTGTGACAACCCTGACACATCCCTGCACCTGGTGTGGTGTAGCTGCTGGAAAGAAAGTGGACCACGCCCACCATATACATGTATTTGTTTCTTACTGATGCTGTAAAAATATATCACAAATATAGTGACCTAAACCAACAGTATTACAGTTCTGAAAGTCATACATCCAAGATCATTGTCACTGGGCTAAAGCAAAGTGTTGACAGGCCTGGTCCCTTATTCCCTTTTGGATGCACTAGGAGAGAATCTATACCATGCCTCTTCTAGATTCTAAAGGATGTTGGCATTCTTTGATTTTTGAATCACTGTAGTCTCTGCTTCTGTTATCACATCTCTCTCTCTGATCCTCCACTTATAAAGATACCTGTGATTACACTGAACCCACCCAGATAATCCAGCATAATCTCCCACCCCAAGACCTTAACTTAGTCATAAATGCCCAGTTCCTTTTACCATGTAAAGTAACATGTTCAGAAGTTTCAGAGATTAGGACATGGACATCGTTGGGTGGGGGCATTATTTAGTCTGTTACAGTACATTTTTCTAAACGAGTCCAGATAATTCTGAGTGTTTGTAGGAGACTGGAGAGCCTTCTGTGAGAACTTCTCCTGAGAGAAAATGAAACCAGCCAAGTCTGTACACTGACCTTTTCACCACAGAAGCAGCAGAGTAGCTGCAGGAGTCCTGGGGTGGTGTTGCAGTCTGCTGTGAAGGAGGATTTGTTTCTGAATACATGTGAGACAGCTCCTGCTGGTGGGTGTGGAAGGGGGCAGCTCCAGGTGACTTTACAGGTGAACAGCAATCAGGGAAATTTAGGAATTTCAGATATTAAGCCCTTCTGTAGATGCAGTAGCTGGTAATGCCTGAGGAGGGTTCTTGTCATCATTTTTATACACATTTCCAACTTTAATTCACCTCCCACATCCCTAAATGAAATCTGCTATTTCCTGAATTTTGTACAGTTTTAAAGTACTTGCCCAGGAGGTAATTCATTTAATACTCACAAAACTCTAATGGAACAAAATTCTTTTTGCCATTTTTTGTTAAACAAGGAAACAGACTATGAGACTTTTCTATGTAGCTATTCTGTAGTAGAATCTAATAATAATTTATGAGCTTTTATCTCATGTCTTCTGTTATCTCAGGTTAAATCCAGTGGTCCTTCATTAAAATCAGTCTCTTACATATACCCTCAACTCCCTTCCTTTTGCTTTTAGAAAATACAAGTTCTGGCAAAATAAACTTCCTGCTTACTCTTACCTCACTAGCATAGCTAGACTTGCCTAGAGGAAGGCTGACACTGGTGAAGGGTCTCACTGAATCCATGACATTTAACTCCAAATGTGGCTTTGGTGCTGTCCATAAATCCTGCTTTCTTAGTGTGGCCCATTCCCTTTCCTAGCCTGTGAGGTGACTATTTCATACCTCCAACCTCTTACCTTTCTGACCTCAAACCTCAAAAACTCCTTCTCATCCCGATTCTCAGCTGACAGGCTCCCTTCCTATTTCTTTGAGGGAAATAAACCAACTAGAAGACAACTTTCACAAGCCACCTACATGCACTGAATTTCCAAAGTATATTTATCCACAAGTACAATGCAGATGATGATCAATCAGAATCTCCACTGGTCATGATACTGGGGCTGGGTCATTAACCGTGACTTCTGGTTCGTGACCATAGCTAAGTATTACACAATCTCCAAACCGAGGGTCCCCAGGGTCATAGCAGGATGGGAAAATTTTTATTTTTGTCAGAGTATACTGATTTCACCAAATCTAGAAGCATATCCCACCTGTAGTCCCTCCTTCTCCTCCACCCTCTGATCTACCTTGATCAGCTCTAGGAGGGCAGAGAGAAGACTGAGTGCTGCCTGGTCCCACTCACCAGCACGAAGTTTAGCTTGTCACCTGAAGCCTGCCATCTGCAAACAGGTCCTTAGTCATGGAGCCAGAAACTCTTCAGAGAGGCTAAATAACATTTCTTACAGCATTCTGAGATTCCTTAGCTAAGCAGTTGAGAAGAGATTTCAGTAGGAAGAAGGAGTGGGACAGACCTTTCTCAGTCAATGAAGGTCTGATCCTTACATCATCCTTGTGACTCTGGCCTGATAACATTTTCATTCTTATTTTGCCATGGTAGAAAATGTGGCTAAAGCAAAGAGACATTAGTCATAACCTTGATGGTTCATTAAAATCGGCCTTGAATGGAAAAAAAATAGCAGTAAGTAAATCATTAGTTTTCATTCTTCCCTCTACACAGAAGGTAGTAGGTATTCTAGAAACAGAAATATCTAAAATAGTATATGCTAAGCCTCCTACCACCACCTACACCACTTCCTTCTTCTAAGTGCTGAGTGCATACATTTATCACTGCTAAAAATGGCTCTGTACAATACCTATTTATTCTGCAGAAAAATAGATGTATATGATGCTCTTTTGGACCATGCCTTTTTTATTGTTTTCTTTTTTTATAGTTTAAGTATAATTGACAAATGAAATCATATATATTTAAAGAGTGTAACATGATGGATGATTTGATATATGTATACATTGTGAAAGCATTGCCATAATCAAATTAACAAGCATATCCACTACCTCACATACTTACCTTTCTTGGGGGGAGAAGTGAGATCACTTCAGATCAGTTCTTTTAGCAAATTTTAAGTACTCAATACATTATTATTAACTATAGTTACCATGCTGTACATTAGATCTCTTTATTTCTAAAGAGATTTAGATTTCTGAATAGGTATAATTTTCCTAACATTGTAAATTTATGTGTACATGGATCATTTCTTGAAAAAAATGGTCCACTTCTTTCATATAATTTTCTAAGATTTTCATAACTCCTATTGATAGAAAATACTGATTTATGAGTAACTCAATATCATTAATCAATACTTATAAATAGATCTGTACTTAGGCTAGAATACCAAAGTAACCAGCATATTCTTCCTTTTAAGGCAAGCCTATAAGAATGCCAGTTTATAATTTAAAAAAAAATTGCTTAAAGATTATGGGGTTAAAGAAAGCAAATCTGAGTGGATAACCTCAATATTTTGGGCCAAGATGAAATATTCTGATACATCTATTTCAACTGCAAGACAAGACCTATCAAGAGGACTGGGTTTTTGCATCCCTTGAGCATAATTTACTTCACTCAAGGAGCACTAAAAAAATGGTGGAATTTTTTTCTTTAACCTTTCCAAAACGATATATATTAGAATGGCATTTAATATTCTTCAGGGTAGCATATTTGTTTTATATCTTAAGTCACATCTTTATTAGTTAGTAAAACCTTAAGGTAATGCCCTAAATTACAGTGAGATATTACAAAAAACATCCTTTTCCTCACTGAGAAAAAATAATGAGTATATATTATGTCCTAACCAGAAAGTAAACACTTGCTACTCAAGAAATATAATCTATACTGGAAAATAATCACTTTAAGTAACAGTAATACAAACTTGATTATGAATTACTTGATGTAGTTTTAAAGTTAAGAATTCTATGTAATTCTATACATAAGGACATTGCTATATATGTGTGTGTATAAATTACATATTTTTATATGTAATATTTAATTTTGTCTAGTTAATCTTTGAGTGCAACGTGGCACTCATATTTTACATTTGTTGTAACTAGTCTGATGAAGCCATGCCCCATGGAGTTAACAGAAGCTAACAGGAATAACAGGAATTCTGGGGCAACAGATAGCGGAACGGCTTGTTAACCACTCTACTTTTAAACTGCCTTCACTGATTAAGCTAGTTTTAGTGGTTTGTTTGTTTGTTTGTTTGTTTTTTCCTCTTTAATTGCATACCTTCGCAGCTTCCCCTAGCTCAGTTGTTTTACCGGAAGTTGGAGTCAGCTCCCGCCCAGTGAGAGCCAGCTGCGGCTGTTTGGGGCCACTGACTCTAAAACTGGGTCAGCACAGGTGCCAGTACTTTTGACGTCAGAGGTGCGGAAACCCCCACCTCCCATCATGCCAAGGGCCTCTGTTTGCGCCTGCGCAGAACGCCGATGACCCTACCTCCAATCACTGTTCTCCACGCCTAAGATCGTCCTGCTTCTCCCATAAATAACCCAACCTCTGGCGTTGGGAGGCGCATCTGAGGCTTGTTCTCGCGGCTGGGAGCTTAGCTGTTTTCTGACAGAGCTCTTTCTTGGCCGCAATCCTCAGCTGGCGTCTCAGCGTTTGGCTTGCTGTTCGTGGGGCAAACGGACCTGGTTCAGGTAAATACCATCTTTTTAAAAATTTTGTTTTCTTCATTTTTTTCTCAAGCGTCAACAAAGTGTCTATGTTAATTTTTTAATGTTAACTTAACAAATTACTACAAACAGCAGCTTAAAACAGGGACTTTCTGTTTTATACTTCCGGAGGCCAGAAGTCTGACTGGGGCCTCACGGACTAAAATAAAAATGGCAAGGAGGCTCTGTTCTCTTCTGAAGGTTCTTAGTGGACAGTCCATTCCCTTGTTTCATTTTGTTCGCAGAGTTGAGTGCCGTGCGTTTGTAGGAAAGAGGGCCTGTATGTTCACTGGCTGTTTGCTCAGGGCCATTCTTAGCTTCTACAGGTCACCTGTATTGCTCAGCCCTTGGCAACTCTCCATCTTCAAAGCCAGCAAAGGAAGATAGTGTTTCTCATATTTGGGGTCTCCTCTCCCTCCTCTTGTATCGTTTCATCTCTCTTACCCTATCCAGAAGTATTCCTCTCATTTTAAGGACGCCTGTGAATAAATTGGGCCCACCTGGGTGATCCACAATGATTACCTTAATCACATTTGAAAAAATCCTACTTAAAGTAACCTATTCACAGGTGTCAGGGATTAAGGCGTGGCTATTTTTGGAGGGCCATTATTCTATCACAGTGACTCAAAACACAGACTCCTTTAACTTCAGTCAACAAAGGAAGAAAATCCAAGTTCCTGGTAGTGGGATTCTCAAAGTGTAAAATTTAACAAGGTCTAATGGCATTTCACATGATAGCAGAGATTTAGTAATTTTAAAATGCTGGTTTGTGCCAGCGTAAAACTGTATATATGATTTACTGCATTTAAATTTTTCTCAAGTGTAAGAGCAACTGACTCTACTAGAAGTATATGGGGTTTTAATTAAGATTTTGGAACTGGCATTTAGTGTTTTTATGAAGATGAACCCTCTGATGAGTGGATGACTAGCAGGTTTAGCAGTCTGCCATTCTAGAATATTGCTGGAAAAAAAGAAGTCAAGAAGTAATTCTATAATGTTCTCTCTAGCAAGTAAATAATACCTGGATTACAGCATGTTGAGGGAAGTGAGATTTGTACCTATAATGATAATAGCAGATAACTTTTTAACATATGAAGCTATGCCCAGAGTTTTGTCATACCTTGGAAGTGTGGTGAGGTTATAGTTCAAGGACTTTGAGGGAATTAAGCTTAGAGGTAAATTTTGCTTAAACAGCAAGTGTTAGTGATCCTATTGTATGTACTCAAACTCAGTCTTCAAAGTGATTGACAGAACTGGAAATGTCTGCTGTTTGAAACTGTTAGTACTTAAAATCAGGTTGCAGCCTGTAATAAGTTAGAATAAATAAAATAGACTTAGCCCTCTTTCTGTACTAGCTGAAATCCAAAAATAAGTAAAATACTCAATAATTTTGCTCTCAAATCTCAGAGATTGAAAACATACACAAATATAATACAAAGTAGAACTTAGCAATGTCAAGGAGAGGTAAAACTGATCCATAAGTTAAGAAGAAGGATTGATTTACTTCTAAAAGTGGAAAAATAGGAGGTAAGGAAGGCTTTTGGCCTTTGAAACTTCTGGTTATAAGTTCTCCTGGCAAGGAGAATTTGTAAACAAATGTACAGAGGCAGATTTTACAGCAAGTAGGGTAATTCAGTATAGCAAGAGTAAATCGTGTAAGAGTGGATTAGTGCTGTATGTTTTGCATAGATTACAAAGCACAATAATCATATTGATCCTTAATTTATTAATACTCATAATTATGTAGAAAAACAAGTGTCAGCTAAGGGTGGCTGGAAAGGGATTCAAGGAGGTGAGCTGCCCAGCTGGAACAAGGCACGAAGAGCTGACATAATGGGTCAAGAGCCGAAATGGAGCAGAACAGCGCTTTATTGCAGTACTAGCGGGTGGTAGGTGCGGCCGGCGGGCGGGCAGGCAGGCAGCGCTCAGGTGTACACACTTGCCCTTTTAAAATGCTAGTGGCGCATGCATAATGTTCGTAATGCTGACTCACGCTACTGGCGCATGCGTGGTGTTCATAATGCTGACTCACGCCACTAGTGCGTTCTTACATTTACCCTTTACCAGGTGCAAGCTATTGTAAACTTTGGCCTGGGCCCCAGGGCCTACTCACTTAAGGCTACCGACAACAAGCTACAGGTAATTTGAGGGAAAGAGGGGAGGGGAGTAACATTTTCTTACTATGTGCTTCTACTCAGGTATTTTGCTGGGCATCTCACATCAACCTAGTTAATGTAATTTTAATTTTTATGGTACATGCAACAAAACTCAGTCAGGCTAATCAGTGTGCCCAAGGTTGCATATCTGGTGGTACCTAAATTGATAGAACATTTTATGTTGAGACACAGTTCTCATCAGTAAGATAGGAGACCAGTGGTTCCTACACTTAAGTGTTTATTAGAATCGCCTGAGGGTCTCATTAAATCTCTGCATCCCAGATCTAACACTAGAACTGTTAAGCCATGAAGCCTGGTGGTGGATAAAGGCATAAGCAGCTTTCAAAGTGATTGTATTTTGCAACAAGTTTGGAAACAAAGTGTACTACATGATCTCCTTTGAGCATCTTAGAGCCTCAGGATATACATGTAACATTATCTCCATTTTACAGATGAGGAAACAGATGCCTAGTTCTCACCAGGTGTCCAAAGCCTCACGTTAGAAATTTGCAAAAGATGAAACTGACAAGGGCTTTGATTTCCAGAGTATATAAACAGATCATACGACTTAATAAGAAAAAACAAACAACCCAATCCAAAAATGGGCAGAAGACCTAAACAAGCAATTCTCCAAGGAAGAAATACAAATCATCAATAGGCACATAAAAAAATGCTCAATATCACTAATTATCAGAGAAATGCAAATCAAAACTACAATGAGGTGTCACCTCACACCAGTCAGAATGGCTATCATTCAAAAGTCCACAAATAATAAATGCTGGAGAGGATATGGAGAAAAGGGAACACTCCTACACTGCTGGTGGGAATGCAGTTTGGTGCAGCCACTGTGGAAAATAGTATGGAGAGTCCTCAAAAGACTAGGAAGAGACTTACCATATGACCCAGTAATCTCACACCTGGGCATATATCCAGAGGGAACCCTAGTTCAAAAAGACACCTGCACCCCAATGTTCATAGCAACACTATTTACAATAGCCAAGACATGGAAACAGCCTAAATATCCATCAACAGATGGCTGGATAAAGAAGAGATGGTATATTTATACAATGGAATACTACTCAGCCATAAAAAATGATAAAATAATGCCATTTGCAGCAACATGGATGCCCCTGGAGAATGTCATTCTAAGTGAAGTAAGCCAGAAAGAGAAAGAAAAATACCGTATGAGATCACTCATATGTGGAATCTTAAAAAAAAAAACAAAAACAAAAAAAATAAAAAACAAACAAAAAAACCCCATAAATACAAAACAGACTCATAGGCTTAAAATACAAACTTGTGGTTGCCAAGGGGAAGGGGGATGGGAAGGGACAGTCTGGGAGTTCAAAATTTTTAGATACTGACAGGCATATGCAGAATGGATAAACAAGATTATACTGTATAGCACAGGGAAATATATACAAAATCTGTGGTTGCTCACAGAAAAAAAAATGTGGCAATCAATATATGTATGTTCATGTATAACTGAAATTGTGCTCTACCCTGGAATTTGAGACAACATTGTAAAATGACTAACTCAATAAAATGTTTAAAAAAAAAAAGACAAATGAACTTATGTGTAAAACAGAAATAGACTCATAGACGTAGGATAGACTTGTGGCTGACGGGAGGAGGGTGGAAAGGAATAAACTGGGAGTTTGAAAACTGCAGATACTGACTGGTATATATAAAATAAACAAGTTTATACTGTATAGCACAGGGAAATATATTCAATATCTTGTAGTAGCTCACAGTGAAAAAGAATATAAAAATGAATATATATTTATGTATGACAAGAATTGTGCTGTACACCAGAAATTGACACCACATTGTAAACCGTATATAACTCAATTAAAAAAAAAAAAAAGGAGCCAGCGCTTGACCCACAGCTGTTTTATCTCCAGAGCCATTTTGATGCTTTGCTGTGACAGTCACAAAGCACACTTTTGTTTCTCTATGAAGCAAGAAATTTTTGGCTTTTTAATGCCATTTTCAGTGAATGCTGACTTCTGTGCAGTAGAGAAAAAACTCTTGCGGAAGAGATTTATTTTCTAAGACTGAAATGCTCAAACATGACTGTCAATGCTGTTTTGGCAGTTTATTTTAAGCTGGCAGTTTCTTGATACCTACTTTCACGGTCTGGTTTTCTTATCCAGAAGTGCTTTTTTTTAGAGAATACTAGGGAAATCATCTCAAACATTAACTCAAAACCTTAATTTGGAAGGAGGCTGCATCATCAGTTATTTATAAAGTACCAGTAAATACTGATCCTTCGACAGTTCTGGTGCCATACAGTCAATAACACAGGAGAACTAATGTGGGAATTGGAGAGAAAAATGAGAAGTTTTTGATTATTTAATTGAAAATTAGTAATGTCTTTTCACTCTTACCCAGCATCTCACACAATGTGAATGGTATAGTAACAGGTCATTTGAATCTGGGTTCAAATGCTGTTTCTTTTCTGGGTGACTAAGCTTTATTTTTATCAGCTTTTTAAAGGGAATAATAATGCCTTACCAATAGGTCATACAGAGAGTGATGAGGTAAACATAGCACCTGTCACATGGAAGGTGCTTGATAATATGTTAATTTTAATCACTATTTCATAACACCATTTTAGATTGCTGGGTACTATTTTTGTCCACTTTTAAATTTCCCTCACCATTATTTCCTGAATGGGGAGAAGATGCAGGGAGGGGCAGTAGTAACCAAATCTTTCCATGTGAGTTGCTTTCCAAAACTAGAATTTGCATAATGGCTCCTGGATAAATGTCTTTCCTTGATTTAGAGCACAGCCTCAATCTGAACGTGTATTAAAATATCAAATGTTGACATGCATCTAGATATTGACAGTGTTGTGAGTTCTTAGAAAAGGCCTTTTAGGAAGTCCATAAGAATTTTCGAAGTTCTAGAAATACTTTGATTTGAAAGATTTACAGGAACCAGAGCTGCAGTTGTTAGTGTACATTTGGACTTCAGGTGAGATCACAGACAAGTCAGATTGAATCTTTGAGATCCTTATTTTATACTTACCAGTGATACTGTAATAGGGTCTCTGCAGTAGGTAGTGCCTAACCTGAGCATTTCTGATACGTGCATCAGATGACATGATCAGTGAAAGAGCTTATGTAACTTAGACTTGTTTGGAATAGTTGGAGTAGATTATCAAAATAAAATGCCTCAAATTCTCGATGAAAACATCAGAAAGTTTAAACCTCATAAAGTTCTCATTCTGTGGATAAGAGCAGTGTATGGATTATTGCTTAGCAGTGGACACCCATAGATTGATTCAGTACAATTAGGTTAAGTATCATGTGTCAGTAACTGCTGGGTGTTGGAGGTTCAATACCCTGGTGAAGCTAGAAGTTAAGATCAGTTTAAAGAGGTGGTATTGCAGAACTATATGTGAAGCACCTTCACAGCAGAATCTGACTTAGCCAGTGGAGATAGCAACAGGGAGAGTATATCAATTAAATGTAAAATTAGCTGTTCTTGAGAAGCATCTAGAAACAGGAGCCACATGTAGAGGTAGTAAATTGTATTATTGAATAATGAAACAAATTCATTCATAGTCAAAGCATTGGGACTGGGAGGGGTAGGTTATGTAAGGGTTTCTTTCAACTCCAGGGTTCAGTGGCCAAGAGAGACTGCAGTGAAAGCTGATAGGAGCACACTTGATATTTCAGTGAATTAATAGCAGAGGAGGATGCATTTTGATTTCTGTTGGTCAAACACGAGACTCAGTCACATAGGGGAAAAAGCCTTGAATTAAATAGACTTAGAATCCTGACCTTGCTTGGCCTTTGGACAAGTGGCTGTTGTTCTGAGTGTTGGCTTCCCCACGCATATAATAAAGGGTAATGTTCTCAAATTTTAGGGTGAAGTATAAGAACTTGTAATAATACTACTCATGTTTTTTGCTGTCAGTGTGATTTTTGTTTCACATTTTGAGAAACATCAATGTTAATATCTTGATTTATTAGATGGTCACTAATAATAAATATTTAATAGTATTTTAACAAATATTAAAAGCATCAGTGTTTTTATCATTCATTTCTCAAAAAGCTCCTGTACAATTTCTAGATTTCTGAATCTTCAAAATCCAAGGTTTGCCTCAGAGGCTATGCTTATTGTGAAATGTCTTCTTGAGTTCATTCCACACACTGGATGTATATCCTCTTTTAAGTCTGGAGGGGCTGTTTAGGAAATGGCCTTTGATTCTTTGGTAGTTTTTAAAATAGACTTAGAAAACTTGAAATGGATCATGGAGCACTCAGGGGCATATTGAATTTTCAGTTTGGGGTATGTTTAAATTACTTTAAAATGACTGGTTATTTTCAGCAGGTTTTCTTAAAGGACAATATTGGAGTCACATAGAGAAAATAAAGGCTATACCTGCCTCATCCCATTTTCCTGCAGCTGGAAATTGGGCCTCATGTTGTTTAATAGTATGGTAGGAATTAAAGAAATTACACATTTTGTTTTAATTTTAATTTAGGGACTAAGATTTAATGCTCGGTGTAAACATGTTTTCTAATGTTTTCAACTCCTAAATGTAGCCAGTATTCATTTTGTCTTAATGATCTGAGGGAAAGGAAAGAAAAAATGGCACAGGGAGGCTTTGCTTGGTTTCCTGCTGTTCTGTTCACATGCACATCCCTTACCAGGGGAGTTGTTCCACAGCAAGTCATTGCCTAGGAACAGTAAGAAAAGAAAAATGTGTAGAATTGAAGTCCCGGACCAAAGATGAGAAAATTATGCCAAGCTTTATAAATTAAAAGTGATTTTCTTCAGGCACTTGTGAAACCCTCATTCGCCTTATTCCCAGCAGTTACTGCAAGTGTCACTGTTGCAGGCTTTGAATTTTTAAAATAAACGTGATCCCCCACCACCACCAGGCCAGTTGTGGTGGTGTTGCTCTGCTATAATTTGACCCAGAGAACACATGTCTAGAAACATCACTGGCTGCACTGCATCCAACAATCTGAAGAGGCTGCTTCATATTAAACCTCGTTACTGTGGTTTTTTTGGAAAGAAGCAGTCGTGCCTCTCAGTATTGCAGAGATGGTAAGTAGTTTTCCCATTTTTTTTAGACCACTTGGCTGTTTTGCCCAGTACGTAGCGTTCCTGTATAATGCCTGAACTTCCAGCATGTGCTAATACGACACATTTTATTTTCTTACCATAAATCTTGTGGACTTCTGAAGATTGGGGGTTCAGTTTGTTAATATAGAGACTATGAAGAGGACCTGTGGTAGGCAAGGAGGTCACCAAGTCAGTGATCTGCAAACAAAGATACCCATAATTCTGACTTGTGCTCAGAAAATGTTAGCTCTTTCTTATTGATCCTCACTGGATTTGGTTTACACTTAGATTTTAGTCTGTGTCACAGATGAATCTGCATTCCTGTTACTTGTATAAGGTGTATTTTAAGCAATATATTGTAAGCAATTTGAGAAAAGAACAATAAAAATCTTTATTTCCTTCAGTACTTCACAAAATGTGTTAAAATATGTTACCAGAAGCTTAATATTTGTCAAATAAAAATAATTTTCAAGACAGATGGGGCTATCTATTTTAATAAATGTAACTCATTCACCTTATAGGTGAAGAAACCAAGTTTCAGAGAAGGACTGATTTGCCCAGAGTTGTTGGCACTGAGGAAGTATCAATTTTGGGAGTACTGAATCCTAATCTAACATACTTTTAACATCAGCCCCATCAATTGGAATGAGAAACATCACCTTAGACATGCTATGTTCCACTTTAGAACTTCTTTTTCTCTTTAACATTGAATTTCTGATTTCTAAAAATCAAAATAGTGCTAAATCTGTACTTTCTAATTAGCCATTTCATGCACAGTGGTAGTATTTCAGAAACATGAGCTCAAAATATCTTTCCAAGCAAATTGTTCGTAATTACACTTTACTTTTATGAAAATAGTGCTTGTTCTTTAGTCTCCAACCTCTCCTGATTCTTAGTTATATATTTCCCTTATAACATCACCTTAGATGCAAATTTTGATATGCTATTTTATTTTCATTTATTTCTAAATATTTTCTAAATTCCTTACGATTTATTTGACCCATGGTTTATTTAGCAGTGTTGTCTAGTTTCCAAACATGTGACCTTTTCCCAGGTATTTTTTCCGTTTTTAAGTTCTCATTTGATTTCATTGCGGTAAAAAAAAGTTGTGTGACTTCAATTGTTTAAAACCTTCTGTAACTATTTTACACACAGTAGGATGTGGTTTATCTTGGTAAGTGTTTTATGTGAAGTAGAAAAAAATGCATATTTTGCTGTTGTTGGGTATTCTGTAAGTATCAGTTAGTCACATTGGTTGATCATATTGTTCAAACTTTCTGTGCCCTTACTGCTTTTCTTTCTACTTGTTCTATCAATTACTTAATGTTTAAATCTCCAAATACAATTGCATATAATTCTGTTTAATGTCTATCAGTTTTCATTTGAATATTGAAATTTTGTTAAGCACGTAAACACATATTTTCTTGATGGATTGACCCTTTTATCACTTAGTTGAAACTATTCTTGGTAATTTTGTGTGTCTGATATTGATATGTCTGATTAGGATGGACACTTCTTGCCTTTTTTGACTAGTTGTAAACAAGTATATTTTTCATACATTTACATTTATTTTAGGTATTTTTTATTTAAGGTTGTTCTATTATAGATAACATATAGTTGGATATTGTGTTTTATTAAATCTGTCATGTTTACTTAAGTCTTTCATGTCCTTGTAAGTTTTTATAGAATTTCTGATGTCTCAGTTTACTTTAGGCTACTGCTCAGTATAGGATTTCAGCCAACTTCCAGAAAAATGTTAGGTGCATCCCCAGTTAGTTGAGCTAACATAATTCATCAAGAATCCAGAATCTTATTATATTCACTCATATTTTTAAGTGTTTCCCAGTCTGGTATGTACTCTTCTCCCTTGTTTAACAGAGCTAGAATACATCATACCATATATCCCCTAGTTATGCTGGTAGAAATTAGTGAACTTCTGTAATTTTTCACATGTGATCTATCTACTCCTAGGCCAGACTTTGAATTATCCTCCCAATTAAGGAAGGCTAGTATCATAGTCCAGTTACAGTCTAGAGGAAGTGAAGGTGGTGATCTTGGGGAACGAAAAAAATTGCTGTTCTTTAGATGGGTACCTGCTTCAGGTGATCCTAAAATAAGGCAGGACTAGCCTCATCACACAGAAGAGGACAGCTGGTTCTGCCGGCAAAGGAATTGGAGAATTTCATTCATGATATTCAGATTTACTCAGTTTTTCTCCATTTAAAGTTTCAAAATTTTATTCTCTCCTTACATGTCTCCGACTTTCAAATAAGATACCTGGTGATGCTATTAATTTAACTTAAATTATAATACAACAACATACTGTATCTAACTCTAATTTTCAGCCAATTTTTTCAGATGCATCATCCCTGTGGCTCTAAGAGGTCAACAGTCTTTTTAGCCTGATCATGAAAGCTCTCTGATCCTCTTAACCATGCCTTCTAAGCAGAGAATTAAACTCAGATTTTTATATACTTTAAGATTCCAATGATGTCAGAATTAGTAATTCAGCCACCAACCCTGCCCTAATTCTCAAGTTTATTTTGGTTTCCTAATAGATTGGCAGACTCAATACCACCTGTGACAAAGCCTTGCCTTCCTTATGCACTTTATTCCAGATCATCATAGGATGATTATTTGAGTAACCACTTACCTCTCTTTTGCCATATCATGAAGATGACCAGTTTGTGTCTGTATTCTACCAGTGCTGATGTCTTAATAATCAAACAGGTTTAACTGGTAAAATAACATCTCTTATTTTCATCTTGTGGGTCTGCAGTTCTGCTTTCAAACACTGAATCAGTTAGGATTGAAAGAATAAAACAGAAACCAGTAAAGGCATTTTAAAAAGCAGCAGAAACAAGAAGGAATTTAAAATAAAAAGAATTCTACCTTATCAAAACCATTGAAAGATTAGAAAGAATCGGTTCCATTGTGGACTCCTTAGAACAGTGCCATGACAACACAGATCTGGCTCTCCCAGCCCAGACCCTTTACCACCACCACAGGCTTCACCCAGAAATTTTTTGGGTCCCTCTCTCCAGGCTCTTGGTCAAATGTAGCTATATCAGTGACGCTGTCTCTGACCGCCCAATATAGTGACCCACCCAACATATTTCTTATGCTATTATATTGTGTTATTTTCTTTGTAATAATTCTCTTATGGCATATTTAATTGTACATTTCTTTATTGACTCTTTCTTCCAATAGAATATGGTTCTGTAATGGGAGAATTTTGTTCCTATTTGGAGCTGTCTCTATCACATTGTAGGTTTATAATAGACATCTGGGAAGAACAGATGAATGAGTGGATAAATTAAAATTTATTTCTTCATGCATGGTCTTCCTCTTACCCTAAATGCCTACTTTCTTCTACATATTCCTAATTTCTAAACAGTACTCAACATTCCGCTCACATCAGGCACCCTCATGGTTTCTTCACACAATTTACAATCCATCCTTCCTGAGATCTTACTTGCTTTTGTAGTCCATACTAGGTTATTTAGGATTCTTCTATATATTTAAAATATGCAAATACTACTAAACCTGGCAAGATTTGTGGGGGGAAAAGACTACTAAGACCTTGCAAGATTTGTAGGAACAAAGGCTGTCTCTTTATTTTACACATTCTGAGAATCTTATGTTTTAATAAACATATTTCAATGCTAAGTAATTCATAAATTGAGCAAGTATGCCCTGTTTTTCAAGGGGTTTGGTTGTTAATCATGCCAACAATAAACATTTTGATTATTTACCGTATGCCAGGTATAGTTCTCCATATTTTATATTTACTATCCCATATAGCCAGGACAAATACCCTGTAAGAAAGATAACATAATTTTATGTATGGGGCAATTTATTGTCCAGAATTTATGTGAACTTTTCTCCCATTGACATAAAGTAGTATTTTGGGAGAAAGGGAACCAGACCTGGCTTTACTGCTCATGAGTACTTGAAACAAATTACTTCTCAGTTCTGGTCAGAGTTTCCTTATATTCCAGCTGGAAGAATTGACAGAATTATCTCTAAGGCCCCCTTCCAGTGCTAATAATCTATAAATCTGAGTTAGAAAAATTGAAGCAATTTAAAGATGCTGCTTACAAAAGTATAAAAAGTAGAATGTTTAAATATAATTCCTCTGAGGAAACCAGATAAGCCCAGGCTCACCCAACTCAGTTGTCTACAGTTCCATGAATCCCAGGGTCACTCATTTTTCAAAAACTCTGTAGTTTAAGTGAATTATCTCATAACTGGATGTAGTACATTGAGAATGAAAAGCTTAAAATCATTCCTAAAGCAAGACTGAAAATTCTTCCTCTAAAGGAAATTTTAGTGTAGATAAAAATTGAGACTAAATAAAATATTTCTAGACATCTTGAGTTTATTAAACTTCATAGATGAATGTAAGAGTTGGAGTTCTGAAAGGAAACAGGTGACTTTCAAAGATCTGATGTCAGGCAACTTGCCGAGGTATAAGCAGGATGACATACCCAACAAAAAGTGTGAGGCAAGCACAGTTGAACCCTGTCAAGAAACTGTTACCTCATCTAGGCTTAAAGAGCAAAAGGAGAAAATAAGGGTAATGAAAAAAAAAATGAAAGAGATGCCATCTGAGGTGTAGTACCTTAGAACATAGCCACTGTCAGACCCACAGCAAGGCAGGCAAGGCAGACAGTGGCAGTAGCAGTTGACAGTATCAGTATCCCAAATTTTCCCTAGCCCTGCACTGCCAAATTGTGCCAGTGTCATCCACAGGTCAACCCAAAGGTATAGATGCAGTCTCTGGAGACGTGTCTCCTGGATTATGGAGTGAGATAAAGAAGGTACTGAAAAATTATGGGGTGAGATGACACAAGATCAGATTGTCAAATCAGAGTCACCCAAATCAGATTTTATCTAGTGTTAGATTTCCTGATGATTTCAAGAATGAAAACAATCAAAAGACATAGTCTAAACAGGAAAAGTTCTGGCACATACAGGGATATCCTATGTTCTTTATTAATGAAATACATGGGTAGCTTTTAGTTTACAAATAAAGTCTCTAGCTTATACCTCATATGGTCACCTATTTTATGTGACATTTTTCAAGGAAGCCATTCCCCATAAATTCATATATCTTGGGTTTGTTTCCTATGAGCAGTTGTAATCAGGGACATTCTGCTAAGATAATTCCATAGATAGACTTTCCTCCTAGAAAATACTCTATTTAGCAGGAGGTCTCTTTGTCTTAAAAGGAGAGATTAGGATTATGCATATTTCTTCTTTTTTTACCTGGAGCTTCTCTTTGATAATGAGAGTATTGGAGAGATGGTATGTATGCATTTATACTGCTAGCAGAATTTAAATTTAGAAGTAATCTTTACAGAGGATAACGGGTAAAACGGAATTAAAAATTAATGTAAAGCATAACCGCTTCATTTGTAGCTGCAAAGAGGCAGAATGAATCAAAACTGCTTCCTTCTACCACCAATTTCATATTAAGCTTACCCTTTCCCAACAGCTCAGTATATTTTTGTTTCCTCTGCGAGGAAACACATACTTTCATTGGACATGTAGCCTTATATGACCCTATCTCCAAATGTATTAGTCAGCTGAGGCTTTGTAACAAAATCGCATAGACTAGGTGGCTTAAACAACAGGAATTTTTTTTTTTCTTTTGAAGTTCTGGAGGCTTGAAATCCAAGATCAAGGTTCTGGGTGCTTTGGTTTCTCGTGAAGACTCTCCTTGGCTTGCAGCTGGTGCAGCAGTACATTGGGGGAGCTCTGCTCGTGGTGTAAGTGGAAGTATTCGGAACATGCCTCTCCTCACAAACACATCAAGACTGTTTTCCCACATCTGGTACTGTCTCTTTAGCCAACACAAGTGAAATGGGCATGTTTAAAGTTAAGCAGGGAATGCACACTCTTTCCAGCATGAGGTCAAACAAGCTACCTGGCTGAGTCCATTAACTGTTAGGATGGAAGGTACTCTCCATAGAGGGTATATACTTTTCGGAGTACTGAGGCAGTGATTTTATGAAGTAAATTAATCTACCGCCTTTCCCAAGTCTAGGTAAGTGGGCTCTTTCTATCTGAAAATTGCAGCCCCCAAACCCATCCCCTCTCGTACCATACAAGTGTGCATATATAGACATAGCTCTTGTCATGGTACTGTCATGCCAGAGCTAACCAGTATCTGCCACATTGCTCAAACCTGACGTGAACCTGACATAGGTGCCGACTCTCAATGCCTGATAGTTCAAGATTTATTTCAAAAAGTTACGGGATTTTTGTCTGTGCTACTTTTTGCTTTTTTTTTTTTTTTAACCACAGTGGAAATATCTACTCCTTATCTGCTATGCATTTCCCTTTCTTTGTTTTATAATCTTCTCATTTACATCTAGTTCTTTTTCTTTCATAATTATTTCTAATCTTGTGTCTTGGGATATTGATTCCATAAGATGTGAGATACTACTTCATTAGTTTATAACAATTATTGAGCTATTTTTGTAAGCTAGCCCCCTAAGGACAAAGATAGTGTTTTAGACATTTGTGGATGAGTGAGTAATTGTATATATATTATGTGATCTTTGCTGGTTAATGAGGTTTTATTTATTGTGCAATTTTGACTTGCTAGACAGGTTTTATGTAGTTTGAAGACACTTGCATTAATTATATCATTTAATTGTATAGCTTACATTATAATGTTGATGTCTTTAATAACCTGAAATGTATAGGCAGCAGAGGAATTGTACATAGTCAAAAGATAGCAGGTGGCAGAAATGTTATTTGAAGACAAAATTTATCGTTCTAAGTACCATGTTTCTTTTAAGTAGCTTAGGTGTAGTAGCGTTGACTAATATTCCCCTAGATTTTGCATATAAAACTTTATATATTTGAGTAAAGTTTGTTTGAAAGATACTTTAATTCTATTTCTCTACTGATTTGAAAATTGAGAGCACAGTCTTGCAGCTAATGAACTTTGTTCCACTGTGATTGAGGGTCATGTCAGAATGAAGCCATTAATCACTATAATTCCACACAGAGGAGCCTAAAATTGCTAGAGAGTGAAGGTTTAATAAGTGGGAGATGCTATAAATGTCACTCCAGATGTGAACCAATGAAGAGACAGGTAATGATTCAATTGTGTATTTTTAAAACTATATGTAGGCTGATTTGTAAGAACCATTCATTTTTGGAATGATTTTTATGGAACCAATTTATTTGAAAATTGCAGCTGAGAAAAGGGTATGTTTGTGACATTAATTTATCCATTTTTAACTGGAATCCATAAAAATGAATGTTATTTGGAAGAAAAAGACATTAAGAGAAAACTTCTTCAGAATAACTCAGCCTGCATTTGGTAGGTAAGCGAAAGGTTATCTATATGTCAAGAAAATAATAATAAATCAAGAAAAATATAGGTAAAATGTTGTGCCCCTAATTTCAAACCTCATTTTTATTTTTACTAAAGTAAAAAAAAAAAAAAAAAAAAGGAAAAAAATACTTCTGGTTCAAGCTCTGCAGGGTAAATAGACCACTGGCCTAAGGAGTGCAGCATAACACACACTAAAAATGGTAGAAAAGCATTATCGTGATTAAAAGTATTTTTATTCTGTGTGATAGGAGAGATTAAGGTTGCTATAGCATAACTCAAAGTTTCTTAACTCCCTGGTTCTCAGTTTCCTTGACTATAAAAATAATCAGTTATATGAATTAATATATAAGATGCCTTCTAGCTCTGAAGTTAGTGAATATTTAGACAACCTACTTTATTATTAGTGACAAGTAGCTTTCTTTCTAGCAAAATCATCTTTCATTATTAAATATAAAAGTGCTAATATTATACTTCTCCTTGGCCTAAAAAAGTTTCCTCATAAAGAGAATATTTAGGCAAGCCTTCTTTAAGACAGAAAAAAGATTAGATGCTATATATATATATATATATATATTATATATATATATATATAATTTTATTCTTCAGAAGACTCTTAAGAATGTCAAATAGTTTGTTTTAAATGTTTACATAGTTTATTCTTCTTCAACAAGATGCTAAATATTCTAAAATTCTCTTTGCCCAGTGGCTTATATACCAAAACTATTAACAATTAAATAGAATCAAGAAAAACTGTGATGAAGGCAACTCTGACATTAATTAGGGACTATTACTCACATCCAGATTGCATATTTTTCCCATCAAACTGCTGTGAAAATGACATCCTGTATTTTAGATAGTAACATTCACATACCTGACAAATACATTCACCATCACTGCTTTTCCAGTAAGCAAGCTATGTGTGTTTTATTTAAACCAGAGTCCCAGAGGTGGTTTCTATTCTTCTAGTGCTCAACATTTTTAACTGAATGAATGTAACAACTCATGCCCAAGTGATAAAAGAATACTATATAACTATAAAATATTTCTTGATTTTTAAGGTAGGATTAATCTACATATTTTCCTCCCTAATTCATGTTTTTTTTTTTAATTCCTATAGAGACAGTTCTTTAATGAGAAAGTACATATTATGAAGAATTGTTTTAAAGGTAAGCAAATTCTCTGGTTCTTTAATGGAGGCAATTGCTGAGACTGAAGCAAGTGAAATATTTTCTTCCTTTTAGGGATGAAATATGAAATGTTTATAGACAATTCTGGGTAAATGTGCTTCTTAGAAGTGAGAGCTTAGAAATGGATGTAGAACCAGACACTTAAGACGAAATTTTCAGGGACTGAAGTTGTCATGTAAAACAAGGGTATTTAGAAGAATACTCATGTTAGCCTTCTATCTTAACACAGAGCTGCTTTTTTTTGTTTTGTTTTATTCCCCCATTCTGCAGTTGCTCTGTGTGGTTTTAGAATCTGTGGGTCTGTCTTCATCTTTCACCCTAAAAGCAAAATACGTTTCTGATTGCGTGTTAACTTTAGTAAGGTTTTTGGTGTCTTGTGTATTTAGATAAACCAGGCCAGAGATCTAGGGAACTTTAAGCTTAATTATAAAAGGCCTGTAGTCTTCCGGTGTTCATCTGAGAGCTGGGGGTAAGTGCTATCACACAGAGGTGATTTCAAACTGTGTCTAGAAGGACAACTCTCTGAAAGAGTCTGACTCCTGGCAGTGGAACACTATGTACCATGGAACTCATGTATAAATACATAGTGTATTTTCGAATGGTGAGTACTTTAGAGAAATTAATTATCCACAACATTCACTCATAGAAATACTCTCTCTCAAAAAAAAAAAAAAGAAATATTCTTTCTCTCTCTACTCCCCTTCTCTCCTTCCTTTCCTCCTTTCTCTCACTACATTTAAGTAGGTAGATCTCTGGGATTAAAACTCTGCTAAGCTGCTGACTAGATTTGTTTCTTCCAAATTAGCACACATTATTTCTTATTTCTATATATAAAGTTCCTGAACAATAGGACATTTATGAATAAAATAATTTTTATTTAAGACTTTGCACCTTGGAGCAAATGGGTTATTCTTATGCCACTCAAAATTTCCACATTTGAAAATTTGTTTTTGTTTTTTTGCACTTTATCTTTTTCTTTGTGTGTTTTTATCCCTCTTCTGTTTCTATTAGTTACATTCTGAAGATGTTACTTTCCAGTGTATATTCTTGATACAAAACAAAGTCAAATATTGGCTCTACTGCTAATCAGCTGTAAGACTTTGGGGAAGTCGGATAACCTCTTTGGACTTCAGTATCCTCATCTGTATAAAGTAGGGCATTGACCCTAAAGTTTATTTTAGGTCTCAATTCTATTCTGTAGCTGCATAAATGTGAGTGATAATTACCTCTGTTCTCTATTTAGAATTAATTGGCACTTGAGTAAAATGCTAGTCCTCATCCATTATTGAAATTTAAGGTAGTAGAATTTAAGAGATCTGTTACCACTTTTTGCATTCCCCTCTTGACATCCATGTTAACATGAACTCAAATTTTCATTAATATTCAAAGATGCTAAGGCAGATTGTTATTTCACTTCATGGAACTATTACAGTGCAAAAACTTTAAAGGAAGAAACAGTTGTTTCTTGAAAAACTTGAATTTGCAAGTATTTAACGTAAATTCTAAATAAATCTTCCCCACTCTTAAAGATAGGTGATGCTATCTTCTTGAAATTCGAGAAAGTGAATTTTAAAGGTGATTGCTTTCCTTGAATCTCAGGAAACTGAAAGATACATGTTTTGGATCCAATTCTATAGGGTGACAAATTTGGCCCCATTTCATGCTAATTATCTGTTAAGGAACAGAGTCAATTATGAATTTTTTTTGATTCCTTCAGGTAGTTATGTTTTGAAAGGCCCTCTGTTAGCCATTATTTTTTGGATAAATTACTTCTTTGTGTCCCATTTTCTTCATCTATACAAAGAAATATAAATTGTATAATCATTATATAATTAAATTTGCTTATTTTTTAATTTTCAAATTTAAAAAAATTGAAGTTAAATTTCCTTATTTAAAGCACCTTTAGATTTAAATGAACAGAGAGGAAGAGGGAGTTCTGGGCCAAGGAAACAATAGATACAATCAGAAGCCTGGGAGAGTCCATTATTTTTTCAGTAAGTTACTTCTCTCATTATTTTCATCTGTAGAAAGGAACATAAATAATTAACTTACAAAGTTTTTCTTATATAAGGGTATAAATATTACTGTGGCATCTTGGAGTTGTTTTTAGGATAGTTTGGCTGGGAAGTCCCAGTCCTCCATCTTGGGGAAAAAAAGATTTGAATGTGGGCAAGAATTATTGACTATAAATCTAGTATACTCAATCATAGGAGCTTGACTGTTGTAAATAAGCTCGAAAGCAGGACTAAGTATTTAAGCAGTGGTGAGTTACTGAAGTTCATGAAGTTCTTCTAGTCTGTTCTGTTCATTCAACAACCAAGTTCCTTTGTACCTTCTGGGGAGAAGATCCATTGGCTTCAGCGTATTCTCAGTGGGGCTTTATTACTTCAAATTCATATAGTGTTTAAGTCAGTTTTATTTCTTTCTTTCTTTCTTTTTTTAATGGCTCGTCAATTT
Organism: Camelus bactrianus; assembly: GCF_048773025.1. NCBI lineage: Eukaryota > Metazoa > Chordata > Mammalia > Artiodactyla > Camelidae > Camelus > Camelus bactrianus. The sequence continues at coordinate 30,388,966 of NC_133548.1, forward strand.
TCTCAGCATTATTTATTGAACAACGCAGTTGTGGTAGATTGCGAAATGGCCTCCAGTAAGGAAAGCTGGGGAGATCATCAAAGGAGAGTTGCTTCAGGCCCTCTGGCTTTCTTAAAACCAACTCTTGAAAAGAGATGGCAGCTTTTATTGAAAACTCCTAGGCTGAGCAGACCCCATCTTGGAGGAAGTTGGATGGGACTTCCAGGCAAAACTTGCCTAAAAACAATTCCAGGACCCCACAGTAATATCTATACCCTGCAGGGTCCCATTCACAAGTGTTTACTTGCATGGTCTAAGCAAGCTCAGTGGTGCAGGTAATGGCAACGAGCAGTAAGGATTCACTCAAAGTCACTGCCATTAATCATGAAGGCATAAAGGCTTCCAGGACCTGCAGTGCTGCACTGTCTAAGCAAGCTCAATGATGCAAGAAATGGTAGCAAGCAGTAAGGAGAGTGATGGTAAAATAAATCAGCCTAAATTTCCACTGACACGTGAATGCCTGGGAATAATAGCTAAATTTCTGTACCAAATACTTCCCCTAATAAAATTAATTCATATATTAAAAACTCTAGATTTAAAAAGTTTGTGTGTTCATGAGATAAAACCATTATTTGTTTCAAAGTATCTGTGTCTCTCTAATACTTAATGCTGTGCTTTGTGTTCTGTAACATTTGATGAACCATTGTTTTCCTCTTCTTTAAGGTTTAGGAAATTCACTATCTGTGGTTTTAAAAATGTGCCCAGGACTAATGATTCACTGTATCTTATCTTGATTTTGCACGAAAGGGATGGCCTAAGAATCAGGGGCAACCATAAGACATAATGCAGTGGCTCAGAGGAAGGGAATAAATAACTAATTTAAATAACTAATTAAAAGTGCATGAAGAGAAATTTTTCCTCTCTGCTAGTGAACATGACCTTACATGAGTCTAAAAAATAATTTCTGAACCTAACGCTCACTTGTGACTGAACATCCTTTATATTGTTAAATAAACAGTTCTTGGTCATGAGATCTGCAATATCTTTGATACTCAATGAAGATGATCTCTATCCCCAGGTAACATAATTAAGGGGGAAAGTTGTTTTGGCAAATTGTTATAAAAATGATGATAGATATGGTAGAAGTTTATATAAAGTGATGTGGAATTACAGTAGGAAGAAAAAACAAGCACAGAAGTCTACACAAGTGAGGGTAGTAGTTTAAACTGAGTGTTAAAGGTTGCATTAGGCTTATCAGCCAGAGGATAGTGAACAGAAGATGTAAAGCTGTATTCGGCAAGGTACAGGTGAATAGAGTCATCATATACTTATATTAGCCTCAGACATACAGAAGCCTAGTTAATTTTGTTCATGATGCTGGTAGGCTAATTTTTTTACTCTCTTCTGTTTATACAAGCCACATTAGTTTTTGAACTAAAAGGATATTTTTATAAACGTGGTTATGAATACAAAATCCAAACCAGGAACATATGTAGGATTGGATGCTGGGAAATCACAGAATTTCTTCACTAATGTATTGAGGGGAAAATGCCATTTTTTGTTATTTTAATCTGTCTGAAAGTAACCATAAAGGAGATTTTAATTTCACAGTTTGTGTTTTGCTTTAGAGATGGTTTATTGCCAGAGAACTCAGAGGTAGCCATTTATATTTCAATATAGAAGAAAAAGACAACAGATCTGTGTACATAAGAACCACATAAATGTAATATTTGGAAATGGAGTTTAAAGATCAGCTTTTTATGGAATTTTCAAACCAGCAGAATCCAGTGAAACAGATAAATTAGAAAAATAGGTTTAGTCTACATGGCTATTATAATTTAATTTCTTTGAATGATTATTTGGATTAATGTCCTAGAGCAAAGTTTTGGGACCTTCTGATTTTAGATGCTCTTTTCTTTCTTAACCTTTCTGATGAACTGCTGGAAATACAGTCTCTCTCAAAATATTTCAGCTGATATCCAAAGCAGTCAGGTAACATTTTAGAAGAACATATAACGTTTCATAGCTGAGACTAAGTTACCGTATAACTATTCTGGAATTAAGTAGCTATATTTAATTACATCTCGTTTCTTAGAAGCCTGTTTGATTTAGGTTCTCCTTCCATTAAAACTTTCAGATACTCAACATATAAAAAATATTTAATAATCTATTTCTTAGTTCAAGGTAGATATTTAAAATACTAGTATTCCTTCCTTTCTCCACCAGACATCTCTAAAAAGTGAGTGTTTAGGCTGTGATCTCTCTGTTCAGTTCCTGCAGCCATGAAAATATTTGTATATGTGTGTGCTTTAATGATGCTTGATGATTCATGGTGTAATGCTATGTCTAAAGCTTTTTGCTTTCTGCCGGAAACAGCCTGTCACGCAGCAAGGGTTTAATGACTAACTTCTTGATTTTTAAATCATGACAGAATTTCCAAAATGGTTTCTGCGTTTAACTAATTGGATTGTTAACATTTTGCGCAAAATTAATTGCCATGTGATGGTTTTGTTCTTTGGCTTCCTTCTGTGCTAAATCCCCAACCAAATGCTATTAGAGGTATAAGATTTCTGATTTCTTTAAGATTTTATTTTGTAATTATGTGCCTAAATTTTTAATGTATTGTTGTCTCCCCTACAGTCATTTAACAGTAACTAGAGATTTTTTTTTTGGCCATGTTGCTTTTTAAAAGAAAATTGTATGTAACTGACCTCCTAAGTGTTCTGTAAAGTTTTTTTTTTTTTAAACAAAATCTCCTGATACATAAAGTATAAATGCAAATTAAAATTGTAAGGGCCTTGTTTAGCTACCCAGATGTTTTTATTAAGCTTGAAAATGTCTTCCTTCTGTGAAGAGTGGGCATAATGAATTATGATGTAAAATTCTTAACAACTGCATTTTTCTTGTTCTGATTTAAGGCCCTGATATAAAGAATTAAGGGGAATTTGGTGTAAGTGTATTTAGTATTTCAAAAGAAATTTCCTTTGAGGGTTAGATAGATTTTAACATGTTATCAGAGTCATTAGTTTGTCCCTGAGAGGTAGATTTCCTTTTGAGATACTGACAAAATTGGAAAGACTATGAGACATTTTCAAATGCAGTAAAGTCACCACAGTGATGCCTCTTGAAGCAAGTCTTCTCCCGTCCAACTTTAGCCTTAACATTTAACCTACAGGGTTATTTTGGGTTTATCTTTAATATTCCCCTATCCTAGGCTCTGAAACAAAGCTGTGCACTTAGTAGGCTTACTTGATAGTATGTGGAATTGCCACTTGGAACAATTCTTGGCAGTTCTCTTTGAGTGAAAATTTTCATCTTATCTTGGAACTGTTTGTACCTTTCAACTCAGTACATAAGAAAAGTTCTTAGGGAGTAAGGCTGAGTGGGAAAACCTTGGGCTATTGAAATGGAAGACATAGTTATTAATCTTTGAGTTACCATACATCCATATAAGATCAGCAAGTCAGCCTAGATTTCCTAAACTTTTCCTGATCTGTAAAATTCAGATACTACTTACCCTCCAGAGTTACAGTGAAGATTAAGGGGGAAAAAAAAAAAAGGTTAACACTTACCTAACACACAGTTAGTACTTGGTATCAGGTAAAACACCAAAATCCCATGAGGCAAATACTGAAATACCACATTACAGTGAGGAAAGGGAAGCACAGAGTGGAAGAAAATTGCCCAGAGTCACACAGCTGATAAATCAGGCTCCAGTTCTGTGTACTTAACCAGACTTCAGTGCAAAATATCTGGTCCAAAATATGTGATCAAGTAGGAAGCAGGCTCTCTCTTCTCCACCTTCTTAACTCACACATCAGGATGCTTATTAATGGCCATCAGTCCACTGCAGCTTGGTGAATGTTGAGGTTGTTTATTTCAGGCTGTGGTATAAATCTCTGTCCTTCAGTTTTCTCTCTGGTGATTTATTTTGGTCTTGTCTTTGAAATACTCTACCTCCATTTTGTTGTTATTGTTGCTGTTCTTCTGATGGGAGATATAAGTGTCTAATAATTTAGGTCTTTATGTCAATAATACATATTAGAATACATTTTTCTTGGCTTCCCTGGTAAAACCTTTTCACAGTCTCTCTGGCAGTTTATTCTCACCGTTATTGTTTTCTCCTCATCTTCTGCCAAACCCTCTACGTGTTGAAATCCTCCTTCCTGTTCCTTTCATATTCTCTGTTCTTCCTTACATATTTATTCATTTTAGATCAAGGAAGCACATAATTATTCTCGTAAGGATCCATACTAATTAGAATTGGAAAACAGAATTTGGCAGGACTCTGGGTAGATCAAGAGACATATTGCTTATGCCGTTTTCATTTGTAACATGGTTTTCTAATCATGCGAGCCGCTGCTAACAGGTCCATTTTATTATTACGAAGTTCAGATTCCCTAGCAACAAACTCTTGATAGTGACATATTATTTGACTTCTGCCTCTGACTTCGCTTTGACCCTGTGCTCCTATGGTAACCATGTGCTGTCACTTTGGCTTTCTTTCTGTAACTGAAATGGGGCTGTCTTGTCCCCATCTCTCTGCCTGGAGACTCTTAAAATATCTGTTCTTGGCTGGTGTCTATGAAAAACTCATGTCTTTGCTTTTACACTCATACTCACAGCACTTCTGATATCAGATGTGTGGGGTTTATCCCAAACTGACCAATTCTCTGACACCAGCTGGGTGTCCTACAGTTCAGTTCAGTTCGGACACAATCTGACTGGAGTCAGTGCAGACTCCACCAGTTAAGGGCTCAGTCCCACGAGATCATGCCTCACTTCAGATGCCTGCCATGAGTTCAGGTTGTCACCTGTATTTCTGACTGGCTAGCTATAAATCAGGGTTTCCAGGACTCTTTCCTTGGGTTCAATAATTTGTTTGAGTGACTCATAGAATCCAGGAAAACAGTTGACTTGCTATTGCTGATCTATTACAAAGGACATTTTGAAGAATACAAATGGATAGCCAGATGAAGAGATCCACAGGGTGAGGTCTTGAAGGGTACCAATCGCAGGAGCTTCTGTCCCAGTGGTGTTGGGGGTGTGTCACCTTCCTGGTACATGGATGTGTTCACCAACCAGAGCTCTCTAAACCCTGTAGCTCAGGGATTTTTGTGGAAGCTTCATCTCAAAGGCAAGATTGATTATTAACTCAGTCTCCAGCCTCCCCTCTTCTCCTGAGTATGGAGGGTGGGGCTGAAAGTTGCAAGTTTCTAAATAAGGGTTGGTCTTTCTGGTGAGCAGCCCCATCCTGAAGCTAACCAGAAGCCCAATAGCTACCTCATTAGAACAAAAGATGCTTCAGGAAACTCCATAGAATTTAGGAGCTATGTGTCAGGAACCAGGGTCAAAGACCAAGTATTAGAACTAAAGATGCTCCTAGAATCTTTATTGGTTAGGAAATTGCAAAGGTTTTAGGAGCTCTAGCCAGGAGCCAGTTGCAAAAACCAAAATGTGTAATTTTTATTGTTTCACAGCTGACTTTCTCACTGATCAGGTCTTAGTTCAAATATTAGCTTCTAACCACCTTACCCCACATCCTTCTTTTACTTATAAAACTTGTAATTAAAAAAAAAATCCAACTAAGTTATTCAGTTGCTTACCTGCTTATGAACATTCTCTCTGCTCTGATTCAAAGGTCATGACATCAGTGGCCAGGTTTGCTTTGCTCATTCATATGTATGTCTTACATGTGTATACATATATTCTCAAGACAAAAGTCATAATTTTTATCATATTATCAAAAGTCCAGGACCCAAAGCAAGTTGAATAACTGATTTATATACTAAACATAGTTATTATTATTCTAGCTGATTAACTGCTTTCATTCTTTATAGAGTAGTAGGTTAAATAGTTGAAGATTTGTTTCCTACACTTTAAATAAATTAATAACACCTCTATTAAGTGCCTAGGATATGCAGTTATACAACAGAGGAAGCAAAAACAAAAATAAATGAATGAAAGGAAAATAAGATACCTCCAAGGTCTTTAACAAAATATTCATTAAGTAAAAAGATTTATATTATTCTGTACTTGGAAGAAGTTTAATAACTAGTGACTACTTAAGTTCAAAATGTGAATATTTGAAGGATGTTTCTACTAGACTAGTTGTGACTATCCTGAATTATCCTTGGAACTTACCCCAGGGACCTTAGGGTTTATGTTAGGAAGGTTTAAAACCTTTGATTTATGGTCTCTCTGGGCTTCTTTGATGACCAAGAATCTCTTAGAAGTAAGATGCTCTTTTTTTCTCATTATTTTGCTTCTATATTTATCAGAATAATTTACAACTGATATAAAAAATAAATTTTGTAAAATCTAATTATACTTTCCTGAGGGGAAAAACATGTTTATGTATGTGCTTACATTATTTGTAGCACAAGCAGAAATAATTTTATAAGGTAGCTTTCTTACAGAATTTTTTCGTCTTTTGGGTTGACTTTAAGAGTCACGTCTAGTTCAAGTAAAAGAGGTAGAGATTTTAAGTGGTATTTGACTCAGTAACCTTTCAAGCGCAGTATTTTAAGCAGAGGTCCAGTGACTCATTTGTCAAGGATGTCTGAGATAGAATTCAAACATACCATGGGGATGGATGTTCTAAGTGATTCTAAGGCAGTTCCAAGAATGAGAATTGCTACTTCACTAATTATGTGAAATCTAATGTTTCTCTCATGAGTCATTTTAAATTGATAGCTCTGAAGATCACCTCTTTAAAGCTTTTGCGGAGTGTTGAATTTACTTACGTTAAGAATTTCCTGCCTGGTATAGTTATTGTCATTAATTCACTAATTAACATTTGCTAATGGCCTTTTGTGTTGATAAGACAATTACCTAAGTTTTTTAAAATGTTTACTTGCTTAAATATGAGCAAGTGTGAAAGGTATTTTCTCTGGAAGCAGCTGTTGTTGCTTTCCATAAGTTGTATTTGTCACTTGTAGGGGAGCATAATATGCCACCCCCAAAACACATTTTTGGCATATGGATTATTTCAAGCTGAAGACAATCAAGGCCCAAATGACTCAGGAAGAAACTTTGAACTTTCCACCTCTAACTGCCTAAAAGAATTTCGATACAGGGCCTTTTTCTGGAATTGAGGTATCACCAGAGAGATCTGCAATGAATATGGGCTAGATGTGGGGTAAATGAGGCAGGGCCTGGAAATGAGAGCCTGCCCAGTGTCTCAGCATGGCACAGCAAACATTAGTTTACTAAGCATTTGCCTTTTCATCTCTATGTCAATCGTCTTTCTCCCCTTTGAAGTCCCCAAATTTTCTCGTTACTCTGTCTCATACCAATATGTCATAGACCAGCCATAAGAAACTAGAAGGCTAGAGGAGAAGTTCTTCCTCTCCCAACAAATTTTTTTTTCCAAATTGCTAAGCGTGTGTGTGTGAAACACTATTTAACACAGGCTTATTAACTGCATGTGCGTATTTGGAGACCTAGAAGATAAGGATATTAAAAAGCAGGAATTTCTCAGTTGTGTAAGTGTGTACCTGTCTTTGTGTTTTACTTGCTGTTAAGCAAGGACTGAAATTTTAATTAATTTATCTATTCAACAAAAACATGCTGAACACCTATGTTGTGGTCACTTGGAATTACTTGGAACAGAGTTAGCACAGCAAAAGTCCATGACCTCGTGAAGTTTCTGTTGTCTTTAAAAAACAAAAATTTAAGAAGGCTGCATGTAAGAAAATAGTTAATTTGGTATCTTAGGAGTTGCACTTCAGAAGACAGATTTGAGCGGCAACTCAAATATGCTCTGAGGGCAATAGAAGATAATGGGGGTTTACAACATTCATTGTAAATGACAACAGACATTCCAGAGAAGTTACATAGGTGGTTTTTATAGAACTGTGATTGATGCTGGCAGGCATTCAGTTACTTGTCAGTGTACTAATAGGTTGCTAAGTCGTAGTTTCCAAGGCGTGAAGAAAATGAGTTCCAGGTGGCCTGTGGGTGGCACAGTTCAAAGTTTATACTGCATCTGGGTGTGGATCTGTGTTCTACTTCCCTCGTGGCCTTCTGGCTCCATTTTAGATCCTTTCAACACAAGTGACTCCATTTTGTTGTTTATAGTGAACTTCATGTATTATAGTGGGAAATGTCAAAGTCACCTAAACATTTATATATTTTATTCTAATGAGAAATTGTGTTCTAAGTAGGGGTTGATGCAATATTTAGGAATAACAGATAGAATTCTGTGTGAGGCCCTATTAGGTTTTGCATATTTAGATTTCAAGATTTTTATATCTAATAACCAAGTAAGATCAACAGTCCAGCTATTATGGCCATTTCTAGAGGGCGTTTCATCATATATGATATGAAAATGGTGGAACAGTTTATAAAAATATTTGAATCTGCATTGTGTATTAAGAATATATATAAACTGTGCTATTTAAATAATATATAACAGATAACAACATACAGTGGGCCCTGCTATTTCACCAGCGTGTCTTAACTGTTACGGATAAAGAATTAATTTTGGTTCAGTCTAAGTCTGGTTCCATGTATCTGATACAGAGACCTGTAGTCGTCTCTCTTATGTTCTGCTCTGGTATTTGAAGGCCTGCTCCTTGCTTTAGGGATCTTACTGCTGACACTTCTCACTGTTCATTATCCCTAGTAAGAGCATCATTCTGCCAAAGTTTCAGCCCTCTACTGGAAAAGTAATATCCCTAAACTCCAGAGACTGCATTTTCTCTACAGGATCATGTGTTCTGCTCTGGTGCTGGTTGATTCCATTTTCTTGATCCACATAATGGGATTCAGCATCCTTTTTGTCTAGAAGCACCTCTTTTGCTTAGAGCTATAATTTAAAATTGACCCCTTTTTGCTCAATGGGATGAACATAGTCTTCTAGGCAGTAGTATTTCGGTACAGAGCTACTTAGACATTATTCTCCAAGATGTGCTCCCCTGAGCAGTAAACCTGTGCAGTGTTTGTATATGAGTTCTTTGACAGAATAATTTTGGGAAACGATGTATGTCATCTCTTCTTAAGACTGACAGTGTATTCATGTATTAAGATTCTAGGAGTCATGCAAATACAAAATAACAAACTCAAAAATATTTTTTGATTCTGTTCCAGCTCATTTTTCCTAAAATTAATTAGCCAGAATATATTTTTGATGTTAATATGAATGATTTCTCAAACATTTTCAGTAGAATGGACTTGAGAAAATGCTTATAATTACTCATATTTTGTGTGTTAGTCACTTGACATTTTTTGATGCTTGTAATTTCTTTTCCAACCTAGGTACCTTTCATAGTTTTATTTTGATTTCAGTGAAGTTACGGTTTTGCTTAATTTTTTCTGTTGGAATTGATTCTTGTCTTAAAAATATTTGAAAATAGTGGTAGTGTTTATCATCTTGAAGGTATAAAAATGTTACTTAATTTTAATTCATTGTTAATATCTGTGTCAAATATAAAATTATTATTTTTTCCTTAAGTATCTCAGAAAGGCCATATAAAGATGATTCCAGAAATAAAGAACATGAAGTCTAGTGCATTGTTCTTCCAGGAAGAAACAAAAGTTATGTGTATGTAAAGATTTTTTTAAGTCTAGTCATGACAAGTATCATTCAGAATCCATTATAAGGCAGGACTGGCCATATACTTAATATTTAAATAGTAGATAAAGTTTCATAATCTGGAAATCAGAAAAGAACTCGTGTAGTCCTAGACTTCACAAAGCTTAAGTCTAACTTTAGCGTTTTCAAACAAATGTCAACAGAGTGATGAATAGTCATAGCCACAGAAGTTGAAGGCTTAAGTGTAAATGTACTAATTCCCATGACACTGCTTCTAGATTTATTATTTTTCATAGTGTGTGGTGTCTATGGATGAATTAAATGTGATTTCTGTCCTCAGAGAGTGATTGGTATCCTAAGCTGTGGTAAAGCTAGGCAGATACACAACTAAGTAATATTTTTGGACTCTTTTATTTAGTATTTACTTTGGTATTTACATACATTTTCATTAAATCCTCATAACAACTCTTCAAAGTCTGTAAGTGGCGCATACTGCTACTAACCTGTACATAAGTTCCTTCTTCCAGTATGTCCGGTCTTGTAATGGATCATGATTGATCATAGCCAGTCAGGACAGTCATGATCTGTGATTTCTGAATCTTCCTTGAAGTCATGGTAGGCCAGATGCTTCACTTCTGGGCAGTGCTAACTAAGAGGAAAACTTCTGGGTAGCAAGGAGAATTTTACAAAACTTCTGCTTTCCTAATAAACGGAAGCTCAAACAGACAAACCTGTCACGCTCACTCCTCCTCTGCTTCCTGCCTTGAACCCTAATAATAAAATGTGGAGTGGCTTCTTGGCAGAAGCCATCTTGTGAAATTGAAATAACAAATATTAGGATAAAATTCAGCAACCTAAGGATGATAAGGTAAGAACACAAAAACAGCTTGAATTTCTGCTTGCATTAAAAAGAAGCTGAGTCAACTGCAATGCCTCACATCTAGATTTCTTGTGAAAAAATTGACCTCTGTTTTCTTAGGTCTATGATAGCTTCTTGTTACATGTAGCTAAAAATATTTCTAATTAATATATTATTATTTTATATTTTTGTAGGAGGATAAAGGGAGAACTAAGGTCTAAAGATACTAAATGACTCAATGTGACACCAAAATAAGCGTGGGAGCTAAGACTTGAGCTGACTCTAAAATCCATACTTATCCCATCGCATATACTGTATTTTAAGAGGATAAAGCAACAGTTCATCCGGGAGATCAAGGAGGAATTCAGAGAAATAGTGCAGCAAGATCATCCCATGGCAAAATTACTTTGCTAATATTGAGAAAGTTATTTACTGAGGTCTAATACTATCAAGAAATACTTACAGTGCTATCTGTAACACTTAAAAAAGTACTGCCAAAGATTAGAGATGAGGTAAAGAAATGCTGGAGCTGCGTATACTTCAATCTCTTTACATTTATCTTGCCAAAATTGAAATTTTTCTTTGCTTAGTGAATATTCTTATCTAAGCGTCTTTAAAATAATGGGTGAAAAATCAGCTGTCCGTGAAGATAACTGGACATCTCTGTGGACACTCTCTCTGTGTGACTTCTCTGCAGCCAATGAATGATTTGCTGACAGTTGGTATGAACTTGTCACGGAGTCAGTCTTGGTGAGGCTAAGCACTGGCATATTGCTGATGGTGCTCTCTGAAGGCCATTTTATCCTGTGTCTGTTTGCATTGTCTGACATGGTAAACCAGCTGAGTAAAATAAATTGAGAAGCATAGTAGAGCACAGTCTTCAATAGCTGAACAATAGACTGTGACCTCCGAGGTCATTCCCATCGTGGATGTTTGTGGATCTGTGATTTGTCTTTGAGTTTAAAAGGGCTCTGCTGATGTAATTGTTGAAAACCTTATTTTGTTTGAGTCAGTGTTCTACAATTTTCAGCAAGCCTCTCAAGGTTTTCTGTTTTTGTTTACTCCTGTTCCCTTCCATTAAGACTATGGATTTTGTTTCTATTTACCAATCATCCTTGACTTACAGTGTGGTTACATCCCAGAAAACCCATTGTAAGTTGAGAATATTGTGAGTCAAAAATGCATTTAAGAGAAAAACAGAAAAAGACAAATAATAAATACAGTAATCATTTATATGTGGAATCTTAAAAAATGATACAAATGAACTTATTTATGAAACAGAAAGAGACTCAACATAAAAAACAAACTTATGGTTACCAAAGGGGAAAGAAATGGGGAGAGATAAATTAGGAGTTTGGGATTAGCAGGTACAAATTACTATATATAAGGCAGATAGAAAAGATCCTACTGTATAGCATAGGGAGCTATATTGAATATCTTGTAATAACCTCTAATGGAAAAGAATATACATATGTATAACTAAATCACATTGCTGTACACCAGAAATTAACACAACAGTGTACATCAGTTTTTAGAAAATGCATTTGATTCACCTAACCAATATCGCTTAGCCTAGCTACTTTAAACATGCTTAGAATACTTAATTAGCTTACAAGTGGGCAAAATCATCTAACACAAAGCCTATTTTATAATGAAGTATTGAATAGCTCATGAAATACATTGAATACTGTACTGAAAGTGGAAAAACAGAATGGTTGCATTGGTGCAAAACGGTTCTAAGCGTATCAGCTGTTTACCTTCATGACTGCATGGCTAACTGGGAACTTCGGCTCTCCTGCTGCTCAGCATCACAAGAGAGTATTAGACCACATATTGATAGCCCAGGAAAAGATGAAAAGTCAAAATGTGAAGTTCCATTTCTGTAGAATGCTTATTGTTTTTGCTCTGCCCTAAAGTGAAAAAAAAAAAAAAAAAGTAACTCGAACCATCATAAATGAGGGATTGTCTGTAGTTACCTTATGGATGTCTGTAATTATTTTTCATATTTTTTACTAAAAATTATTTATTAGCACTAAAGAAATGAGCTATCGAGGCATGAAAAACACATAAACTCTATATACGTATTACTAACTAAAAGTAGAGTGAAAGACCACATACTATTTGAATCTCTATTTCTCCTTCTCAATTTTGCTGTGAACCTAAATTTTTTTTAAATGTTATTTAAGTCAATGCAAAATTTGAAAAAAAAAGTTCAAGAAACTGAATCTTATGTCTCTTTTCATCAATACTTGTGTTTGGGTAGGTGTGAGACTTTTTAATATAATAAAAAAAATTGGAGGCAACTTTCAATTAAGTAAAATAGCCTAAATTTAAAAAAAATGTAATATTAGCTTCAAAATGTAAATTAGAAAATAAAAACTTGTGGATAGATGGAATTTTCATGTAGTTACAAAATTAGCTTCAAATATATTTTCTAAAGCTACCATTTATGGAGTGTATTTCAAATCAAGATCATTGTTTGCCCATCCAACACCTGCCAGCACCACCATGTGCATATCTATCCAGCTAAAATTAGGCATTTGCTGTCTGAACATATCCAGAGCTGGGAAAGTCACCATATCACAATCAATCTGCCTCTCATAACTTTGAATTTGTTCCAAACTAACTGCAATTTGGAATGATCTGAAATCTCCTTTCAATTAATCAAATAGATTTTTATACTCAAGTTAGTTAAAAATACAGGGTACCTATTGTATATACGTTAATATGGAGGCACATACATATAGTCTGTACAGACGCTTATAGCTTTTTCATATGCTAGAAGTGAAAAATTTTTAGCAACATTTTTGTCTGATGTAAAAGTCCTCTCCTTTCAGTGTATGCCAATGCTTTTCTGGATAGTTTACAATTATTTTCCCACACCAACTGTGAAAAGATTTGCAATATTCTTATTTATATTTCTTTTTGCAAATTGTATAAAATCTGATACTTGCAAATGCTCAAAATATACTTTCAGATCTGTCTTGATCAGTTAAATTCTGTAAATATTTTCCTTTTTTGTAATGAATTTAACAAGATGCTAACTTTTCAGTTCTCCTAGAAATGACTTCCTAATCTTCATGACCAAACCGTTCTGGGTCTCTGTTCCCTTCTGCAGTCTTCATTCTAATCTCTAAGGCTCTTTGATAGAAAAATTGGCTGTTTACTGTTACATCTGAGAGAGTCGCATCTGGTTTGGTGTATATTCCAGAAATAAAGTTTTGCTTCTATTACTGTTATGATTCACTATGTAACATCATTCAGTACTAGTTATTAGCAGAAACTCTGTGGCACTACTTTTAACCATTCACACCTAATCTTAAAGCTTCAACTTTTGCATTGAGGACAAGTGTTGCTTGGTAGATATTTGTTAAATACATGAAGGAATAGGTATGTGGAGATGATATCTGTTGACTCGTTAAAAGAAGTCTAGTAGCAGTAATTCTAAGAAGCATAAGAGTTTTGAATATTTACTACTACTTAAGAAGTGTACTGAAAGTATAGTATTTGATTTGATTTCTAACACACATGAACTATTCAGAAAAGCTTTCACCCAGCCAGGAAGGTTTCAGACTGTCTTCTCCATTTTCTTAGAAAAATTAATTGAATGATTCTTAACACAATAAACTATCATTAGTTTACTTCTGCATGCCAGCATCATTCACATCATCCTCACACACAGTCTGAATAATGTTTTTCTTTCCAAAGGCTTTCTAAGGACTATGCCAATAAATTGAAAGAACAAATGAAATAAGCTCCTGAAAGGACATAGAGGAAGATGCAGGAAAAAAAGAGAGGTCGTTTTCGGTAGCTGTGTATTCATGCAGAATTTTCTTGGGTCAGAACATTAATTGGTTCACTCAATCCAAATCTGTTTCTCAGCCTTCAGGATTAAGGATTTTTTTTCCCCCCTCAATCATTTCAAATTATTTTAAATCAGGGGAAAATGACAGTGGGAGAACAAAAGAGTCCCTTTTTTTTCTTTTTCCTTTTCAGTAACTGAAATGTTTGAGTTCTTTAAAAAGGTTTTCTTTACTAGCATTTGGGTATCTGGAAAGCCCACTAGCATTCAGAATACCATTTTATAAATACAGCACAAGGAGGTAGACTGTTCTATTTTAGTTCACCTAGATTCTAAGAAAGCTATATGAACCATTCCTACTCCACAGCACACCAATGTCCTTTGGATTTCTATCCCAATCCCAAATATGCTTTGCTTTGATGACAATTTCATGAAACTTCTCTTTTGATGAAAAGTTTAGTGCGTAGAGTATGGCAGATAGTGTTTTTGGTCACAGCCTGGACTTAATTATTATTGATTATGATCAAGCTATAATGTACTATATTTTAGCTTCTTTGTATTATAGCTTCATATATATGTATATTTATGTTTTCCTTGGTTAACAGTCAATTTAATGCATTTTGCTGCTTTACCTCTTCACTATTCTATGGGCATGGGTTGGATCAACTTTTACTGACATCTGCTCACATCTAGTGTAGACTTTAATGATAAACGTAACTTAGTTGTGAATGGGAATTACATGTATGTATTGCTTTAATGAATAGCCTTTTGGGAACCAGGCTCTTTTATATGCTTGAGTCAGTTATGGGGTTCACATCCCAGTCTACTGAAGATAAGTTAGTATTAAAATTTGAATTCAGTGTGTGGTACCTCATGAGGGAGGCATATGTTATTTTTAGATAATATATGAGAGTTTGAGAGGACAGTGACTTTAACTGATACTGATCAGATAGCAGGAGTGTTGCATGTATTATTCAAAAATTGTGAACGTTGTCCTGAAAGCAAAAGACGCCATTGAACCATTCTGACATGCTTGTGTTTTAGAAGGGGCACATGACAGAAGTATGTAGTACAATTTGGAAGTGATGAGATGAGAAAGCAAAGGGGAGAGAAAGACTAGTAAGAGTCTGTTGCAATAATCTGGTGATTAACTAATGGGAACACAAAATCACAGCACAGAGGGAATCTTGGAACACGTGTGGGAGGGTTGTGTTAGGATTCTCTAGAGAAGTAGTCTATAGGATGTATATAGGAAGGTATTTATTGTAAAGAATTGGCTCATACGTTTATGGAGGCTGAGAAGTTCTCCCAATCTGCCATTTGCAAACCAGAGATCCAGGAAAGTTGGAGGTGTAACTTAATCCAAGTCTGAAGGTCAGAAAACAGGAGAGCTGATGATGTAGATTATACAATCTGAATCTGCAGACCTGAGAACCAGGAGCACTGAGAGCAGAAGATAGGTATCCCACCTCAAGCCATCAGGCAAGAAAAGCTGAATTCTTTCATCTTATGCCTGTTAGTTCTGTTCAGTCCCTTATGGGATTGGATTATGCCCACCCACATTGGGGAGGATGAACCACTTTACTGAGTCTACAGATTCCAATGCTAAACTTACCCAGAAACATCCTGATAGACAAACCCAGAAATAATGTTTAGCCATGTATCTGGACACCCCATTATTGGTCAAGGTGACACAAAAAATAACCGATATAAGTGAGAAGTTGCTGGTGACGAGTGTGACTGGGAAACTGGAAGCAAATAATTTTTCATAATCACTAATTTTTTCTTACTGTTCTTTTCTCTGATTCACATAATGTCATAATGCCATTATCTAATGGCATTCCATCATTTTCCATTGTTACCTTTGTAAAATAAATAATGCACCACTACCTTGAGTACTGTTATATGGGTTGACCTGGAGAAGAGAATATCCAAGAATCAAGATAGAATACTTACCAAAAGTCAAAAGGAGTAGGACATTTGACATGCGATTTGACTCAGAGACACTTTGAGAGTTCACAGAACTGTGGGTGGGGTTCTGGATTTATCACTATTTATAGGAGGCACTCCACTTAATTTCTATTTTTTTCCCCTAAGTATTAGGGAGAAAGTGATTCCCAAATCCTAGCTAACATGTGGACATGCAAACTAGAGCTATGTAAGTTTTAAGAATAATTTGAAAGAATTTTTAATTAAAGAGTTTTGCATGAGCTATGACATATTCTAAATTATATTGGGAATCAGACATGGGTTCTTGTTCTGTTTGTGATGCTTGCTCAGTGTGTAACTTATGACATATTAGACTCTGTCTCATTTTGCATGTTTTATATTCCAAAGTGCTATGATTATAAACACTACAAAATGGTTACTTCCTAAAGGCTACGAGAATGCAGATGAACATGATATGTGCCCTTCTTTCTGTAATTCCCTACTGTATCTCTAAGCCTGGTTAAGTGTGTGTGAAGCCACTGATAGAAAGGCAGTGACTGGGGCTATGATCTGGAAGAATAACCAGATGAAGTAATTACAGTGATCATTTATTGAGCCGCTATTGAGTGCTACTTAATTGATTTTGACAGCATTTAATTTCCCCTAAACCTTACAGAACAGGATTTGTTATTCTCTTTTAGGTGGAAAAATTGAGTTTTAACAGTATTAAAAAAATTTACCAAGGGGAACAGCTTATTTAACTTCCAGAATATCCAAGGAATGCTCCAAACTCTTTGTACATATTTCTGCTTGCCTCATTAGTATATCATTAAGTTTACTAGTTTTGTAGCACTCAGTCAGGAAATGAAATTACTAGGCCGTTTGTACATGTAACAAGAAAATAGACTCTGCTTACCAATTATGTGGTCAAAGTCGAAATTATCTATATTAAATGTAATGAAAAACAATCTCCACCATCAACAGTCAATCCTTTCCTATAGCCTAGGCTTTGAGAGTTATTAATAAATTAACATTGTCCTAAAGTTATGTTTTTCTGCCTTTTCCATAGTGTTACTATAAAGCGTTGCCCAAATAGCTTGACAAACATGATGAATACTATCAGGAAGATTAGCTTTAGGGAAAGACGCTTTCCATATAGTGAAGGGATCTTTCATGAGAGACTAAATTTTTCTTCGCCTTTTTTTAGCCCTCAGCTTCCTGTTCTGACTCATTCAAGTACAAACAATGTGCAGTATGACACAAGGGCATAGATAAAACAGGGGAAAGAAGAAAGGAAAAGAAATTCCATATGAAGTGTATGTTCTATGACTCTTTTTTTTTCTCCCCTCGCTCAGAGATAATTTACTAGAGTATTTTATCAAAACAAACAATAGCGACAACAAAAATACACATCAAAGGTTATTTGGTTTTATTGCTGACTTTTGGGGATGTTCTCCTGGTGTTGCCTGAGATGAAAATGGCCCATAGGAAGATGTTCACGGGTACCTACATTTTGAAGAACTGTTGAGACATATATGATCTCTTTAACCAGAGAGGCCAAAGGGAGCATCAGCAGCTGTCATGTAACTCGGAGTAAGCACAGAGTTCTCACTCTTAGCATATTAAATATTGATGAAGACATAAATCCACAGGAAATATTCAACATTTCTCTAATAGTAAGAATATGAATACTTATTTAAGGGAAAAAAATGTGAGATGGAGGTAGAAAAGTTCAGAAAACAAATGTTTCTTGCAGTACAGATCTATTTTGATTTAGATATTCACTTTAGGACCACACCCAGACAGAAGGGAAACCTAGGATTATTTCTTAAAAGCCCAGGGTTGCACTCAATCTCCAACAAAATTTTATTCCTTCCCTAAGGAGTTCAACACTGAGGAGCACCTCCCTCAGAAAAATGGCAGCCAATGGGCAAGTGACATTTAATATGGAAGGACAAGCCATTTGTGGATGAAAGCAAACTTGATTATTGCTTAGAGAAGATTAGGAAATCGTGAAATAAGGGAGTTAAGTAAGGCTGTAATGGCAGGAAAAAGCCAACTCAAGAAGGACTGAAAGCCATAATAAGTGGCTCTGGATTTTATTCTAGGAGCAATTGATTTTATTTACTAGGCAATGGGAGTCAGACTTTTTGAGCAGGAGTGTGACATGATCGGAACTATACCTTGAAAAGAATAACTATTGGCCATTTTTAGGACAGTTGAAAAGGGAAGAAAATAGAAGTGAAGACACCATTTAGGAGGCCACGCGTATGGCTCAAGAAAGGGTGATACTGGCCTGGACTAGAACAGTTACTGTAGGAATGGATGTTAGCATGCAGGTGAAAGATTACATTTTGAAACTTGATTCCATATGACTTGATAGTTGATTTAGGCCAAGAATAAAAGATAAAACAAATTTGAGGAGGTAACCTAGAAAGGCTCTGATTTTAGGAAGACTTAGTTTGGTTATCTGACTCTATGAATACTAGCTATGTGACCTTGAATAGGTTATGTGCCTTTCTGAATTCTGTTTGCCTCATTAATAAAACAGAATGGTTATAAGACCCAGTTACTTGGTTTGATGTGATATTTAAATGTGTTCCCAAGTATATACATTCTGGTAGATATTTAAGGTGCAGAAAAACTGGATTAAATATATTAGGGGATATTTTCCAATTTTCAGCAAATACTTTGTGCAAATAGTGTCTTTAATTGTCCAGGAGTCAGTAGACTTCAGAAGAAAATAGTCAATTATGAATGTAAGATATGAAAATGAAGACATATTCCCAAATGAACATTGGGAATTCCAGGCTAGCATCAAAATTTACTTGAAATTATTTTACCTACCAGCATGTTCTTGAATTAAAATAATTTGCCATTTCAGCTTTGTAGAGTGATTCTTGCATGTAGTTCAGCAATAAATACCTTTGTTTTTATAAGTAAATGTGCCATGCATTCTCAAATTGAGCCCTATTAAGATTATAATCTTTTCTGAAAAAAATTTGGAACATAATGTCTTCTGCTATATCTCTATCTTGTTATTGGAGATGCTATGCCACATGTGTGACAGAGCATCTGTAATTGTCACTACTGATGCTTAGTTTTCCTAGGCATCAAGAGTCTTCATGTACTTTCTAGTACAAATAGACAAATGCAATATTAAACTTTTATTCACATTAACATATCAAAGGCTGATAATTGCCCAGTATTCATCAGTTCAGTATATAAGTGATTAAAAACTAATTCTCTTGAAGTTACAGGTAAAGGTAAACATGGGATAACAATAGAAGAATATTGATCATTTTTGAAGTAGGTTCATATACATGGGGCATTAATACACTTCTCTTTTCATTTTGTATCTATTTAAAACTTTTCATAGTTAAGAACATATATTAAATGCATATTATATGTAATGTTTTTAGAGCACTTACATATAAAATGATTTTAGAGTCAGGTAAATTTTGGTTCAAATCCTAGATTGGGAAATGCCTAGCTCTGTCATCTTAAACAATTCAAATATTGCCAATCTCAGTTTATTCACCTGAAAATTAGGATTGCATTCTCTCATAAACAAAGGACAAAATCAGTAACACAACATTCCTAGCACAATTCAGAGCCACTATTTGACTATGTGATATTTTTGTGTTAATATAAAAAAATCCCTTCCTCAAGACATTTTTCTTTCACAAGCCATCTGTTAAGAAAATGTCCTAATGAACATATAAATTTACTATGACCTCAAGGAGAATGATACCATCAGTATTGTGGGGCACACATCATTCAAAACTGTATGCTGCAGCATTAAATGACATAAAATACACACAAATTCATGTTGCATACTAATGCTCAGTGCCGAAAGCTGTAGAACAACACGAGGAAGTAGTAGTGCCACAGCTCTAGTGCGTGGGAGAATTCCTGGGCGTGGGAGGTGAGTTTTGAAGATCATCAGTATGCATTCAGTATTCCCAGTTCCTCTGACCTAATCTCCAGTTTTCTATGGCCCAAATTTTCCTAGTTATGTCATTTTAATTCGCCTACCAGGAAACTGTGAAGTGGGTTCTCAGTACCAAATTTTGTAAGCATAGCCTCTCCCAGGAAAGGAGGCAGGACGACTCAGCCACTTTCCATAGTTCCATTTGGCTTTTATCCTTATATTGTCTTACTTTGCATTATGTTTCTCTTGTAAGCTACTTCAAATAGTTTTGATTTAAAGAGAATGTGGTATAAATCTTAAATAAATATACCAACAAATACAAATTATACTTGAAATGAAAAATGTGAAGCTTTGCATTTTCTGGAATTGCTTAGCAGAGACACATTTTTATGAATTGAGACTCTGTTGAGTAAAGAAATACTAATGAGGTAGATAGACTCAGTAAACGATTCCACTTTTCTCCCACAGTTCATTTCACTGTGCTTTTTGAAATTGAGATTCAAGGATGAGCAGACTGGGTTTCCTTTGAATGACATGAAATAAATGATATTTTGTTTGATATTTTATATCACTGTTTTGTAGCTGTACAGACCAAGGCACTATTTTTAACAGAGTTTAAAAATATAGATGAGAATATTTTTTGACCAGTACATTTTATTAAACCTAAGGATTCTTTAGAAAGTCATTTGTTATTTGTGGTTATTTTTCTCAGCAAACTTAGATTAATTAATTTTACTGTATGCAAATAAGTGCTATTTATTTTATTTTAATTAACATTGGATTGTATAAGTTAGCCACATATTACTCAAATTATTAAAGATTAATTAGCATGATTAATTCATTGCTTACATTTTGGTACCAAATTTTAAAGGTGATCAACTTTATATGTCACCATAAAATTTCTTTATAGTGCTTAATCACTAAGTATATATTAACCAGCTTATTGTTAATGCCAACAATAATGGCTAAAATAGATGCATTATGTTAGGAAATAAACTACATGCACATTTTTCACATTCAAAGTATGATAAATTAAACATAGAAAAAAATTTTACACATTTAAGGTATTTTAAATTTAGCCAAATAAAATAATTAAGCTATAATTTACACATGGATTACTATATACCAAGCAATGACATACATTATCTCATTTCATCTGTAGTAATCCCATGTGGCAGACATTATTATTGTCCCTAATTTACAGACAAGGGAACAAAGACATTAAAAAAGTAATTTTGCTCCATGTCACATAGCTAGTAAGCGAAAGAGCCCATATTTCAATCCAAAGATCTTCAACACCAAAGTTTATGCCAGTTTACCCAACTTTAGGAATTCTTTGAGTTAGGATTTCATCAATCGAAAGAATAAAATCATTTATATAGTTGGAAGGAAAACATTGTTCTGAGAAATGATTATCTACTCTTATTTCAGAGAGTTTTATAACTTTTAACATTATTATATAGTCTTTATAACTTAGAAAAATTTGTTTTAAAAAAAATTAAAGGCTTCTGGTAAGAGCTCATACTTGCATATGAGCTGAAGTTCTCTACATGGGCACTGAGATCCTGATAATATTCTCACTCTTGCCTCCATTCTACTAGGGATGGAGTGATGTGCCTGAGCTTCAGGAAATGGAGGGAAGAAGGCAAGACACATGCAGTTTTAGAAAACTGCATAGATTATGGAGATTAAACTCTCTCGGCTGGCCAATTGGAGGCCACTGTTCTAATCTTACTTTCCTGGTCATATAGTAAGAGACAAACCAAAGAGGAATATGACTGTTAGAGGAACACTGTGCAAGAGGTGAACTGAATTGAGTGAAGAGGTGACTATCCTGTCACTGGAGGCTTCAGAATATTGATGCTATTAGTGATCAGTAAGTTAAATACAAATCTTCAACTGTATTAAAACAGTTTTTAATTCAGTATTATGTAAAGAATGAACTAGGAGAGTAACAGTCCCCTCTATGGAATATGAGTTAATAAAAGCATATGTTATATGACATGAACATGGACATACACACATGCATATAGAGTTCAGGGGAGGAAAAGAGAGACTACATTTTAAGTATAGTAAAGTGTATAGTAAAGTTCTGAAATTACTGTCTTGTGCCTTCTCTCTAGGAAACTGGTAAGGCCATTAGGGGATAAGGCTTAGGGAAACAGCAAAAACTGATCATTATTTCTCCTCTAACTTTTCCTAATTCCATGTCCTTCTCAATCTCCTGATTTTTATATTATTTTGTATTGAAATGCTTATTTGTTTTATTAGGCCTTTTATATTAATTAAAAATCTCAACTTACATCTGTAGTAGCTCAAAGATGGTCTTCACCATATGTTTATGCTGATCTACCTGTTCTGTTTAATTACTGCATTACTTGTATGAAGCTGAACTTAGAACATATGATGGTCATGTGTAGACACCACTCTTCTAAAGGTAGCCCCTATCTAATTGCTAATCAACCCAAGGCTCTAAAAGACTTAGCCAAAGTACATTGGCAAGAGCTGGGAAATTACTCATGAAACTGGGTACTGAGGATGCTGGACCAAGTAAGGTGAAACATGTATTTAGATAAAGTAGATTTTAATAATACAGTAGCACTCTCATGAATTACAGAATTCAACACCTGGGCAAAGACTCTAGGAGATGATAAAGATATGATGCTATGGTGGATCCAAAAATGAAAAAAAAAAAAAAAAAAAAAAAGCAATGGCCCATAATAATGAGGCAAAAATGCCAAACTGTCATGGTAGACAGTAGAAGAAAGAATTCAAATGATCATAGAAACAGGCTTGTTAAAGTTGATTGTTTATGTAAGAAAACCCACCAGAGAGTTGTGTTCCATAGGAAGGCTCAAAGGATACTCCTTATATGATTAAGAAATGTGTGGTTAGAAGGACATCAGATCAATAAGAAGTTCAGTGGTTGAGATGGTAAGGAGGGCTGATGGCTGAAATTACCCGAAATGACTCACAAGTGCTTACAAGACGAGTAACCAGAGCTCAGGGGAGCTTTGCGTTGTGCTTTTACCTTATAATGCCCTTTCTCCTTTTATAAGAAATCTCATTTCTTTAAAAATTGATTCAAATTCTTTCTACCCTATGGAACCCAGTCTGCATTCAGCTACTCATCCTCTGTGATTTCTATGTCATTACTCACGATATGTCAGATCTTTGCCACTATCTCCTGACATCTAGACAGCATTTAATATCAGTGCTGACTGCATGGATTCAAGGATATAATCAGAGGAAAAATATGCCTTTAGATAGCTGGCATTTGCTGTATCTTTTTTTTTTTTTCTTTGTAAATTTGGGTTCTAGGTAAGAGCTTAGTTGTGTTCAAATGAAGAAGAAGCTTTCAAGCAGGAGCAATTACATGAACACAACCATCATGTGTGCTATGATAAAATCTGAGAAAACTGGAATTGTTGCTGTCTGCTGAGCCACCAAGTTAAATGCTACCCAGAATAGAGTTCGCAGGGTTTGTTTTTGGTGTCTGGATATAATGATGCTGAACTCGTACCATAGTGCTATCTCCCCAGGGCTTATAAATTCAGCTGGCTTACAAATCCAGTCCTCCAGGACACAGAACTCTGTAAAGTTTGCTGCATTTTCTTTAGGAAAATAAAGGAAATCCCCAACTAAAATGCTTCCTTCGTGCTGGAAGGAGCTGTGGTGGTCAGAACAATGAAAATAGACTTGTTCTCATGATACTTGGGGTCTAGTCTTTGGTGTGTCAATGATTGTGTGGCATTGAGTGAGTAAATTCCCCTCTCTTGGTCTGTGTTTCCTCTTTAAAATTACAGAATTGGTCCAGATACATTGCATCACGTGAAATGAACCTGAGTATCACCTCCTGAGATGGATAATAGAACTTAGCCTATGACTTTAAACCTCTGAGAGTGCTCAAAAGATATAATGGAAACCAACAAACCTGCTGTAGAACTAGCCTTCAACTTTTCTATTTCTCATACCCTTTAGAATGGTAGTTATTACAACTCAGAAGGAAAAAAAAGGATTTTGTGGTAGGAGATTTACCTGTTTCTCTAAAACTTAAAATATTTTTAGAAGTCTGTAAGCAAAGGGTAAAATGTTACCCTCTGTTACACTTGGTCAAGGTTTTATTTTCTAAAATTATACATTTACTGTATTTTTAAATTAAAAGATTATTCCAGCATAATTGTCAAATGTGACCTACAGTCATATCAGAGAGGAATTTTATCTAAATGTATTTCTGAAATCACTCCATGGGTCCACACAGATGAAGAGATCAAGTTTTGTAGTTTATGGTGACAAAACTTGTGATCAAATTTAAAAAAACTGATCAGAGATTGTCAGATTAGATAAAATCTAAACCAGAAATAAATGCAGTGATATATTAATATCATACATAGTATACTACAAATTAAAGAATATTCTTAATGCTAAAAAGAGACATAAAATGGGGTCAGTTCAATGTGAGTACATAACAACCTTACATGAGCATACACCTAATAAAACATCTACAGTATAGGTGAAGTAAAACTCATTGAACTGAGGGAAGAAATATACAAATACTCCACTTTAGCTGGAGACTGCAAACTTCTTTCTCATTACAGTAGGAAAAGTATACAGAAATTCAGTACAAATAGAAAAAAGAGAAAACATTATGAAGCAACTTGACCTAGTTGAAAATTACATAACTTCCACACAAAAACAGCAGAAGGCATTCTTTAAAAAAGATACCTATACTGAACCATATAACAAATCTCAATTAAGAATTGAAATCATATGGCATGTATTATAAGGTGGTTATATTAGCAATCACTAACTGAAAAAAAAATCTCTATGGGTTATGGTTTTAATTTTTATGTAATTGTATCTTTAACATATTCCTTGATTATAAAATATTATAGCCAAATAAAAGTAAATTCACTTAACTTTATTTTTCCAGTCGTTCCAGGGCTCTACATTATCATTTATATTAGACTAATATTTTTAAGACTCTTTCAATAAACAGATTTATCCCCCATTTTTACCAGATTTTGCAGGCTTCAGAATTCCTTTTTAAATGACATTTAAGATGTCTTCTATTGGAAAGTTTTTAGAAAAAGCTAGTCATGACAAATGATTTTAGTTTTCAAGAGAGACTTGGCCTGTCTTGTGAGTTGTCTATATCCTTCTGTTCCAAGAATTCCTTTCACAATCCCCATCTTATAACATGAAGTCTATGATTATATGTGCTTCATCTCTTGGTAAAAAATATCAGCAATCCATTAGTGATGCATAATCAATCTGAAGATTTCTTAAGGTCTTTTTTTATTTATAATTACTCTCCTGTGTCAGGTAAGAGGTATTTTTCTTTAAAGGTCAGAAGAAGCATGTGAATGTGAAGCATGTATGGACTGGAAAGTCTTGTAGACCCTCTGTATGGCAATTAAGAAGTCAAATGCTATGAGTTCATCAAAACAACTTCAGGAAATCTAGTCAATCAACCCGATGTTCTGTTTCAAGATGCCAGAAGTAAATTGTTGAGTTTTAAGACATACATGTCCACTTGGTTTGACATTTAATTCAAAAACAGTTTGAAGACTTAACAATATGAAGAATTTACTCAGGAAATTAAAAAAAAATGCCCATGGTTCTAGGTCTCAGTAAACTTATAATCTAATTTTGGATTTTCCAACAAATAGTAACAAGTGATGAACACTGGAAGTTGAATTAAAATGAAAAAAAACAGTACTAATTGCTAAGATGTTAATATCAGGTTCCTGAGGTAGTGAGATACCAAAATAACAATTTAAAGGAGTTCCTGCTCTCAAGTAGCATATAAATGAGTAGTATTGGGTAAGGGAAAAAACCACATCTGGTATTTTAGGACTAATATTCATTAGTATTCCCCTTGAGACAGGTATTGCATACGTTCTCATTTCTTTCAGCAACTCTGCAAAATATGTAGGACTATCCTAATAGGGACCTACAAAATACCTGCTTCCCTCTCCAATGTGTCTTCTGTATGTCTTGGATCATTATTAGTCTGAGTCTACCATGATAATCATACTTCCTAATTTTCCTGTTGTTTTACTTCCAGAGGTGGCTGTTTGGCCAGATTCTGACAAATAATATGTAAGTACAAGTCAGTTTCCATTGCTCATCAAGTCTGATCAGGTAGAAATTATTTACACTTTCCCCACCATGTAACACTCAAAGACAGGAGTTATTCTTTGTAAGAGTCAGCATTTTGCTGCATATATTTCAGAAAAGCATCATTTCTAAAAATATCAATTAATCGATATTGAATTTAATTTTGAGCATTTACCAATATATAGATTAAAAATTACTATAAGTAGAACTAGATTTTCAGAATTAAAATATTAAGAATTCTAGCATAGTATAATGTAGGATAACAATTGTGAGAAAGCCAAAAGAATATCTGTAAAAACTAAAAACAGAGCAGGTATAAATGATTCAATTCTCCTTACAACACTGGCATATTTTAACTGCCACTTTAGAATGAAGAAATTAAATATGCTGCATTCACAAATATACTCCATAGTATAGACATAGTTTGTGTTTATGTAACAGATATCAATAACTTATAACCAACTTAAATAAGGTCGTTATTGACATTACAGATAACCCTATGTCATGATTAAATTATAATTTAAAAATCACCAGGATCAGTAACTGTGATATGGTCAATTCCCAGTGAACATAAGTAGAAAGGGTCTCCTTGCACTGGACCTAATGTGTGAGTGTATATGAGTATGTATGTGTGCACATGTATGTGCTGGAGGATGCACAACACAGTGTCAGTTACAGAGTAAGCAGTCAATATATGGTTCATAGAAACCATGTTTGCAGCTCAGACATGATGCGTGCCAGATAGACCGTGAGCATATAGAGGTGTTTGTGTTACAGGAGAGGAATCCCTGTTGCTCAAGCCACACATCTTATAGGATTTTGTTTTGGCAAACTGAGCAGACTAAGACAGATTATTAATACATTTTTTACCTCCCCTGGAGCCAAATTGCTTACATTTCAGGGTAGAGACCACCCCAAGAGAAGATTTATTTACATTCCAAACTCTCTCTCCTTTTCTCTGAAGAAGGGGAGATAGATTAGCGCCTATATGTGCTTTGAGGTTCATAATTTTGGGATTCTTCTCCTGTATGTGCAAGGTCTATATGGTACTGATATGTCAAGGAGGAAATGGGCCATGGGAACTAGCACTAAGGTATTCTGTAAGTAATAGTTGATCTGCCTCTGATCCAAAAACTTTGTACTTACTGTCAGGAAAAGAGAAATTAATATGGATATTATATAATAATGAATTTGGCTAGTTTGTGTCCCTAGCTCCTGGGAGGTAACTTCTACACCTTTGTAATGTCTTGAGTGATAGGATAGTTTTGCTCCTATGTGACGTGAGCTGTTCAAAAAACAAAAAGGCTGTTTAATTAAAAATAAAAGCATAGTCTTTCAGACAAGCTAAAGGAACAGACTGTATTTCTGTTCCCATCTGAAGCAATAATAATAGCAAAACATACAAAGTAAGTGAAACAATAGTTTTCAAGGTACTGGACATCCCTAAGAAATGGGAAACAAATGAGATCTCCAAAAAATTTCCATTTTCCTGTCTTGAGAAAATTTCCAGGTCAGTGTTTAAGAAATAGGAGCTCAGGTATGGTCAGTGGGCTCCCTGAATTCAGAACGTAGAGCTGAGAGTCCAGGTAGGTGCGCAAGCAGATTAACAAAGGGCACAGGGGAACTTTTGGAGTGACATGTGTACTCATTTTCTTGATTGTGGTGATAGATTCATGGGCATATACATGTGTCAAAGAGATTTGATTGTATACATTTTATGTATACTATATTGTATATAAGTTAAACCTCAATAAAAATGTTGACAAAAAGTGAGAAGAAATTCCCTTTTGGTGACTGAGATGACCTTAAGAATGAAACCTCGTTTTCTAGTATTGAAGCACTTAAGCACAGTTAGTAATTACATTGATATACAAGGCACAATGCAAGTAGATAGTTTCTGGAGCCAAGTAATTTGCAAAGGTCATATGAACAACTCCTAGTCTACAACATAAACATTTGCACTCATATGCTCTTACTTAGACTGCATACAGTTTCCACTCTATAAAACATCAAGAACCTAAAATATGGTATATCACTTACTAAAAAGAGCATAGTTATTACTGTTGACTATCATAAACTTGGCATTAGTTGTATATAACTGATAACAGTTTTTGAAACAGTTTAAAACAGTTAGCTATATCATCTTTTAAGTATAACCAATTTGACATTTAACTATCAATATTTTCTTACTATTTTATATTACTTTATGAACAGGTGCTCTCATCCTGTTTAACTTTTAGCAATTAACTAATAACTCATTTATAACTCTAGGTCACTTTACTCCTTGGTATTAAAAGGAGAATTTTGTTTGAATTGCTGTAATGAAATATTCCTTTTGGAACCCAGGGATTTTGCTATGGCAAGGCTCTGCTGCTGCCTCTGTTTTGATTGGAGGCAGGCACAGAGCTCAAGTCCTAAATATTGCAGAGAATCTATGATGCACTTAACTCAAAATTCTATGTTCAACATACAACGTAACTCAAAAGATTTTTTTTTTTAGGTTCAGATAAAAGTAGTAACTGAAAGAGACTTACTTTTGAAAGAGTTACTGGGATTGAAATAGTTATCATAGGCAGAATTATTCAGAATTGTCTTGTGTGAGAGGCAAGATGTAGATTTTATTCTGAAAGCAATGAGGAACTTTGAAACATTCTGAATAAGAATTTCATGAACAAACTTGCATGATAGAATGTACTTCCTTGCAGCATGTACAGTCAGTGTTTACCAGGATGAGAGAGAGTGCAGCACAATCATAGTAATAAGGGAGATATGTTGGAAAAGTTAAATGAAAAATTTTCATGACACGAGTGTCTTTAGGATGAATATACACACGCTTAAACATGTATACATATATAACTATATAAATTCCTTTTATGGGAACTCTCTAAATATACTCTTATGAAAATGATTAATGCTATAGTCCAATTCCATTATGATTTCAAACCTTCAATAAAATACACTACCTACAAATCTATTGAGTTGATAAGCTTCTGGGAATGATTAAAGAAGAGCACATTTGCATTAACATTTGGCAGAGAAAAAGGAATATAGGGAATAGTTGAGAAAAGAAAAATTCCCGAAATTCAAAAAGAACATGAAGTTAGCATGAGATTTGTCCAACGGAGCCTCATCGGAAACTTACAGAAATCTTGGTAAAGACCTGGAATTATAAATAAATGTGGAAATAGTTCTTTACAACCTTGTCTAAAAAATGAAGGAAAAGGTGATCTCAGAATGTTGCAGAACTTAAAACACAAGAAAATTGGGGCTATATAATTTTTTTTAAGAATTAGTTAACTTAAAATTAAGGCTGTACTGAATACAATTTTAAGGATGTAATAAAGTATATGAAAACCGCTAAGTACAAAATCTGATATAATCAACATTTGATTATGCGGCACAATAATTAGTGATCAGAAGGTATTTATTCCAGTGATGTTTCCTATGTGTGTTCTGTTTTGATTCAGGAAAAATAATTTAGAATCTGTTTTTTTACATTTTTATAATATCAGACTATTGAAAATTACTTACATAAAGAAAGATGTATTATTTGTTGTGCTTTCTTCACATAATTGCCTATTTTGTCTTCTATTTTGTCTTTAGTTTGGCTTGAGTCACTGATAGGAAAAACAAGTCAAAACATGCTGGCCTTTGGATCTAAAACAGTCTTTAAAAAAAAATCCAGCTGAAATAATAATAGTGATTATTTACTAAGCACCTATGAAAAGTTGATAGTAATAAATTTTAGCTTAATTGTTAACAAATTTCTAGATTGCCCTTTCTTATTCTCATTTTACACAAGAGAAAATTAACTTTAATAGGGACTATTCAAGAGATAATCAAGGAAATAGCTTACTTAGAGTATATGCCATAGAAAGCAATTAGAAGGGACATATTTTACCCATAAATTACAGGAAAAAGTAATCTTGCCAGAAGAGTCCCCTTATATTCTGTTGACCCTGTTAAGGCAAAAGGAACTTGTGTTCCTAGGAGCTCTTGATTGCTTTCTAGATGTTTGTCAGCATTTTTATTCTAAGGGAACAACTTGAAATAATGTGACAGCAACTCTTAAGGGAACTGTATGCACACTTTCCAAAAATCTAAAATGTAGTGCCACTTAACTTCTCAGGTGTCCTGGGACTGTCCCCAACTGTTAGTTTGTATTTGCTTGCCTCAATCAATACTCTTTTAGGTACAGCAGTTTTGTAGCACTGAGCCACATGAATTGGTATGACTAGTTTTTCCATCCTGTTGCTTCATTAAAGGACCAGAGGCCCCAGTATATAATGTTACTAGGTAACTATAGAAAATAACTCTGTGTAGTGATTATGAGTAAAATCAATCTTGTCTGATATTAAATTTAATGAAATGAAATTCCTACCATCACTAGTAGATCATCTGGGTTTTCTTACTGATTTATTTTAATTTGCTGAAGGAGCTGTTGGCATCATTGCATGGATTGCTGACTTTTTATGTTGTGCCAAATGACTCACAGTTCAAAGTTTTGATATGCACAGGCTGCTTAGATCAGCTCTCAGAAGGCAGGCGAATTATTAAGTCAGCTTAGTGAGAGATTCACAAAAAGTCCTCACCATTATGAGAAATGCATCATTGGGTTTTATATGATTCAGAGAGTTATGAAGGCTTGTGACATTTTGATTGTAAGGTAATATCCCAAGCATAATAAATATTCCAAATTAATAATAGTAATGGCAAATTCAGTGGGCAAAATTATTGCCCGTTAAAACAAGGCTAATGGTATTTCTTTAACTATTGATTTATTACCACTCTTCTTTACACAACTTTTTGAGGAAAAAATAAAAGTTGTGAGGAGTAGTACTGATGAGCTAGAAATAAAATTAAATGACATGGAGGCTTTGTGAGTGTTGTTATTCCAAAAACTGCTGGGCTGACACGATAACTGAAGTTTGACACTACATTTACTGTGCTGAGCTTCTTGGCAATGAAGAATGGATGGATAGATAGATATAATTAGATACAGATCCATGAAGTTTTCCAATTTCTATTTTACTCATGGTGGCTGGCATCATCTGGATATTTAACATTGCCTGGATATTGTGAGAAATCTTTTCATTCAATTCTCATAACAAATATCACATGTGTAATCTCCTTTTTATACAGATAAGAACACAAAGATTTATAAATGTTTATGGTACTTATCCAAGATTATCAGTCTCTAAAGGCCAAAGCAAGTTACAAACTCAGAATGTTTTGTTAGCATGATGTTTGAGTTTTTATCAATTGAGGAGTAAATTACAGAAGGACTTAACATAAGAAACTGATTTTACTGATCTTACGGTTAGTGTTTTTGTCCATGATTCATTTCTGTTAAGCTGATGTTTTGATTAATTGCACAATATCGAGTTGTGAAGCTGGAAACTAAGTTCCTGGTACCAGCTTTGCCTTTTGGTTCTAAATTAGGTTGACCATGGAAGGAACTTCTTTGAGATTTGGAAGGCAAAAGTGAAGCTGAAGAATTACACTTAGAAGGTCACGGCAGTTAGATACAGGACTGACAATCACAGAGAACCTCATTGGGTTCCATTTGAACTCATGCTAACACAATGTGAAAAAAATGATAAATTCAGCAGTATATATTTTCCAAGTCTTAACAATTTTTTCTTTTGCTGTGTCTTATAAACTGTTACTTTTGATGCATATTGTTAGGGGTATTGCTCAGTTTATTTTTACTTTTTTGTTACTAGCTTTTCTTCCATTTACTTACACCTAAACCTGAGTGAGACTTGTTGCCCAGGGGAAGGGAGTATACAAATTAACACAGTCAAATTCTTATAATCCTTATGTTTTAATCTGACTTTATAAATCTACAGTGGAGATAATATTCTTGAAAATCATTAGTTTTATTAGTTTCAAATAATATCCCATTATTGCAGATAAGGCAGCAGTATGCAAGGTAGCTTATATGAATTACAGTATTCAGTTCTTTCCGTAACCTTTCAGATTAAGTTAGTTAGGAAGCCGAAAACACAAAGTAATTATGCAGTTTATTTAGGATGACAGGCAGAATTCTTATATAATTCCCAATGACCCATAGCCTGATGTAATACCCTCCATTTTAGTGCAAATGAGACCTTTGAATGTGAGGGAATATCACTGTTGTGATTATCTTATATGGTAAAAGGAAATTTTACAGATGGAATTAAGATCCGTAATCAGTTTAGTTAATCAAGTTTTTTTTTTTAATCATCTGGTGGCACTGACCTCATCAAGTGAGTTCTTAACAGGAAATCTGGAGGTCAGAAAGCCTCTTCTTAAAATGCAGCCTCCTTAAGTTCTACAGCTGCAAAAAGAAAAAAAGAAAAAAAAATTTAATTCTAACAACCACAGAAGCTTGGAAGTGGACCCCTAGTCTTGGATGAGACCTTAGCTCTGCCTGACATCTTACCTTCAGCTTTGTGAGACCTTGAGCAGAGAACTGTGCCAAGCCTGGACTTCTGATGTATGGAAACTGAGATAAAAAATGGATGTTGTCTTAAACTTGTAAGTTTGTGGTAATATGTCACACAGCAATAAAAAAAAAAAAATCTAATCAGTGCCACAAAGTTTATTGTCAAGTCTAGGATTTACATCTAGTCTACCCTGATTTCAAAATAGACTTCCCATAAAACAGACATGAGACCTTCCAATTTGCTAAGGGAGAGAGGAGGGGAGAGAGAAGGGAGAGAGGGAAGTGGGTAGAAAGAAGAGGAAGGGAAGGAAGGACCATGCAAATTCTTTCTAGAAGATGGTTCATTAAAAAAAAAAAAATAAAAAACACTAATCATGAAAGATCCTGTTCATCAGAACCTGTACTCAAATTATTTTTCATATGACTGGTAAATAAGAAAACCAATAAAAATAGTGTTCTTGGGGGAAAATATTAAACTTATATTTCAAGGGAAAATAGAGAAAATTATGCTCTGTCTCACCAGGGCATCAGTTTCCCTTTTCCATACCCTGGATTTCATGCATGATGGAATTGTGTATTGGGACATAGCACCACAGCAGATATTGGTAGCCTTGGTCTGCAGCGCCCACAGTTTCTGATGTGTTCATGTACTATTAATGTAACATATTCTGTACATTACAGAGCACAATTTCCTACATTGATATTGTAAGTATAATGCAAGTGAATTGAGAAATCATAGTGAGTGTTCAACAGATGAAAGACTGGCTTCAGGAAAAAGAGTATTTCCATATGTCTGTGGAACTGTTTATTAATAGCATGCATTTCTGTTCTCCTTCTATGGTCCTTAGCTTCCTAATCTGACTTCTCTAAATATAGATAGTACATAATAAGATACTGCAGCTATGACAGGAGAGAAGGAAGGAAGGGGACAAAGAATTCATGTGAAAAGTGGCTCTCATACTATTTTTATTCCTAATGCTTTATCTGAAAACAAAGAAAAATTAGTTGAAAGGATATTAGAATATTAGAGCTCACCCCAAAAAACAGGTAATGATTTTCAAATATATATGCCTGTTTCCTAAAATATGTAGCTAATTAAATTAACCATGATTGTCTACAAATGTAAAAAAAAATGTGATTTTATATGAAAATGTTTTAAAGAGCCATTAAACTATGTTCAACTTTTCAAAGTCTGCTTATCTCCGGTTACAAATAAGCAAAAGCTTTGTACAGTAGCTAGGGCAAGACAGTGTAATCATCATGGATTCATATGAAGTCAAAACGTCTTCAAAAAGATATGAATTTCTCAAATATACTTGATGTTGAAGTACTGTGAGATTTTAAAACTGAATAAATCATTGTAGTACAATACTATTATATTGCATCTACCAACACTGTCTTCCCATCCCTAGGAGACCACAGACATGGAGACTCATCTTCCCCTCACTGTAGTAACAGTATGCGGGCAAAAGAGGAAGCTAGTGACTTTTATCTTTGCAGGATAAATCATATCCAGGCGACAACTAAGATTAAACTAATTCTTTAGGGAGATGGTGAAAGAAATTCCCTCAAGAGAAAAGATTAATGCGAAAACTTATAGAAATTCATGAAAGTAATTGAAAAAGTAATGAATGTGGGAGATTCTTTTGTGATATGCTCTGAAGGCCTAAGTGATTGGAAAGATAATGAGATGATAGAGGTTTGGGCTAGCATATGAGAAAAAGGGCATTAATCTAAGAAAAAATAGGGTTGTCATTTCAGGGGATCTATAGGGTGGTAGAGTCCTTCTGAGAACTGAATTTAGGAATCAGGACACAGCTAGATACTGTGGGGTCTGAATGGAGTATCATTAAAGCAGGAAAGTGTGGGTTAGGACAACAGGCTACCATGGAGGCGTGGAGTGAGGGGTTTTGCACAAATCATTAGCCCTTTGGTATGGGTATATTTAGGAGGCAAATGGAGGAAAACAACTGTTATTCAAGACTGCAGAAAAGAAAGCTACCAAGCACACTGAAGAGGGAGACAAAGAGGAGCACTAGTATTGGAATGGGCCTGTCTGGCTGAGTGTCTTATATAACAGCTGACGCTGAATTGAGATCTCTGCCTGCCTTTTTGAGTGTCATCTCCTAGAAGCCAGGACAGAATAAAACTGTATAATTAAAGGGATGAATATCTGGTGTGTGACGTAGAGATGTTTAGATCAAAATTAATGAATCCCAGATGACGGCAGTATTCCTTAAAGTGCTACTGTTTGAGAATACAAGTTCTTGAACAAATTTTAAGAATGTGGCTTGGAAATTTACACTTCCAGTAAGTATTCAGATAACACTTAAATTAGGAAGGATCAAAACCATGGAATTAGGGATGTTAGTTTTATTAGATAGTAGATCTAATTAGATACTCTTTTGAGTAAGGGAATTATGTGTGATTAGATCTGTGTTTTCAGAAGAATAACCTATTGGCCATGTTTTGGAAAGTTTGGAAAGGAAGCTGCATTTCAGCAAGAATCATGCTAGCCTAAAAAAAGTCGTTCATATGGGAACTGACAAAACAACAGAAGCATAAGTTACATTTCAGAACTTGTTTCTATGTAGTTTGATACTTGATTAAAAGACAAAGCAAATATGAATTAACATTATAGACTAAAGGCTTTGAAGTAATAAAGGCTCATATTTGTTTCCTGACTCCATCCAGCACTTAGTAGCTTTGGAATCTTAAATAAGTCACACATGTATCTTTGTCATAATTTCCACATCACTAATATATTAATAATTGTACCCAAACCTCGGTTTATTGTGACCTCTAAAAGAAAGAAATTGGTGGAGTACTTAGTGGACTTAGTGGATGCTGTTAATTATTATATCTAGTAATATTTTTAATGTTTAATAGTAGTTTTCAGGTAATGTGATTCATTACATTACTCTAATATTCATTGTGTAGTAAAGAACATCAGATAATGGATATGAAAGATAAATATGTTCTGGAAATCCTAAGTACAGTTCATTCTTCAGCTGAGTCAGTGTAACAGAATTAGATATTCCAATTCTTTACAGTGTGGCTTGAACATTATAGGGCACATTTGATGTTCAAAGGTACACTTTTTGGTTATAGAAGCATTTTGGCAATCTGACTCTTCAATAGTTTGAGAGCTAGTTGGCTGATGTTGTATGAAATAATCAGTTATAGATGCAAAATGTAAAAATGCAGATGCATTTAAAAAAGAATTTTGGAAACTACGGGCTGGCAAGGAAAAGCTGTTTGAAATGATTTTTTTCCATCAATGAGTCCTTATATTTTAAATCTTTTTTTCTTTTAGAAGCTGTGATTACTGGTTTTTCAAAAGCCCATTTGGATTAATCCATGTCTGTAGGTTAGGAACAAATAATCATATTGGATAAATAAATGTGACATGCACTCATACGTTGACTTCTCAGAATATGATATGTTCAGAATAATTTATGTGAAGCAACTTGTTTCTCCAGAGAGAGAGCCTGCCCTGTGGGTAGATGTTCTTTGTTCCATGGAAGACACAGCACTGTCTTTCAACGTGGCTGGTGCTCCCAGCTTCTCTGTGTACTAAATACCTTGTTACATGCTACCACATATATTCTAAATATAATCCTAGACCCTATTCACACTAAAATATTCATAGCTGAGACCCTCCATATTCATTCTTTTAATGTAGAGCTTTGGTTGAAAGAATAGGTTTTGGAATTACAGTACCTTGATTTTAAATCGTAGCACTGTCAAGTAAGCAACTATAATGTGAAAATATTTATTTTTTGAAGCCTCAACTTCTTAATCTGAAAAGTTAATATTTCTTTATAATAGGAATATTTTAAAGGTAAAATAACATGCAATATTTAAGCACAGCTCTAGGAACTGATATCCTATGTAGTACTTTGGTTCAAAAGCAGCCTTCTCTCCCTCAACACACTTTACTACCATGTGCCCATGAACTGTTACAAGTAATTTTTATGATCAACAAGTGAATGCTGCCTCCTAGAGTTGTGTACCATACAACCTGCACAACAGTTGGCCACCCCCAAATGGCTGGCACAAAGTAGGTACTCAATACATGGTTATGATAGTAATTTCCCATTTACAAAGCCTTTAAAAAAAATGGGAGGAATTTTAGACTAGTCCGTGGAGGCAGGTGAATTTATCATCCACATCCTGCATGCTTGAACTATCCCTAATCAATTTTTGGCTTTATCCAAAGTTACTCAGATAGTATTAGTAGGTTAAGCAGTACAGGGAATATACTACAATGCCATCTGTTTTTCTTCATCATCCAAGAGAGTGTGAAGCCAGTTCCCTATGCTAAGCTGTAATCATGGATTTCCCCTGGGAGAGGGCACGAGACACTTAGACACTCCTCCTTACTTTTCAAGTCAATTTCAATAATTTCTGTGGACTTCTATCACTAATTGCCCTATCTTGCATTTTGTTTTTTCTGTAAACGGCTCCAAATTATTTTGCTTTGGAGAAAATGAGGTATAAATGCTAAACATGTATGTAATTATAATTACACATTATGCTTGAAATAGAAAATGAATTTAGCTTCACATTTTCCAGAGTTGCTGAGCAGGGACACGGTTTTATGAATTGGGAGATTTAATGAAAGTTAATGAGGTAGTGAGACCAGTAACTTAATCTTCTTTATAATTTAGTTGTCTTTACTTTCATAAACTAAGATTCAAAAATAGCAGAAATGATTTCCTCTTTGTGCTACAAAGTGGTTGACTATCTGCTTAATATTATCATATCCCTGCTTTGAAGTTGCATTAACTAAAAGCATACTTTCTACAAATTCAATAACAGAGTTGGAAGTATTTTATTCCTTTTTTGACACTGTATGTTTATATTAATGAATGTTTTAGAAAATAATTTTAAATGTTGCTGTATTTATTTGTGTAGCACCAAAATGTCATGTTTATGAAAACTGGTACCTTATTTTATTAATGTTGAATATTACAAGTTAACTACCTCCTAATGAAATAAATTTAGGTTAAATTAAATGCTTTATTTGTTGTTCAGCATTTTACTACCAAGTGTTAAAGGTGATCAGCATTAATGAATTGTACCATAACATTTCTCAATAGTCAAAATGAGTTGAGATTAAGTTATATAGACATCACAGTGATGACAGAAAATAAACTGTATGTATACCTTTAAAACAAAGTATTCATATTAGGAAATTAAATGTGTTTGCTGAGCATGTTTTCACTTTAGTCAAATAAGTAATAATAAAGCTATTTTTCACAAAGCAATTACTATGTTTCAAGCAAGCTACATATATTATCTCATTTATTCCTAATGACAAACTTATAAGGTAGGCATTACTATTATCCTCAACTTACAGATGAGGAAACTATGTTTAGCAACACCAAAAGGCCCAGTGTCATATAAAAACATTAGAACAGGCAAATAAGAATAATTGAATCTCCCAATACGGAACCAGAATTAACACAAACATATATAGTAAGAGTACACGCAACGATTATATCTATTTGCATGTATATATGCTTACATTATACACCTTTTCATTAATTCTAATATAAGCTTGCATGTATATGTGTGTATGTTCATGTGTGTGTAGAGACCTTAAATTTTAAATATAATGTTTAGTAAGTTCTCATATTAATATCAAGTGCCATCTCACTAGGTAATTGCTGAGGCCATTACACAGATAAAATAACAAAGGAAAATAGCACAGATCTAATGCTACTCATATCCCTTTTCTAATTCATCATAATTTTGTGTCATCCATTGATCTCCAGACTCACATAATTTTGCATTGAAAATGGCTAAGTTTTATCCTGGGGTGTCTGTATTAATTGTAAAGGGATCTCAGTCTCTCTGTGTGTAGTAGCTCAGTCATGGTCTCTGTTGCCTGTTACACTGACTTGTCTAGTCTGGTCCCTATTAGCTACTGTGCAGGTTCAATAAAACATAAACTAGTAGAATCTATTCTTCAAAAATGCCTGTCATGCACCTGGAGCACCTGCTCTGCAACTGAGCAGCATTGCAAGAGCTAACAGAGGCTGACTCCTAGCAGGAGGATCATGTTTAAATAGAATTATCTCCATAAAATGATCTTGCTTTGTGCAGAAGTTACTGACACTGTTACTTCATCTATTCTAATAACAAGCCTCCCATCCTTCTCACTGCAACAGCCCAGGATTTTGTTACATGTTTATTGCCTCTACTCTTTTCTGTGAAATGAAATTGTAAATGATAACAATAATAGGTTTATTGTGTTGTTGGTACCTTAAGCCTCTTCAGGATAAGTGATGTAAAATGCCTGTATGTTAGTTCTCATCTCTACCTTGGGACAGTTAATTTTGGAAGCAGTGTCCTCCCCTAGGGTGCAGTTCTGTGAATGTTTTAATATAGGTTATGTGGTCTTCACTAGATTGTTTGCTAATTACAATAAATGATGATAAATATTTTTGCATTGAGGAAGTAAGTGGTATTAAGATAGGAAAATTAGTTAGAAGTATTGTGTACTCTGATATTATTAAGAATATAAAAATCTGGGGAGCTTTGTAGCCAGTTCTTCCAAGTGGAACTCTTATTCTAGAATTCCAGTTTGGTCCTCTGTCTCACCAACTGTGCAGAGTTGTGCAGTCCAGTTTGATAGAAGCTAGCCACATGCAGCTACTTAAATATAAATGGGCTAAAATAAACAAAAATTGAAATGTTAATATCTGTCACTTAGTTTATGTGTGGTTTTAGAGGCTGTCTGCCACATCTATCCAAATAACCCACAATGATGAAGCTCAAATTGTCTTAAAGCAGTTCATAGCAAACAAAAATAATTGCATCTATAGAAGACTTACTATGATCTCGAAGTGCTCTGAGCACTTTATCTAAATTATCATATTTGACTTTTAACAAAAATTTATGAGATAATATTTTACCTCCATTCTGATGGGGACAGTGAGATACAGAAATAAGGCATATGTGTGTGTGTGTATATATATACACACACACATACATATATATACACACACGCAACTGTAATTATATAAATATCGCTTTATATTATAATTTCAAATAACATAAAAGATTGTCTCTCATGGTTCTCTTTACACTTTATAGTAACTATAATGTGCAATGTCAGTTGTATTGAGGTATGATTTCAATGCAGTTGTGCAATTCAGTTTTCATAATCTTTTTTTAATAATAAATGATTCACTAGTGAGTCTTTCTGTGCTTTAAACTTTCTGCTTCTATTGAGCTATACTTGTTGAGTAAATTCCCTAGGACAGATGGACAAATTACGAAATAATTAGAACTGTTGCCACGTATTACCTTGTTTTTTTCCGAAAAGTTTGTTACTTTACAATGCAAAAAGTAGTACAGTTACACTCCAATTTGAATGCATCTTGCTAGCAGTGGATACTAGAATTATAATTTTTTTTACAATTTGTTATTATAAAAATAATGCCTCAATGTACATTATACATTTCTTTGATATGTATGTTTATACACAGTATTGTCACTCTAAAAGATGGACATTTTAACTGTGTGTATTTAGTATCTGCCTTTCTTATGTTAACTGTTTTGCATTCACTTTTCAAATTTTAGCACCAAATGTGGGAAATTACATATAGACATTTTTCTGCATATTGGTAATTGTAAACTTACTGTAAGAGTTTTTTTTTAATTTCCTTTATTTCCATGTGCAGCATTGTTACATCTATTTGAGTAAATAACAGATCATGACAGAATGCCAGATATTTGAAAGATCTGTGGAGTTCAAAATTCCTAAAGCATGTTGAGTGTCTCCATAATTCCAGAAGCTCTTCTGATAAAGCTGCCTTATTGACTGGACTTAAAATGTTTAAAAGGCAGTAAAATTAAAAGAGCAAAGT
Organism: Camelus bactrianus; assembly: GCF_048773025.1. Lineage (NCBI taxonomy): Eukaryota > Metazoa > Chordata > Mammalia > Artiodactyla > Camelidae > Camelus > Camelus bactrianus. The sequence goes on from NC_133548.1 coordinate 30,429,443, forward strand.
TTTAAAACTACCGTTAGCTAGGGGATCATGAAGGAGAGTTAAGAAGTTCTGTGTCCCATTGACATGCAAAATATAGAAGCAGAGAACAAGGAAATTATGAGAGAGAACAGTATTATTTTTTACCCAGGCTGGAGTGAAGTCCAGTTAGGGAATTGGCACTTTCAATTGCTGTGCATAGAAGAGAACAAAGGATGAATAATGCCAATATTCAATGTGGAGGATCTGAGAAACAGAATACAGGAAAGGCAGAGTTACAAGGTTTAGAAGGCAGAATCTGGAAATAGCTTCTAAGAAAAAGTAACAATGAAAATAATAGCCTCCTGGCCGTTAATGAGCTACTACTACATGCTAGGCATCTTGAATAGCTCACTCTTGTCTTGTAGCAAACATTATCCCAATCCTCACCACAAATCTCAGAGGGAGGCACCAGTGTTTACCTTCTACAGAGGATGGATTGCTATAGAGGTACACTGTGCAACAGTTTTCCATTAAGGTTGGCATGGAACTAGAAATATTTGTAAATTAAAAGTCAGGATCCTTCATCTACCTTGTTTTATGCAGGTTATGATAGGATATTCTGTAATAGCAAAGTTACGGATTTTTTTTTTTCATTTGTCTCAAATGTATCTGAAGCCATTTACCCTCATAGAAATCATTTAGAAGCAACAGAATTTCCCTTTGTTCCCCTTTCTAAAACCGTTTTTCCTCTAAGCAAACATCAGCAGAAAGTAGTGTGCTTTCTTTTCCCTGTGATGCAGTTTGAGTCCACTTAATCCACTAGAGAGAAGTATCCCCCTAAAGCATAGCCGTGAGAGGAAAAAGATGAATCAACGATGTAGAAGAAAACTATTCTCTCTTCTAAAACTTCATCTTTCCTATTTAACATCTTCATAGAGTCTTCATTTATACTTAATATCTTTCTTAGCATGGAATGGAGCTCACCACTGAAATCAGGGAATGAAATTAATAAGGACCCGATATAGAGAGTCAAATTCTTTACAATGACCTACAAATCTAATGTGGTAATAACCCCCTTACTTCTTGTGCACATTTTCTACTACTTATCCCTTCTTTTAGTCTGTTCTAGACTCACTGTCTTCCTTGCTGCCTTTTGAACACACCAGGTATGCCTTAGTTTAAACCTTTATTCTGTTTTTCCCCCTCTGCCAGGAACGCTAAGATATCCATCCCACTCGTTTGCCAATGTTCAAGTCTGAGCTCAAATTTTAACTTTTCAGTGGGGTCCTTCTGTGACTACCCATTTGAAGTTGCAACTGAATCCTGCCCCTTAACTTACTCTCCTTTTCTTTTTCCATAATGTTTATTGAGTTCTAATATATGCTATGGTTTATCATTTTTATTGTTTGTGTGTCTCCCCTTGCTAGAATGTGAGCTCCGTTAGTCCCTAGATCTATATCTACTTTATTTAATTGATGTATCTAAACTCCAGAAATACTGAAAGTTTCATAGTAGGCTCTCAATATTTGTTGAATGGTGGAAGTAATGGATTGCTTTCCTTTGGGTCAAACAGCAAGTACTAACCAGATAACAAGCTAATTGTGATGTTCTAAAAGTCTTTCAGACAAGAATGAGAGGGTTGTTTATTTTAAGAAATCTAAAATTAGAACACAAAACATGGATTTCTCATGTATTGATACCATGGGAAAATACAGTGTTGGGGTTTTAACACTGACTCTACAGCATACAATCTCCACTTGCAGATTTCACTGGAAATTACTTAATAAACTAGCAAACTGGTAATCTTATAACATAGTTGTATTTATGCATATGACATATTAAAAGGGCATTAATTCAGTAGATGTGTACACATGATAAAATCCCTTGCTACAGGCTACACATTATTAATTATGGTGAGTGGGTCTGAGATGATGGGAAGATGAATATTCTGACTCCCTTGGTCTGAGATAAGGGAAAGGTTAATGTCCAGTTACCCTGATGCCTGCCATAGTTGCCTCAACACAATGTGAGTTCCATGTTTGTTTGCCTCCTCTGCTTCCGAGATCTGTAAGCCAGATTTTATTCTCGGACTACTTCAGGTGGCATGATCTGCTTCACACACTCTAAAACGTACAGCTTGCTCACTGGTCATCAAGCAATCTATCTTGCTGAGGAAGGAGAATAGAATGCTTGTAGTCACCTTTTCTGTTTCGTATGAGTGTATGTACATGCAAGTGCCTGTGTCTTCCTTCCTGCCTTCTCTCCTTTAATTCTCTTCCTCTTTCCTTCTTCATTTTCTTCTCTATCTCTTCCTTCCTTTCCTTTCTCTCTCTGTCTCTGACTCTCTTTTTCTAGTCATAGAGTAACTTTTAGTTTCACTGGGACTTCTCTTTATAGTGACAAGATTCCTGATCCTATTTTTTGCCCAAACACTTATACCGTCTATACAACAAATATATATATATAAAATAATTCCATTTCTGCCTTGATATTTTAAAAAAGTGGTTAAAGAAATAGGATTCAAAAGTATGCATAATTGAATTAACCAGGAATGTTCAGAGAGTGGTAGACATGATATAGGGTAGAGTCTAAATACCGTGACCATCATGATGATGATTACAGTTGAAGCAGAGTATTTTAAAACGAGCTATATACTCTCTTACGTGCTTTGCCTGCAGTTCTCTAAACCTTATGAAAAATATGTTGAGTGAATTCTCCTTCATATGAGGAAACTGAGATAAGAAATGTTAAAATAAACTTGTCAAAATTATACAGCTAATGACAGATGAACTCAGGGTTTCAATCTAGGTCTGCCTGCCTCTAGAATCAAATCTGTAAATCACATTCCTTCTGATGGGAACTAAAATGATCAGAATAGCTCCTTGTCAGGGTATAAACTTGAGTAGCTCTTGTGAGTCATGAAGATTTAGGTTAGTGGAGAGGACAAGAAGGAAAAATAGCAACTCTGGCTCAGTGACAGTAAATTTATCATCTCTGTAATATAGCATGATCGTGCAGCTTTCCCTTGGTTAGTAATTTTAAGGACTGGCACAGGAAGTTATTTGAAAGTTTGGCTATAAATAAATATCTCCACTTCAATATTTAGTGCTGCTCATCATGGATTGGAAGAGGAAGAATGAATTTGACAGATACTAGGTTTTTCAGGGTGATCCAAATGCTGGAAAACCCACATGATTATTGGAAAGAAAAAAAAAAAAGGAAGGGGGTAGTTGATTCCTTTTTCTTGGCCCCAATGTATAAAAATAAAACAAAAAAAATGAATTTACCTTGCCCAGCCAAATACATGAAATCTTATTTCAGTGCCTGAAGGATTCATCATTTTGTCAGCCCAGCTGCATTGCTATACGCTGTTTATAATCACAACCCATACTAGCAGAATTTTTGGTGGAGAAACTCGAAAAGCAATGCAAATTAATGGAAGATGCAGTCATGTGCAAAAAATAATAAGTTCAAAAGATGAGATATAAAGAGCTTATGAAAGATTAGACATAAAGTTTTGGGAGACAAACCCTGGCATTCCAGGAGACACTGGTTTGTTGGCATCAGTAACAATGTGAAGGCAGTGACTCAGATGGAACACTCGCAGGAAAACCAGCAACAGCAGCCCCAACCCAGGGCCATTCATGAGCACAGACTGTGCACTTCTTCTCTGCCACAGAAAATAAATCAATTTCAAGCTGGCTTTACATTCACTAAGATGGAGATTTTATTTAGATGTGTTAACAAATTGTGACATACCCTACCTGCATGCTATTGTTTTAAAGAGAAAAAGAAACCGTCTTCCTTGAAATAGATAGCTGGTACAAGCCACCAAACCATTATGCTTGGTTCATTCCAGAGTGAAAATAAAGAGAAAGTTCATGCCTTGCATCATGGGTAACTGAGAACATACTGCAGTTGCATATCCCATCCCAAACACGTACATATCTTGAGTTTCTTGAAGGCAGAAAATGTCTTTGGCATTTATAGTGGGAATTGCAGTAGCCAAACACATTGGTGTATACATTGCAGGTCTTCCATGACGTGGAGTGAATTAAAATACTTCCTTTTGAAGAATGTAGACCTCACTGGCAGAAGTCAGTGATCTTTGACAGATTAAAAAAAAAAAAATCTTAGCTTTTAACACAGAGGAGAAAACTCTGAGAGAAACAGCAGCCCTTACCTTCTCAGCCAAGTAGCCATGCTTGGCAGAGTTGTTATTAATGCTTTTATATTATCAGTGAATATTGTGTTTTTGAATGATGACATTTTCTCCTTGGCTTTTGTGCTCCAGATCTCATCCTATTTATGCAGTTTGCACCCCCTTGTTATCTTTAACAGTAAAGAATTCCTTTAGATTCACCAAAATGTCATGCAATTTGATTGGTTTTCTATTTGAAAATGGGGAAATGGAAATACTTGGCTTTCATAGCGGCCTTAGCAATCCTTTCAAGCAAGATTCTGACCTTGGTTCAATAATCCATTCAGAAGGTGGATAATAGATTCTGTAATGCAAAGCACGTAACCCAGCTACAATTTCACAGAACATTTTCCAATGTGAACACCCTTCCTTTGTGAAAACTCAGGAAATCCTTAAGTTCTTTGGTTTTATAATATTTTTAGATTATTCTGTGGTTGTGTCATGTGTTGTCTCTCAAATACCTTGAGGATAGAGATAATATAGAAAACACAAGAGGCAAAGGAGGAAAATGCATGTAGATAGCAGAAAAATATGCTAGTAAGAAAGTAATGAAGTAAAACTGTTAACTGAGTGACATAGGCCAAAGCATTCCCAGAGTATAATGTCCTCTGGAAAAAGTAATTATATATGGAGCTAACACAGACTATTTTGAGGAAAATGATTGGAATGACAGCCCTGTATACCCATAGGTCTCCCTCTCATGGATACTCTCAATGCCCAAAGATGTTCACATTACATTTCTATCTTGAATGTGTGAATTATCTTGCATCTTCAAAACTGCAAAATGGAGCAAATGAGTTACTACAAATATATTGTAAGATATGAAAGAATCGAAGACATATGGTACACTTCTTTTATGGCCTCACGCTTCCTAGCATAGTCTTGGGCATTTTATGGTACACTGGAAAACTGTAGCATTGAGAAATTCCTCCATTACCTTGTATTGTCCAGGTTAATAGACATTTTAATTAAACATTTACTGTGTAGTTATGTGTGTCTTGGGATTTCAATACAAATATATGCTCTTCAGATATGTTTGAGTTGAAAAACACTCTAGAGATAAATGAGTCCAGGGGGATAGGTGGTAGATATCACCACACATTCTCTAATTGATTTGTTGAGTTGCCAGGAGTACTGTATAGAAAAGGACTCTGGAGCTCTGTTAGGCTTAGGAAAGCAGAATTTTGAAAAAGTTTACTGATGTCTTCTAAGGACATAGAAGATAATACTTGTAGCCTTTGCCCCAGATATTTGATTCACATATTCCATTAAAAAATTAAGATAAAATTCATGTAACATATACTTCACCATTTTAACTATTTTAAAGTGTACAATTAAGTGGTTTTTAGTATGTTTGCAATGCTGTGTAATCATCATCAGTATCTGATTTCAGAACATTATCATCATCCCTAAAGGAACCCCATGCCTCCCTATTCCTCCTCCCTTATCCCCATTCTCTGGAAACCACTAATCTACTTTCTATCTTAGTGGACTTGTTTATTCTAGATGTCTTGTATAACTGCCTCACCATATGTTAACTTTTGTGACACTATGTTAACTTTGTGTCTGGCTTCTCTCATTTAGCGTGATATATTTCTAAGATTCATCCATGTAGTAGCATGTATCAGTATTTAATTTCTACTTATGACTATGTAGTATTCCATTGTATAGATAGATCACATTTGCTTGTCCATTCATTAGTTGCGTGATTCAATTTTATATGAATCAAGTAATATTCTTTGAAAAAATCATCTTTTTTGTGATTATAATTGTAACTTTTGTAATTATTTTATTAATGTACTTTTTCTTTGATATTAGTTGCTTTGACATTCATATTTAACCCCTGATTTTTCACAGTAATGGAAAAGAACTTTCACATGAATCACCCCAAATTTCTTTTTAAAAATTAGATGAACACATGAATTAACCTCAGAGTCACTACATATCTTTTTATCCCCTGTTTGAGCTATGTTCAGAATTTGACGTTAATGGATAAAAAAGTGAAACTAAGGTTAAGTCTTTTCAGACAAAGAGATAACAAATGAATATCCAGTTAATATGAAACAGAAATCATCTATTGTTAGAAATATCTTGTTTATCTTAATATTTAGGAACTTAGCGCCATGGCCTAATGGAAATAATACAGATTTTGTCTGTCTGACATGGGTTTGAATGCTAGTTCCACTTTTTCTTAATTATGTATTGCTTGGCATGTTATTTTAAGTTCCTCATCTGTAAAATGTGGATAATAATAATCTCCCAAACAGTGGCAGAGCAAAGATGAAAGGAGTTAGTATATGTCAAGTAACTAGTACATGGCATACAGAAGCTCAAGAAATACTAATTCTCTTCCTTTTGCAAACATTGCTTCTGCTTCATAATTAATACTCTAGTGTTATCTGAATAAACTGCACAGTCATTCCCTCCCTGCCTTTAATGCATGCTATTTCATTTCATTAGGAAAGCCTTCTTCTGTTTTCCATTGCTTTTCACTGTTATTTATTTTTTAATCTTCAGGGGAAAAAAACCCAACAAAAACAAAAGCTTTCATTACTTCTAGAGTTATTAGCATATTTCTTATCTGACTTCCCATACTCCTTGTGTTTATTTAGGCCAGGACACTTATCAGAATTCATAGTGAAGTCTGATGCTTTTTTTTTTTTTTTTAGCCACTTGAATATTCGTATTTAACTACTGTAAGCCCCACCAAACTGTAAGCTCTTTGGGGAAGGGAACACATTAAGTTCGAAACTATGAAGACTCTAATGTTCCTCTACTTGTGATTTTCAAGCTAACAATTTACCTGTCATAGTGTGTAGTATATGCATGTATGTGTCAGGTATATATGCATACATATGATATAGATATGTACATACACATATATGTATACATTTTGTATACACCTACAAGAGACTTCTGGATCAAAGAACATCTCATTTACTCACAGAGCATCTTGTGTCACCTGTCACTTCCCCATCCCCAATTTCCTGTGTGCCATGTACTAGTTACTTTACAGATGAACCTCAGGAGGAGAGGAGTTCCTAAACTATAAAACTTAGTAGCTTACTTAGGGCACTGGCACATCTACCTGTCCTCTCCTCCTTTGCCTTGGAACATAAAGCCTCCCTGGGAAGAGAGAACTTTTCTGTCATGGGAGGAAGCAAATCACTCCAGGAGGGATATGAATTTAAGTCCCTCCAGAGCAATATATTATCTCTAACTTCAAAAGCATGTTTGTTGCTCACTCATAAAACCCAAACTCTGTAGAAATATGAAAATGGTCATGCAGCATTGTCTCTCAGCATAACTGTCTCTGAAATTTGCATCTCCATTTCCCAAGTGCTTGTTAGAGGAATGAACTACTTTATGTTGTTTTCTTACTCCATGATTGTCTGTTTCTCAGGTATTCTAACTGATCTTTAAGAATTCCTCTTGTGAATAATTTCGCTCCCTACTAGAGTGTAAAGCCCTTGTAAGCATGAGCTGTACCTTATAGTTCTTGGAATTCATCGTGTTAATAATAGTGCAGGATGCAAGGAAGTTACCCAGTAATATCCAGTGGCTGTCCAGTTTCTCCAGTAAGTCAATGTAAGGAGGGGAAAAAAAATCTAAGTTTTGATATTTTAATTTATATGATTTGATAATATGTTCTTGGAAGGGACATAACTAGAACTTTCTTATTTTTATATTCATCTACGTGGTGTGTCAAAGCATCTCTGTGATATAATGCAGATGTCTATCTAAATAGGAGTTTGGTTTCAATATTTATAGTTCATGATTTTTCGAAGATGTTTTAAAACAGCAGCTCCCATTGAGTTAACACTCATTCTGTGCCTGGCCCTTTGACAGGCACCTTGCATACACTTTCTCACTTTTCGTCTTTGTCTCCCTGAAAACATGCATTGAGTACAGTAAAATGGTTGTTGAAGTTTTTTTTTTTTTTGAATCTACTCCAGATGATTAATTAGGCAGCCTTACTAGAAGACAGTTTAGGTACTTCATTCTTTTCTTATATATGAACTTACTGGCTTAAAGAAGATACAGTTCCTTATGCTACTGAGTATATTTACAGCTTGAAAATAGTGCCACACGAATCTGTAATTGCTGTATGTGAAGGATAGTGGGGTAGTTTGCCATTATCAACTACAGTGCCATGTAGTTTTTTCCAGGCACAATATAAAAAACTCTTTCCTATTCCAGAACAAGATGCATGATACTAAAATTCTGGAAACCAATATGTCTAGACATTGTGTTCTAGTCCAATGTATAGTGAGAGGTACAGGAATATAAACAGCTTGGTATGTGAGCCCTTGATTGCTTTTGCTTCTTGTCTCCTTCAAGATATGATTGATATTTGCAAGTGTGGTTGTTTTTCACTCCTCAATGCCTGTTCTCGTCAAAGGTTGAGGTTCCAGACAGTATTGAATAGTTTTTGCTGAGATTTGTGATTGTTGTTGCTGTTCTCTATTAGTTTCACTGACACCAAGGTTTTTTTTTTCACTGATTTATTTCTCTCTTGGGAGATGCTATGTTACTTTTAAAATAGATCATAGTAGGAAATCTTTGGGACACAATTAAAATAAACTGCTCTAGTAAATGCAAAAGTTACTGTGTTTGATGATTATGATAGATCAAGATGACAGAAAATTATTTGACATCCCTCCTATCAAAAGACAAGACTTAATACTCCTCTCCTTGCATCTCCCCTTGCCTTAGTGATTTGGCCAGTAGAGTGTGCTGGAAGTGACATTATGTGCTTTCCAAGTTAGGTCAGAGGAATTGTGCAGCCCCAAAGAAAGCTGCAGTGTTGGTCATTTAATATGCCAAGAAATTTATTTCATAATTTCTTACAGGAAAAATATTTCAATTTTAATTCAAGAGTAGACTTGAAATAATTGCTCTAAAGTAAAAGAAAAAGAACTATGCTATAAAAACCTTACGCTCACTATTCCACCTCAGCTGTCATATGGCCTTTCTCTGATACTCAGATCACTATAAAATATATCTCTATGAAATATGAAAAAATTGAATTGAAAGATGGTAGAAGAATATACATTGTAGCTCTTTTTAGGAAAACAAAATTTGATACATACTCTGGAAGAGGATTCATCTCAAAAACAACAAATAACCCAAAAGTGGCCTCATTTTTACAAAAAAGATACATGCTTCAACTTCAGTGGTATCAGTATATGTGCTAGGATTTTGTTTTGATCATTGATAAGATTATTTTGCTAGGATCTCTTTGCAATATTATCTTTTTTGTAAAGAAGATTCCTTACCAAAAACCATATTGTGTGAGAAAACAAAGACTAAGAAAAGCTAAACATTTTGCAAAGTTCAAATAGCACAGTTCAAATTGGATTCAAAATTCAGTCCAATTTATCTAATTTAAGAAGACATCTTTTCATTACATCTTGAAGCTTCAATAATAATTATCAACTAATTTGTTAACTACTACAATTTCTGTTTTCACTGATTACAAATTGAAACCAATTTAAAAACATTAACTTTGAAAGTCATAGTGTTATTTATTGATGAACTACAGACATTTATGGTAGTTACAGCACAAGGTTGGGAAAAAAATTCTGTGGGTGATCAAACCTGCAATTTTTTAAACCCTGAATCCTCTTAGTAATCTATGTAACTTAAAATTGTGTAGTGATGAAATAAATTTATTATTCACTGTTAAAAACAGAAATGTATCCTAAAAAAAATTTATACCACTTATATATGGAATCTAAAAGAATGATGCAAATTAACTTATTTACGAAACAGAAATAGACTCACAGACATAGGAAACAAAAGTGTGGTTACCAAAGGGGAAGCAGGGGAGGCATAAATTAGTAATTTCGGATTAACAAATACATACAACTATATATAAAATAGGTAAACAACAAGGTCCTACTATATAGCACAGGGGACTGTATTTAATATCTTGTAATAATAATGTGAAAGAATCTGAAAAAGAAAAAAATATATATATATACATATATATATAAAACTGAATCACTTTGCTATATACCTGAAACACTGTAACTCAACTATACTTCAATTTAAAAAAAAATGCCACAAAGAGAAAGGGAGATTAGAAAAAGTAGGCTCTACTGCTTTCACTTTCAGTGTTAAGAGATTTAAGTTTCATGTAGCATAAATTAGACCAAAGATAATTGATACTTATATTCAAAGCAGTCTGGTTTCTGAGAGAAAAATGTGGATTAATAAAATTCCTGGAGCTACTTAACTTAGGCTTTAATTAAACATTGCAGGTTAGAGGACGGGACTGAGAAAATAAAAAAAAAAGGAAACTAATATACAGCAGTATATGAAAAAGATCATACACTTTGAGCAAGTAAGATTTATTCCTGGGATACAAGAATGCAGTAATATATGCAAATCAGTAAATATGATGCACCACATTAAGCAAATTAATGATAAAATCATATGATCATCTCAAAGATGGAGAAAAATTTTTGACAAATTCAACATCCATTCATGATAAAAACTCTTCACAAATTGAATACAGAAGGAATATACCTAAACATATAATAAAGGCCATATATGACCAGCTTATAGGTAACATCATATTAAATAGTAAAAGGTTGAAAGCTTTTCCTCTAAAATCAGAAATAAGAGAAGGGTGCCCACTATCACCCTCCTGTTCAACACTGTGCAGGAAGTCCTACTGCACAAGATCCTAGCATTAATCAGAACATCAGAGAACACTCATTTGTCCCTCTAAAAATATACTGCTTCTCAGCCACCAGTATTACCTTTAATAAAAGTTATTAAATGAAAAATTAATTGCAGACCACTTTCATTCATGAAACCCCAACACAGAAATCCTTAACTAAATGTAAGCAAATCAAGCAAGACTCAGCAATATATACAAAGAATATTCATGAACAAATGAGTCTATCCCATGGAACAGCAACAACAGAAATGTGTTAATGTTCAAATATCAAAGTAACTCACCTTATTAAAATTATATGTGTATATATTATAATAATCATAATAGACATAATTTTAATTACTTTGAGGTGTGTGTGTATATATATATATATATACATATATATATATGAAAGGTCTATATAGAATTTCAATATTTGTATAGAAAGTCTTTGATAAAATTCACTCTCCTTTAATGATAAACTCTGTAACCAACAAATAAATGGGAACATCTTCAACCTGATAATGAGTATCTATGGAAAATCTTTAACATCATACTTATTGAAAGACAGTTTTTGTCTAAGTTTGAGAATATAGCAATATTTTCTCTCATCACTTTTATTCAACATTTTAGCAGAGGTCCTAGTCATTTCACTAAATCTAGAAAAATAAAAGGTATACAGATTGAAATGAAATGTAACTATTTATAGATAATACTGTCATTAAGGAAACTATCAAATATATACTAGAACTAGTAGGTTTTAGCATAGTTGCAGAATTCAAAGTCAATATACAAAAATCAATTATATATCTGTATACTATCATTGGTTAATCATAAATAGAGATTGAAATATCCTCCATAACATTAAAAAAAAAATGAAGTTCTTCAGGATAAATGTAAAAAAAAAAAAAAAAAAAAGATGTCCAAGATCTTTACACTGAAAATACAAACTTTTGCTTGGTTAATTGCAGATTTATGCCATGCTCAATGTGGAAACATAAATGTTATAAAAATATTCGGGAGAAACAATGTACATTCATACAAGGGAATATTATTCAGTGGTTAAAAGAAAGGAGCTATCAAGCCATGAGTAAACATGGAAGAACTTTTACTTGCATATTGCTATGTAAAAGAAGCCAATCTGAAAAGGTTGACCTGAAAATTAAAAAGGTTCTGTAGAGTTCCAAATATATGACATTCTGGAAAAGGCAAAACATTAGGGGTTTTGGGGATCTTCTAACAAATTCCCTCTTTTGACTAAGCCAAAAAATAAATAAATTTGGTATAGAAGTATAAAAAGCATTTACAAGTCATTTAACTCAGTTTTACTTATTTTATTTTCGTTATTTTTCAGGTGAAAGTAGAAAAGTACACTAGAGAGAGACTTGATTTGGGGACTGAACAGAAAGAACAAAAATACAGACTTCAATTAAATATAAAAATAAGTGTTCTTTTACTCAGAAGAATCTAGTGAGGGAAATTCTTATCAAGGCAGCAGGTATCTAAACAGGACATGGGTGACATCCTGTGAAAGCGGCAAAGACCACAACCTATATACCCTGCTGTTTGTTTTCCGGAGATTTAAATAACTAGTGAAATATGCCAGTGCTATGCTAAGAGGGAGCAATTATTAGAATTTTGTATCAACCACACATTCAGAATTTCCAAGTTGTCAGCAAAATCATGTGCAAATTTTCAGCAGGCCAAAATTAGCAGACTCGTTGCAGATAAGCAAATAAATTCTACACAGCATTAAAGTCTCACTAAGTAAGAAACCCAAGTTAAGACTTTGGACTTTGGAAAACAAACCCAAGGGTATATTTCTTTTTTAAACTACAATCTGTTTCAGCCACTCTCTTATTGGCCTTAATTATCCCTGCATGTGTTTACATGTTTGGTTATTTATAAGATAATTAGATTCAGTTTTGAGTATGTAAAGCAATACATTTCTTCCAAGGCTCAAACTATTTTTAAATTATTCTTTGCCTTTTGCTGGTTGCCTTTGATCTTAGTGGATTCACTATAGAATGTTTTATTTTTTTAACTTTTTTTTTTTTTTCAAGTTACAACCTCAGCTCATGTTCTTATAAATATTATAATTTTAGTTATTTCACATATGATAATGTAGGATTAACTAACTGCATAAGGGTGCAATGCTGGTCTTAAAGTTTAGAGAACGTGCTTTGGAATTTTGTTTCTAATCTGCAAAAGGCAAAGTCACATCCAACTTGATAGGTCACAACATTTGTAATTCTCCTGTTGTCCCTACCTCACCCAGTACCATAATTTCTCATCCCTTCAGTCCATCCTTCCTACTAGAGTATAATATGAGATTTGATAAAGCTCATGTGCTACAAAGGCTATTGAATGAGCATTGTCTATATGCCAGAAAAACAAGCAGACAAGCATGTTGTCTATTATGAGACTTCCAGTATATTTTTCTCCTAGGGATCTTGTTAAAATTCAGATTCAGTAAGCTTGGCATATGGTCTGGTATTCTGCATTAGTAACAAGCCCCCAAGGAGTAATAATGCTTCTGGTCTGATCAGGAACCACATTGTGAGTCACAAGATTCTAGGAAAGTGAGAAAGGGAAAGGATAGAAAACAAAATAAGTGAAATAAATTTTTCCAGAGAGTTTTAAGTGTTATGGAGAAAAACACAAAAAAGGAAATGACTATAGAATTTCTGGAGTAGGGTTCCGATTTTAAATAGGGTTATCAGGAAAGTCTTCACTAAGAAGGTGATTATTTGAGTAAAATCCTGAAAGTCTTGGGTAGTAAAGCAAGCAGATATCTGGGGAAAGCATTCCAGACAGAAGAGATGAAAAATAAAATGAAAAGTGCTTTGTTGAAGCGCTGCAAGGTATAATGTGGCACAGGTAGAATGAGCACCAGAAAGAGCCTCGGAGAAGAGGTCGGAGAGTTAACGAGAAGCCAGATAGTGGTGTTTTGTAGACCTTTTAGTAATGACTTTGATTTTTATTCTGAGTGGTATAGTGTACTTTGAGGATCATTCTTACTACTCTTTTGAGAATTACACAGGTTAAATGCAGAAGCAGTGAGGTCAGTTGGGAGACTACTGTAGTAAGCAAGAAGAAGATGGTGGTGGTCTGTGTGAAATGTTAGCTGTGAATGTGATGAGTCATAGGTATATTTTGATGGTAAAAATGTCACTGATGAACTAATGTAGTAATTTGGGGGAAAACAGTAGTTAAAAATGATTCAGAATACTTTGACCTAAGCAACTGGAAAGGAGATGCCATTATATGAGCAGGGAAGATCAAGTGCACTATAGAGTTAGGGAGGAGATTAAGAGTTCAGTTTTAGAAATGTTAATATTGAGATGGCTGTTACACATTTAAGTTGATTTGTTGAGTAAGCAACTGGATATACGAGTCTGAAGTTTAGGCTAGAGATATACATCCTCATTAATCTATATATATGGAATTTGAAGACAAGAGCCTGGATAAGATCACTATTAAAGTTAGTATATGTGAAAGTGTTCCATTAATTAAATCTTAAGAAATTCCATCGTTAAGGTATCAGAAAGATGAGAAGGACCAGTAAAAGAAAATGAAGAGAAGTGATACTACTAGGAAAAAAAAATCAAGGAGAACTTGGTGGCTTGGAAGCCAAAAAGTCAGTGTTTCAAGAAGGATAAAAGGATTAATTGAGTCATTAACTAATGATGAGATTATGATCAGATACAGCAAAGTAGAACACAGGATCTTGAGAACTGTTATTTTGATGGAGCAGTTGTCTTGATTAAAATGGGTTAAAGATAGAATGGAAGAAGACAATATAGTCAGCTCTTTGAGGAAGGTGAGGCTTTTGTGTGTCATAAAGAGATATATAGGGTAAGAGGGGAGTTAATCAAGGATACAGGAAACAACGTCCAGTTTGTATGCTAAGCAAAGAACAAATAGGTGAGAACTGATGATATAGGCAAAAGAAGGTGTACTTACTGAGCAATACCCTTTCATAGGCAAGAGGGCATGGGATCCAGTGCACAAATGATGTGACTGGCTTTGCTGGAACCAGATTGGAACACAAAATGTTAACCTACAACAGAAGATTAGGCAGAAGACATGGATAAAGGTGCAAGTCTGGGAGTAGATGTGGAAGCAAGGTGACAAGCACAGAATGAGGATAGAAGAGTGGTATTAGAGGTATCTGGAGAGAGAAGTACGTGAGCAGTAACGCCTAGCAGACCAGCGGAGTTCAAGAATTAGGAAAATATAGGGTAATTATGTAAAGAAATTGTGGGCCTACTGGACTTTGGAGATCAAGAAGATAAAGCCAAACCAGAAGATAACGTTTGTGTGTTTTCCCCAGATACGTTACACGAATTAGGGAAGCCCTAATTCTGCCTTGGCTTTACTTTAATGTCTCAGAAGAAGTCACGGGCTCAGGAGACAGTGACTAATGTAACAGTACCTCATTCTATTACTGCATAGGCTTGCTGCATAAATCCCAGGGCAGAACTCTGTAGCAGTACAGATTGAGCAGGCCTAAAATTCTAAGTACACTTTTTATAGTCCTAAATCTGTATCCGCATAGTACTAACTTATTATCCTCTGACTGATCTCTTGCTACAAGGTCCGAAGCAATGAATACTTTCACATGGGTATGTGCTAAAATGAGAGGAGAGAATGAGTTGCCATAGGCAGCCAAGCATGTTCAAAAAGCAAGGCTTAGTTCAGTTTACAATTTCAGTCCCAAGAGGAGTAAGATTGTTAGAGAGCAAAACGGCAGGGCTTTTTCTCATACTTGTAAGTGCCAAGGGACATTTTACTGATCCTAGTTAGTGGAAAGAAGACATGGAAAAGAGATAAATAGCAAGGAATCAAGAAGATTCTGGTTATCTTTCTTATAGTGTATTTTTTTTTTATATTCCTACCACTTCAGCCACATGTAGAAGGAAACTAAAGTTGCTTACATATTGTTCAATTTTTCATTACACTTCTAGCACACTAAATAATGCCTAACAAATACGGCATGTGGGTGTCCTATAAGCTGAACAGTTTGGTTATTTTTCCCATCCAGAGTCTCTCACTTGTTTTTCTATTTCAAACTCTGCTTTTAACCCAGAGCGTGACATGCATGTCAAGACATGGACCCAGTGCTTACTGTGCCTGTTGTTTAAAGCCCTTCGGGGACACAAGTGTGGACCTGCAAACTGTATGCCTCCCTTTATACCTTGTCTGTGAGTCCTGTCTCTTTAGATCATGGCTTATCATCCTTTTCCAAATCACTACTTGTCCCCCAGATCTAACAACATACTGGGTTTCTGTGGTTCTGACTCTGGACTTTTATTCTTTAACCTTCTTTAACCCACTTTTGTATTCATCCTTCCTTTACTTCTGGCTCAACTAGTTCAGTTATAGCACATAGGATCTGGGCTCTGTAGCAGTACACCAGGCCATTATCCCTTCTAGATCTTCCCATATACATCATACAAAGAGAAATCAGACATCTATAAAATATACTGAAAAATTAAGCATATAAGTTACCACTTCAACTTGCTTTAACTCCCATCCAGTAGGTTGGCAGGTTCTGTCTTTTCACCCTCTGCAGTAGCTCTTGTAGCAATTCCCTCCTATCAAAACACCCAGTGTCGCAGTGCTGGCACTGAGCATTCACTGCCATGGACTGTGGAGCTGACCTCTTACGTAGTATCCTCACCTTCAACTTTACCCCCTGTTGAGCCACTGATACGAAAAACTGTCAGACTACTCTTCCTAAAGTAGTGCTTTTTTCCATTGGCTCTCGACTCAATAAATGTATGTTATAACACAAATAACACAAATATGTTATATTATAGAAAATACAGAAAATGTCTTTGAATTTGCATTCAGAATATTTCACCATCTTTTCCCATCCTTCCTTTCTAAGTAGTCTTCACTTATTAAATTAATGGCTCAGTAGCACTGAACTTCATTCTGAATATAAATTTTATTTTCCTTTATTATTAAATCTTCTGGCACTAATATTCAGAATACTCTACACTCTATCTACTTCCAAAAATCCCATCTCATTCTTCTATAATACTTTCTATGAGAATATCCCATATACGAATTGGTTAATGAATGATGGAATTAAACCTTTTCCTCTTTGTCAACCCAAACCTTTTTGTTTCTCTGTTATAAAAATTATCAAATCTTATCTTGAATTTTCCATAGGTATACACATAATATTGCATCTACAATATTGCAAGTTACTGAATGCCAGAAAAGTTTAATCATTTATATTTGTAAGCCTTTTAGAATTTAGCATTATTTGGCAAGTTAGGAAATTATATAAAATTATTATCAATTCAAAAATCATTAATAGCCTCTTTTCAATGTGATGATGTAAATACTATGAATTAGCTATCTAGTTAGATGCATTTAGAAAACCAGACAAATTTCATGAAGCAGTTGTGTGTGTGTATTGACAACAGACAGTACAGTTATCCCAGAGGTTATCCCTGAGAGAGTGGGAACAAGAATCATATTATCCAGCATTGCTCTATTTTTCTAGAAGTTAAAATAGAATGTCTGAAATAAAAAATTCACTAAATGACACTTAGATTAGACTACAGAAAAAAGATCAGTAAATTTGAAGACAACGATAGAAACAATGTTTTACCTGATTTGCAGTTTAAAAAAAATACTGGGGTTAGTAAGGACAGAGAAATATTTGAGTAAATAATGGGCAAAGAAAATCTATCTGTTACGAATAATGTTAAACCATGGATCTAAGAAACTCAGTTAATCCAACCAGAATAAAGAGACAAACCACAAAATATAAATCTCACAACTGAAATTTTAAATCGATAATAGAAAAAAATTTATAGTGGCAGTTGAAACAATGTAGACTATTAAACCAAAATAAGAATAGAAAAAAATAGAATCTAAAACACGTCAATACATCCTCTCTAACAAAATGAGAGAAAACATAATCTACTTTGAATTCTATATCAAGTGAAAATACTTTTCTAAATTAACAGCAAAACAATTTATATTCCAACAACAAAGGCTAAGAGAATTTTCACGAACACATCTGTAATAGAAGACATGTTAAATAACCAACCAACAAAGAAAACCTGATGGTGTTCAACTGAAAGAAAGTAAGTCCAGGCATAAAACTGAATCTACACAAAGAATGTAGAAATGCCTTTAAAAAGTGATTCTGCAACTTTGTGATTTTTTTAAAAGTCATGTTTCAGTGTTTAAAACTCAAATTTGCTAGGACTTTCTCATGCCAGGATCCTTTGACAGAATACATAGTGTGTCACCTCGTCTTAGTGTTGGTAGCTAAGCATTTGTTTGGTGCAAATTCACTACTGACAAAGTCACCGCAAACACCAGGAGTCCAGGGCAGCTGTGCCAATCATCACACCATGGCTACAGGAAAGGGAGAGGAGGGAGTAGACATAATGACGGGCTGCGATAAATTGTATACAAATCTATATATTTGTTAAAATTCACTGAATTGTATACTCAAAATGAATGCACTCATTGTGTGTAAATTACACCTCAATAGTGTTAAAAATAATAATGGTAATATTATAAAAATAATACCCTATTCTTTCTCAAAGAGCTGAGGGATGCAAAAAGAAATGTATTTTAGGATAGAAATTGAAGCTGGTGTTGTGGTTGATCTTACTCTTTCTGAACCAATTTTCTCTTGTCTTGTTGGCTCAAATGATCTAGCTGACCTATGAATCAAATGCTAATCTTTAGTCATTTAATATCCTTTGGTGTTCTCCTACATGATAATTAGGTTTCTCAATATCATAACCTCAGACTTTTCCTCTATTCCAGCATGCCTCCATGTACTTCTACAATGCAGAGTTATGTGTTCTTCCTTAAATACCACTGCTTTCAACTGCATTGTGAGACATGCTTCTTCTTAAACATACCTTAGATTCCTCATCTGTGTTTTAGGACCAACTTCTTGTTCTACAAATTTGGCAACATCCTCTGGATTTGCTGCTCCCTTTGTATGTCAATCTCAGATTTCCCACAGCTCACTAGAAATAACCATTTCCTAGTAAAATGTAAAATTTTTGGTTGCTCATTTGCTTGTCTCCTTCCTTCACAGACCCTGACCTTTATGCTTGTCTCCTGAGTACTTAACATGCTCATTCATGATAAAAAGCACAGACAACCCATTTAACAAAGTGTTCTTTAAAAAAGCATAGTTATCTAGGTTAGCAACTCTGGGCACCAGAATCTTGATAGACATGTAAGCTTAATTTGCCTAGATATATACATCTAATAATACCTAAGGAAGTTTATATATCTTGATATTTATGTTGGTACCAACTGAATTTGTAAAAATCATTGATTATGATTTCGGCATGAGATTACATGCAAAACATTCTCAATGATAAAGTTGATGATTTCAAAGATATCACCATAAGAAGGGATCTAAAAGACCTTTATGACCTCATTGCCAGTTCTAGTAAAGTCTTTGTTGGCCATAGACAGTGATTTGTGTTCTGGAATACTCTGAAGTTGGCTTTGCATTGTACTTGTCTCTGTAATTTTCTTCGGTATCCCATGGGTTCTTCCATAAAGTTGATTCTGGGTTAGAATTTTTTTTTCCCATTTTAGGACACCTACAGAATATTAAAACTCATAAAAACTCTTTACAGAATTAAAAAAAAAAAAAAGACCACACAGCTAAAAATTGTTTTTGAGAACTGGGTCTTAAATAAATGACTTGTAAGTAGGTATGTGGAATGCCAGCTCTATTTTCTATTCTTTTGTTTGTTTTTTCCTCTCTGGTTCATCAAGAGTGGATTCAAGATCTCTCATCTGAGCAACTTTTCCTGCGATGTTTGTCCCTGTATATTACCTATCATGATCATATACTACATCAGGGAGTAGGAGGGCTATCTGAAAGGCCGCTTCCTCCTTCTTCTGAAAAGATTGTCTCTATGGCTCCTTCTTCCCAACTTGCAAATTGATCACAGACTTTTTTATGTGGTGGAAACATCTGTAAATTGTCCTGCATCATATCAGCTGGGTCTTTTTATTGATCAAAACCTACATCCTTCCCTGAAGCTGATATGTCTGGGGCTTGCTTGGGACATATGAGTCAGTCATAAATTAGAGGGAGATCTTTCTGTACTCTCCTAAGGCATTTTTTTTTTTCTTATTTAAAACTCCTTCAGTGAATCTGAGCTGGTAAGCTTCTCCCTAGAGGCACAAAGTACATCTTGAGTTTTCCACATAATTCTAAATTTCTAGGGTTTTTCTCTTTACAATAGTGACAACTCATTAAACAGACCAAAAAATTAAAGTGAGCTTATTGTTTGTCTGATTGTAAAACTTTTCAACCATAAGAATTCACACACAGTTCCTATTTTTAAAAAAATCATTTTTTATAATGTGTTTTAATTTGGAATTCAGAAACACTGGTCATCATATCTAGAGGATATATTCTCCAGTATACTAACACATCAAAATGAGGTTAATATTCTTGAGCACTTGCTTTCTGATGAAAGCACAGTACTGCAATTCATTCTTAAATTTCAAGACTGGTTTGGTTGCCAAGATATACAGGATTATTCCTCGAGCATAGAAGATACTCTGTTTGTGCTAATTGTAATTAAAATTAAAAAATGACTGTTCTTTCTGTTTCATAATGTCAAAGAGAGGTGGCATTGATTCACTGCCTAGACAGCATTGGCAAACAAACGGTATAAGGACACTGCCGTATGATTTTAATTAGATGAGTCACACCAAATTTCCTGTAATTCAGGGGCAAAGTCTTTACTCCCTTGGGAGATGTACTGTATAAAGACTTGGTTAAGTGGCAGCATGTAATTCCACTGGGCTGGAGCTTATGCTCATGTGTTAATGTGATAGGAATGCCATGACAAAGTACCACAGATGGTTGGCTGAACAACAGAAATTTATTTTCTCAAGAAATTTATTCATTTCCTTATTTTGGAAGCCCCGGATCACGGTGTCAGCAGGGCTGTTTCCTCTGAGGACCTTTCTCCTCGGCTTGGAGGTGGCTGTCTTCGCTCTGTCTTCACATGGTCTTTCCTCTGTGCATGTCTGTGTCCTGATCTCTCTATATCAGTCATGTAGGATCAGAGCCTACTCATCTGGCTTAATTTTGCCATAATTACTTGTTTAAAGGCCCTATCTTCAAATATACTGGCATGATGAGGTATTAGGAAATAGACTTCAAGAGATGTATTTTGTACAGGCACAATTCAGCCCATATCAGTCAGTCCTATCTGGGGTCACTTCTCTTGCCTAGCAGTTGAGCTAAGGGACTTCTCTGTCACCTAGCACCTCTGTGGCACCTCTTTTATAGCAATGACCTGTATAGTTCATAGCTTCATGAAACCTCAAATCTGTCTAAATTGTATCTGAGTGAGGCTTCTGTCACATAACATTTGACTTCTTGTCAAAAGGACCATTCCTGGGCAAGGTAAACTTCATCATCGGTTCTGCCACTTTCTTTCTAATGGAGAGACACGAGTTGGCTATCTAGGGAGCTATAACAGAATATCATAATGATGAAATGCTCTTCTGATTGTATCAGACATTTCTCTGACACCTAAGTTCCCATTAACACTCACAGGAAAAAAAAAAAAAAAACTCTGTGAGTGCCGTTTAGATTGCCAGCAAAACTAAATCATGCTGTTACTCGTTTTTAATCATATGCTTAATTTATCCTATTAAATTTTTATAGGATGTGCACATCTCTAATACTATACTGTGATACATAGAAATACCTACAAAACAACTCTTTAAATAATGTTAGTGCCCTGTTATATTTGAAAATAATAATTGAGGAATAAAAACTTGATGTATCATTCAGAAATAGCAAGTGTTGATAAACGGATATCTTCATTTTAATCCAGGCACGGGTTTGTTTCTACTTAGCAGGCATTAAACAAAAACAAAGTGGAATCAGTATTTAGATTCTTAGTAGTGTTTCCTTAAAATTGAAATAGCCCATAAAATGTGTTAAGATGCCAAAATATTTTCATAGATTTTGTTGACCTTCATAGCTGTAGGCCCGGAAAATACATTTGGAGAGGACCATCCTCGTTTGTATTTGGCCATTTAAGCCAAGAGTAGTAGTCGATTTCATCATTTACAGTCATTTTCTTTGCCATTTAATTACTTACTGTTCTTTGGTAATTACCTAAGAGCCTCATTATTTACCTATCATCTTGACAGGATTCTAAAGTGTGTGAGTATAGCTATGTGTCTTTGAGAAAATGCAGGCAACAGTCCATCCCAGAGTTGCTTAATCAAAGCTGGAATCACAACCCATATTCAGGAAATATTTGTAATATTGGACTTGAAAATTGGCTGTAATTGTCATCTCAAACTTCTAGGACAGTATTCCTCAACCTGAACGAGAAACCTCAAGAATTTCAGGAGATAAGAATGGAGTCACTGAATATACACCTTTACATAGCAACTCAGGAAAATGTTTTTTTCTTACTAAAGTTCAAGAATTTCATTACAGGATTTTATAATGCTAGGTGAGCCACATATCTGGACCCTGAAAGTTATTTCAGATACCCCTATACCTCATTATTACCCTAAATCCAATCAGTTACTAAATCTGAACAGTTATGTGCTCCTCACAAAATTACTGACCACCTTTCTTTTCCAGTTTCATTCATTGCCGTTGCCATAATTCAGGTTCTCCTGATTTTCACTTTGATTCTATAATAATGATCCCATTGGTCTGTGTCCGTCTCATCTAAAATTAAGATTTCTGAAATGACTAATAATGCATTAAAATAAGACTTATAGATAAGGTAGTAAATTGTGTTATACCAAGTTTTATTGAACTGTGAAGAATTAATGTGATCTAGATAAGTAGGGGGTAAGTGGAACGGAATTCTGGTTGAAAGGATAAGCAGGAATAAATACCTGTATGTGAGGAGGAATAGATACTTCAGTAGATGGTTGGGAAATAGCTTTATCCTGCATAAAATTGTTTTGATTTGCCAACTCATTTTTGGGAGACAGTATCAGAGGAATGGTTTAGTAACAATACAGTTCACACAGGGAATAATCACAAAAAAATTTTTGTCTGTCTACATTTCTTTCCAGCATAAAATCAATGATCTTTCTTAGTTATTCCCTCTGATGAGCTTCCTAAATTACAATAATATTAACAAAATAAAAACTGAAAGGATATTTTAAATATGCTATCAGTGAGAGTAAAAAAAATGTTGCTTACTACTATTAAATTCTCCATTAGCAAACCACCATTTTGAATTTGAAATTGGTGTTTGCTTTATGAGTTTATTATGAAATTTCTCTCATTTTAGATGCAAACTCAATTAGCTTGTTAATAAAATCTAAAAGAATGGTGAATTTCTTCAAATAATGTTTGTTGTTCCCTTTACACATCCATTAAATGCATCATACTTGGTTATGATACTTTTTTTTCTAAGTCCATTTGGCTTTCTGAAATAAATAATGGAAATAAATATATGTATATATATGTATAGTATATCTATCTTTCTATATTTATATATATAATTTCTGTCTGTCTATCTATCCATCCATCTATCTATCTATCTAATCTCTACCTTTTCTGCTGCCATTATAGACTTTCATTCCTGGAATTTCTTATCTAGGAGAAAGGTATTTTCTTTAGAATTTTAAAGACAGTAGATATCATGTATGAAGACTTTAAGAACACTTTTAATGAATACTTGCATTTGTTTTGTGGAAAATGCAGAAGAGAATTGTGCTTTTGAAAGCCTGGGGCCATCAACAAGAAAATTTTGGAATGTTAAATAGACTTTTTTTTTTTGCCAAAAGAAGATTTTTATGAAGAGTAAAGCTGAAGAGGGAGGACTAGGGAAGAGCCTTGGGAAAAGACAGTGTAGGAATAGAAGTTTATAACTGAATTCATCAAGGTTTTCAAAGGAGAATATACAGAAAAATCAGATAAGGACTTCAGTAAAATTTAGTTCAACTTACAAAGTAAGTTTTATGTGTGTTTGTGTAGATAGATTGTAGAGTTTAGTTAAAAGCCTGCCCCTCTGTTCCAAAAAGCATTGAATTGATCATTCTCATCTTCATTTCACTGAATGCAGGAGATGAGGAAGTTTCTAATTCTGTTAACTTTTAATATGAAAAAAAGTAATGAAACGTGATTTTAAATTACATTGTTACTTAAGCTGTCTGTGGTAAGGAGAATTGTTTCCTTAGAAATCATATAACAAAACAAGTTTACTCTGGAATAAGCATTCTTAGTTTTTGAAACTATAACATTTTCAAAAGTATTTATAGATATCAAATAATTATTTCTGCTCTCACATCACCTAGAGTAGGTTGGGACTGTGAGGTAGGAAGTTTACAGAAAGTCCTTCTCTTTACCAGTTTCACTTTAACTTAATTGAATAAAAGTAGAAGGATTAAATGATCTGTAGGCCAATATTAAAATGCATATTACTGGTATAAAAATGGAGCAGGGGAAGGGCAGATGGTCACAGAAGATTGCTACCCTTGTTCAGACAGGATGATGGTACTGTGCCCCTGGAATGCCACAGCGTCATAGGCAAAATACTTGCTTTAGTTGTTAAAAGTAGAGCACTGTTTAAAATTGAGAACTATTTATTATATTTAAAAACCTCCAAAGGGCTGTTAAAACTGTACATAGAATGTTCTGTTTCCCATGAGCATGTCATCCAAGTAGAGCCTGCCAGAGCTAAGCATCAAAAGAGAGTGCATATCACCAAAATAAATTATGCTGTTATCAAAATATGACACTAACTTAGCCTGTAATATTTGGGGAAAGGATTACATAAAGCAGGACCCAGTGAAATCACCTGGAAGCTGTGACAAGGTATCATCTATACAATTAGGTGCACCTTGTTCATAAAGGTAACTCATCACTTGAAGTACCAGAATGTTATTTTGAGACCAAACCTATTTAGTAGTATTGAAATGATGAAGTGAGGAATCTGTTTGCAAGACTTGTTTATGACATTGCTTGCAGCACTCAGGTTTGGTCACAGATAGTGAGTTTGGATGACTCCTTCACCCTCAGGTTTTGTTCATGTGTCTCTTGTAAACATCCTCCCCTTCCCACCACCTTCCACAGGTAAGAAGTGCACATCCTTATCCATGGAACCTGGGGCCTATGAATTCCAACATCTTGAGTGTGTCACATAGAAAACAACAAATGAGATACTGAAGTAACTCCAATTTAATTAATAAACATTCATTGAGCACTTACACTTTCTCGAGTACTCTGATAAACCTCTGGGATAATAAATGAATAAATGCTTCTTACCTTGAAGGAGCTCTGTATCTGGTTTGGGAAACACACTGTGCAAACAAATAAAATACAACCCAAAAACAGAA
This sequence comes from Camelus bactrianus, assembly GCF_048773025.1. Classification (NCBI taxonomy): domain Eukaryota; kingdom Metazoa; phylum Chordata; class Mammalia; order Artiodactyla; family Camelidae; genus Camelus; species Camelus bactrianus. The sequence continues at coordinate 30,454,630 of NC_133548.1, forward strand.
CCAAGAGTGGGGTTCAGAAGCAGGTGGAAGTCTTTAGTGAGACTTGGCATGGGTGATTGTTTCAGGCTCAACTCACTTGAAGATATTTTACCTGAGTTTGTATTTAAAATAAAAATAGAAAATTTCCAAGAAATCAAGGAGAAATATGTTCCAAGATGAGGAGTCTCCATAAGCAAAAAAAAAAAAAAAAAAAAAAATTCCTATCAGTCATAAGTACTAGATGAAAGAGAAAAGGGATAGAAAAATCCAGCTTCAGACTTTGATATTGTGTGAGTAATGGAGCGAAAAGATAGGGAGAATAAGAGGAGGAACAGTTATGGGAGGGGAAGGCAGAAAAATGGGTCACATAATGAGTTCCATTTAGGAATTAAACAAAGCAAAGGACATAGCCTGTATCATTCACTGTCATGGTAAGAAACAGATAGCATACTCAAATTTGGGAAATTTATGCACAATGAATAATAAAGGAACAATTTACAAAGGGGTGGGTAGGTTGTAGATAAGCTGCAAGCTACAGTAAGGTACAAAGGGGGTCCTAACAATAGATCATGGTCAGCACCAGTATGTGTGAAGCTGTTGTAGGAAAACAGGGCTTGAGAGGATGGCCATGTCCCAGGTCTCGGGCAAGTCCCTGGGAGATGTCCCACCAAGTGAGGGTCCCTGGCTTCACTCAGAAAATAATTCAAGAGTGAGCCATAGTTGAATAAAAGTAGATTTATTTAAGAGATGCACACTCCACAGACAAGAGTGCAGTCTCTCTTACTCAGAAAGGAGAGTGGCCTCGAGGTGGGAGGTTGTTAGTTTTTATGGGCTTGGTAACTTCTATGCTAGCAAGTGGGAGGATTATAACCAACTACTTTGAGGAAGGGGCAGGGATTCCTAGGAGTTGGGCCACCACCCACTTTTTGGCCTTTTACGGTTAGCCTCAGAACTGTCATGTCACCAGTGGGAGTGAAATTTAGTATACTAATACATTACAGTGAGTGTATAATGAAGCTCGAAGTCCAGTGGAAGTCAAATCTTCCACCATCTTGGGCCGCAAGGTCTACTGGGAATTGAATTTTCAATTGCTGTATCATTCCTTTAATGGTTATGTCCTGTCCCCTCATGTCATGTCTCAAAGGCAGGCAGCAGTTATCTGATCGTGGAGTTAGATCTTTGTGGAGAGAATCATCTGAAAGGGTCTGTGGTCTTTGCTGAAAGGATGACCAAGCTTTCCCAGGCAGCCCTCCAGGAAGGAACTTGGGGAAGAAATATGCTGGCCTTGTTTCTTTTCTCTTTTCTCTCTATTGTTAATATTCTCCATTGGTCAAACACAAACAGAAGCCAGAAGACAAGGAATTATTGATATTTTCATATTGTTCAGCTAGCTTAGACACAGAATAGAGGAAAAAGTGGCTAGTGTTTATTTGGAGAGTCTAACAGGATTTCCAGTACATGGGTCAACTTCCTTCTTCAAGATTTGCTGTCTAAAATGGTTGAAGATAAATACTAAAATTTCCCAAGCCACTACTTTCCTCATAAAATGCATTTCTATGGCTTTTTAGTAATACTGGCAATAGGACAGTATGGAGGTTCCTTAAAAAACTAAAAATAGACTTACCATATGATCCAGCAATCCCACTCCTGGGCATATATCTGGAGAGGACTATGATTTGAAAAGACACATGCACCTCAGTGTTCACAGCAACACTGTTCACAGTGGCCAAGACATGGAAACAAACTAAATGTCCATCAACAGATGACTGGATTAAAAAATAATTACTCAACCATAGAAAAGAATGAAATAATGCCATCTGCAGTAACATGGATGGACCTAGAGATTATCATACTGTCAAGTAAGCCAGACACAGAAAGACATGATGATATCACTTACATGTAGAATCTAAAAAAAAAAAAAGATACAAATTCTATTTACAAACCAAAAACAGACTCACAGACATAGAAAACAAACTATGGTTACCAAAAGGGGAAAGGGTTGGGGAGGGATAAGAGTTTGGGATTAACATACACATTACTATATATAAAATAGATAAGCAAGAACCTACTGTATAGCACAAGGAACTATATTAAATTTCTTGTAATAACATATTCAGAAAAGAATCTGAAAAGAAAAAAATATATATTTGTGGATATGTATAACTGAATCACTTTGCTATACACTTGAAAGTAACACTGTACATAAACTACACTTCAATAAACATTTTTAAAAATTAAAATACTGGCAGTTTGATACATATATCTTGATAAGTTATAAATATAAATATGTATATATATATAAATGTGTTTTGTTCACATATACAAAACCAACTCCCTGAAGTGTTAGGGTCAGTTTATCCTCTTCCAGTGAAATATTTGTTATATTTGTTCCATCTATTCCAAGCTGTAACATACTTAATTTGCTATAAACACTCCATTTAATATGATGTAGGTAAAAAGTAATTATTGAAGTGGTTCTAATTTTCCAAGGAATATTAAAAGTAAAATGTCAAAAAAATTATGAAATTATCTTTTTAGGACCAGTCCCAGATAAAATGCACATAGGGCAGTTTGCCTACTATAAATGCCAAGTGTATGAAAATTATTTCCAAATATTGCCAGCAACCTAGTACCATAAGCACCTCTGTGACTTCTGATGCTGTGTACAAAAGAAGCAACCATTTGTCAGAATTTACATTCTCGAAAACTTTTGCCATGAAAATGCAATTTCACAAGATGACTCTGGGAACAAATATTAGGAAAATCTATGAACATAATGTTTATGAATCACTAAAGCATTTTGCCATTTCTTGAAGCTATAGTATGGTAATTGGTGTGGATTATTCTGTTTGGTACTACCCAGTAAATTTGTTTATAAAGGCTATAAAAGGCAAAAGAAATATGTTTTCCACAGAATGAACCACTTTTGAAAAGCTTATGTTTCTTATGAATACTTGCTAAGAATGGCAAGTCATTTCTCAATGGCTTAGAATGATATGAGAGAGCATGTTCAATTACTCCATAATAATATTAATACATTTTGCTGGAGCTTTAAGTATAGGCTTGATGGGCCTGAGGACACTGTGCCAGGAGGGAGTTGGCAAGAAAACTTACTTAAATATTGAAGGTTGAAATCTTGAATTGTTACAGATTTGTTGCATGTCCAAACTGTGCTGTTCCCTTTGGGTAGGATATTCGTGACAATTACGTTTTGAAAGGAATTACTAGATTTTTGATATCATAGAAAAATCTCAAGAAATAAATCCTGTACTACTTTAATTATGTAATAAACAGTATGGTATAATAAGAGATGTATTGAACTGAAATTGAAAAGGCTTTAAATTCTGATTCTGAAAACATGAAGGACTGTGACTTTGGAAAAGTCATATAATCTCTCTAGACTGCATTGCTGACCTATAAATTATTCCAGTTGGACGTTGTTAAAAAATTATATCATCACTTTTACTTTTAATATTGATTAATATTGATGTTATAACTTGGTCCTGAAGAGACTGGTTCATACATTAAAATTGTAAAAACAAAACAAACAAACAAACAAAAAACCCAAAAACAAAAAAAATAAGGAATGCAGTCCTTATTTTTAATTGTTTTTCTTGCAGTTATCTGGAAGTATTTCTTAGAGGCTATAAGTGAATTTCAACTCTTATGAGCAGAATATACAGTTCTTCTGAAAACTATAAAATAAGATATGCTGAAATGTACCTATTAAGCTAATCAGAGAATCCTGGTTTAGTGGGATCTAGATAATTTGTTCCTAATTGCTAGTTTAAATAGTTGCTTCACAAATACCCCCATGGATGTGTTAAAACAAAGAGATTCCTAAGCCTTAACTCAGGACAGAATCAGTCATGTGTGATGCAATCAGAAATGTTTAAGTATAATTGCTACCCCAAGTAATTCTGATGTACAGACATGTAGAGGATCATCTTTCTAGACCACCACTACCACTGCCACCCTGCCACCACCATCATCACCACCACCACTAATATTGTACATTGGAATAGCCTCAATAGCAGTGATTTATTTGGGGAGGCCCGGATACTCTTTAGAATCTAGACACTAAATGTAGCAAATACTAATGCTACTACTACTATTACTAATAATAACTAATAAATAGTCGGGGATATTGCAGATCAAAGTTTTGTTGGTCCCTGAGGCTGCCTTGTCCATCAAAGTCCTAACCCCTTGTTGAGCATTAAACAAAAATTAACTTGATGCAGGTTGCTCTGCTGCTGTTTTCATGCAAACTTGGGATTTCAGTGTTTGGACTGGAATATACTAGAAGGACTCAAATTCCAGTATTTTCTGGGATGAAAGTAAAACAAAAGAAAATGATATTTTCTGACTGATAAAAGAACAAAGATGTCATGGTAGACCAATTATATAAAGATAATTAGGTTGCTCGCAGTGTTAGGTAAAGTATAACAAATATGGTGAATGTATTCACAGCATAAAAGTCAAAATACATCTTCCTAAAACAAATATTATGTACCAGATCAAGGATATAACTTCCTTTAGCAAAAATGTTTTGTGTCACATCATTACAACCTCATGATATACATTAGTTTTTAATATGTTAAGGAATAACTAAAACTTTTTATTTAAGATTAACTCTCATAGCAACAAGAAAATAGTAAGCATTTACAGATTTAACCTTAAAAAGATCTTCACCCTCTCTGGCTATATTCCAAAAGTTTTTTTTTTTTTTTTTTACTTTGTGATTGTCAGAATGAACGGATATACTCTATTCTCTGCTGAAAGCCCTCAAGTAAAACCACTAGAAAACAGATGAAAAAGGGAAGGCTATGCACTGCTTGAGTAGGAGTTCAAAGTGAGAGCATCTTGACTTCTGGCAGTAAGCAGATATTTTATATGTTGCAAGTATTACACTGATCATGAGAAAAGAATACTAAGAATCAGAAATGTAATGTGGACCATGAATGAAATGTTTCCTTAAGGTTAGTTATAATTGATTTGTTTTCACAAGTAGATGCTTAAGAGTAAGGAAACTGAGAAACTATGTTCTGCAGTTTCACATTTGGAAAGAAAAATGTTTGGCTTAGGATCAAGGCGTGTTATTTTTGATCATATGAGGGTTGCAGGAATCTTTAACCCTGTAATTCTTTTGGAATCTGAGAAATGTAGTAACTACTTGATTAATGCAATAAAATAATTCCTCTTACAGGAAATTAACATTAGTTTTTTCTAACGTTAACCTAGAATTAGTCAATATTTTAATCTTACTTTTATTTCACAGTCATCTTATGCAAAAAAAAAAAAAGCGTAAAACAGAACAGGGGAAAATTAGCCACTAGATTCCACTTTGTTCATTATACACTCATTAAAACATTTATAAAGACTGAAGTAAACAAGAATTTATTTTAATATTTATTATTTTCAGTGTATAATGACTGTGCTTCCTTAATTAAATTTATTCTTAAATATTCTTTTTAACATTGAAAATGAAATTTTTAATTTCAGTTTTTATTTTTAATTGCTAGTGTGTAGAAATTCAATATTGTGTGTTTATCTTGTATCGTGCAAGCAGTATACTAAAATTTAATAGGTCCTGTTTGTCTGTGTGTGTATATTTGTTAAGATTTCCATTAAAAAAAGATCATGCCAATGTGAATGGAGATAATTCTATTCCTTTCTTTCTAATCTGGATGCCTTTATTTATTGTTTTTTCTTGCCTAATCACCCTGATGGAACTTCTAGTATATTATCGAATAAAAGTGGTGGGAGCAGATATCCTAGCCTTCCTCTTAATCTTAGCGGGGGGTTGAGGGGAGGTGTTATTCAGTCTTTCACCATGAAATATGCTGTTAGCTGTGTGTTTTTCATAGATGTCTTTTTTCAGGTAAGGAAGTTCCTTATTATTCCTAATTTTTTGACTCTTTTAATCCCAAAAGTATACTGTATTTTGACAAATGTTTTTTGCAGTCAAATGCTCTACCTCTGAGCTATACCCCCTTGACAAATGTTTTTTGAATGGAAATGTCCCTGATCATGTGTCTAATCCCAGCCAGGCTCTAAGCTACTCTAGATAACTGATCATCACAGTCATTATCATAATTAACACCCTCCCAACACCATGGCTATTTAAAAACAAACCATTATGTTGAACAATTTAGCTCTCTATTGACTAGAAGTTCTTTACTGCCCAAAACCCAGGGTTTTAGTTTAGTTTTGCATAACAAAACATGCCATATTAAATGATTTTGTTTAGTTTCTTCCCAACACTTAGGAGTTCCTGTGGTGCCTCTTTCCCTTCTCCAATAATCCAGTGAGAAAGGGGAAAATCAGCTTTAAGATAAGTTTCTCCTTGCTTATGGCCTTTGAAGTTCCAGAAATAATGGGGATGAATAATCTATAATGCTGGGTGCAGTGAAGTGATTGTCCAAAGAAAGCTATAAATCATTAGAGACAGTTTATAGGAGCTAAGCCTTATGTAATTAGGGAAATTTTTGCATGAAAGTGTAAGAGTTGAGTTGAAGTTGATATGCAGGGTTTCAAATGTCTGTGAAAGACAAGACTGAAAAGTAGACTGGAGCCAAATCCTTAAGGTTATGAAATGTAAACTTTTTAGTTTTGACTTTGTCTTGGACAGGAAGCAGATATGAAGGTTTCTGCTCAGAAACTGGACATAATCAGAGCTGTAAGTAAATAACATCAGTCCAGCATCTGTGAGAGATATAGAAAGTTGAAGAAAACAAAGGACCAGTTAAGAGACCACTAAGACAGTGGAAGTTTGAGTGAAAGGGAATCAAAAGGCATATAGAGAGGAATGCAGAATGAGCTTGAACAGACAGCTTTCTGTTGACCTTCATCAGAATGTTGAAAAAGATCTATGAGGTAGGTACTTGATTGAAAAGGTAAAATTTTAAGCTATTTAAGAGAAACACACATAAATCTCATGTCACATGAAACTCCACTGAATTTTACATGTTGGTTATCTTACTGAAAAAAAGTTTAAACTTCTCCCTACCAGATAATCACATTTGGATCTTTTCAATGCTTCCATTTTATCTTTACCACAGATCACAGATTCCAGGAATATAATCCTAACACCTTTCCCATGCTTAATTTGGTTCAGTCTCACTTAACACGAGATCTTCTCTCTCAACAAATTAAGTACGTCTACAATATTGTTAACTCTAGATGCAAAGTTGTACAGCAGATCTCCAGAACTTATTCATCTTGAATAACTAAACTTTTATTTACCCAATGCATAGGAGCTCCCCATTTCTCCCTCCCCACAGCCCCTGGAAACCACCAATCTACTCTCTATGTCTATAGGCTTGACTGTTTTAGTTACTTCATAGATGTGGAATCACTCAGTGTTTGTCTTTCTGTATCTGACTTGTTTCGCTTAGCTTAATATTCTCCAGGTTCATCCATGTTATTGCAGATGGCAAGATTTCCTTCTGTTGAAGACTGTATCACCTTTTAAGGTATCAAACTACAAATACTATTGCAAGTTTGGTTCCCAGGGAAGCAGACTCTGAGAAAGAATTTAACAAGCAGGATTTTTATTAGGGAGTGTCCTTGAGATCATCACTTCCTGAGTGGAAGGAAGCAGGAATAAGCAGATGAAGATGTCAAGGCAAGTTATGGTGTATGCCCACTGACAGCCTGGACCTGTACTGCAGCTATCTTGGGTCCATCAGAGTCATCAAGTTGGGCTGAGATGAATCTGCCTTTATTTTCGAGCATCTGTCTTTCAATCATCGCACATAGACTGGCTATTCAGATTTGCCAGAGCCGACTATTACAAAATCAGAAGCAGCTTCAATTCTAGTGTCTCCAGATAGCCTCTTCTGGCTTGATTACCTTGCTGCTGACTTTTGTCTCCATTGAATTTTAGGTACTTTACTTTTATTTCCTTACAATAGCAGCCTTAGCTAGGACAGGTGAAGAAATGTGTATTTAGTTTATTGTATTTACTGAAATTGTACAAAACCTATGGCTTTTATCTGTTTCCTGGAAATGGACTCTAAAATGGTGTGTGCAGGAAGATGGTGAAAAGTGTGTCTAGAATGATACCTGTGAAGGAAGGAAGAGATTGGGATGTGACACAGGGACATGTGATTGTGAAGCAGATGGCACAAAGTCTGCAGATAATCTCAGAGGGAATATGAAGTTGAAGCCCTTCAGAATTGCACTGAGTTAAGGAAAAGGGATGCTGCTTTTTGCATCCCCACATCAACCACTCACTGGACGAGGGCTCCCTCCTGGGATGGCACAAATCCTTGGAAGGTAGCTCTTTGGAATCATCTCCAAGTTTCCACTCCTACCACACTCTGATAGATACCCTCTTTGTCACATACATGTTTCATTAGCTTCTCTCTTAAACTTAATAACCAAAGCCATTAAGAGTCTGTTATCAAGCCATACTGCTTTATTTTAGTTCTTTGAATGTGTCACCTTCTTCCTAGGTTTCCATGAGGCCTTTGAACATGCTATTATTCTGCCTAAAAATGTTGCAAAGCATGATATTATTCAGAGAGAATTAAATTGACTTATTTCAAGCCTATCTTTGCTGGTGTGGTGAAATGAAGTGTCAAGCTGAATTAAGATAGCAAGGGTCTATTGTTTCTGAAATAATATCATCAGATTTTGGTAATTAACTTTCTTTTAAAATGTTAGAATACATCTCTCATATCAAAATACAAATTTTAAAATTCTTAGGTCTTATTTTATTTTTTGAATGAAAACATTCTCTTTATTTGACTCAGTGGGGTGGATTGTTAACTTTTGAATAAACAGGTTATAACCATCTGGCCTCTTTACGTCAGATACACTTAAGAGATTTTCTCTTCTCTATTGAAGAGTTTTCTTACACTCTTGAAATAATACATTTCACAGTCTCAAGTGAAATTGGCTAAGTTTATTTTGTTATTTTATAGGAATTATTTCTGCCAAAAGCAGTATATTAGCCAATAGCTCTTTCCTAGATCAATCACAGTCTGCATTTGTATTTTAACTCAAGCTGCTTGTGCTAGAGAGGGCCTTTGTGTGCTTTCTCTGATCCCCTCCACTTTCCCCCTTGCTCTTGTTCTTGTTCTTGTTCTTTCTCGTTGTCTGTCTTCCACCCACTCTGTGCTGTCCCTCTGCTTTCATATTCAAGGGGTCAGAACTGACATGCTGAACATCCACTGAAGGAGGCTTTTGATGCAATCCCCTGCAGAGGAGTTATCCCCTATGGAATGAACTTTGAACAGTGGGAAACAGGAAATGGGAGAGAGCCAGGCAAATGCATGCCCCTAATTCCCCCTCTCCCAGGTGGGAATGACTTCTCTCTGGTCCACATGGGAACTTCCCATGGGGCAGGTGAATGCAGCTGCAGGACAACCTGCTGCATGTCTTCCCAGAGTATCAGGCAGCAGTGGGCACGCAGGTCAAGCAGCACATCATGTTTCCTTGCCACGCATCCCTTCTCCTTCCTCCTGACTGTCCTGTGTTTGTGATGGCTGGATACAGTGTCAGCACTCTAGTCTTTGCTTCTGACTCTGCTGCCTACTGGTTTTGAGTTCTGACATGAAACACTATCTCCTTCTCTCTCTCTCTTCCCACTACCCCCCCTCCTCTTTTTTCTCTTTATTGTGATTATTATTACTGCTGCATATCTTCAATAAGTGTCTTTTTTGAAGATTTTTTCTTTTTCTTTTTTTTTTTTTCCAGTTCTAACATCTTACCTCAGTTAGACCCTGTAAGAAAAAAACAGGAGTTGTAAGATTGCAGTTAGTAGTTGAAGTTTGCACTGTGACTCTCTCTTGTTTCCTGGGTATTTTAGATAATCTTTTTATACACACACCCTGCCTCCTATGCTCTGTATCAATATAATTCTTTACACATTTTATACACATATTTTTTGCCATGATAGTTTTATAGAAAACATATCATATACATACTTGTCTGACATTGGCCTTTTTCCCTCAATATAAAAGTCATAATTTTTTATGGAAATCATTCCAAGGCCATCTGATACTGTAAAAATTCATCACATGATATGGATTTAATGTGATTTACTGAGTTATTTCAGCACTGATGCATTGACACTTTTATTTTTATGGTATAAATTCCCAGAAGTTAATCACTATAGTAAGTGGTAGACATTTTTTAACTAATACATGTTTATGCTATCCAAATGCTAACATGTTTTAATTATTTTGCCTTGTTCACAAAAGATGTTTTTCTTTTACAAGATAAAATAGTACATTTAGAGTTTATCTTCTTTATACTTCTTCAAAGTCCTTTTCTAGATGCAACATAGAAACCTAATGGTAGAATGTAGCTTTCCCATTCATGCTTTATGCCTTTGTTCCACATGTTTATTCATAGGAAAGTATTCTGTGAATTGTTCAAATTTACATGAATATCACACTACATGTATATTTCTGCAACTTAGTTTTCCTCAGTATCTTCTTAGAATATCTATCCAGGTTTAAATATCTATTTAATCTAATTGAATAATTTTAACACCTATGTTGTATCCTGGGACTATGTTTTTCTTTTGAATTTGTATTGTTTTGAAGCTTCTGTAAGAGACCACACATAATGATGAATTACATCTACATCTAGAACACAAAAAGACACTTAGTCAAACAGCCATCTGTTCATTCCTTGTTGTTCTTATGCAAATAACTTAGTGGGGTCATTTGTCTGAAATTGAGACAGAAAATATAGATTTCAAGAAAATAAAATTTATGAAATGATTGTATATTCTCAAAAAGTAGAGATGATGCTCTCAGGGTCTTAAAGTCATATAACCACAAGAGACTTGGGAATTTCTCATTTTTTTTCATGCAAATCTTTGAAATTGGGTTGAATGTGGTCTCCTTAGCATAGCATCATGCTTTAATTTGTAAAGAGGAGGGTAATCCCTCCTACATTCAGTTCCTACCCACTTTTTGTTTTCTTATTTTGTTGCATGTACATTAATTTTCTCTCCAAACCTATTGCCCCTTTTGGCTTTTCAATAAAAGTTAGTTTCTTCTACCACTGTGTCCTGAGTGACAAAGTCAGGTTCTGAGTGAGCCTGGATTCAGTCTGATCCTCCACTATGCAGATGTCTGACTTTAGGCAAGATATATTCACCTCTCTGTGCTTCGGTCTAATCAGATATAAAATAGAATGTAAAAGTAATACCTTCTTGAAGGAGTATTATAAAAAGAATACTTTTTAGCATCATTAAGCTTAAGGAACTCAGGCAAGTGGAATGAGCTTGGGACAGTCTCAGTGTTATAATCCAGTTTCACCATTTATCATTTACTCTTTTTGTGACACTGGGTAAGTCATAATTTCTGCAGTCTCAGTCCTTCAACTTGTATATAAGAGAATTAGTACATACTTAATATTTTAAATAACATACAAAATAGAATTAAGTTTGTTAGACAGTGAATTCAAGTTTTTGCCTTGTTCTTTCTGAAGAGAGAAATGTAGTGAATTGGAAGGCTTTCAAGTCTGCCTGACCAAGGAAACTCATAAGGCCCTGAGGTGGCAGTAGCACTCAGTGGGCTTTATTTAGGCAATCCCATCCTTGGTGTATTTCTAAGAGAATGAAAACATATGTCCACACAAAAACATGTATATGAATGTTCATTGCAGCTTTATTCAAAATAGCCAAAAGTTGGAAACTACTCAAGTGCTCATCGGCTGTTGAATGGATAAATAATATGTCCATATAATGAACTATTCAGCCACGAAAATGAATGAAATACTGATATATGCTACAATATGGATGAATCTTGAAATATTATGTTAAGCGAAAGAAGTTAGTCACAAAAAACACATGTACTAGGTGGTTTCATTTATATAAAATGTCCAAAATAGGCAAAATTTATATATAGAGAAAGTACATTAGAGGTTACTTAGGGCTGGGGGAGATAGGAGAAATTGGGAGATGATGACTAAAGATCTAGCATTTCTTTTTGGCATAAAGAAAATGTTCTTAGTTGTTTGTGGTTGTCATTGCACAACTCTGTGAATATAGTGCCCCAAAATCTTGAATTTATACTGTAAATTTGTGAATGTATGGTAAGCCAATTATATTTCAGTAAAGCTGTTAAAAACACAATAGAAAAAAACCAACAAAACAGAAAGTTGGTTATTCAAAAAGACAAAAAAGGAAATTGACAAATCATTATCTTCTAGAAGCTAGATCAAAAACAAAATGAGAGAATACCCAAGTTACTAAAATCACTCATGAAAAGTTGTACCTTACCGACCTACCGGAGATCAAATTGAGTGAAAGACTTGAAGTGGTACGGTTGAAAGGTAATTTATTTCTTACATCTAAACTCGACCACAAACGTTAGTCAAAGAGAAAGTCAGGCCTACTGTTGATAACTATCCTTTAGAAGTTAGGTTTGATGTAGGTAAAAGAGATCTAGGAAAGAACTCTGGTTCTGGTTATAAAGCTGAAGAGCAAAAGGACCTTGTTAGCCTAAGACAACTAAATGTTTTTCAGCAATCCAAAGTGTCTTATGGATGAAGAAGAAAGTACTTAAATTATTATTTCTTGTTATAATCGAGGAACTGATTCTGAGTTAATGTGACATGTTCTACGGTACTCAAAGTTGTGGGGGGAAAAATGCAATGTTTTTGAAAATGCCATTGGGATTTGATAGGGATTGCATTAAATACGTAGATCATTATGAGTAGTGTAGACATTTTAATAATATTACATTTTCCAATCCGTGAATATGGGATATCTAAATATGTTTGTATCTTGTTTAATTTTTGTTAACGATATTTATAGTTTTCAGCATACAAATCTTTTGCCTCCTTAGTTAAGTTTATTCCTAGGTATTTTATTATTTTTGAGCTATTGTAAGTGGGTTGTTTTTCTGATTTTCTTTTCAGATAGTTTATTAGTTTGTAGAAATGTAACTGAAAGTATGTTGTTTGTGTATCCTGAAACTTAAATTTGAAATAAATCCTGGATTTATCAGTTCTAATTTTTTTTGTTTGTTTTTCAATGGAGTCTTTATAATTTTCTATGTATAAAATCATGTTATATGAACACCTTTTCTTTCTTCCTTTCCAACTTGGATGTCTTTTATTCCTTTTTCTTGTATAATTGCTCTAAGATTTCCGTATTACATTGAATAAGAATGATAAGAGTTGGCATCCTTGCCTTGTTCCCGATCTTAGAAGAGGCACTATTTAACTCAATTCTTGCTGATTAATACTAACACAATGTGATCGAATAACCTCATTCATTTTAGATGAGGTACTGTCTGTCAAGCCAATTACTTGTAGATGAGAATACAGGAAAATTATTCCTATAATTTGGGATCTAATTAGACCCAAACCTTGAGTTCAGTTGTTCTTTATAATAAATAAGCCAGTAGTTCCTTCCCAAGGGATGAAGAATATCTAAACTGATTCTTCAACGGTTGATTCATTCGTTGGGTTACATTTGTGTTACTGTGCTTAGGAGGTAGGGAAATTCAGGTAATAGCCTCTCTTGCTTTAATGTAGTAAAACACTCCTGATCATTGCCTTCTTTGAGGTGAGCCAAGCTGTCTTCTGCTTTCTCACCCTTCCACATGTGGTAAACCCATAAGAACTAGCCTCTTGGCTTTAGTTTTCTTACCTATGTGTCCAGACATGTCAGTAGTCTCAAGGCTTCTCTCATATTTGAAGTCATAAATTCCGTTTACATCTTTGATCTTAAAACCAGAGGCAGCCTCATGGGCCTGAGTCCTATGCAGTCATGGTCCTCTTTCTCAGAAGGGCCCCAGGTTTGGTTTTATGCTCTGCTGTGGTTGTCTTGAAATTCTTAATAATTTTAAGAACTTGTGTTTTATAAGTGAAGACTGGTGGGAAACAGAGCATGTGTGTGACCAGTGGAGATATGTAGATAAATTGGGGAACAGTAGCTGACACTAGTAGACTCAGGCCCTCAGACACTTATAATTGAAGATACGGTGATAGAATTCATAAGCAGGCATCTTGAATTACAAACCTTTCTGTACCTTTGATGGAGCTATGTCCCAATAAACCCATCATAAGTTGAAAATATACATTGAAAATGCATTTAATGCACTTACCATACTGAACGTCATAGCTTAGCCTAGCCTACCTTAAGTGTGCTCAGAACACTTAAATTAGCCTACAGTTGGGTAAGTCATCTGACACAAAGTTTATTTTAAATAAAAGATTGAATATCTCATGTAATTTATTGAATACTGTACCGAAATTGATAAACAGAATGGTTCTTTTGGGTACAGGAAGCTTGTAAGTGTATCGGTTGTTTACACTCATGATGGCCTGGCTGGTGACTGCCGTCACCCAGCATCACAAGAGAGTATGTAGCACAATTGCTAGCCCTGGAAAATATCAAAATTCAGAGTTTGGTTTCTATTGAATGCATATTGCTGTCATATCATCATAAAGTCAAAAAACCTTAAGCCCAACCATTGTATGTTGGGGACTGTCTGTGTATACAAATCATGAATCCAATTTTACCTTCTTGTAAAACCTTTACAATTTATAGGAAATGTTAGAAGGAATGCTAAAATGCCATACTATAGTAAACTTAAATTTTAAATTAAATGTAAAAATACAAGGAACTGATTTGTATGAGGTGCTAAGTATCTTTAGAAACATGATCCATGAGAATCAGCAGGTGTAGACGCATACAATTTATATTTTGAAGTTTTGTTTCTTTTCAAATACATCAATGGAGAATAAGTTGCTAGATACACAAATTTTGATGACCAAAATTGATTTTGCAGAAAGCCACCTATAAAAATCTCATGGTCGAAGTATCACATCAGTAAAGTAGTATTATTTATATTATAAAATAAAAATATGGCACCCGAAATATTTTATACAGTTTGTAAGTTTATGTTGTTATTCATGGATCACTAGTACCCCTATTATGTTTTAACAGTAGTAAAATATTTGGAAAAGAAACACTCATGTTTTAGGAGCTTTAATGGTACTTTATTCCCTTCTTTTTAACAAAAGGCCATGCATTTTCATTTTACATTGCTCCCACAAATTATGTAGCCAGCCCTCCCTAAGCCTTAGGATGTAAGTCGTTTATACTAAAGCCTGAAAGGGGACTTACTGATCAGAAATTGTGTATATTATGGAATTTTCTCATTCTCCTGTTGCTTTTTGTGGGACTCCACAGAGTGAAACGGTAATGATAGGTAGAAGTCAGACTCCAAAATCCTGCCTTACTGTCATCCGTAAGTTCATAGTTTTCACCTGAAATTCATAGTTTACATTAAGGTTCACTCCTGGTAATATTCTATGGGTTTGGACAAATGTATAATCAAATATATTCGTCATTATAGCATTATACAGGGTATTTTCATGGCCCTAAAGATCCTCTGTGGTTTGCCTTTTCATCCCCCAACCCTCACCCCTGGCAACCTCTGATCTTTTTATAGTCTCCTCAGTTTTACCTTTTACATAATGTCGTATAATTGGAATCATGTCGTATAAGCCTTTTCATATTTTCTGCTTTCACTTGGTAATATACATTTAGGATTTCTCTGTGTAATTTCATGGCTTGATAGCTCATTTCTGAGATGTAGTTTTAAATTATAAATTGTCCTCAATTTATAATTTAATGTAGATCAGGCATGCACTAAGTATACAGAGTATGAACGAGTCATGACTCCAACATGATGGGGTTCACAGCTCAGAAGGAAAGACAGGTGAGCCGACTAAGGATAAGAGTGAAAAGAGTAAAGCCCTGTGATAGGCATGAGCTCACATTCTTACAGAAACGGGGAGGAGCACCCACTCCACAGTGAGATATAGGAAAGGGAGCTCAGAAGTAACGTGAGGACTGAAACCTGAAAGGTTTGGACTTCATCTGAGTCTGAAGAAGAGGGGAAACTATGTGCTAGGGAGAGATCATGATGTTGTACAGAGGCACAGACTTGTGAGAAGTCATGCTGCGTTAAGAGGTTTAGCAGTGACGCTGACATTGACTCAAACACAGGTGGAAAGGGGAGATGTAGCACATCTATTAGGGTGGTTAGGTAGGGATGTTCTCATCTTCTGGTTATTTCTCCTTACCTGCATTGTCTGGAGATTTGGTTCTTAAATGTGTTCCCCGACCCTGAGCTGTTCTCATGGCCTCTGCAACTTCGTTTCTGCTTCAGAGACTCTCTGATTCTGATTTTAGAACTGATTCCAACCTACTGACCATATCAGGCCACAAATGCTGTTCCTAGCTACTTACATTGGTTTCCCTGAAATTATAGCATTTTTCTACTGTTTGATCTGACGTTGACCATGAAGTCCATAAAGGAAAAAGACTCAGATTTGAGTTAACAGATACACTAACCAAAGTTTAAGTAAACATTTCTGGGTCATTTGGCTATTTTGTTTCCTTGTTTTCAAGTCTCAGGTGCACAAACTTAGGTTCATCATAGTTTTTTGCATCATGACACATTTTCAACATTGATCCACATTATTCATTTATTGAACTGAGTAAGTGTATCAGAGTAAAATCATGATTGAATTGATTTGATTACGAAGAAACATTTGTGTGAGACATCACAGACACAAAAATCAAGTGCAATATTTTGTGTTAAACACCTATTTTGATTTTTTTTCAAAATGAGTAAACCCACACTTTTGACTGGATAATGTCAGAGTGACCCTTCAACCTTGGCTACAATGATAAGCAGATGTCAAAAGTAAAGACTTTTTTATGTAATAACATTTTTCAACCCATGAAAAAGGACTTAGCATTACATTATAATCAGTCTAACTCACATTTCCCTAATTTTCTTCCAGTTGTCCTTTTTAGGTACGTGTACACACACACACACACACACACACACACACACACAGAGGACTGTGCTCATCTGGGTGATTGATTCTTGCTCAAGGTCACCAATGTGTTTGACATAATTTGGAGTCTGGCACTGGTGTCCTCTGAAGGCATTCTGATTTCTACCATAGCCTTAGGTGAAGTTCAGTTAGTATAAATTAGACTTTGAGGCTGGTTAGTTTTGGGCTCTGTCCAATTTGAGTCTGTAAGATTCCAAAGTAAAGAGTAAATTACAAGAGGACTTTCTCTTTTGATAGTATTACTATATACCATTTTAAATAAAATCTGATTTTTGTAAGGTAATAAAATATCTCTATATATTTAAGAAAATTAAAATTTTGAGGTTTTCCAATTAGGAGATCTTAAGCCAGAGTTATTTTATTAAAAAAAAAAACTCACTCACTACAAAACCACATTCAAGCAACTTACTGTATCTGTAAAATGAAGGAGTGAAAGAGAAAAACCTTCACTCTTCCATGACAGCTAAATGACAGTTTTACTACACTCTGCAGATGTCCAAGTGCAAAATACTCAAAAAGTGTATATATGAGTCAAAGCTTTGACCATTGAAAGAAGAGAATTCCCACCTGAAAGACATTTTCTAAAAGAAGGAAAAATTGGAGACCTCTGTCACTTACTCAGAAAGCGTGTCTACATTTATCTACTTAAAAATATGCACCACAGATGAAGCATTAACCAAGAAAGCTGATGCAGGCCTAAGTTTCACTTTGGATTATTTCAGTCAGATTGTACCATTTCATGTGCTGCCACTTTGGTCTTTGCGGAGTATTACTTTCCTGTCACACTTCGCTGATTTTATGTTCAAAGTCATGCACTGCTAAGAAACCTAAGATGAGTTACTGATGAGCGCAAAGCAATGATCAGCATTGCTTGAGCCCTTCATGCAGGGAAGGATACATCGTGGTCAGCGATATGGATTCAAGCCACTGGCACCAATCTTCTGGCAGAGAGAAATCACTTTAGTTTAATTATGAAAGCAGTTTGACATGCTTTATATCTACGGGACGGTTATCCTTTATAAACAGGAGTGCTATAGGTGCTGATCCTCTCTCTTCCCTTTCAGGAAAGCATGCATTTCTTCTCTGTCTCACAGCTTCTCTCAAACACATACGTGGTGTGGCCGAAAAGTTGCATAATCAGGCCTCTTTCTGAAAAGACAGGATTTTCCCTTCACTTCATATCAGTTATGGCACCTCTGTACATTTCTAAGTTTCTTCCAAATGGTTTCATCATTCCCTTAGGTTGGACTACATGCACATCACTGGAAATGTCTGGCAAGAGCGGTGATCAGTTGTGCTGAAGGCGAGTCATCAATCCCCATGTGTCCCAAACCAGCTCCTTTGTCAGACAAAGAAGTAAAGAGACAAGTAATTGAAGGATGACAAATCTCTTGATTCTGGAATTTTCAGCCCACTGTCTTAAAACAAGCAAAAAAGAAACAAATGCACAGACACACACAAAGGCTTCTCTTTCTGCGAGTTTGCAACAGAATGTGTTGACTACCCTAACACTTGTTCATAAGTATTTCTTTGTAAGTGAAATAAGTGAATTGAGGGTCACACATTTTGCCCTTAGGCACTTCTAAAATGATGGTGTGAAGGGAAACATATGAATGAATTTGTTGGGGTTATTCTCTGAATCAGTTAATTATGCATGAAACCCAAAAAGGAAGCCCTGATCTTTATATGCCATAGAGAGAATGCACGACAGCATTCCATTCAAGTGGCTGTGAGGTAGTTCATTGTGAAGAGGCTAATGAGCAGAGGAATGATTCTCTGAAAAATTTTCAGTGCAATTTGCTGCCAGGCACAATAATTAATTTCCTTTGGGAAAATCACTAGAGTAATTTTGTCTTCTAATTCTGAAGCTTATGGCAGAATTTCTCAAATTTGAGGACAGTGTGACAAAACAGTTCTCACAATAAACCTATCTCCCACTCACTGCCTCATTATCGCTGTAATTTGTCATGATCAGAAAACGTAGCAGCAGTTGTCTTGCAAATCAAGCGAGATTATTGATATGTGACAGCTGTTTCTTAGAATCCTTACATTGGAACAGTAAGTGTGGCAAATTATTTTACATAGTTGCTATCCAAGTGATGGAGCAACTAAAACCTCACTTAGAACAGAAACAAAAATAAAAACAATTTTAATAATACCCAATAAAAATTGGGAATGTAGAGCAGAGCAGAGATATAGATCTTCTGCTGTGTCTCATGACCTCAGCGCTCATTTGGTTTTATTTTATTTTTCTCATTTAATAGGATGAAGAGGCCTTCAACTATAGTCACCAATGTCTGTCATGTCCATGTTTTTTCCCTCTCATTTTTAATAGCCACCATATTTACTACTCTATTTTGAAAATACTTATCTCTGTGCACGTATCAGGTTAGAAAACTGTGTACAGTTTGGCGATTCAAAGAAAAAAACATACTCTTAACCCATGATCTCAGGAAATATGCTTTTAATCACTTTATCTTTGTTCTGGCATATCATTAAAAAGGCATGTTTTAAACCAGGACTGAGTTATCTAAGTGAGCTCTTTTAAAATGGAAAGCTTCAGAAAGCAGTAGAGGCAAACTGAATCACACATGTACATGTTAGTAAACATGTACGCCTATCACAACACTGTTCTCCCTGACCATGTATAGTGCCACTGTGCCTTTTTATAGTGCGTAGAACATCCATGGCACTTCCATATGGGAAATGAAAAAGGGTTAGCTCTCCTGTGATCTGTCTGTCATGGCTGTTCAGTAATTTTTAGCGGGTGAAGGCCTCAGCATCCATTCCCTTGTTTAATATGTTGATTTCCTTTGGGAGGATTACTCCTGACTCTCATGTTATCTAGTATTACTGGGGAGAACACCTTCTAGTGCAAGAACCTATATCCTCTTATTACACTGATAGAGAAAGAGGGTTAGCTCCTGACTTAATCTTCCCCCAACATATGCTCTATTTGTGGATTTTAATCATGAACATCAAGATACAAAATAGAAAAATGTTTCTACTCAGCTGTGGCAGCATGGCTGGTCTGACCCTTTATGACATTGTCAACTACAGAGGTCCCACCTCACATCACAGGAATGTAATCATCAAGTCATGAGTGACTATAAAGAATCTGGCTCACATAAATTATAGAATATGAACAATTTTGAAAATGAAGCTTTAAATAGACATAGCATTTTTTAGAAAAAAAAAATCCCACAACAATATACATCGTGTAGGTTCTTCTGCTAGTAAGAACGTTCCAGAGTATCTTGAGGGTTTTTTGTTTCTGTTTTTGTATTTGTATTTTTTAATTCTAGCCTTTATCTGTTTACGACAGGTAGAATATTGAACGCTACTTGAAGTCTTCTCTCATCAATGGCTAATATGACCTCTCCACTCTATTCCCACTCCCTAAACTGAAAAATTCCTACCCATCCTCCAGACTCTACTAGACAGGAAGACAGAGTCTTCCCCAACCTCAATTATTGTACAGTTTTTTTTAAAATCTTAATAACATCATCTAAATAAAGGCCATAGAGTTGAGTTATGACATTGAGTTAATTATCGTTTTTAACATAACAGTAGGAGTTGTAAAACCCTGAAGGAGATAAAGCTACCAAGTGCAAACTTGTTCTGCTTGCCACATGACAGGTCAGTAAATTGGGGGACGAAGTGTTGAGGCAAAGAATAATGACTTTATTCAGAAAGCCAGCAGACCAAGAAGATGCGGGACTAATGTCCTGGAGGAACCATCTTACTCAAGTCAGAATTCAGGCTCCTTTTATATTACAAAGGAGAGGGGTGTGGTTGATTGTTGCAAACTTCTTGGTGTGGGAATCCTTTGTTCTTGCAGCTGTCCACATAGGTCAGGTCATGATGTTCCCTTAAACCTCCAACAAGACAAAGATTATTCTCTGTTGTGCAACTTTTTATCTCTATATGAATGGAAAAGTGTTATACCCTTAAAGGTCAGAGCCTTGAGAATGGGCTCTCCTGTATATTTCAGGCTGTAGACAATATTCTTTTACAAAGGTGCAGAACCAACATGACTAAGCACAGGAAACGGAGCACAGGGTCAGAGCCAAAGGAACAGATTTAATATGGAATCTGATTTGTTCTTCCATATTACAATAAGAGATATGGGATAAGGAATCACTTAGAAGAAGAGAATAGCTTCAAAGTGTGGCATGATCACTGCAAATCCAGTGATTCAGAGTTAGTCTATCTTTAGATCCAAAAATAGAATGAGAAGATTTTGTAGAATAAACTACCCAGAGAGGTCGAGTAACAATCTAGGGGTAGGGACTAGGACCAAGGGGAAGATACACCTAAGATTTGTTGGAAAATTTAATTGTAGATTTATACAGAAGCCAACTAGTCATGAAATGAGAGAAGAGTCTTTTATCTTTGCTCTCTGGAAATTAAATACATATTTTCAACTTTATTGGGGTGAAATAAATATGTAATAAATACACCCATTTCAAATGTGTAGTAATAACTTTTGACAAGTGTATATGGTCATGTAACCATTATAGTCAAGAAATAGAATATTTCCATTACTCCGCAGAAGTTCCCAGGAGCTCTTTCCCACTCAGAATCTCCACATCTGGTAATGAGTGACTGTTGTTTTCCTCAATGTCATTATAGATGATATTTGTGTTTTCTAGTGGTCTGTACTAATGGAATCCTATACACTATCTCCATTAAGTCTGACTTACTTTACTTCAGCATGATATTTTGAGATTCATCCATGTTTCTGTGTGCAGTGGTAAATTTTCCCATTGATTTCTGAGTAGAATTCCACTATATATTACGATTTATTTATTCTTTACCAGTTAGAGTACCTTTAGGTTGTTTCTAGTTTTGGAGAGTTATGAATGCAGCCAACATAGTTACATGCAATTCTTTGAGTTGACAAATTTTAATTGTCTGATCTAAAATATTTGATTCCTCTGGGCTAAAAATCCAATAATGTGAGTTTATAAGTTGTACGTTCAGTACATGGCTACATTTTTAAGAAATTTCCACTCTTTTCCGAAGCGTTTCTTTTAGGTAGTTCGATAGACGTGAGCACTGGACAAGGGGAGAGGAAGAGGGAGGGAGTAATCCAGAAGAGAACTGTATGCCTGCCTTAAAATAAGGGGCTTCAAACAGTTGACTTTCTCTAAATGAGTGCCAACAAAGAAACCAGTTAGAATTGAACACTGAGGCTGCACAGTAGAGAAAAGGACCCGGCTTAACATGACACAATGCTTATTCTAATGTAATTAGCATTGTGGTTGGGCCCCCTCTTGTAGGTTTTCCTGTGTGCATCATGGGCAAGAACATGCATAAGAGATGAGCGCTCAAGGGACTTGAGCTGTCAATCAATCATGAGAATGCCCCCTAAGCCAGGATATAAGGCAGGAAAAACAAAAGAGTGCAGCCATTTTCCTCTCTTGGGTTGTCCTGCCTTCAATTCTTGATGGTATACTATACTTTACTAACTTTTGCTCCGTTAATAAAATTTTCTGTTTATATCATGCTTTTAGTCTCCCATTTAAATTCTTTTTCTCAGGTAAGACAAAGGCTTTTTACCTTCCTTGAGGTAACAGTATCACTTCCGAGACTAAGTTACCGAAGGAAGTCTTTGCTCAGCCTCACCCTCTCTCACTTGCTCTCTCTTACGAGATAAGTGGCTTTTTGGAGACATGTCACGTGGTGAGGACCTGAGTGTGCCTTTGCCCAACAGGCAGCAAGGACAAGAGACTACAGGTACAATAGTCTGCAAGGAACTGAGTGCTACCAAGGAGCACATAAGATTGGAACAGAATCCTTCCCCAGTGAAACCTTGAGATGATTGAAGGCCCAGCTGACACTCTTGAGTGCAGCTTTGTGAAGGAGCCAGAGACAGAGGCTGCATTTCCTAGAACAGCTTTTTTAAAAAGACAGATTACAGTTCTCTTGTACATAATGCCAACAATAAAGATGTGGGTTATAAAATAGACTGTCATGTATACAGAAAAACGTAAATCAAAAGAGTACCAAAACAAGGATGAGGCATCTGAAAAATAAACAGAGAAAGGAGTCTAGCATATGAGCAATTAGGAGAAAACCGGTATCTTTAATGAAATTATAAGCACTTGTTTAAATATCCTGGGTTATTTTCTAATCACCTATGGTCACAGGTATGTGGCAGACCCAGGGTTAGCTCCAGTCTGGTCTAATGGACATGCCCCCTCCAGAACACCAAGTTTATCTGACTGCTGGCTCCAGTTTTGCCTTTATGTGACGAGTGACCATGGACAAGTTCTTGACCTCACTGAGTGTCAGCTTCCCCGTGCATGACTTCAGGCTCAGGGTCCCTTTCCATTCTTATCAGTACAGTTGCTGTGAGACTACCCACCAAATGAGATGAGGCCTTTGCAAGTATTTAAAAAAAACTCTAAAGCAATCTGAAAATATAAAGATTATTAAAATTATAATACATTTAAAAATATATTACTTGAAATATAAAGTGGTTGCTGCTGTCACAGTTCTAGTAATTCTTCCCTGGGGAAAGAAAGTAACAAAAGCAACAAAAACTTGTTTAGAAAAAAGCTGTTTATTATTTATTGAAATCTGTCACCAAAACTTAAGAACTGCTAAAAGGCCATTTTCTCAGATAAGTCTCTTTTTTACATAGAAAAGAATGATCAGAAGTCAATATAGGTGATAAATGATAAACATGTGTGGATTTCAAAACAGGATTATACCGAGTGTGGTGTGCTCCACTGCAAAGCAGGGCATGCAGTGTGAATCTGCCGCTTTTCTGTGTTGCTCTTTACCATGCTGGCTGGGTTCACAATTTAATAAATGCAGTTTTCCTTGAGAAAGGACTACGTAAAATCTTGAACTACTTTTTCAGCTCATAGAATTAAACTGAGCTGCAAACACATTTCTTCTGTAAAGAGCAAATGAATATATTCAAGAGCAAAAGTATACACTTTCTGACAATTTCTTAATCCTTCGGTCGCCTAATTAAAAATAAATTAATGCTAGGAGTATTACACAGTGTTGAATTCAGCTGAACTCTGTTTACTTATTGACACTTCTATTCGTTACATTCTCTAGAGAAGGAGAACTCAGCAACCAATTTAGCCAACATTCAATATAATATTTTAGGGTGAGAGTTGGAGAATGACAGAGTCTTGCCAACCTGGGTCTCCTGCAGACTGTCCTGACATTTTACACTTTGGTATCAGGGAGTCAGCATGAGAGCAAAATTGATGGGTCATTTCTAAGTGAGATAGGTCACTGCAGGGGTATAAAACTAGGGGGGAACAAAAAAGCCTTCAAATGTATTTTGAAGTAATTTTATCATAGAGGTGGGCACTTTTCCAGGCAATCTATTTTCAGATTTTGGAAACCCTTTAATGACTGGGAGCTCTTGTGTCTAGAAATGAGGATGACTTTTAAAGGCTTCTTTTTCTAGAATGAATCTCATCTCTCTTTTTGCCTTACTCTGATCTTAACCATTATTGAGGAATATATTTTAACTTCCTTATTCAAGAGTTGTCTCTACTCTGTTTTGAGGGCTAAAACCTGTATCTCTAGAAAACACTTAGTGTAAAGAATCAGAGCTCAGAGCTTACAACCGAGCAAATAATGGTGCTCGTTAGGTATCTGTCCTTGGCTCTCTCCCTTTATCTGTGCATTTGAAAATACTTATCAGGATCCCATATATGACAAACACTGTACTGCAATGAATGAAACACTGTACCCCTGCCTTCTCTGAGCAAATATTCTAATGGAATATATAGGTATTGAATAAATGTTATAAAAGAAAAGAGAAAGGGTGTTGGTGGAGCATAGAATGGGAAACTAACCTAATGTGCCAGATGTAAAGTGTGATCTCCTTGCTGAAATGATAAAAGTTGCAGGAAAGTTTGAAACAATGCTCCAGGCAGAAAACAGCATGTGCAGAGACTGTGGGGTGAGTGTCACACAAAGGAGAACCTGAAATCATAGGAATTCCATTTTGATCACATAGGAATCAAATAGTTGCTAAATGTGGTTTATATAAATAGATCTGGATTGCCTACATATAACGTCTGCTCGAAGAATCTGAGTGGCTCTCTAATAGAACATATCGTTCCATACATCTAATCATTTAAGCTTAGTCAACTAGAAAGCTGGCATCGTGGACACTCCAAATACATGCTAATGGACCAGGTTTCTTTTTTTCCTTTTTTATGTTCTCTTGGAAAATGCTATGAAACGTAGGAAAGCTTACATGAACAGTTAACACACTGCAGAATTTTGAAAAAGTTAATGAACACAAAGAGACAATGAGCATATGAAGGGCAAATAACATATCACCCTTGTGGTTAGTCAAAGAAATGTGTATTAAAATAACTTTCCAGCACTAGTTTTACTTTAACAAACATAATTGTTATTATAAAGCTAACTGTACCATAGTTACATTACTGTTGCCATGGTAAATTGGTATATTCTTTTTAAAAAATAGGTAACACTTAACAATAGTTATGCAGGAATTCATATACTCTAATCAAGAAAGCTAATTTCAGGAAAGCAGCAGAAGCCCCAAATTTAATATAGAGAAATGTTTATAGATGCATTCTCTATGATTAAAATTATAAAGTAGTAGAAATTACTGAGTTATACAGTATTATGAAAATGATACATTGATACAAGAGGCTATTAAGTAGCCATTAAGTGTTTAATTAATATGAAGTAAAGCAGAACAATGAGAAGGGAGGTGTGGGCTTTTTACAGGTTATCTAAGATTATGAATAAATTTATGTTAATATGATTATATTTACATAAATGTACGTGTGTATTAGCATAGTCTCATCTTACCCTTTTGAATAGGAATAAAGTTATATCTAACTTGCAGGCTCACTGTGAGGATTAAAAGTGAAGAATGTGAAGTATAAAGTATGTACATAAATTTGAAAATTATGATGAGAAAGTATCTATAATTAATAAATTACTTTCTAAGTGAGTTTTAGATCAATAAAAATTAAGGGTCAGAATGACAACTTATATTCTTAGCTCTGTATTTTTTGTTGATGTAAGAGTTGTGATTGGTTCATGGAGTTATAAAGCAGAGATATAATTGTACTAGGATAATGTCATTCATTTTATAGTAGTCAGTGGAAACCACTTTCTAATCTCAATTTTAGAAAAGTACAAGAGTGACATGTTATAAAATACGCTGTCTCCGTATCTCATTAGTATTCTAGGAAACACAGTCTCACAATTCATAAAATGAATGTATCTCTGCTCAGCAATTCCAGAAAATGTGAAACTTTTCCCACTTTCCATTTCAAATGACATTTGTATTTATTGTGTTTATCTAAATATCCCATTTTCTCTGAATAAAAATGATGTGAAGCAGTTTATAGAGAAGAACTCCATAGTAGGGGAAAAAGGGACAATTAAGGATAAAATCAGAAAGGAAACCATTGAAAGTGATCTGACAGATCAGAAGGAGCTGCCAGTACTTACTCTTTAATGGAAAGGCCAATGGTTAGGCCAATGGTTAGAGCTGTGGTATATTATTCTCACTTCCTGAAACACACGGTTTAAATAAAGCAGTTTTGGAAATACAAAAACATAAGGTTGATCAAATCAGGGTGGAGGTGTGGTCTGTTGTCTCAAGGAGACACAAGTTCCTTTCCCATGCACTAGTTTATATGTAGTTTCAGGGTCCCAACTCCCTTCCATTCTTATCTGGCTTTGCTGACTGTCAATAATTATAACAACCATGTATTTAGCATTTACTTTGTGACAACTTAGTGCTGCTGCATACAGTTGAGCACGTTGTAGACTGCACAACACTGGCACCATATTCATATTATAATCAACTTAAATGCATATGGTCAAATCATTTTTTTAATGACAATAAGATGTCTTGGGGAAGGGAAACTGTTGGAGTTAACACAACGGCGCTACATGAGTAAATCATGGCCCTGAACTGAAGGTAAAATACATCATCTCTTTTATTTTTATAAAAGCCCTTTATAATGGAACTGTGTCTTCACTCTATAGATGAAGAAACTGAGCTTAAGAAAGATTGAAACTTGTCCAAGGTCATAGAGCTAGTCATTAACAGATATGGGACTTGAGTCCGGATTCTAATTATAAATCACGTAAGTTTTAAAAATATTTTTATTGTGGAAGTTCCAAATTTATTCAATATAAAACCAAATTATATTGAATCTCCATATACCCATCACCTGCTTCAACAGTAATTAATGGTCTTGTCATCATGCTACATTTAATTTAATTTATATTTCCCAGTTGCCTCATTTTTATGGTTTTAAAAAGTCTAATTACAAAATGTAATTGAATTATAAGCTGCTTTTAATATTTTATTTATGAAAGGGAAGTTCATGAACACACACATAAATTGGTTAGAAGAGAAATGAACCAAGATTGATCTTGACTATTTAAAAGAAAGGAAGATTTTAAAAGTATCAAACTCAAAAAAAGACACATATATGTATATGTATATACATTTTCTTATATACGTACATATACATTCTTAATGGAAGGCAATAAAAGTTCGGAGATTTTGAAAGTCTTACCTAAACTTCTGACAAAATGGGTCCTAACCACATGACATTTTTAGTGGCTGTATCATCAGAGTTGATTTAAACTCAAGTTAAAATCACAGATCCACACACATTTCAGATGAGAATGACCTCTGAGGGCATGCAGTCAATTCTTTGTCTGTTAGAGGATTGTGCTTGCTTTGCTGTATAGTATATTGGCCCATCTGATTTTAAATGTCAGGCAATATAAATCAGCAGGCTTATATAGACATCATAAAAGGCAGTCACAAAAGTTGTCCCAATTGTCTGTTAAGCATACCCTAACTACCGACAAGTCAGCAAATGGTGTCCTTGGAGACGGACAGTTATCTTCATGGGTAGAAGGTAATATTTCACTTATTATAACAAAAACATTGTATTGAGAATACTCAGTTAGTCAAAAGAGGTCTAATCTTGGCATGTGAAATTAAGGGTGATACTGAAATGCTAGAAATGTACATATACACATACTTGCATATATATTAAGGTTTATATATAAATGTTAAGGTTGTGGGGTTTTGTTTTTTTTTTTGGCGGGTGTGAGGACAGGTCTACTGTCAAGATTATAATGTCTACTTATGCCAGTTACTTTCTCCAATTAGAGAATCCATCTACTGTTTTTTTTCTGGGAAACTTGCTTTGATCTCTTGTGCATGATGTTTAGCAACAGATTCAAAGGTGAGGTGGGGTACGGTTGTGAAGATTTATGGGGCCCTTTTTCTGAGTTGCTTTATCCTCTGGGAAATATCCCACATGCTGCACGCACTTAGCACTTCTACCCTGCCATACTCCAAACTCTCTCTCATCAACATAGGGAAACCACTGTGTTCCCCTCCCTTGTCCCCTGTGTTATGGCTCAGAAAGCACATTTAGACAAAAAGCCAGGGTTGATCCCAGGGGCTCACCTCATTCTTTTTTCCTTCTCTTAGAGATCACAGCCCTGCATTTCTTATTTTTCAGTGTTAGAGAAAAAGTTTCAAAGAGTTATTCCCCAGTTTTCTTGTTATTTAGAGGAGGATGCTAAAACTGGTGCCAGGTTCCCTATTAAGAGTGGAGGCATACATTTTCTCTACAAGGCTTAGCCCTTGGAGTGTGTATGCATGTATATATTTAACTCTTATGTAGACCAATTTAAATGTACTTCCTAAACACAGCCTTCCTGGATCCCTTAGCTATAATTAAAACTAGACTTTATCCCCTCTTTCTTCATATTGTGTTGTATTTTATTTGGTTATGTACCAATATCCCCATCACAAGTACAAGTTCAGGAGATTTGCTGGAAGCAAGAAGAGTGTGGTAGAGGGGCCAGTCTCTAATCTTGGAAGTGGTGACACAAAAGGAATAATGCATCTACTTGGATGGTATTTTACTTGAGATTACCTTTTAAAATCAGCCACAAAATCTGCTGGGACAATCAAAGCTGATAACTTACTGAGTTCAGGAGGCCACAGGCTGTTAATGTCATTGTCAGATTCTGGGCCATTTTGGAGTAGCCTTAATAATATAATGAATAAAATATACATCATAGCTATATCTTATTTATAACATTACCAAGAGTCCAGTCTCTGATACTCCCAAGCATGGGAAAAATGAAACTTAATTTGATAAGGTAGCAAATGCTGCTTGACCACTCTATATAATGAAGCATTTCCTCTATGAAAAATAATATATACTGAGCAACACTGTGCACATATTATTAACATTTTTTATATTAGAAACATCTCTATTGCAAGCTACTGGAAGTGTGTTCGTCATCCTTCAGTCATAAATTCACCTCCACTCCATAACTGTTCATCGTCTACTCCATACTTGTACAAAGAAGATATTTAATAAAAGTAACATGAATTAATTTGAAAATCTAGGAAATTAAACTTCAACTATTTAAGCTGTCATCCTGTCAATTCTGGAAGTAGTTATATATCTAAAATTATGATAAAATAACTGTTTTCACTATAAGAGGAAACGGTGATTAAAACGTATTTAAATTTTCATGTTCAAATCTTTGACAATCTTATGAAATGAGATATGAATTCCTTGCTGGAGAAAACACTGATAAACTCACATCATTTGCCTGTCATCTGAATAAATTTCCTATTTATTCAAATAGGAGGTGATGTTTTCAATTATCCTAAAAGAGAGGGCAGACCAGTTACTGTTTGCTAAATAGAAGGAGTCTAGGAAACAAATTACACTTTTGTCCTTGCTGGAATATTTGGGCAATTGGAGATGTATTTGTCTTATTTCCTATTGAGAGAGCAATAAAAATAGTTTTAAGATAATAAATAATAATAACTATGAGGACATGGTAACTTTATTTTCTCTCATTTATTTAATCTACTTAATAAACATTCAGTGCAGTTCTACTACAGCTAGACACTGCAGAAAGTTTTAGGAATCCTGCCATGAACAAAACAACCTTGGTTTTGCTTTTATGATTCTTGAATTCTAGTTTGGGGAGATAAATAATGAACAGGTGAGCAAATAAATAAAGCTACATGCATTTTTTACTACAAGGGGTATAAATAAAATATAGCATTGTGATAGAAAATGTCTTTGGAGAGCTGAAGGATGTGAGTGTGGCAGGTAAGTCATGTCTAACAGAATAGTGTTCCAGGCAAAGGGAACAGAACCCAAAGGATCTGAGGTTGGGTAAAGTCGGATGCCTTCTGTAACACAGTGGATAAGCCTGAGAGCTCTCCACATGGGTCAAAATTCTATGGGGGATAGGGAAGTAGCCAATATTTTATAATAACTATAAAAGGAGTATAACTTTAAAAAATTGTGAATCACTGTATTATACACCTGCAATTTATATAATATTGTACATCAATTATACTTCAATAAAAATTAGATCAGGGATGGAGGGAGGAGGCAGATCATACAGCACTATGTGCCATGATCCAAGGTTCTCTGTATTCAGAATCAAGCAAGAAAATTAAATGAATGGGCCCTTTCACAGTGGAAACTGAAGCAAGCTACAAATTCTTATTAAAGGAATAAGTGATAAAGAACCACTTATGAAATCAGGTTAGGGGAGAGAACAAATGTGAATAAATACGGACCAGACACAAGAAGTAAAGATGCTGCAAAAGAGAAGCCATGTGACACAGAGGGAAATGACATGGTACCTAAATCACTAGATTCGCCCCTTCCCAGCCAGACAGGTAGAACGAAAACCAGGAGATAGAGCTGTCATGGAAATCAAGACAAAAAATTGTTCAAAACCAAAAGACTTAAAAAAATATATATATAGGCAGCAATGATTTCTAATGTAGAAGATGAAATAGGAAAGATGCACCATAGCATCTTTCAGAAAAGTTAACTAATGCTGTAATCAGCATGTTGGAAGTTTCCATGGCTTATTAAAATATGAGGATAAGAACTCTTATAAGCATCCTAAAACTAAATGTGTTCCCTGGCATGTGATCAAAGGGAAGATGAAAGAGAGAATCTAGTATTTATTGATCACATACTCTGTGCTAGACATTTTGCAAAACACATTGATTAAGAACACAGAAGCAATGGCCGGATTGCCAGTGTTCAAATCTCAGCTTTACCATTTATCAGCTCTGTAATCTCAAGCATGCGGCATCCAAACATCAAAGAGTTCTAAAGTGCTGTTTCAGTGTTTTTTATATAAATCATTACTCACAGCACTATAAATGTGAGTTTAGTAGGTTATATGAAATAAGCTTATTTTTTCAAATAATTGACCTATCTCATTGGAACCTGTTTAGCGAGAGATACAAGAAAAGAAGAATGAACTGTTATTTAAAACTTCCAGGTACAGCACTTATGTAGTCTCTTCTGCATAAATTTAGTTAATGTAATTGCTTCCTTCTTTTGTTTTAAGGATGCAGTCTGCTAGCTCTCAGTTCTTTGGAAATAAAAAGATTCCTAAACCAAGCTATGGGCTAAAAAACACAAATACTCTGTTCTGGTTACCTGTTTGTAAGATTAAAATCACTATGAAAATAATACATTTTAATTATTTTCTGATATAGTTGAGAGATCAAATATACCAATTCATGTGCCTGAGTAGTCAAGAGATAAATCTCTCCCTTCTCAGTCACTACTACCAGTTTTTTTTATCCTTAACCTCTTCTGACATACAGTGTTATCTGCAGTGATGAATTTTAATGGTCTAATAAAGTGTTTCATTGAATGTACTACAGGAGGTTTTTTTAATCAATGGGATCAGACTGAAAAATCACTTAGATAAAGAAATGTCAGTTAAAGCAGAGAACCATTAAAGATTATACGTGTGCATATATACATACAATGCCTATTTCCTTTTCACTTAAATCGTATAGTGGAACATTTAATTTGCATACACATCAGAGCTCTTTATCACCTTTCTTACACAACATAATGTCTTGTCATACCTTTTAACTGAAACAAGAGTTAAAGACACTTGATAACAATCTGGATGCAAAATATGTCTAGATTGTTGTAATTACCTTCAAACTTCTATAATAAAATTATTTTAATAATTAGCTTTCACTAAGTCATATATTCAAATATATGCAACCACTATGTAAAACAGTACGGAGAGTCCTCAAAAATTTAAAAATAGAACTGCCGTGTAATCTAGCTGTTCCACTTCTGAGTATTTATCCAAAGAATACAAAAACACTAGTTCTAAAAGGTATGTGTGCTCCTATGTTCCTTGTTGCAGCATTATTTACATCAGCCAAGGTATGGAAAAAACCTTAGTGCCCATCAATGGATGAACAGATAAAAAAGATGTGAGATATGTATACAATGGCACACTACACAGCCATAGAAAACATGAAATCTTACCATTTGCAATAACAGGGATGGCTCTTGAAGGTATCATGCTAAGTAAAGTGACAAATGTATGGAACTGTATGATTTCAATCATACGTGGAATATAATAAACTAAAACAAAATAAGTGAACAAACTAAACCAAATAAAAACAAACACATAGATACAGGGAATGGAGTACTGGTTACCAGAGTGGGAAGGATGGCAGGGAGGGTGAAATGGGTAAAGGGGATCAACCGTATGGTGACGAATAGAAACTAAATTTTTGTTGGTGATTACACTTTAGTGTATACAGAAGTAGAAATATAATGTACATATGAAACATACTCTAAACCAATGTTACTAAATAAAACCTTTTTTAAAGGTGTATACTGTATTTTTGAAAATTTAGAATATCAGTAAGTTACATGTCAAAAAGGTAAAGGTGCTATACTGAATTAAGGCATACTTGGTGTCAATGAAGTATTTAATTTTGAATCTATAACACAAACAAGATGGTTTGTCTATGATAGTACTTAAAATAATTAAATATGGAATTACCCTGAGTTTCTAATGGTGTATTCCTAATATTAATACTTTTTACTGCTAATTTATATTTGTATCTGTACTTTAGAGAAAAAAAATCACATTTAATATTAAGGTACAGATTTGGTGCCAGATATGGAGTACATTTTCTTTATGTGAATAAGGAATAAATTATTGGATACAGAATGAATCAAAAAAGGAATGAATCACTGTACCTTTGGCGTTGTCCTAAAGTAGACAAACTCCACTCAACAAATAAGACTACACAGCTATAAAAGGCAGAGGACATAACTATTGGTTCTTATAATCAATGAGACATGCTGAACATTTGCATTTATTCACAAGTGTGTGCCTGCAATAGTTAGGCAGCACCATATCTGATAGTAAATGGAACGTGACTTTCAATTAGCTGGAGTGATTTCATTTTCGTTATTTTTCTCTATGTCTATTTTTTAAAAACATAGAACACTGAAGATTAAAGATATGTGAAACAATTTTTTTGTCTAAAGACTTGCAACAGCATTCTTCAGAGATTTGGGGATCCAGGCAAATGTCTCAGTGTCCTCTGTTGGTGAGTGGAGTCGGAGTTAGTGGAGGAGAGTGTAGCAACTGAGGCTGGAGTTCACCTCCAGTCTGAGAAGACCAGCTTTCCCTCTTTACAGAGCAGACTCCCACATAAGGTTTCCTTGGAAGAAAGGAAAAAAATCCATATTTTAAAGTACTGGGATCTTACCTTTCCATTTATAGATGAGGAAAAGTTAAGGCCAGAAAGGTTTTGAATTTACTTACGGTCACATCTGGAGTAAGACTTAGTGCTAGATCTCAGCTCAGTCTTTTTTTTTTTTTTTTTCAAATTCTCCCTCTCTCTCTTTGTTATCCTTTGCTATGGAAAAGTTGAAGGAGACAATTCAAAAATAGAGAAGAATCCTCTCTATATCAGAGGTGCTCACCAAATATCATCCAGAGCTTGGATAATTCTGTCTGAAGTGTCTTCTTTGAACGTTTTCTAATGGCGTCCAGGGATTCTTTGCTATAGAGGATTTTAAGGCTGGGTCTGAGCTGATAAAGTGTGCTATGATAAATTAGCAATCTCTGCCATTGTGTTAGGAAAGAGAGTACGTGGCCCCTGAAGTCTGAACCCAGTTGTGTTGATTATTGCTGCTGTACTAAATAATCAGAAACTAGTGGTATAAAACAACAGCCATTTATTATCTCACACTTCTGTAGGTCAGAAGTCCAGGAATAGCACAGCACAGCTAGGGTCTCATACAACATTGTACAACGCTGAAGTCAAGGAGGCAGCATTCTTTTTAGGCTGTTTACAGAATTCAGTTCCATGCAGGGATCCCTGTTTGCTTTCTGGCTGTTACCATGTCAACATTTTGGCCACCTGTGTTCCTCATCGTGTTCCCTTCTTCACTTTCAAGTCAGCAAAGGTGTACTGAGTCCTCTCACTTTGAACCTTTGACCTCTCCTGCCTCATCTCTTCTGCCTCCAGCAAGAGAAAAGTTTCTGTTCAAAGTGCTCATGTGATTAGATTGGATCCAACCAAATAATCCAGAATAACCTCCCTTTTTAAAGTTTGTAACCTTAATTATATCTTCAAAGTCTCTTTTGCCAAGTAAGGAAACATATTTACAAATTACAGAGATTAGACTGTGGGTGTCTTTGGGAGGCCATTCTATTTACCATGCCAGTTCTTCTGGAAGTCTTTTATTAAAAGCAAGTTGTTTGAAAATCAGAGCACGTATTTTCCAACCATGCTTATTTACTAAAGGGGTTTATAAATCATCCAGTAGGAAAAATACATTTTAACTCATATATCCCCAGAATATTTCAACTCACACATTTTAAGAACTATTATAAAAGATAGTATACTACTGTGTTCATCTCTTAGGTATGAAGGATGATGGCATAATACATCGTCTTCAAAGAACATTAACTTGGAGGAAATACCAGTTCATAACACACAAAGATCATCATCTAACTCATCTCAGTTGAATCAGTTGATGTGTTGAGTCTAATAATTTTGAAGAAATGAAAGAATTTCTGTTAACAGTAGTTGCTTCAGGTAAGAAGGAAGGCAACTATCAATGTCTTTGAATGTCTACCTTTTAATCTCGCCTTTTGGTAAACGAATCAGTTTGACATGAGTGATATAGAGGGAGACCATGCCCTTTGTTAAGTAGAACATAACTAGGACGCTACTTACCTGTAAACTCAATGTGAGTTTACAAGATGATGCAATACCCGTCCTTACTCCTCCATAAAGACAGTGCATTTGTTAGGATTTATTAATGGAGGTAGAACCTGTAGAGTAAATGAGAACATAATCCTTCTCAATTCTGCTTTGGTCACACTACACCTAAAATATTGTGTCCAATACTGGAAATTACGCTTTGTAGGAATAAATATGGTGGATTTTAGAGCTTCCAACATGTTAAGGGACATTAAATATGACATTTGAGGAATAGTTAAAGTAACTGGAGAAGATAAAAATAAGGATCAAGCCCTATTTGCAATTATCTGAAAGATTTCCCTGAAAGAAAAAAAGGGACAGTATTTTCTGAGTTAAGATTTTAAAGAAGATTTTTGACTAATTTGGTGAACTTAACAGAGGAGCACATCTTTGCCTTAATAAATGTAAGAAATAACCCTGTTACTTTGGGAGCCGATCAACACTAAAAAAGCTACCCCAGAGAGTGATTTCCTAGTAACTGAAGATGTTCAAGTAGATATGAATGAATATTTGTAGGTAATGTTGTAGAGCAGCAGTGCTTCTCAAATTTTAATTCCGGTACCAACCACCTGGGGAGCTTGTTAAAACTGTGATGTCTGAATCAGTAGATCCAGGGCAGGCATAAGATTCTGCATTTCTAACAAGTCCCAAGTGATGCAGATTGCTGCTGCTCCCCAGAACACTATTTGAGTAGCAGTTTTGTAGAAAGATTCCATGTAGAGTATAGCAGAACACACTGGTGATGTAAGGTTCCTTTCACCCCTGACACCCTGTTAAATCCTGCTGGTGTACCAGGAACATAATTGTTCTGTTGGTTAGGGAATTTCTATCATCCTTTCCACCTTGACAAGTGAAGTAGGCGCACTTTCACACAGAAACGTCAGTCAGAGAAAGTGAGATTACCTTGATTAAGAGGAGGGCATCTGGGACTTGGTATAGATTTCTCCTCACCATATATTATGTCTCTTATATTGAGGTTTTTGACAGTAAATGATGAAACTGGTTTTTTTTTTTTTTGGCGGTATCACTTCATTTTGTATAATTGTTCCTTTAGTTTGTTTAAGGTGAAACGCTTCATTGAGATGTTTGTATTTGGACATTCATGATTAAATGTCAGATAAGTTTTGGCAAATTCCACGTGGCAGGCAAAAAAATTATTAGACTTCCAAAGCCTTTTGTTCTTATTTTATGTCTTCTATGGTTTAGCTCCAATGGGAGGGCTGTTAAAGCTTTAGTAACTGGCTTTAAGCAGAAGCATGGTGACTGAATTGTATAAATCTTCTGGATAGAAATGTCTAAGCACTTTATCTGCGTTAACACATGGATTATAAACCACATGTAGTTTGCCTATAATTAAATATTTTCTCTAAAATGCAATTCGTTTTCTGCTACATTGAGAAAGTTCCCTTCAAAGAAGGTAGTGATGGATTTACTGCTGTATGATTGATTCCAGTTATTTGTTTTGGCATTGTATGGGGAATATCAAAGGGGGAAAAAAAAGTAAGATTTTCACATAATTTTCAAAACCTGTCACAAAACAGACAACCAATTATTCTCGCTTCCTCTTTATACTCTAATTTGACAC
The DNA here is from genome assembly GCF_048773025.1 of Camelus bactrianus. Classification (NCBI taxonomy): domain Eukaryota; kingdom Metazoa; phylum Chordata; class Mammalia; order Artiodactyla; family Camelidae; genus Camelus; species Camelus bactrianus. Next base: position 30,491,169 of record NC_133548.1, read on the forward strand.
CTTGTAGCTTCAGAAATTTTATTAGTATAGTTCAAAATTCAGCTCTTAGTGCTAATATCCAGGCTAAGAACTCCACTAAAAGTCAAAGATTCTGTACCCATCAATTTGAGAAAGCTGAAAGGAAAATGAAAAAAAACAAAAAACAAAACTAAGAAATGTTCTAATTCTTGGCATTTCTTTCCAATGTGTCTACTAATCATTAGAAAGTATGAGTACATAATATAGTAGGTTTATTCCAGATTATATAGAAAATCATGATAAACTGGTTCAAGAAGCTAGGCTTCAAGCTTTGCACTCTGATTAATGGAAACCGTTCTCTTGTGCTAGGATGATGAAAGGGACAGTGGGTTTAGAGGAATTCAGGTTGACGAATTTGATTTACCATATTGGGAGAAAATGAAACTGTATTTCCTTTGTGTTTAGATGTCAATCACTGAAAAATCAATTCCTATAAATAAATAGTTCCTTGTCATCTCATCTATCTTCCTGTCTGCTTTAAAAGGAGACTGTCACAAAACTGCTTTAGAGGAATAATCTTGGTATAGGTTCATGTCTCAGAGGCCCAAAAGGGTCTGTCAAACACAGATTTGAAGTTGAAGAAACGTACTGAAGCCATGGCAAGACCTCATTGACTAATAAATTTTATAAGACAGTACAGATTTCACTACCATAAAGATATGGACTCCTTTTTAATATTGTGAGGTCTAGGAAAAATAAGTCTTTATAATTAATTTTTCTTATTTGCAAAGTAAGGCTAAAAGGACCCATGTTATTAATTAGAATACATATGTAAAACCTAAAGTGTAGCTTTCAATAAATAATACCACTTTTCTTTCTTCCAAAATTTTTTTATTAAAATATCCATGTAAATAGAACTAACAAAGAGTCAATAGGAATTGATATTTTTATTGCATCTAAATAAGTATTCTGTGTTTTGAGTGTCTTGGTCTGTAGAGTTCTCACTACTAGGGTGCCCATCTTCTTAGCAGACAACTGTCAAATGCATGTCCCCACTTGTCCTTGCATGTTTAACTTGAACGATATTCCTCTATACAGCTTTTTTCACTTCCAATCCCTGAATAACTCCAGAAAACATAGAATTTCTGTCTTGTCATCCCTACAGCTACTGCTAGTACAGAATCTAAAATATAGTAGATACAAAAACTCTAAATGGAAAGTATTTCACATACAAAAAGCTATCATTTTGCAAAATACATTTTAAAGTGGAATTAAATAAATTAACTCTTGATAATCCACTTGATTGTTAATGATTGTATTAAATGACTCCTCAGTTTGAAGAAAGTTATCATGAACTAGTAGCCTTTAGTTAAATAATTAGAATCAGAATAAAGTATCACAGTGAACAGTGAACTAATTTGTTCAAAGATGAACTCCATTGTGTAATTTGTATGTCTGTGTATGATTAAAATAATCCATTTATCAAGGAAACATATGAGTATCACATGTACAACTTCTGACATATGTTGGGAAAAATATCAGTTTCCCAATTACATCTTTTATCTAAAACATAAATTAAATCCAGAAAGTGGCAAAATCTTCTGACTCATCAATAGATGTCATGAAGGTCATGCACTAAAAATGAGGCCCTTGAATAAGCAGAGAGTTTATAAAACTTTTGCTAGGAACCTATTTACTCCATTTTGGAAATAATTTTAGCTGTTTCAGCTATTTAGTTTTTCAGGCTACAGAAGATTTGAGTGTGGGGATTACAATTCTAGAAGTAAGAAATGAAAATTGATTATGAGAAATGAAAAGGAAAAGCAACTGAGAAAGAGGGACATGGGAAGGTCAGAGGGTAGGCAGTAGGCAGAGAGAGAGAAATAGGAGGAAGAAAGAAGGGATAAAAAGAAAAAAAATGGACTTGATATAGACAATGTGAAACACTTTATGGCCATTTGGGTCAGCTGACCAACTGTTTTTTTAATTGAATAAGGCAACCTAGATATTTCTACCAATCCACTGAGATCTTCCCACAAGTAACACGACATGTTGAATTTTCGCATCCTTTCTAGTTGTGAGGTGGAAACTAAAATCAGATGAACTAGCTCCTCTATCTTAAGCTGTTGCCAGTCTTTGCTACTTGTGAAATGCCAAAAAGAGCAAATTTCACTTCTTCCACCAGAAGTAATTGCCCTTGTGAAAATTTATTCAGCTCTTTCCCTTGCCTCTCAGGTCAATGATGGCCTGAAAGATTAGTATAAACTCACGGATTCTAAAACAACACATAGCAGCAGACAAATGCAAAGAAAGAAAGAAAGAAAGAAAGAAAGAAAGAAAGAAAGAAAGAAAGAAAGAAAGAAAGAAAGAAAGAAAGAAAGAAAGAAAGAAAGAAAGAGAGAAAGAGAGAAAGAGAGAAAGAGAGAAAGAGAGAAAGAGAGAAAGAGAGAAAGAGAGAAAGAGAGAAAGAGAGAAAGAGAGAAAGAGAGAAAGAGAGAAAGAGAGAAAGAAAGAAAGAAAGAAAGAAAGAAAGAAAGAAAGAAAGAAAGAAAGAAAAGAAAAGAAAGAAAAGAAAGACCCACACAGCTCCATAGTTAAGATAAATGGAATGTTGACAGTAGTATTCAGAGTATATTCATTTTACCTTATGCCCAAGAAATTTGAAATACAGTGTTTATCCTGCATTGACTCACAAGCTTGTGTATTCTCATCCACCTCTAAGGAAGACAGTTACTCATAATTTCTATTAACATTTTATATTGTATTCATGGAAGAAAATATTTCAACTAGTGCACACTAAGCACTCTGGGACTGCATTTCTTTGTTTTAAACCAGGTACTGTTCTCAAAAGATCATCCTATTTATTCCTTTACACACGGAAGAGAACTTTTACTGTAGAATTTGTTTCCAAGAAAGGATTAGAAAGGAGAAAGTGAAGGTTAATTGTATTTCAGAATCAAGGGAAATATGGCAGTTGTTGGTGATTCTTTTACCACCTCGAATCCAGCATTCACAAGAACTACCTATCATGTTAGGCACGTGGGATACAGCAGAGAACAGGAAAGAGACAATCCTGATTTCACAGTTGTCAGGTGAGAGAAAATACAGAAATTAGATCCTCATACAAGTCTTCAACTCGTTCATTATAACTGTGGTAAATACTGTTTAAAAAAAGTGTGTAGCTCTTCAATAAACAACAAGGTCCTATGGCACAGCACAGGAAACCGTATTTAATACCTTGTAATAACCTATAATGAAAAGGAATATGTACATGTATGACTGAATCACTATGTACAACAAAAAGTAACACACTGTAAATCAACTATACTTCAATAAAAATTAAATTAAATTAATTTAAATTATATATAAAATACAAAAATTCATGTAGCCTTGAAATAATGAAGATGACTAATCTGTCTGGGATCAGGGAAGTCTTCCTAAAGGAAGTGAAATTTAAGATAAGAGATACAGGTTAGCTGGAGAAGAGTATACTGAATAGAGTAAATAGATTGTATTAAAGTCTTGGGGTAGGAGGACAGCATAGAAGTTGTCAACATATACATGAGTTTGTAGCTTTGTTGGGTAACAGCTATGGCAATGGTGAGATACGGACAGGTTCAAAGCACAATAAAGTTCTTACCCATGAAGGAAGAATAATCTCTTTTCTATTCTCTGCCATATCCCCATGCATAACACAGCAGCTAGCTCTCAGTAAGTGCTCAATTCCAGGTTTTGAAATTACCCCAAGTGGTTGTCAGTGCTGTATCTCTTTAGTCTGTTCCGAAACAAATATGGTAAATGTTGATGTTTGTTAAATAATATTTTCATTGTCTGTTACATTGCTGTGTCTTCTATATATTTATGTACGTTTGAAATATTTCACAAAACACTTAGCCCTGGGCTGTCACTGCCTATTTACTTCTCTGTATCTCCAGCTAGCTAGGGTAACCTCAAAATACTGTCTGATGTATAGTCCTTTGGCTCACCACACAGTATAATTGTTATGCTTACAAGTTCATTCTTTAAATAGCTTATAAAGAGCTCTCTGGAGAGGAATTACAGAAGAGAAACACATGATGCAAATTAATTGGGGGAAATTAATTCATGTAATTAGCCTCCAGGCAGAATAAAATAGCATGTTTTTATTTTTCTTTACCTTCTTTGTTCATATACATGCACATTGAACATAGTTTTAGACAGAATTATTATATGTACTCGTTTCATATTTTAGTTTTATATTACAAATTTCATTTTAAAATTTAATGGTTTCATATTATTCCATCTGGTTTCTGTATCTTACATTATTTCTGTTACATTTATCCCTGCTATTACAATTGTCCTCCTGTTGCCATTGTGCCTTTTTCTACCCAAATAAACACTAGGCTTTATTGTTTCTTCTTTTACTCATGGACATTTCTGCAGCAATTACCCGTCTTTTCTGAATCATTAGTATCTTTTTTCATTGAAAAGTCATTTTCTGTGTCAGTTGGGTCACCAGAACTTAGACACTGAGATGAAGATAGGAGTGCAAAAGGGTTTTGGTGAGAGATTCCTGTGAAAGAGCAAAGTGAGAGCAGGATTGAACAAAGAAAGCCTTCAGGAGTACGGTGTGGATTTGAGATCTGTGAAGAAAGGGAAGAGAAGTCGGGAAGGGCGGGGAAAGCCTTCATGTCAGTGCTGATCTGACAATGTCTTGATCAATTCAACATAGAGGTCCAGAACAAAGGCTGCAGAAGTCATGCGCAGGACAGAAATTGACAGACCATTTCTCAGTCATTGACTCAGGGCTGCCTGGCATGACCATGGCATTGGTTTCAACATGGAGAAGGTTAGAGAACGCACTTCCAGCTGGAGGCTGTCAACTAACTGCACTCTTGTAATGGCACAGAAAATTTTCCTGAAGGGATATAAAAATAGCAGATGACCCAGAATGTTACAGTCCACCCTTTATGCTGCATGAATCGACTTGTCTATAAATGTTCAGGAATCAGCTTTTACGGAGTTTCCTGGGTCTTTCTTCCTGATGAGATACTTAGAAGGCCTCAAGTAGCGAGCTGGACTATAACCCCCTCAATGCAGTTGCTTTCTGAGCCACAGTTAAGTACCCATTCTCCTCCTCTGCTTTCCATTCCTAATTTCTCTTACCATTGAGTCTCTGGCTGATTCCAATGGATTGCCTGGTCTTGTGGCCCAAATCCTCATTCTTGGAAGGGTCTCAGACCCTGATAGCCATACTTTTCTCAGGCCAGGTTGTTATTCTACCATTTGTAGTCCCAGTTGGAATTACTGAGAGGTACCCAACTGGATGACCTGTGTTCTAATTATAGTCTTCTCTGACCCTATTATGTACAGTAACCCAATTTTTTTTTTTTGCATAAAGTGTAGCTCTAAAGTGACTTTCCTCCAGTTATCTAGTTACATAATACAATTGCTAAATATCTTCTTTCTTATTTATCTTTTGAATATATTTACTAATTTCATATATAAATTTGGGTGTTTTTTTGAGGATTTCTATCCTTATCTATATACTACATTTCTCTTTTTGTAACATTTGCAAATACTTTTGTTATTCCTTCTTTATTATTTAACTTAAAATTTTATCCTAGCTAGTCTTCCATTTGAAACATTTTTGTTTGTTTGTTTCATATTATCTGACTTTGTAATCACTCTAGTTTCTGGTTTATATTATAATTTTTGGTAGTCAATTAAAAATGTCTTACTGTGATTACATTTGTATAATTCTAAGTTGATTAAGGAACCTGAAGAAATTCGTAAACATCAATATTTAACCGTCTTCTCCAGGAAAATGATTTGCTTTTCCATCCCTTTAAGTCTACTAAAATACTTGTATTTTATTTTATATTGCCAGTGACCAATGTACTATTTGATAACATGCTATTTAAGATTTTTCTATAAATATGCATAGGTGCTTCTTTCTACAATTTTTAACAAGTTATCACTATTATATTTGTGGACAGTCTTAATCATTCCAGTATAAAATATGTCTTTAAAAACATTTTAACTCAGTAACATTCACTTATTTTATTTCTGAAAACAAAATTAGACATGTATGTAAATTAGACAGTTTAGGTTATCTGAGGGCACAATTATGTTTATATGCATACTGTCTGTCTAGCCAATGTTTTTGAAATGTCTTCCAAAGCTTTTTTAAGATATAAAAATGTATTTTCATTGAATTAAGAGAACTCTTTTTTTCTCTCACTGCCTTATATATTATTTAGGTTGAACATCAACTTTATTCAGTTTTTTTTGGCTTGAGGTGAATTTTAATTGTTTTAAAAGCACCATCACAGTTCCCAAACAAAACATAATGTTCTGTTGTGATATTAGATGTTTAAAAATCCATACCACAGACACCTTGGGAGAATGGAAAGATAAATGCCTTGGGTGTAACGAGGTATGCCAGCTTCTATCAGTGAACTCACTTTATGATCTGAAAGAAATTATTTTATCTTTCTGTACATAAAATTAAGACATCTATGATTTATATCAGTTTACTGCATAAGTGGCATTGTTTTGGGGATCAACTGCCCAGTTCTCAGTTAATTTGGCTTTGATGAGACTGAATCTCAATTGTTTGGGGCTGAAGGTGAGCCAGATCTGGGCAACAGGAATTGCATCTCCATTGTCACAATTACTCATTTAGTAGTCACTGGAATTTAAACTAGGTCAGTCCAAAATGATTCTGGAAATTTTGCTAGAACTATTGAGAGAGAAGTTTCCACTTTCTACTGAGGTTGTAAAGGCAATGAGAAATAAGCTTAGAGATGGTGCACATCCTTGCCACAATCCTGGGTCAGTATGTTACCAAACTCAAGTCTGGCTGCTTACCACTTGAAAATCGTTATTCAAGGGGTGAGTGTTGATAGAAATGGAAAACATTATTTTTATTCAGAAAGCCAGCAATCTAGGGAGAAGGCAGGCTCATGTCCCAAAATCAACTCTGAAGATTCTACTTGGCCATGAAAATTCTTAAAAGGAAAAGGGGAAGTAATTAATCTCAGTTAATAACTGAGATAGGAAGCCAGCCTCGTCACCATCTCCCACTGTGTGCAGGCTTGTTGACTTCTCGTGATCTTTCTTTAGATGCAGTCTTGTTCACACAGTTTGTTCCAGAGCTTACTGAAGGGGAGGCTAGGGAACAGATCTGGTCATCTGTTAATTACTTGTTCTTTATTTTATCTTCTTTGATCTATGGAAAGAACCAACAGGTCAGGCAAGCTATTTTGTGATCAAAAGATCTGAAAGGTGTGCTTGGGCCAGAAATGAGTAGAGCATGGGGGTGCCTGGTTTAAGGTCAGTTACAATGTAGCTTTGCCAAAGTGACAAGACCAAAGGGGCCTCCTGCAGAGAGCTCCTTCCTGCCAAGAGCTCTTCCCTGTCCAAAGCTGCTTACAAGTTATGCCTGAGAATAAAGAGGAAAGCAATAAAGAGAAACAAGAAAGAAAGAATGAAAATAAAAATACTCTCTTGACACCCTTGGGACTCTGAATTTCGCAGTGCCTGAAGCTGGTTATCCCCTTGGATCCTTTATTGCATGTGCCCATTCCCTCTCCCCTTTCTGTATAAGCTAATTTGTGATAAGTATCACATGTAACCCAGTGTTCTGATAGAAAATACAGTCTTGAATTACATAAAATTTAGAATTTAGTATTCTAATAATGCTTCTAGATTCTTAAGCTATTTATTTACCAAAAAAATGTTTTTTAACTTTTATAAGGAATGGCACTATTCATTACAAAATTTATTACTTGAAAGCTAAAAACTCTTTGGATAAATAAATTTTGGATGTTTACTTAACAGAAAAAACGACCATAATTATCTGATGATTATGTTACTGAGTCCAAACTCATTCTGCTTGCTGTACCACAGGCCAATAAATTGGGAGATGAGCTGTTGGGGCAAGGAATAGTGACTTTATTCGGAAAACTGGCAGATCGAGAAGATGGCAGACTAATGTCCTGGAGAACCATCTTACTCAAGTCAGAATTCAGGCTCCTTTTATGCTAAAAAGGGCAGGGGGTGTGGTTGGTTGTTGCAAACTTCTTAGTGTAGGAATTCTTTGTTCTTGCAGCTGTCCACGTGGGTCAAGTCATGGTGCCCCTGTAATACCAACAACAAAACAAACGTTATTTTCTATTCTGCAATTTGTTATCTTTATATAAGTGCAAAAGTGCTAATATCCTTAAAGGTCAGAGCCTTAAGTATAGGCTCTCCTATGTATTTCAGGCTAAAGGCAGCATTTTTTTTTTTTTGCAAAGGTACAGAGCTAGCAAGACTAAGCCTAGAAAACAGGGCACAGTGTTAAAGCCAAAGAAACAGATCTAATATGGATTCAGATTTGTTCCTTTCTATTACAGTTACACCGCAAATCTTGATTCAGAGTTGTCCTAGTCAGTTTGGGCTGCTGTAACAAATTACCATAGACTGAGTGACTTAAGATCAAACATGTATTTTTCTGGAGGCTGGAAAGTTTAAGATCAAAGCACTGTCAGATCCGGTGTCTGTTGAGGACTGTTTCCTGGCTTGTAAACAGATGCTTTCTCCCTGTATCCTCATACGGCTGGGAAAGAGACAAGAGAAAGAGAAAGAGAGAGAGAAAGAAAGCAAACTCTCCTTTTCTCCTTATAATAGGGCTCTACCCTCATGACATAATTACCTCCCAATGGTTCCACCTCCTAATGCTACCAAGTCCAAGCTCATATTGCACAGCAGGGCAATAAATCGAGAGACAAGTTGTTGGGACAAGGAATAGTGACTTCATTTGGAAAACCAGCAGACTGAGATGATGATGGAATAATGTCCCTAAAAACCACCTTGGATGGTTTACTTTGGATGCTAGTTTCTTTAATAGAACAAAGAACAAAGATGGGAAGTGAGGAGGTAAAGTAAAAAGGATGATAAATTGTTGGAAATATTTCCTGGTTCTGGCCAAGACTCCTCTGGAGGGGATGTGTCAATTTCTTCTTTAGTGCAGCCATTCATAGGTGGGCCTGGTCAGGATGTTTCCTGTGAGCTAAACAAAGTTAGTTTAGCTTATTGTTCAGACATGGGAGGCAGAGTTCCTGGAGATGGGCCATTATGTATACTTTAAGTTATTGGCAACATCCCTTTAGTGATTAACTTGTAGCAAAAGCAATAGAATACAAAGGTTAAAGTAAAAGAAACAGATCCAATATGGAGTCAGATTTGTTCTTCCCTGCTACACTGATACCATCACATTGGTGGCCATACTTCAACATATGAATTTAGCGGAGACACAAGCATTCAGTCCATAACAAGAATCCAAGATAAATAATATTTAACCAAAAACCAAACTAACTTGTTAAGGATCTCTTTATTGGCATAGTCCAATTATCTTTCATCTCTTTCCTGGGTTATTATAATAATCTTGTAACTGTTTTCTCCATTTCTATTTATGTCCCCCAATTGTCTTTTCTCAACACAGTGTATGAAGTAGCTGTTTTAGAATATAAATCATGTCACTCTCTGCTCAGAACATTTTAATGGTTCAGCCAGAGCAAACAAAAAACAGTGTAATAATGTCTTATGTGGTCTTCTGTGATCTCATGCTCCAAGAGCTCTCTGGCTTCAAACATTACCACTGACTCTCTACTCATCCTGCTGTAATGGACTCCTTGCCTTTCCTCAGATATACTACGTATACTCCTCTCCCGGGTGACTTTAATGTACTGTACAAATGTCACTTTCTCAGTGAGAATTTCTCTGACAACTGAATTTAAAAATCGCAGAATCCCCTGGAATCGCTCTATTCTGTCTCTGCTTAATTTTCTCTGTATCACTTAGCACCAATCAGTATATGATAAGGTTATTTATTTATATTATTTCCTCCACCTCCAATCCCTGTCAGAAGCCAGCTCCTTGTGGCTATGAGGACCAGATATTTTTAAATATTCATTTTGTTCATCAGTGAACGCTCAGGACTCAGAACTTGCAAGAGTGACTTGCAAATAGTTGGAAATTGAGATATTCTTGAATTAAAGGATCAATAAATGTATAGGTTAATCAGTGACAATTAGTTTTGCACAGGTGGTGAATATTTGTTGAATTGATTCATAAATGTGTGAATAAAAATAAATATATAAAAATAATAGGATTTATATTAGAGTTCTTGAGAGAAACAGAACCAATAGGATATACAAATACACAAAGAAATTCATTAAGAGGAATTGGCTCATGTGGTTACAGAGGCGGAGAAGTCCCTGGTTTGCCGTCTGCAAGCTGGAGGCCCAGGAAAGCTGACGGGACTGTTCCAGTCCAAAACTGAGCATCTGAGGACTGGGGAACAGATGACTGGGTAACTGACTCCTGGTCAGAGTCCAAAGGCCAGAGAACCAAGAGCATCAGTGTCCAAGAGCAGGAGAAGATGCGTGTCAATCAGAGATTAAATTTATCCTTCCTTCACCTGTTTTTTTTTTTTTTTTTTTTTTTTCAGAGCCACAACAAATTGGATGATGCCTACTGGCATTGGTGAAGGCAATCTTCTTTGCCCTCAGGCTACCAATTCAAATGCTAATCTCTTCCAGCAACACCATCACAGACACACCCAGCAGAGATGTTTTATTATATTGGGCATCACTTTGCCAAGTTAAATTGACAGAAAATTAATGATCATATAGATAAATGAATTTCTGGTTGACTCGGCCATATTGAACAAAAAGCAGCATGTTGTTTTGCTACATAGATTTTGCAATTGCATAGCAGACTGATAATGCCATCTTATGTTAATACCCCTCCTTGTAATTTTCAAAATATCTTAATATGTTTAATTCATAAAATACCCTTGTAAGGTTGTCTGCCAGTTACCAATTAATTTTTCAAATTTAATCTCCTTTGTCCTGCTTTATGATACCAAAGCTGGATCAATAACCCTCCCTCCTTTGCCAGATGGCACAGTATTATGCTTTTTCTTTAGAGGGTACAGGATGAGCGCGACGAGAACAGTGTTCCTGTACTGGTCCAGGTGTGCTCCTCTCTTCTAGCTCCTGCATGTTTCAGTAGCCAGGGTTTGTGGAATGTCTAGTGCTCATCCCTTGCAGTGAATTTCAGTTTCACCCTAGTGGGCAGCTTCTCAAAGAGTTCCTCTGGCGTCGCAGTTGGTGATCTCCTGCTTATCAGCCCCAGTCTGTGGCACCTGCAGAAACTTTTCCATTATTCAGTGGGCAAAGCCTATCCAACGAGGTCTTAATTTGTTGTGCTGAGGATGGTCGCCTTCCAAGTTTGTTTCTTTTTTGGACTGTCTCTGCCACAGACATAATGGTTGCTCCCTATATCTGTTATTCCTGTAATCTTTGTAGTTCTTTTTAATCTCCTATAAATTAATGACCTGTTATTACTTAATACGATTTTGTATTATTTTTCCCCATTCAAATTATGAAGCAGTTCTGCATCCTGATGACTGATACAAATAGGCATCAGTTCTCTTATTTCATGAATAAATGTCAGCTTAACCTTATGTGAGCCTCAGGTTGCTCATCTGAATAATACAATAAAATTACTTCTCTGTCAAATTCACTTTGGGTATTAAATTATATTACATATGTGACAGGGTTCTGTATTTGCAATGATATGCCCTTTTAATGTATCATCACTAAAATTGTGTCCATTATTTCAAATACCTGATTAACTATAGAAATCACAGATTCCAAAGGCCTATTTTCTCAATGTTCCCTCAGCAATCAATGTGTAGAATTAAAAACTGCCAGACTAAAGAGAAAATCCTTGCAGGAAGGAGGCCTTTCCTACCATGGAGGGCGCTTATATTTAATCTAGCTTTCGTATTTACTTCCTTCATAACAACTTCAGTTTAGTCATCTTTCCATATTCTGTATAGAGTGTGGTCCACCCATTCTCCCATGGCTCACAGGGTGCATTCTTTCTTACCTTATTTATATTTCAGTCCACTCCATAATAGCCTTCATCATCCAAAAATATAAAACTGAGACTCTTTAACATTTGCATTATAATATTGTTCAGTATAACATGTACACTACCTAAAGTCAATTAACCAAAATAAACAGGCTAAAGTAATTTCTGACCAATGTCCTATTATAAATAATTAGATCATTTGAAGTGTTCCAATTGTAATAAAAATCGATTCATGGCCCTCAATCCTAGACAATCTCAGTGCAGCTCACCAGCCACTCAAAATCTGAAGATTCAGAGACCTTCTCCTTCAAACATGAGTTATTCTCAAGAGATAACATCATCTTTGAAGAAATAGACCAGTTATTCATAAGGATGAGGGACCCTCTTGGACACATTTTCAGATAAGATGGCTGATTAAAGTTGTCTAAAGTAGGCAATTACACTTCCATGCTAGGACCAATATCTTCTTTGAGCCAAAGTTTCTTTTACTTTAAAATGCATAGCTCTGAGGAACAAATGAGATAATCTATGTAGAATTAGTGTTGCAGAAAAGCATGTGACAGCTCAGTGTTATATAGCTCAGCGTTACAGCTCGATGTTGCAGCTCGGTGTTACAGCTCAGTTGTGACAGCAACCTGGATCTGGGCTAGAGACCAAGCAGCACTAGGAGAGTTGGAGAACTCAGGTTTATTATGCCAGTGGGCCCAGTGGAGTTAACACTCCAAGCTGTGGACCCCGTCTGTAGGTTTACACAGGCTTTTATAGGCTACCAGTCTAGACTTTGCAACATTTTGTAACATTGTATGCAAATAAGGTATAACAAAGGTGACTAATTAGGAACAAGCTTTGTAGAAATGGACCAATCAGGAGTGAGCTCCATGCAAATAAAGCACTACAAATAGACCAGTCAGGAGTTAGCTCAGAGAACCAATCGAATTTTAAGGGTAAGTTCCACTTTTCTAGAAGTAAGCTGTTTCAGAGGCAAATAGTGAGATAAAGCCGCTGGGCCAGGGAACCGGATGGTGCTGACAAGAGAGTAGTGGCCTTGCCTGGGGATCCTGCTGGTCTTTTTTTATGGGGCTTCCCACCTCATTAGAACAAAAAATACATATATGTATATGTATGTAAAATTCTAATTGAAGGAAAGTCTCATTTGTATACATAGAACCTTAGGAAGTCATTTAACTTCTCTAAACCTCTTTTACTTTGTATGTAAATAGAGATAATAAAGAAGATTCTCTTCTTAGGTTGTTATAAATGCTTAACTGGTGAGTGAGACATAAACAGCATGCAATGTAAATTACCCATTATTGTTATTATTACTTTGAATATGTTGAGATTTGTCCTTTTTACTCCTCAGCAGAGCACACAGAAAAGGCATGGAATACACTATGGGACTGAGTACACTTACTCTTCTGCTTGCCTGGGTAGGGTGGAATCTTTTTTATGACACCAAAGAGTTCAGTGACAAATCAGTCACTTGGTTGAAACATGTCTTCCAGCTGTAAGACTGCAGTCAGCTACTTATAATCTTGGTTCTCTGAGCACCCAAAATTGGGGGATGGGGTGGTAAATGGTAGTAATTCCTAGTTTTCTTTCATTTATCATCTGTGACTTGGTAATTTATCCACGTTTACCTTCTATGTGATTCTGCCAGTGAGGTAATCTCTGCAAGAGCTTCACTTCTGATAGCCATGAAAATAAATGAATAAATACAGCTCACTTGAAAAAAGTGTATCATTATCATAATTTTGTTTGAATTTGCTCTGTTTGGTATGATTGTTTCATATAGCACAGTGATTCAAACATCGGGCTACCTTTCAACTAGCCTATTGAATGCAGGCTGGAATTATTTCACGTAATGTCCTTTTCTCCCAAATAATGTTAATTTTTACAAGTTTCATTTAAAATTGAATAAAATAAGTTCACAAGCATACCATTTCCTCAGTTACAATTTGCAAAATAATTGGTTATATAAAAGTTTTTCCCCCCAAAGTAACTACAATTCTTAACAAATTACCCTAAATATAAGTTCTAAAATATAATTGTAAATCATTACCTGCCTCTTTATTGGCTCACATCTGAATTGCCATTTATAGCTTTAGCATTTTTTAATAGAGCATCCCTCAACTATTAAACTTCTACTCAGGCAATTTCAGGCTCCTTTGTGTGGAATGATGGTGATTAAAGACCCTCAGTCTGACGTAATACTCAAGTCCATTAGCCTCAAGTTCTCTTCCTAAATTTCCAAAATCACTTTGCAAATAGAATTAAAGTTTCTTTAATTATAGGCATGATGGTTTTTTAAATTGTTTTGGTTTCTTTTCTGGCAACACTTCTATTATAAAATGTTATGTGTAAATATAAAAAAAAGTATCTTTAAAATAACGTTTCCTCTAAATTATAAAGTTTTATTATATGCAGAACTTAGAGAAATGACAGTCGACAGTTATGCAAATATACAATTTTGTATTGTTTTATAAGGAAAATGAACCTGAGAATAAGATGTTCTACCTTCAGACATTTGCAAATTCTGCCTTTTGCAAGTGTAAAACTATAAGAATTCATTTGTTGTCTTTGCATTCGTTTTGTTTATAAACAAAAATGTAACAATACCATATAGTTTGTAAGAAAATAACATAATTAATGCAACAATTGAATCAAATGATAAAAAAATATTTCTGGCATATAGTGTTATATATTATAGTGTTTCCCTTGCAGCTTAAGATTGTGTTAATTTTACGTATAAACCACTTATTCATCCAGCATGAATCAATGAAATCATCTTCACTATGAACCAGACATTCTCTTTAATTCATAAAGTGATACTCAAAAAATGTTAATACTATAAGCTTAGATAATTCCCTCATACTATCAGGAGTCTAAGGTGCAATTTTAGGTTGCTATTGAAAATAGTTATAAAAGATAAAAATCTATGTTCTTAGGAAGAGCTGGAGAAGAAATGCCTGGCAGAGTAGGTATAGATATTTTACATTGAAGGCATAGGAATAATATAAAGTTGAGGGAAAGGAGCCCTAAGCTTTGGATATAATCTCTGCCTAACATGAGGTGGGTGTAAATCATTTTGGTCCCTTCATGTAGCTGAACCAGCAAACCCTGAAGGAGCTACTGTATTGGCTGGGACACTTGATTCTGATTACCAGAGAGACACAGGGCGGCTACTACACAGTGGTGGCATGGAGAACTATGTCTGGAATCTAGTTATATTGCAGTATTTATTCCTAAATAATAATGGTCAATGAGAACTATAGTTCTCATTGAAAAATAATTAAGATGGAGATTCTTTCACTAATAACGATTATAGTGATTTATTCACTTCAATGATGAAGTTATTTCTGTAAGAAATAGTTCTCACAGAAAAATAATGAAATCAGCTGCTGAGGTGTTAGAAGAGTGAAGGGTAAAATGAAATGAATGATGGAAAGACGGAAGCTCTGATGATCTAATTCAGCCTAACTTCCTGCTAAAGAAGAATTATAGCAGCTATGCTTTTGTTCTTATTGTTACTTATTTTACGTTTTTTTTTCTTAAATCTTATATGAAGGGTATCTGTGGTACCTCACTTTACGATCTAAATTTCAGTATGACTGAGTTGACCTCATCCCTCTACGATTGTGGTGGTTGATGGGACGTTGTGCTTTCCCTGTTTGGTGTGGCTGGGGGTTGGGGGTGAAAGGGTGGAGGAGGAATGTGAGTTTCTTTTTCCAAGTAAAGGACATGAATGGATGCTGAAAGGCAAAAAAAAAAAAAAAAAGATTGGATGTACTAATTATTCTCTGATTACACTGCATGCTTATTTACCACCCTCTGTAACTTCCTCTAACCTTTATAACCTGTGCCATCTGGACTCTGTCATCCTCTGGATGCAGGTAGCCAATGGAAGGGGCTGGCAGGATTATCAGAAAGTAGAGGGAGGAGAAGATGGCAGTAATGATTCCTGTGGCCCGTCTCAACCATTCCTTTTTTGCGTTACTATGAGTCTGATTGTGGCTGTGATCTAAGGTACATGTAGGTGTGGAATGGCCTTCTTATCATTTCTCTCTTGTCTGCAGTAACTTTGCTCAGGACTTTTTAATTTTGGCTTAAATGTAATAACGATGTCTTCATTGTGCTTGTTACTGTCCATTTCACACTTGATTACACATAGTGAGAGCCTAACTTTTAACGCTTGCCGTTGCTCACACCTCTATAAGCAGTTTTTTCATAAAACCCTTTTCAGAGAAAACCTTTGAGTATACACGTTCTGTTGTCTGCTGGGTACTTGACCGCTACACCATTCAATGAAGTTTCTACTTAACATGTCTTCCTGGGGACACATTTTCCCTTCGGCTCTGTCCATTTGCATCCAGACTTAAATTTCCCTCAGAGGGTTTTTGTAGTCTGTGCTATTGGTAAGACCACATAAGACAAATTTTATACAAATAGCAACCTCCATTAAGAAAAGATTCACTGAAAATGATGTGGTTAAATATTTTGATCCTGAAAAATAAAAATGAATCCAGAATCCATGGCACCACAGACAATAGGGTATAGCCAGTAGTGTACTTCAGCCTGGTGGACCTTTCCCTTTCTCAAAGAAATTTTCCTTCTTAGATTTCCTTCTTTCTAAGTATTTGTTGAACAGGATGACTGAGCTGCTACAATCTCCTTAATGCATTGACTGATATTTAGAGCTGGAAGGACTCTTAGTGATCACTCAGTCCTTTATTTGGCTGACTCATAAACCAAGGCCAGGAATGGAGAAGAGACTTGGCCGAGATCCCACAGTTTATGACCAGCAAAGTTCTTGACTCCCAGTGCAATGAAGGCATCCATGGGAGATAAGATACATGGCTCTTAATCTCTAAATTGCCATCATAATAAGTATTTTACTAATTTAAGTATATATATATATATATATATATATATATATATATATATATATATATATAATATACACAGCAAAATTTATGGGCAGATTGGTAGGAACAGAGGTAGGGATAGGGATATCTATGGAAACTTAGAGCTACAGATATGAAGAGAGAGACAGAGGTGTTCTTCTAGGACTAGGAGTTCTGCTAGTTTGGGAGGAAGGGGTTCATTACAGTGTCAAGTGTTCTGAGAAGGATTAAGGGCTAGTCCTGATCATTTCATTTATGATAATATTTCTCCAAATATCAGGGAAGCAGCAGATAGCCCTGGTTCTGACCAGGCCCATACACTCTGCCATTCTTAAAATCTTCCAGTTGGTTTCACTAGGAGGGAGTAAGGCAATTGTGACTGGCCTGAAGGGACTGCAGCTCACTAATTACCTCTCATGCTTGATGATGGAAACTGAACATCAGTGTCAGAGCCCTCCCAGAGTTCCTGTTGAAGTTACACCTGGGAGGTGTTTCACAGAGAACAGGAGCTCTGAGCAAACTGCTCTCACAGATTCTCTGTAGACTGCTGGGACAGTGGACGTCCTGAGGGACGAGCTCAGAAATGAAACATAGAAAGCTGAGGAAAAGCAGAGGGAAATGACATGGCAGGGCAGGGCTTTGGTCTAGTTACAGATTGATTCTCATGAGCAAGTTGTTAAAAACAAAATGCAAACTATGCAACTTTATATTTTAAACCTTGCTGTTTTGGGGGAAAAAAATAAAACCATGGAATTTAGGCCATCAATGTAGGTACAATTAAATGCAAAGAGTAGAATTAGTACTAAAACAGTCTCTCTGGCAGCACCATCTAACCCTTGCCTTAGGGTGAAATCTGTAAAGGCAATTGGAGCCTAGCACAGGAGCAAGACAAAGGGAAGTCAAGAAAAGTACTGAAGGAATAATTATGTTAATAGAAGGCAGATACCACATACACACACACTGACAACAAAAGACTACCAAACGTAGAAGAATCTCTCTGTAAAGGTCCAGAAAATTCACCAGGATTTTGGAAGTGCCTCATAGCCAGTATGATTATCCTATAGTGTATGGTTTGAGTAAAGAACTCAGTTTTCTTTTTCCCTCCTTCCTTCTGACCTTCCGCAGATAGTAAATAATAGACCAGGTTTCCTAGAATTGATTATTTCTTTTTTTTAAAGGAAAGAAGTGGAATGAGTGAAATAGAAGAGGTCATTTAGAATTGCTGAAAGATAAGGTTATTTCACTTTCTTTCTTATGTGCTATATCCCCTGTCTTTGTGTGAATTGACCTATGACCATCGATACAGAAGACATTACTCAAGAAAGGTATGTAGTAATTCTAAATGTATTACAGTTACAGAAAAATATTTTTAAAAATCCGTTAAGTCAAAAGCAAAAATAGATTTGTTTAGACTCAATACAATAGGTTTACTTGCTTTGTGTTTTGTTCAGTTGCATTCTGTTGAATGAAGGCTATTGCCAGATATGACACATTTGCAAACTTATTAAAAAGGGAAAAGGATGTGAGGAAAAACTCAAAATGTGATATGGCAGAAATATGTTGAGTATGTAAACTTTAATCCACCATTATTTTTCATACTACATAACTCTTACTTTCAAATTAAAGGTATAGCATTTCCTATGTATTGATCAATATTAAGTATTATTTTATAATAATCTATGTGCCATTGAAGTTGAACATTTACACAATAGACTTCTGTTATATAGTAACCTTTATTAAATGTCAAGTTTTTGGTCTGATGGTGACAAAATTGCTCCCTGCTGGAGGACCATGCCTAATAGTGGTAAGTAGTAATCCACAGTGTTACAGAGAAATGCAAAATAAAACAAACAAATCAAAACTCACAGATAAGTAGATGAGAAATAAAGTAAGTTTTTATTGTATCTATACTGTATTATTTTTGAACTGATGGTGGGTACTTAAGTTTTTTACCTTATTATTCAATATTCTTTTGTATGCAAAACATTTTAAAAATTAACAATATATTCAAATAAACTTTACATGGATTTATATCTATTCCTAGTGGTATGACCCCATCTTTTGGGTTCCTGGACCCAATTCCAGTGTGGCAGGGGGGCTTTCCATACAACACCAAGTGATTCTGGGACATCAGCAGGATATCTGAGAATTCAACTCAATTGTGGCACTATTTTCCTGGACATGACATCAGATTCCAGTCGTTAGGGGTTCAATTCTACAAGATTAACCTGCCCTCAAATTTAATATTTCATTTGTAAGCCCAGGTTATCACTTGTGCTTCTGACTGACTGAGTGTAGATTGGAGGTTCCAATGACCCCTCTCCTTGGACTTAAGACACCAGTTATACGTCAGGTTGTTACTTATCCTTCTGACCAACTGACAGTAGATCAGTTGTTCCCACAACCTCCTCCTTGGGTTTAATTAATTTTCTAGAGCAGCTCACAGACTCAGAGAAGCATTTTACTTACTAGACCACCAGTTTATTATAAAAGGATGTAATTCAGGAACAGCCAGATGGAAGAGATGCATAGAGCAGTGAATGGGCAAAGGACCTGGAGCTTCCACGACCTCTTCCAGCATCTCCACTTATTCACCAACATGGAAACTCTCTGAACCCTGTCCTTTTGTTTTTGAAGGCTTCTTTGCATAGGATTGATTGAATAAATCATTGGTCATTGGCAATTGATTCAACTTCCAGCTTCTCTCCCCTCCTCTGAGGCCAAGTGGTGGGACTGAAAGTTCCTACCCTTCTTTACAAGATGGATTCCCCTGGCAACCAGCCCCCATCCTTAGGTGACCTAAGGGCATTCCAAAAGTCACCTGATTAACATAATAGAAGACACCTCTTAAAGAGAGTCCAGGGTTTTTAGGAATTCTTTGCTCGAAACTGGATGAAACAAATATATATATATATTTTTTATTATAAATCTCAGTGTCACACCTCATAATTTCAAAATTGTGTACAAGTATTTTAAATATTACTTTAACCTTTAATGTGGTATAAATAAGGTTATGATTTGGAGACCGTCGTTACATATTAAGGACTGCCTATGTCCTTATTTCCTTACGTCAATAATTTCCTTATCTCAAATAAATGGATTCTGATGGTTATATTAAAAATTTCCATGGATAGATTGACATGAGTATTAAAAGGAATGATAATCTCAAAAAACTCCTCTTTTTTTTTTTAATGTTTTCAACCAGTTATGTTGCTTTTCTTAAATTTTTTATTTGATTGTTTTATTTCATTTTTTGTTTGTTTTAGGGGAGGTAATTAGGTTTATTTATTTACTTACTTGTAAAATCAAGGTGCTGGGGATTGAACCCAGGACCTTGTACATGCTAAGCACACACTCTGCCACCGAGCTGTACCCTCCCCTGCTTAGAGAATTCCAAGTGCGGGAAAACAATCTGCTCTGAGACACTGGTGACGGTGCAGACCCAGCTAAAATAGCAATATACAAAGAGTTTTTTTTCTCACAAAATACAGGAGTAAATCAAAAGCAAGATGCTGTTAATAATCAGTAAATAAATTAAATCAGGAGATTATGATAAGGGAGCTTAACAAAGATTGATAGAACCAGAGCAGGCCTCGAGGAGGAATTTACACTGATTGGCAACTCAGGGATGAGTGGTACTCCTTGCAGAAAAAGTGATATTGAACACAAGTGTATGATATCATGGAGCAGTCTAAAAAACCCATCAATCTCCCCAACTAAAACAGACTTTTCCTTATTCTTTTCAGAATCATGGCTCAATGAATTGAAATATAATGAATTTATTTGACCAGTCGTTTTGACCTGCATCCACTGAACTGCACCCATTGTTTGATGTGCATCCACTGACTTATTATCTAGTTTGCCAACTAAAATGCCTCACATTATATCCAACTATAAAACATAGGGAAAGAGTGGAGGGAGAGAGGAAAAGGACTAAGGTATAATCCAGGTAAACACAAAAGGAGATAGAAAGAAAAATATGTATATGGCAGACACATTCCTTGAAGGTTACGCATACAGGTAGATTTATTCAATGCTTATTCTTCACAAAGATTACTTGATCTTGATAATTCCTATTCCTTGTCCTAGTAAAGACATTAATCCACATCCTTATACCAAGCTGATCTGAAGACATGGTAGACACAGAAGAGTTTTATTTCCTGCTCATTTATTTTCAAAGAAGTTTTGACAGTTTCCTTTGAAAGGGAATGTATCTCTTGAAGGCCCTTAGAATGTTTTTTCTTACTCACTCAACAATATATTCATATTTGAAACATTAAATTAAATATTTTCCTTACATCTAACCAGAAAACTACTGTTCAAGTCAATACCCCTGTCTCTACCAAATTGGTAACAGAGCAGAATTTCTTAGCAACTACTGGCCATGTGCAGTACATAGTTGGAAAAGGTAATAGGATAATTGAATTACATGGTTTTTAAAACTTTATTTTCTTTCATATTTTTGCCTTTGTTTTAAAATCACTTCATCAAGGTGTGATTCACAACTAGAAATCTATTCATACTTAATGTATACAACTGATACGTTTGGGGATACATGCATACTCATCACCACCCTCAAAGCCAGACATATTCATCACCTCTCAGTTTCCTCTTGCCTTCATTATTGTTATTGTTATGTGTGTAGAAAGAACTCTAAATAAGATCTATCATGATAAAAAAAATTTAAATATGCGATACAGTATTGTTGGCTGTAGGCACCATACTGTGTATTACCCAAAGCAACCTACCAATAAAGTATAATCCCCATCAAAGTCTCAATGGCAATTTTATAGAAATAGAAAAAAAACCCTAATATTCAGATGAAACCATAAAACACCTCAAACAATCAGAGCCATTTGAACAAGAACAAATCTGGAGGCATCACCCTTCCTGATATTACAAAGCCACAGTAATGCTGCAGCATTGACGAACCTTGAAGACGTTATGCTAAATAAAACAATCCAGCGACCAAAGCACAAATACGGCATGATTCCACTCAGATGACTTACGTAAAGTTGTCAAACTCACAGAAACAGGGAAGAGAATAGTGGTTGCCAGGGGCTGAGAGGAGAGGGAACTGGGGAGTTACTGTGCAAATTACTGTAGAGTTCCAGCCATGAAGGTGAAAAAGTCCTAGAAGATGTGCTATACAGCATTGTGCTTGTAGTTAACTGTACTGCACTGTCCGTTCGACACTTTTATAAGTGGGTAGACTTCATATAATGTGCTTTTTACCACAATGAAAAGAAAAAGAAATGTGTCTGGCACATAGTGAAACTGTGTAATAGCTATCGTTCTTAGGAGTAGTCCCAGTGTATTTTAAAAGCCACTGTGGCTGAAGAGCACTGGGGGCAGTGAGCGGTAGGAGATGAGGTCAGAGAAATACCCAGAAGCCAGACCCTGCAGTGCCCATGTCGTCCTTGGGGAGAAGTCTGGACCTTACATGACTGAGAGCTTCCAGAAGTATAAGAATAAACAGTTACATGATCTCATTTTTCATTTATTTTCATTCTTTCTTTATCCTTTTATTTAAGAATTAATTCAGTGATTCAGCTCAGAGTTGCCCAAATATACGGCCCCGCAGAAAGTAGTTTCTGATGTTGAAATGAAAACCTACTGTGGATGCAGAATAGAACTTCACTGAATTTCAGCCTGGCTGTACTTCTTAATCTCCTTGTAGACACAGAAGGGCCTGAAGCAAGCACTACATTATAGAAAAGAAATTGTCCAGTTTTGGGTGTTTTAATAATCTACACAACAGCTAGCTCATCACACATTGTCATTCTACGATCCCTTCCACGCACCTAATCGTTACTTCACAATGCTCTCTGAATTAGATGAAGACAAACTTCGTGCTCCTGAAGCTTATCTTCTGTCAAAAAAATTATCTGAAACTTAGAAACAGGCAAACAGATTACTGGGTGCTTTTTTCAGTGCAGTTCTGGGCTTGAAACTTTGATAGAATTTCTACTGATTGGACTAGTCTGTAATTGTATAAGGACAGCTGTTAAGCTGCACATTTTTGTCAGAAAGAGAGGCAAATAATTTCTTTCAGAAACAGGTAACCTCAGAGGTTATGGTTTATGGCCCTGCTAGACATTAACTTGATTTCTGCATTAACCAACGCTCTTAACCTGGTATTTCTTTGTTAAGTTTTCTCTGTACACTTAAGTACCCAAGCGCTCTTTGAACTGGTCATAATATCTTACAGCTTTTATTCTTAATTAATGAATAAAATCTTTGATATGTGCACATTCTACATTTATATGCAGTACCATTTTTTTTTCCTTTTTGAAAATTCTACTTTAATATCCATCAGATCTCCTTTTTCATGATCAAGGCTCTAGTCCCATCTTATCCTCACCCCCAGCAGACATCCTCAGATTTCTGCAATACTTTAAATATGGTGTCAAATTCAAAACATTTTATTTTTAAGGGGGAAAAAAAAACAATGAAACCGGTAGCTTCCAGAAGAGGCCACTGCTATGGAGCCCTCATTACAGATACCCTGCATGGAGGATGGTTAGATGATGATAAGAATGATTATTATTTTCAGTGGTCAGTTACCACCTTTAATATTATCATACATTCAGGCAGGAAGAAGAATAAAGCCTGTTAAGTTGCCAGTCTGAAGATTTGGTGACACTTGCTATTTGCTATGCAGGAGGTAGGCCAGGAGGGAGCAAAAAAGCAAATTTGCTCCAACACTAACTGAAAAAACTGCCAGTACTGGGTATGAATACCTCTGTTGTAAAGAATTTATAATCCACTGCCTTTTCCTTGGAGCAGGACAAATTGGGCTAACAAGGTAGAGCTCACATAAAGGGAAAATATATAAAGAATATTAATGAAATAGGTAGTATGTGATTCTTAAAATTGCATCCTAGTTCATGATGAGCACATAATAAAAAAGCAGCTTCCTAACATTTAGCTCAAGAGAATCTCTTACTGTAAGTCTAGGGGGTGATTATTCAGATGCCGGTGTCATACCTAGCACTTCAGTACGGGGGCGGTTAAGACACTGGTTTTCTCACTTTAATCTCAGTTCTACACTCATGTGACTTTGAATAAATCATCTATGTGCTTTGTGTGGGTAACATAAACAATATGGTTAATCTAAAAATATCTATATCTGTCTTTCTACTGTCTGTCTATCTTTCTATCTCCTGACCTATCCCCATTTCAAATCCTTGTACCATTTTGATTAGGATAATTTATACCTCTTCTCTCTTTAATTTTCTATATATTCAGACTCTTTAATCTTGTCTGATTTCTTTAATACTCTGCCTGGCATATTCTAGTGATTTGGAGGGGAAGAATAAAGTGAAAACAGTCATATATCCATAAACTGTTACATGCTTATCTCAAACACGCACTGCTTTTCTAAACACTCCCTCAGCACTCAGGAAAAAAACAAAAAACAAAAAACCCTTAACCTCTATTGCCATAGGCACGCAACCCTGAGTCCTTTAAATGTGTCAGTTCATTAATATAGTGGATGTATCGAACCACTTTTTATATCTAAAGAATAGTCATTGGTACACACACATGCATGCACGTGCACACAAACACAGAGTAAAATCTACTAGGAATACCAATTTATCACAATAGACCAGGAGAAATATATTGCCAGTTGTCTCCAGGAAAATTATGTAAAAAGAGCTGCACTCGTAAGAAAATTGCTCAGTGAGTTATTCAGTTCATTTCTACTAACAAAATATTAGACTAGATGACATACACACTGTAGCTGTACCTTTTATGCAATCTGTCACCTTAAATGTAACCCTTGCAGAACTATACTTAGAGGTTTTTAAAGCACTTTTACCTTTGTTATCTAATTTGGTCCTCCTAGCATTCCTGTGAGGCAAGGAGGGTAGGTGTGGATCTTCTTTGTTTACAGGCAAGGGAAATTAATTTCAGGGAGGGTGCGTGACTTGCCTCAGTTCACAAGCTAATTAGCCTGCAAAGGGCAGAACCAGGACTTGGACTGAAAATACATTAAGCTAATTTCAGAGCGATTCTCACTTTAGTGCCATGACAAAGAAGTGGGACCAGTGAGAAAGTGAGCTTTCCATTCATTTATTCCATCATTACTCAGTGAGCCACTACTTTGTGCCACACCCTGGGAAGACAGCTATAAGCAAAAGAGGTAAATTCCCTCCTCTAAAGGAGAGTATATTTTGGACAGCTAACAAATCAGTGAATCAATACAGAGTGTAATGTTAAGTAACAGTAAATATTATGAAGAGAAAGAGAGACATGGAGATAACAAGTGATAGAACGGGGGTGGTAGAGCAGGGATGCTATTTCATGTGAGATCATCATTATACACATCTCAGATGAGGTGATATTTGAAGAGAGCATAGAAAGGAGTGAGCCATTTGACACTGGAGGAATAGTAGCCATGGAAGAAAAAAAAAAAGGAGCACAAAGACCCAGAGGCAAGAGGTATTTGAGAGTCCCAGGCACAGCAAAGAGGCCAGTGTGCCTAGAGTCGAGTGAGCCATATGTAAGGTAGCAAAAAATAAGGATAATTTATCAATTAAATGGGAAACCCTAACCAGTCTTAGGGAGACGGGTGTCACAATTTGATTTATGTTTAGAAGAATTATTATGTCTTTTTGTGCTATACAGAAAGGAAAAGGGGTGAAATGGAATGATAATTAGAGGCAAGAAACTTTAAAAGGTTTAACTTTAAGATTTTGATGAATTTTGTGAGCTCCAAATCTTTCATGAGTTGCTCAGTTCTACAGATACCCCCGTCTCATTTATTTCTTTCAAAGAAATTTTATTGTGTGTCTGGGAGGGTTCTATTCACAAGCAGTCCTTTAAAAAGAGGTACTGGAGGGAGATGAATTAAAACATATATTAGATCTTGAAGTTTTGAAGTTGGGATAAAGAAATACTGAAAAGGAAAGTAAATACTCAATTTCCCAGATAAGTGTAAAAATCTCATTTGAATAAAAATATGGAAGCTACTAGAATCATTTCTGCCTTTAAATTTTAAACATGGTTCTTTTGATTATTTTATCAGTATTTAAAAACTCCTTTTTTCTATAAAATGTCATATAAAACTTGTAACTTTAAAATTTTACTCCTTTGTCTAATCAATTAAAAATAAAATAAACCTTTCCATTTCTCTTTGGAATTATATGTTAATGAACACAGAATAAAATTAAACAAGAATAATATTGTAATTGCTAACTTTGAAATTTCATATTAAAACAATAAGCATATGCAGTACTAACTGCTATCTTTTTACCAATGTTTCAAAGATGAAAAGAAAACCACAGTCCTCAAAACATAGGGAGAGAAAAAGTTCATAGAAGAATCACTTTGTTATCACATTTCTTATTTTTCTGTGTCATTTTTCTACATCTGGGAGTGTGGAAAACTTCAACACAAGTTACACTTATACATAGTTCAATGTTTGAGAAACAGATTTCACCTCTGCTGATCTCCCTCCCTCACTTATAAGCTGGGAAAAAAAATGACACTTATTCTCAGTGTTGACATCCCAGTGAAATGAGATGATGGATGCAACCTAACTCAAGAAGCAAATGAAAATTGCTCAAGTATGTAAATTAATTACTATCCCCTTACGTGAGATAACACAGTGTAATAGAAAGAGCTGTGTTAGGCTCTCTCGGGTTAAAATTCCTTTAACATTTGTTAGTTGTGTGAACTTGGAAAAAGTTACTTCATCCCACTGATGTTTCGGTTTAATAATCATTTAAAGGCTGTTAGAAAGTTAAACAAAAAATGTTTTGTTTCCTTGTATGACGATTTTTCCATAGTCAGAAGATAGACCAAAATTAAGTTCAATTGAGCTCAGTTAAGTTTAGTATCTTTCCTCCTACCCCTTTCACAATCTCCCATCAAAATCTCTTTTTATAATAATAAATGTATGAGAGCAGAAATAACAACATGCAATTATTTTATTTTTACAATCCCAGATGTCAGCATACTAACTACTGTCTTCAGGTGCCTTGAGATTATCAAGGATTTGCTATTGATTTTCTTCCAAGCAGGTGAATTTTTGTTTCTCACTGTTTTTCTTTTTATAGCTCAACAGGACAAGAAAGTTTTTCTCAATTAAGTATCTTGACTTCTTGGGAAATGCTGTCTTAGTGGATGCTTTTTTTCTTCCCATTTTGCCTCCTTTTTTTAGAAGGGCCTATGCCAAAGAATCCTTAGTTGATTCTTCTGTTTTTCATTTACTTTTAAGTATCTCCTTCCACCTCAAAAAATGAAGACTGATTTTTTAAAAAAAGGTATTTGTTTCTGGTAGTAAAACAGGTAGAGTGATTTATCAATTTTTCATCACCACTTCTTGTTTTAATTTGATTCTATACTCTGCCTATTGCTCTAATCTGGTTTTTGTATTTATTATTCTACATTGCAAGAGAGAGATGCATTTAATCTCGTGACTTTTCTCACATACATTTAAATAACACAATAATTAAGTTAAATGTATAAGCAGGTATCCAGAAGTTCTAGTAGGCAGGAACTATATGCATACTGGAACAAACAACAACAACAGCAACAGAAAATTCAGCATCAATCTCCCCAGTTCATTTAATTGTGAATGGAAAAGTTTAGGGACCAGAAACAGGAATAATATTTAGAATATTCTGAAGGGAAATGTTTGGAATCAAGAACCATGTGGCTTAGAAACATGACAGCATTTTGAGCAGAGTTTTCATTGATACTACTGCTTGTACCAGATGGAATTTTCACACTTTGTTTATTAAAACACTGTTTTAATACTGTGCTACTATTTAGAAAAAGTCAGAAATTGGCAAAAAAAAAAAAGAGGAAGAGGAAGAAGAAAAGAAGAAGAAGGAGAAGGAAGAAAGAAGAAAGAAGAAGACAGTCACGAGATAGAATACTAGATGCCTGACAAAACAATGACTGAATTCAGCTGTGCAGCCTACAGTGTAAATGTTAGACTCAGAGGCATATATAAGGCATGTGGGTTGGGATACAGATTAGCCAATAACTGTCCAGGTAACCCCAGGAAGATCAGATTTCTCTTTTTTTGAATCTTGATTTCCTTATCCGTAAAGTGAAAGAGTAAATACTAGATGTGTTACAATCTACAGTGCTGTCTTAAAAATTATAAAATTATATTCAGCAAATATTATTGAATATATGCTAAAGGCAAAAATTTTGCTGGATGAAGAAGTTAATACGAAATTTCCATGACAACTAATGATGAATTGCCAATAATCTAATGCCAGAAGAGAAGTCTTATAAAAGTAACTAAGAAAACCGTATACAAGTATGCACATAGGCCATGATCCTGGCTCTAATGCTGACATAAACCAAATACTCTGGAGACACCACTGTGAGTTTGGTGGTGGGGTGTGGAGGGCGAGCAGTCACATTATGAATTAGGCTGAGCTTTACATTTGTACATAATTGACTTGGCCATCTCTCCGTCATACATTTTAGCATAATTCATATATTTTAAATTTTATTCCATCAAATTAATAAATGATCTCCCATTTCTGATAAGAAAAGAAAAGTAACATTGTGACCCACTTTCAGATGTTATATGACAGATACCTGGTGAGAAAGCAGCCAGTTCATCCCAAGACCTTGAGAGCTGTATATGAGCTCTGCAATATCTGGAGGCAAGCCCATTTCTTTAAAAAAAAATTCCACAGTTGTCGGAATCCTCTGTGTAAAAGCAAACTGTTCAGGTGGCCTGATGAATTGTTGCCCAAAGTAATGACAGTATGTGGTCTCTGGCCAATAAATACAGCAAGATGTGAAAGGCCTATGGAATTGTTTTTTTTAACCAAGCACCTGCCAACAACTTATTTGAGCCTGCAAATGTCACACAATAAACAAGGCATAATAGCAGACAAGGATTTTGAAAATCTCTGCCAAATTTCAGTTTTAACTTGAAAAACTTGGCATAAGTTTCTCTTCTCTCTAGGACTTAACAATTTCGACAGATTTTTCTTCCTCTCGTTGTCCCTAGACAACATCATGCTGTTGAATACACTCCCCCTGGTTAGGGATGGGCAGGCAAGGGTAACAGCAGAAAACTGAGCAGAACTCCCAGCGCTAAGCAAAAGCCATTGTTGCTTTTCATTTCCTCAGTGCATTAAGAAAAATTAAATGTTTTTTACCTCTAGGAGATGGAGGCATTACAAGACCCATTTAAAATGAGCATTAAGTCTTATTCCCTAAATTAAAATAAAACGCACATTTTGTTGAATTGTAGATATGCTGTTAAACAATGTGAGACACGTTTATGAGCTGGAGGAAATGGGAAGGGGGAAGGTATATTCTTTTCTCCCTTCATTTGACTCCAATGTTATCATTCAAGCAAAACTATTGAGAATAACAAGTCAGTTTAAAGTAATTTAAACATAACCTCAAACCGAAAATGTAATATTTCCCAAAGCTCTTGATGATCCATTTTAAAATTTCTTAGTCTATTAAAGAGAATCAAAGGTCCAAGGCTAATTCCTACATCCCTTGAAAAGGGTTCAGGCAGCATATGGAACCTGGAAAGATATTTGAGAATGAATATGATTCCTGACACCAAAACTAACCAATCTGTCCCAGTGCACAAATCTATAATATTAAAATTCCAGACCAAGATTTTTGTGAAAAAGCACTAATAATTATAATTTTATATATATATAAAATTATATATGTATAAATTATATATAATGTTTCTTAAATCATGAACATAAACTACTTGTCAGAGAATAATCTAAATCTACTTCATGACATGTTTTAGATTCCTGGGTCCTACCCCTGACCTGCTGCATTCTAATAGGAAGAAGTGGGGCCTGTGTATACACTTTTTAAAAACATGTTTGTCAGGGGAGTTTTAAGTACCATAAAGTTTGAGAACAATGTGTTTACATTTTATAGATGAGGACAAATTCAGAATATTGGAGCCATTTCCTCAAGGTAATACAGTCAAGAATCAGCAAAAGCAGGATTAAAATGTATCTCCTCCTGAGTTCAAGGCCAAAGTATCCTCCCCTAGACGGTCCAGTGTCAGGTGTGAGCAACAAGGTTAGATGGCTTCCTTTGCTCTTTATCCACAGAGAACTCAAGTGTGCTCCTCTCGCCGCAGAAAGCACCTGGCGTAGTCACCAGCGCATGGACAGCTCTCGGGACCTTTTTGTTCAGTGGGCATTTTTCCCTTGGTCAAAGATACATTTCCCTCACACTGAACCTCAGCAAATGCATGTGATTTTTTTGGTTTTGCTTTGTTTCCCCAAAGGAATGTGAACAGGATAGCTGAGTGGTCTTGAGGAAACACAACCACGACTGTTAATCATTTGAAACAGGGACTAGATCTGTCCTGTGCTGCTGTTCAAAATCAGAAACAGCCATTCGTCCATTGAGAGATCAGACTGGGCCCTGCCAACTTTCATCGAGGTCTCTGACGGCCTTAGAGTCTTGGAGTTGAGACCATCTCTGTAACACTGCCTCGTTCTCTCCCCTTTCAGCAACACCTCAGCGCTGGAAAACACTCCTTAGCGCTATATATATTTTCATCATTGTTATTCAGTAGTACGTTCTCTTATTACAGCCTCTCGATGTATCCTCCAAAGAATAACATGAAATATAAGAAAATAAAAATAGATAGAATACTAGCTGATATACCCACTCAAAACAATTATTTAAGATCATCTTGTAAAATAGTGATTGTAAATAAACCAGTGATGTAGAAACTAGCCTTCACCAAGTGCCTCCACGTGACAGAGCCTGGGCACATACTTGAGCCTCCCACTCTTCATGGCCTCCTGGAAGTATCCCCAGGAAGCTAGATTATCCGGCAAAAAAAAGCAACATTTGAACCCAGATGTTTTTTTCTGCTGCTTTTCAGACCCTTATTTTTCCACTGTATGTATGTATACCATTCAATATTTTTATAACTTCACTGCTAGGAGTTAACACAGAGCAAGTAGAATTACAAGAAAACCTCTGTCTTTTATTCGTATACTCTGAGTCTCCCTGCCCTGAATCTCTGTGGTCCTTTTCACTTTGTCACGAGCAGAACTGTAGATGCCTTGTCTTGTAGGGAAATAAGTGCTGGGTTTTATGATCACAGCAGGAAGCAGTGAAAAGCCTTCAGAGACAATCTCCCTGTGTTCACCTCCCAGCACTGTCGTTTCTACTGTGAGGCTTTAGGCACATTTCTTAATCTCTCTCAGCATCTATTTCCCCACACGACCTCCTGGGGTTATTGCGAGGTGCACAGGAGACAGTCTGCGTAAAATAAAATGCTGAGAATAATACCTCAGCTCGCGGTGGTTACGGTGTTCCTAGTACAGTTATTATTACACTTAGCATCAGACATGTGACCTTGAGCACATTGCTTAACCTCTCTGAACTTGAGTTTTTTTGAATCTTGGAAAGAAAAAAGCATTTCTTTCATGGTTATAAAGGGGAATTAAATTGGATGACTTGTGTAAAATGTCTGGCAAAATACCCAGAAAAGTTCAGACACTTAAATGTCACTTTTTCCCTGTGTTCAGATGGCTGTGGAGCCAGCTTCTTCCTACCCCATTCTAGTTTTTATTGATGTGAGGACCGATCTGAGTATGTTGCTCTTTGGTGCTCAATACAAAAGAAGTAGGCAAGTTGTGACCCTGCCCAGGAGGTGCTATCTTCACTCCAAACTTGATTTTGGTTCTTTAAGTGGTAAAAGGTGATTCTTCTGATGAGGTTGTAAACTCATGCATACATGAGTTTATGTTAATGAGGTGATTTCTGGAAATCATCTGAGACTGGAGATTGATTGTCAGGGGAACCAACTGTGTGATTGGAGGGTTGGAACTTTCAGTCCCATCCCCCTGAGCTCTGAGGAGGGGAGAGGGGCTTGAGGTTGAATCAATGGCCAGGGCCAATGATTAATCAATGTCTCTGTAATGGAGTTTCCACATAAACCTGAAAGGATAAGGTTTAGAGAGATTCCAGGTTGATGAACTGTGGGAGCCCATGATTGGGTTAACAAATTGTAACAGATCCCAGCTGCTTATCTCCTTAAAGAAGCTGTTCTTAGTAACTGCCTTGAGGTTTTAGCAACGACCCAGGCCCTCGGCTATAAACGCTGGGCGTGCCTGCTGTTAGATAGTCTTCAATCCCCAAAACAGCCTTGGGCTGGAATGGTAAACAATTTATAAAAAGCTACAGACTCAGAGGTGAGAAGGCTGGTTAGCTAGTGAGGGTAACATCCCTGAAGGGGGGCAACCTAAGACAGGCGCAGCCACCTGAGTCCAAGTTGTTAAGCAGCTGATTTTCATACGTTCCGCCCTGATTAAGCTGAAAGGCTCAACACTAACATGATTCACCAAAAAGGGTCTTCTGGCCTTGAGCCAAACACCAACAATAAACAAAGCCTTTGTACTCATTGTGATCCCACCCTGTCCTTCCCTAAATTCCTGCATTCCTCCTTTGACTGTACTCAATAAATATGGGAGATTTGAGAGGCTCATGGAGTTGGCTCCCGACTCCCTCTCTTTCTCTTGACTTTTCCACAGAGTCTTGAGCAATTCATTCCGTCTTGGTGGGACTTCTGCTGGCCAGAACCCACAACTGGTGATGAACCCACAGTGAACCAGAACACTTCCCCATGTGGACTCCCAGACTCCACTAGGATATAAACTCCTTTGTCTGGAACCTTGCCCTATGCCCTATGTATCTATTTATCTTGCTGTAGTGTAATAAATTGGTAATCTAGTGAGTAAAGTGCCTTCCTGATTCCTGTGAGCCCCTCTCACAGATTAATCAAACCCATAGAGGGGGTTGTGGCAACCTTTGATTTATAGCCAGTTGGTCAGAAGTGTAGGTAAAACTGGGTTTGAGATTGGCATCTGGAGTGGAGGACAGTCTTGTGGGACTGAGCCCTTAACTTACGGCGTTTGATATCATCTCTAGGTAGTGTCAAAATTGAGTTGAATTGTAGCACACCCAGCTGGTGTTGGAGCATTGCTTGGTGGTGTGAGTAAACACACACACACACACACACACACACACACACACACACACACAGAGGAATTGAGTGCAGAACCTTTAGCTAGTTTTTATTGAACCTTTTTCTTCTTTCTTTTGTTCTTTCGTTCTTTCTGTCTCTTTCTTTCCCTTCTTTCTTTCCTTCCTTCCTTCCTTTTTTCCTTTCTTTTAAAAACTTCTCTCCTTTCTTTCACTCTTTGGCTTTTCCAGGTTTCTGGCTTTTTTCAACTCCAAGTCTGTGATAATGTAAAGCATAAAGAAAACCCCTAGGAACTCACCATTGTCAGTCCTTGAGTCCAGTAGTCTCTAGTTCTACCTTTTCTCTATGATTTCACTCTTCTTATATTTGCTTTATATATAATATTTAGGGACTTTAATTATACTCAGTGGGAGGAGGAAGGAAAAGTACATCTACTCCTCTACTCCTTCCTGCTTCCTATGTTTGTTTTTTAATTTACTATTTAAGGCTGGTCTAATTAATTTTAAATTATTAGCATGAATGTTATTGTTGATTTTGATTGTGCCAGTTTTACATGCAGATACAAGAACTTGTATGCAAAATCACCAAAGTCACACATTTTATATTTTGTAGCTTCCATATGGCTATGTGCCTTATTGTTACCAGAATGAAGTGCCAGACAAAACTAACTCAGCACTTCTTACTTTTATTTAATTCTTGATGTATGCACATTCTACCAACATGCTCCATTTGTGGTTTACTGATGAGTAAGGAAAGATTGAAGGGAAAAGTTCCTGTGGGTTGCCTTATCTTTCCCATTCATTCTATATCATCATTTTTTCAGCCTCAGTCATTGGCTAACACAGAGTATAACCAGTAAGAAAGGCTATGATAGGATTCCCTGGTTGTTTGCATTTCTTAGAGCATATTAATTTTCATTTTGTGTTTGACGCTCATTCTACATTAAATGAAAAGTGTGACCTCTTCCTACTGTCTGTGCCCCTACTTAGTCAGACACAGACATAACATACTTATCTTGTACTCAGTCGAGTTCTGGCTGAACTTCCATGCAGCCTGAGTGAAACAGAATTTTGTGTTTGTAGGGTATCACAAAAGGGATGATAGAAATGGTACATATTACAATTATGTTTTCTCTTGCTATACATGTTCCTTTATCCCATTAGATTTCATTTATAAAACAAAGATAAAATTAATGCAGTTGTTAAGACAGTGACTGCAGAAGTGTGGGTCCCTTCTGAGTAAGAGCCCTGTGCAAAGGCACAGATTGCATGCATGTGAAGCTGTCCTTGTCCCTAAAATCAAGTTCTAGCCATGTTACTCAAGTATACATAAATGTTGACAAAGCCCTGTGCATTCCAAGGCCATGCACGAGCTGGTCAAACCCTCTTTTCCTGGACTCACATCCCATTTCATGGGTGCTATACTCTGGCCACATTGAATGCAATCCTGATATTTCCCGTCTGCATGTTTGCTCACACTCTCCAAGATACACCCACCTTTCAGAGTACAGCATCAGTGTCCCCTCTTGTTTGAAGCCCTCCTGTCTTTCCCTTCCTTTTGCCCCATAAGAATAAATTAGGCTCTTTTAAACTGCGGAACATTTTAAATCTACTTCTTGTTAACTTTGTTATGTTCTGCTTGGTATCATTGATATATTTAAGTAAATTAACCTGATTGATTCTTAAGAAAAAAATCTTCTTTGGCAACCAGCTTGAGAAAAAGAGGCCAAAAGTTTAATTTTACATGTTTCTTTCTTTCTTTCTTTTGTTCTCTGCCTCATTTCCTTAGATGCAACCTGATTTCTTTTTAGGTATCAGAGTTTCGGCAGACGAGTTCAAGTTTGTGAACTCACTCCACTAAAGCTCTCTCTCTAAACCTTATTCAGTGTGATCATTATTCCTTCTTTCTCAAGTCCAAGCTAGGCAGACCTGTAACCTTGGATCTGTCAAAGTCCTAGAAACAAAACTATCATATCTCCTTTGTGTAGAAAAAATAAATAGGGTTCAGCTTCACATTTAAAATTTTTTTTCTATCATTTTAAGGTTAAAAAATGTCTTTCAGATGATGTAATACAATGCCTCTATAATACAAGTTACATTTAATTTCTGAGGAGAATACTACGGAATCACATCCTGCTTTCTTTGCATTTCCATAGCTTGCATGCGGTAGTTGTAGGAATGAACAGGTGGCTGCATCTGCTAGTCACCCATTCATTTCTCTGAGAGCTTAGGTCCACAAAGCCCTTAAAAGCCTGGTGCACTTTTAGGTACTTTACATTACGTATGAATAGCAAGTTTCATGGTGGCGCGCATTAGCATTATGCCAGTGTTTGTCACTGTTTCACGTTAAGTGCTGTGAAGCCCTTTTCAGCATTAATCTTACATCTTTAGAGTCAAACACGGTGGTACTTGAGTTTTCTTCCCATGCTGGATTCGACCAGAAAGTTCTCTTTGTTTTCAGCATCACACTATAAAGACTTGAGGAAAGAAAGTTAGAAAAATATGCAACAAAAAATAGAATTACTTTTAACATCTAGATATATATGGCTGATACAAAATAGGATATAATTGCAACACTGCAAACAAACATTGAAACTAAAGTATGTATTTTTATGTATCAGAGGCATTGGACGATGCACACTGTACAATTCCTAACTTTGAAATTAAATTCTGTAATTTTGTTCAAATTCGAACTGCTGGTGTTCGATAAAATTATATCCCAAATGAGATTATTGAATTATTTTCATAAATTAATTTTATCCCAGGGTCCTCTACTCTTTTGTCTGTTTGTAACCCTTAAAATGCCTAAGACACAGTAAGTGTCCAAATACTCATTTTTAAATTAGGGTAGAATAATTTTTACTACTTCATGGAGGTAACAGGGGATCACACTCATGCTTCACAAACAAACCAACCTGTGATTGACAACACACTCCCTTTAATGAGTCTTAAAGATTCATTTTTCAACATTTTTCAGCTTTTCCAAAAGAGAGTATGTTATGACTAATGGATAAGAACACCTTTATTGTCTTGGCAGGTCTAGCCTTATGGTGAACATATTGTATAAGACTTGTACAAATTGATGCACTACACTGAGATTTCTCAAATTTGCTAGCTCATTCCATGCATAAAAGACAACTTTTTAAATAATGATAGGATTAATTCAAAAGAAAGAATACATTAGCTACATGCATCATTTTTGGCTCGTGTACCGTTAATTATCAAATATAAATTAACAACATGCTGTTTTCCTTAAGTAAATAATGTATTGTTTGAACACTTTTTAATAATTTTTTAAAAAGGAGTTAACCTAATCCTCAGCAAATACATGTGTTCACTAATGTACAATTAGAGGAAACTCATGGGCCCCCAGAAAGTTGTTGTCCCCATCTCCACCAAGAAAACTCAATGATCTTAATGCCAGGATTTTGGCAGAACTAAGCATATAGATCTATCCACTCTGGAGCTATGAAACAGTGGATAACACTGGTCATTAATGTAAATGAGTTCAAAATGAATGACCCTACTCCAGGTGAGTATCACTTAAGTCTATGTCTGTGAAACATTCTTTTATTTAATGAAAAGAACATTGTAAAATTCCTCAGACTCTGTTTAATCTGTGATGAATCCCAGCACTCAGGGCTTCAAGTAGAAGTTGGAATGTAGGACATGGAGTCATAATTAACCCTATTTTAGAAGTTTCTGATTCTGAGTCTTCATCTCTCAGCAGATAGAAAAAAAATATTGACTTGCCTACTATGATTTATTATCCATTCAAGTCCTGACTTATCAGAAGAGTTATGAAGTCCAGAACTGGCACTGGTGTTGCCGAGCCAGATTATTTTTTTGTTTTCCATAAAGTTCTCTTTCGTTTTTTGTCTTAACCGGTGGAAGGCTTGGAAGAGTCAAGTCATTGTAGGATATAGGCCCACTCTCAAATGTTTAGCCTAATAGGTTTATCTCCCTATAAAACTTAATCTCAGAACTTCTGTCTGCCTAAATGCTTTGAAACTTCCTTCCCACTGGCCCTCTGTCTGGGGCTTCTCCTCAGAAGCAGCTGGTCCCACTGTGCCCTGCAGGCGGTGGTCTGGGGCTCAGAACTCCTGGTTGTACTATGATATGAGCAAGTTGCTTGTACTTCAAGCAAGTTGCTTTCTCAGCCAGTCCTGTTTCCTCATTTATAAAATAGACTGCTTGGACTAATGAAATAAAAGATTTATTTATGCATTTTATAGGTTGTATTTGGCCTCTCTTGTGTCTCCTCCTGACACAATTTTGTCTGTGGCATTCCCCCTTTCACACATGCTGAAATATCTCAAAATCATGTCGGAGCAGGGATGAGAACATGGGCCTCAGAGGTTCCGGTGTTGTGCTTTCAGCCTAGTAGCCACCAGCTACACTGGGTTATTTTTCACTTTTACTAGTGCAACTGAAGAACTGAATTTTAAATTTTGTTTAGTTTTCATGAATTTAAATATGAAACCGGCTACTCAGTTCATTTATTGGAAAACTTAGGAATCTTTGGAGAAACTTGGGTTTCTGAATTGCCCTCTTTTTAACTTTAAATTTGATTAAATTTGAATACAGATCAAGTACAGAGATAAAAATCTAGCATAAGAATTGAGATGTTCTGTTAGTCTAACCTAAACACCAGATTTGGATGACTTGGTAAACGATCTCACTAGCAATTTTTATGTTGAATACGTGCCAAAATGGTAATATTTTGGATATTGAATTAAAGTATAGCACGAAGGTTAATTCCAGCAATTTAGTTTTAGTGTTGTTATCTCTTTTTTTGTTTTATCATGGGGCTCAGATATATGTCTCCCATTATCAACTCTTGTCATCTTTCTCTTGGATGTTGCTGCTCCAAGGAAAGGCAAAGGTAGATGATACTTGTATATCTAGTTCTAGGGATGTTTGATTGCTAACCCTGAAGATGTGTTTGTTTTTAGTTTTCCTCTGCCCCTTGAGTATCTCTCCACGGTAGGGTACGGTGTTCCACTATTGGGAAGGGTGGAGGTTGGCATCAACAGTGATTTGAGATTCCATAGTTACAATACCAATTATTAATATTCATAAGGTATAGGAATAGTTTCCTTTGGATGATCTGATCTTTTCTTTAGCAGAACACAGTGGGGGAAAATACCACTATTTCCTGTATTTAGATGAGAAGAATGAGTCTCAGAAATGTTAGGCCGCAAGCGATGTTATAGAATCCAGTCTAGAAACTCTCAGTTACCCTTCATGTTTGATTGTTAAAGTGACCTCCTCTCTTCCCTGCCCCACCCCATCTGTTCTGAATGTTCCCCAATACCCCCCAACTACAGTAAAAGTCAACCTAAACTGATGGCTAAGAGTTCAGGCTTTGTTATAGGCTGTCTGGGGTTTGAATCTGGGTCCATGACTTACTGGGTCAGTACGCAAATATCCGTATTTTTAACTTCTCTCCTAGTTAGTTACTTTTTATTTTTTTAATTGGGTAAAACCATAACATAAAATCTACATTCCTAACAAACGTTTAAGTGTAGAGTACACTGATATAGAGCAGATTTCCAGAAATTCATCTTGCATGACTGAACCTCAATCCCATTGAACAACAACTCCCCATTTCCGTTTCCCCACAGTCCCTGGAAACCACCATTCTGCTCTCTGCTTCTATGAATGTGAGTTATATGAGTTAGATACCTCGTATAAATGAAATCATACAGCATTTGTCCTTCTGTGACTGACTTATTTTATTTAGCATAATGTCCTCAAGTTTCATCCATGTTTTAACATATGACAGGACTCCCTTTAAAAGTTGAGATAATAGCAGTACACACATTCTGGATCAGTTGTGAAGACCCTACAATATATTA
Organism: Camelus bactrianus; assembly: GCF_048773025.1. Taxonomy (NCBI): domain Eukaryota; kingdom Metazoa; phylum Chordata; class Mammalia; order Artiodactyla; family Camelidae; genus Camelus; species Camelus bactrianus. Next base: position 30,529,774 of record NC_133548.1, read on the forward strand.
AGGATCATTTTATTTTAGCCTTTAATACTGTTAATAATAACTTCTATGTAATGTGAAAAATGCTACTGTGACAAAAAGAAGAAAGTCTATTCCGAGAATCAGAAGTTGTACCCTCAGTCTTTGATAAAAGAACAAGAAGTCCTTATGTCCCTCCCAACTTGAGTAAACTTTAGATAGTCTTCTTTCTGATAGGCCCCTGACTTCCTTTTTCTTAGTGCATTTACTTTAGAAAACTTGTAAATTCTTTCCCTGTCCCTTTGAGGCATATGTAGAACTTTTTAAAAACCTCTTGCCAGTTTTAAGACCCACATACTCTTTCTCAAGGACCTGAGAGCCATCCCTGTGAATTATAAGCATCAAGGAAGACGTCACCCTTATCTCAGAGGCCCTGTGGGGTAGGAGAAGCCAAAGTTTGATAGGCACCAGTTAGTGAACACAGGTGACTTAATCACAGAGAAAAACATTTGCAAATTTAGGAATAACTCAGTATGCTCCACGGTTCCATTCATAGACCTCTCCCAAGGTCCTTCAGTACTTCTGCACTAGCTCAGTTTTATTTCAGCTGAGTTGAGTTCAGACTTGAGCTCTGGCCTCTGTCACCTTCTGTAATAGCTTTGAATAAAGTCTTCCTTTCCTTTTTACCCTTGTCTGGTACAATTTTTGCTTTAACAAACAAGATATCTTAGTATATAAACATTCTTATAAAAATTATACTTCTGATAATATTTAGAATCAGAAACCATTATTTAAAAAAATATTCCTAGCAAAACCTCAGAGAAAAAAAGAGATACTAAAGTACATTATTTTACTAAAAGATTAAAAATTAACTCGCCCAAACTTCTTGGTTTGTGATTTTAAAAAAAATAGCTAAATAAAACATATTCCTCTTTTACTAACCTTTTCCATGTTAACTTAATCATGGACTCAAAAGGCACTGAATTTGCCCTCCTTCCTTATTCCTTTTTTAAATTATTCTCTTCTTGAGGGCCCCTGCTTTTTATGTCTCTTTGTATATTCCCTCTAAATTCATAGAAAATTAAATTGAAAATGAAGATTTCTTCTCTCTAATCGTATTAAAGGTTTCAGCATTTTTGGAATTGGCCTTTAATTAGAGACAACAAAGCAGGGCAGTGATAATTCTTTTGAGGATACAAAAGTGAATAAGGTTTGCCTTTGTACTCAGTGTACACACTCTAATTATTTACAGAAGTAACTGTAAGGGGATTCAGGTTATAAGAGGGGATATAAGCATATTTATATTTGGAATGAAGAAATAGATATAACATTCATTTTGGAAAATAACAAAATATATATTTTAGGATTATTTAAGGGAGATGAAATTTTGAGAAATTACTTAAAGAATAAGGAAAGACATTCCAGTAAAGGAAACAGCATAAGCCAAGGTACTCTGTTTTAGACAAAGTGATCCAGGAACAAAGAGGTCAGCCAGGTTGATTTGGGATAGGGAAAATAGGGTAGTCATGGAAGATAATGCTACAAGAGTAAATAAGGAATACAGAAATTGAACAACACAGTGGTACTTAATTGAAAAATCCATGGGAGTCCTTATAGTTTTGAAAGCAGGGCTGTGACATAATTAGAGCCCTTGTCAAAATGATGTGGCAGCAGAGTGTGGGCAGAATTGGAACAAAATCAATTCAGGGTGAGAAAAATAGAAAAAGAGATTAAAAAAATATTTTTTACTTTCTGACTTCTGACTTTAGTACTTAGAATAAAGGTCCAGTAATCAAGACAGTGTGATATTAGCTAAAGAATAGATCAGTGGAACAAAATAGAAAGCCTAGATAAAGACCCATGTAAATATAGTCAACTATAGTCCTGATCTTTGACGAAGAAGCAAAGACAATACAATGGAAAAAAAGATAGTTTTTTTTTTTTTAACAAATGATGTTGGAACAACTGAACATCCACTTAAAAAAATAAGTCTAGACAAAGACCCTACACCCTTCACAAAAATTAAACCAAAATGAATCATAGACCTAAGTGTAAAATTCAAAAGTGTAAAAATCCTGGAATATGACGTAGGAGAAAACCTAGATGACCTTAGGTACAGTGATGACTTTTTGGATGCAACACCAAAGTCATGATCCATGACAAAGAACTGATGAGTTAAAGTTAATTAAAAGTAAAACTTTCTGCTCTGTAAAAGACACTGTCAAGAGAATGAGAAGATAAGCCACAGAGTAGGAGTAAATATTTGCAATAGACACATCTGATAAAGTTAAATTTTGGATAAACTGTTCTCCAAAATATGCAGTGAAATTTTAAAACTCAACAATAAAGAGATGAAAAACCTGATTAAAAAAATAGGCAAAGTCTTGAACAGACACCTCACCAAAGAAGATAGACAAATGGCAAATAAGCATATGAAAAAATGTTTAACATCATATGTAATTGGGGAATTGCAAATTAAAACAGACATACCACTACTTTTTTTTTCCTTTTTTTTTTTTTTTAAGAATGACCAAAATTCTAAAACACTGACAGCACCAAGTGCTGACAAGGACATTGAACAGTGGGAATTCTCATTAATTGCTTGTGGGAATGCAAAATGTTACAGCCACTTTGGAAGGCAGTTTGGTAGTTTCTTACCTATCTAAACATATTCTTACCATGTGACTATATATCAACCATGGCTGTTGGTGTATGTTCAAAAGTAAATGTCAATTCAAAGACTATTTATAAGAGTTGAAACTTACAGTGACTTTATTCATAATTGCCCAAAATTGGAAGCAACCAAGTTGCTTCAGTAGGTGAATCAAATAAACTCTGGTAAGTTCAGATGATGGAATTTTATCCAGTACTAAAAAAACAAATGAGCTGTTAAGCCACAAAAGACATGGAGGAACCTTAAATACATATTACTAAGTAAAGAAAAACCAATCTGAGCAGTCTGCATACTGGATGATTCTAACTATATTACATTTTGGAAAATATAAAACTATGAAGACAGTAGAAAGACCAGTGCTTGTCAAGGGTTAGAGGAGAGGGAAGGGTAAATAGGCAGAATTCAAAGGATTTTTAAGGCACTAAAACTACTCTGTATGATACTGTGGTGGTGGACACGTCATGCCGTTTTATATTTGTCAAAACCCACAGAATGCACAACACCAAGAAAGAACCCCAGTGTAAACCATGGACTTACCCTTTATTACATGGGTAATAATGATGTACGTATGTAGGTTCATCAGTTGTAACAAATGTACTACTGTAGTGTGGGATTTTGACAGTGGAGGAGGTTGTGTATATGTTGGGACTGGGATATATGGGAACTTTCTGTATTTTCAGCTCAATTTTTCTGTAAACCTGAAATTACTCTAAAAAATAAAGGCTTTTAAACAAACTAACAGTAAAATCTTTTGAGTAATGAAGGAATGAGCTAAAGTGGTAATGGAAATGAGGTAAAATCTACAGAAAGTGAAAACTAATCTTACCTTGGGAAAAAAGAGATTAGAAACTGCATAATTTAGAGAACTCAACAGAAGTACAGGACAGAAGGGAAAGGAATGATTTAGAAAGTATGATTTCAGTTTGAATAAAAACTGTTAAAACTTTGGAATTCCTAGATGGAGATAAACTATTGAAGAGCTATAAAAACCAAAACCTTTGCAAAGGTCAAAAACATTCATTTACCTTAGCTAAAATGGGTATCTAACTCCTTTTTTCCTTCTAGCCCCAAACTACAGGTGTTCCCAGAGAACAAAGCTATAAGTCAGGGGGATTAAATAAACACTAGCTTGAACAGCAGTTTCCCAAGGCATTCAGACCAAAAATGACAGCTACCAAAAGGGCAAATTAAAGAATGGAATTAAATCATAGTAATGGCAAAAGAACAACTCTATTGTGTTTTGTTTCTTTTGTGTAAGAAACCTGAAAAAAGCAATCCCAATTCTCCTCTATGAATTTTTTTTATTATCTAACAGTATTGGGAGAGCATTGAAATAGATTGAAAATTAAACTCATCTATTACAATAGCAATAGCTATTTTCATTTCTTGTTGGAGACACCTGCTCTTTGAACACATCCATATGCATATAAATTTATAAATTTTCTATACTGGCTTCAAATGTATTTCAAAACATATGAAATATATACATATATATTCAATTTAATATATATGTCCAGTTTATATATATAATTATATATTCATATATATTCTCATAAATGTTCATGATTAGAGAACCAGTAATCAATATTGATACATTATTATTATCTACACATTATTAATATACTGTTTTTCCTTTTTCTTATCCAGAAAACTACATTACATTTCTAGTCAGGTCTTCCTAAGCTTTGAACAGGCTTTCATGCTTTTGATGACCTTGGTAATTTTGAGGTTACTGGTCAAGTATTGTGTAGAATACTCCTCAGTTGAATGTTGACTTTTTCTCCCCTTGCTTATCTGTGACCTCTCACTCCAACGGTGAGAAACCTGTCTCCCATCATCCATTTACTCAATGGTTCAGTTCCAGGATACATGTGTAATGGTTTCAGAAGTGTTACTAGGTATGCCCTGGGAGAACAATCATTATGTAGAGTACGGAGCTAATGCATGGTTACTGTTCACTTTAGTCTCATAGATTCTATTAATTTATAAAGCTGCTCATGGACACCATTTTTCCTCTGCCCTTTTCAGTAAGTCTGCTTTATACGTTTGTAAATACAGTTAGATTCTTCTACTACATTCTGCATTCCATCCTAGGATCATCCAACCTCCTAAATTATTACTGTTTTTAAATTTGCGTATATTAAAATTCACTGTTTACACTGTTCAGTTCTGTGAGTGTTAGCAAATGTATAGTAGCACGTACCCCCCCCCCATTAAAATATCATACACAGCCATTTCACTGCTCCCCCCAAAGCCTTGTATTCCACCTAATCAGCACCCCCCCCGACCCTGCAGGCCCCTGCTAAACTCCTGGCAATCACTGATCTGTTCACTTTCTCTGCAGTTTTCCCATTTAAAAATGCCATATCCCTCTGTCATTGGGATGATTTCAGCTTTGACTGGGGAATTAGAGGCAAGAGGTATGCCCTACACAGTACTTGGAAGCCTAACGGCGCCAATAAAGCAAATGTTTTTATACCCATTGTATATATGATAATGAGGCTCAGGGATACAAAAGCGTTGAAGTTAAAATAGTATTACACAGTAGACTATATTAAAATTTCTTATATAAAAGATAGTACTACATCTACAATATACTCATGGAAAGTTTTATTATACATGTAAAAAGACTGTTTCTTGTTGTGTCTAGCATAGGGATTAAGCGTAGATGATGGAATAATTCAAGAAGCTATTAAACAAATCCCAAAGGAAACTGTTTAGCACAAGGCACTAACATATTGTAAAAATGTAAAGGGCTACACAAATACATTGATGCATTTCAACTTTTCTTGAAACTCAATATTCATTGAAAAGAAATAGAGAAGAAATCAATTGTGTTTTGGAGACATTGGATGTTGAATCAAAGCTGAGATGCTCAGAAACTATACAAACCGCTTATTGTCATACCCAGCAGCATTGTATTATTCTTGGCAGATGATAACAGCAAAGTTGATCCTGTGAAAGTCTGGAGAAAGCTTAGGGCAATAAACTCTGCCCCAGTAAAATTGTTATTTCAGCCTCTCAAAATCTTATCTTCTTTTTATGCTGGTTTAGCACTCATTGATTGGTGAGGTTTGGTTGGTCGATTGTTTATTGTTTTTTGTTTTTTCACATTTCTAACTTTGGTTCCTTTCACTACTCTTATCATGGCCCTGAGGTGTTATTTGGAGGGTAAGAGAGGGCAGAATATAAGGTGAAATACTGATAGTAATTTAAGATGAAAGTCAAGGAACAATGCATAATTCTTTGAGCATCCTTAGAAAAACGAAGGATTAGCTTTGGTCATTGTAAAGTCAAATGTTTAATGCACTAGAGCCAATTAACAGTTTTCTAGTGGTTATATGCTGAGTTGTACTTCTGCCAAAGAAGAGCTTAAGAAAACGTGAAAATGGAGAAATGCACTTCTGGTAATTTTTACATATGCACACATGCACACATACACACACACACACACACACTGGATGGCTATTCTCTACTCTTCCCACTCATGAGCCACACACTTCAAAGTGCATACTGTTTCATACTGTTTCAGATTTTGCTTTAGCTTCTCTACTGGAAAGCAAAAATTTGATGGTGAATTTTCGTCTAATCAGATCCCATGATAAATACATATTTATATAAAAATTTATGACAATAATTTTAGATTTTTTATTTTGTTTCTCATTTCTTAATTCATTCAACAATTTGCCCCATTCCTTTAATTCTAATTCTATTGGGCTTCTGTTCATAAATTTTTATATATTGATCTTGTTAAGAGTATCCCTAATTCTTCCAAATCATAGCTTTGCAATTTTCCTTTTTTGTACTTATTTCTACTTTTCTAGACAATTGTAGTTATTATTGATAATTCTGAAGTCAGACAAAGATTTAAATCTTGCCCCTGAGGTTTACGAGATCTGTACTTCCAGCTAGTTACATAATTTCTCTAAGCCTCAGGGTTTTTATTTTTAACTTGTTAAATGAGGTTGATAACATCTGTAAAAATGTTGTTATAAGGACCAACCATTCCCAGTCAGTATTTTTAGCACAGTTACTGTTAAATGCTAAGATATTACTTGTTATTATGGTTATTGTTTTCCATAGTATTATTAAGCAGACTTCAGAATTCCACACTGCCCATAGTTGACCAACCTGGTTCTCCATAGCAGACCTGACGTTGTGGCTTAACAGTAAAGTGGAGTAAGAGAGAGAGACCTGTAAAGTCCTTGCAGTATGGCCTTATTTATTGAATAAAATAATAATGAAAGAAAAACAATAATGTAGGCTAGCATGTTATCTGCACAGAAAACATTTTCAATTTCGGAAATTATGTGGAATTATGTGGAAATTGAGGAATTATGTCCTGACATAAACTAGTAGTGTAGTTAATATTCTGTGGAAGAATTTTTTTGCCCTAAATCATTTTTATAATATTCTGTTTCCCACTTCACTTCGTAAGAATAGCTATAATGTTTTAGCAATATCTGACTAGAACTGCACCTTAGATAAAAGTTGTTTTATAGTCAGAGCCTTATTTAACAAAGTTGTACATGAGAATGTAAAACCAATTTCAAAAACTGACAAGCAGTAATAAAGGTAAGAACAGAAGACGGAGCTTGACTTTGAATTACAGTTAGAGGTTTTCCTGTTATTGTAACATAAGTAAAACTTTTTTGCTTTTAAAATGTAGTGCCATTTATTTTTAGGCATTCCAATTTCAATTGTATCTAGTAGAAATTATAACGAACTTCATAAAACTGTTTTTTCAGAAATGTAAGAATGCTTATCAAACTTTCATGAAGCTAGCTTCGGTTTTCAGATCAATGATAACTTTTAAAATCTTTTCTGTTACATAATGAGAACATGCCAACTGTTTAGTATTGGGAAAGAAAATGGACTGAAATTATTTCAAAAGGTGCTTTCTGAGATACAGGTTTCCATAATAACTGAATAATAAAAACAAATTCTCTTAGAACAACAGTGTTATTTGTGAGTGATTCCAAAGGGAAATGATGTAAATGTGGGAGTTTAAGATTTGCAAATGATAACTACTATATATAAAAATAAATAAAACCAAATTTCTTCTGTATAGCACAGGGAACTATATTCAATATCTTGTATTAACCTTTGATGAAAAAATATGAAAATTGAATATATGTATGTATATACATGACTGGGGCACCGTGCTGTACACCAGAAACTGATGCATTGTAACTGACTATACTTCAATAAAAAAAAAAAAAAGTGCATGAAGTGGGAGGGTGAGTTGATTTTAGTAGCAAAGAGGAGAACGTATGTACAAATACATAACAACACTATTCCTTAATTTCCTATAAAATCTTACAGGATTTTTACTCACCTATTGCAAGGCTTTATTTAATAGTGAATATTTTTGTTTATAATATATGCTTCCCATAACACAATTTGAGAAAAAAACAAAAAGATATTTAAAAGTTAAAATTGGAGTGGTGTATAGCTCAGTGATAGAGTGCATGCCTAGCATGCAGGAGGTCCTGTGTTCAGTCCTCAGTAATTCCATAAAACCAACCAACCAACCAACCTAATTATCCCCCCAAAAAAGTTAAAATGTAGTGCAATAAAAGAACTTAAATACTTCTTTGCAACAAAAGTCATGCAGCAGAAGTCAGCATGAAGACTGAATAAGAATTTCAAATGCATCCCTACAGATATTTGACAAAAGCAAGTGGGCCGAAATGGAACCATACCAATATAAGCAAATAAGTAAATGAGGGTAGAGAAAATTCTTCCTTTTAGAAGATTGTCAACTAACAAGTGCAGTAGTAATGGCAAAATTACCAAAAAAAAAAAAAATCATATTCAGTAACATTATAGTATGTATGTATGTATTTGTTGAAGTATAGTTGATTTACAATAGTGTGTTAGTTTCAGGTGTACAGCAATAATTTTTTCAATGCAAGAGACATAAATGAATTCTAAAACCTGTGAGTGAAGGTGGGATGAGATAGGAGATGTTTATACAGTATCAAAGTATCTTCCTAAAAAATATATAATAAAAGAAGTACTGTTGTGGTAGATATATATGGCAGACACCATCTTGTTCAAGTAAACAAAGATAACACTCCTTGTAATGGAGCAAATCAAAATTTCATATTTGGCACTTAGTAGGGAGCAGCAGGAATAACAAAACATCACTCCTGTGATAGTCAAGCTGAAATAAATAGCCTGGTTTCTAATCAGGAGGAAGTATCAGATGAGGACAAATTGACTAAATTTCTACAAAATACCAAATGTCAAGAAAGTTAAGGAAAGACTGAGGAACTATTCCAGGTGGAAGGATGCCAGAGATTCATGATAAATGGATGCAATACCCGATGCTAGACTGGATCTTTTTCTTCCTAGTTAACATCACTGGGGCAAATGCCAAAGCTTGGGATAACGACACCTTGGGATATGGTTCCCTAAAGCCAGCACTGTGAAAGACCCCAGCAGACTTTGCCATGATTTCACAAAATCTTCACTAATTCAACCACCATCGTAAGGTGGTGAAAACGAAGTTCTAATGTTCCCTGAAAACATTAAGATTTAATTGTCATTCTTTGAGAATGAATCAATCATTCAAATTCCTTGGAACTTTATCAGCATGATCCAAAAAAGGTAAATAATTTCAACACATACAAAAGGCTCTTGTTTCCCTTGTTTCCTGTGGTTTTGAGAAGTTTTTTTGGTGAAAGTTGGAGTTAACTTGATTTCTTTTGTTTTAAGTTTAATTGTTTGAACTCTTATTTAGACTTCTATGTGGATACTTTCACTTTGGTGGTTATGCAACATTTTATTCACATCTACAGACTTGAAACTAATAACTTTAACTAAAACATCGAGTTCTGAAATGAGAATATTGGTCTGTAAGAGTGTTTCTCAAATGTTTTTGAATTTCTGGATTATATAGGCATGTCAGTGATCCCTCAAGAGGGAAGAGGAGGTGGAGAGGAAGTGTGCAGCCACTTACTACCTGTAGAAAGGAGGGAGTTCTACTCTTTACGTATGTTCAAATATCAGACTTCCTGCTTAAGATTTATTTGAAAAGATATAAAAATAATATCAAAGAATTTGCCCTGCTATTAAGAGCACAAAAATCCCTTTTAACTTTGACTTTAAGATACAGCTTTTATATATACATCTAGTAAGTACCAGAACTGAGATTCAAAACAGGTATGATAGCTTCAGAGTCTGCTCTTAATAGCTAGGCATGAGACATTCCATAAACTGTGCTAGAAATGTAACATATAATCGCATTGCATTATATTCAATGTTTTGAATCATCAACCGTGTTTCACAGATAATGAATCAAAACTGAATAAATTGTGCAAAATGTTGTATACCCAGGGATGACAGAGCAAAAAACAGGATGTGCATAGTCTGTCAAACTCCAAGGTCTGTACTCTTATGCATGGCGTGGCACTAGGTTTCTTACACTAACGTTAAGTTCCTTACTATCATAGCAGAAAAGGCTTCTGATAATAAATTCCAGAGCCATTCTCTAGGGCTCGATGTATAAAAGGAAGTCCAGAGTAGTGAGGGAGGGCTCATTAATACAGCTTGCAAACGCCTTGCAGCACAGCAGTAAGTTAGCATCAGCCAAAATTCAGTGTCAAAGAGCAGCGTTAGTTTCTTGTTGCCTGCATACAAAATTATTTACATAGATCCAATTAGAAACCATGCCTGTCTTTAGAAGAGGTATGGAGATTCAAGAAGGTAGTGAATTCCACATATTCCAGATGTGTTTAGTCTCATAATGTATTTTTTTATTTTTATTTTAACATTTTTAAAAATAAATCAAGTATAGTCAGTTACAGTGTGTCAACTTCTGGTGTACAGCACAATGCAGTCATGCATATACATACATATATTTGTTTTCGTATTCTTTTTCATTAAAGGCTATTACAAGATATTAAATATAATTCCTTGTGCTATACAGAATAAATTTGGGGTTTTTTTGATCTATTTTTATATATATTGGCTAACATTTGCAAATCTCAAACTCCCAAATTTATCCCTTCCCACCCTCTTCCCCCCAGTAACCATAAGATTGTTTACTATGTCTGGGAGTCTGTTTCTGTTTTGTAGATGAGTTCATTAGTGTCCTCTTTTTTTCTTTTTTTTTAAATTCCACGTAAGAACAATATCATATGGTATTTTTCTCTTTCTGGCTTACTTCATTTAGAATGATGATCTCTAGGTCCATCCATGTTGTTGAACATGGCATTATTTCATTCTTTTTATGGCTGTGTAGTATTCCATTGTAAAAATATACCATGACTTCTTTATCCAGTCATCTGTTGATGGGCATTTAGGTTACTTCCATGTCTTGGCTATTGTATATAGTACTGCTATGAACATTGGGGTGCATGTATCTTTTTGAATTAGAGTTCCATCTGGATAGATGCCCAGGAGTGGTATTGCTGGATCGTATGGTAAGTCTATTTTTAGTTTTTTTGAGGAATTTCCATGTTTTCAACAGTGGCTGCAACAAACTACATTCCCACCAGCAGTATAGGAGGGTTCCCTTGTCTGCACACCCTCTCCAGCATTTATCATTCATGGACTTTTTAATGATGGCCAATCTGACTGATGTGAGGTGATGCCTCATTATACTTTTGATTTGCACTTCTCTGATATATGTATTCTGTTCAGAATTTTAAGGTGTTCATATTTTCTTACTAAGCTTATATTGAGCTAATTTTTAAATATAGTCTGCATCACTTCTTGGTATTATGATTTTTTTTTGCTTTTTTTTTGGCAGCCTGCCATTTGAAGTCACTTTTCATTACATCACTTCTTGTCTATCCTGATGTCCTAATTTACTCTTATAGAACAAGTGTGCTTCATTATAGAGTTAGAGTGTTTGGTATGGGATGAGGGTCATATGGAGATCTTCAGTGTTTTGTCGTCATGGTCAAAGGCTCCCCTAAATGCATTTTCCACTGAGAAAAGACAGGTCATTGGCATCTCAGTTTTCTGTTTGTTTTCTTTGATTGATTTTTATAAGATCTTTATTCTTCTTTATCAAAATGTCTCTCTTCTCAAATGCTGCTATGTCTCTTCTTTCATTGTTTAGCTGCTATGCTTGAGCTCATGGCCACATTCCTTACACTTCCTTTGGAACTTTGCACCAATAATTACCTGCTTCTCTCACATAGAATTTCAATACCTCCTTCCTCTGCTTCCTTTCTTGCTAATTAAAAGTGTATTCACCACATTTACCTAAAAAATGGAGCCTCCCTTGATCTGTCTGCCCTTCTCTTCACTACCAAATTTCTTAGAACAATCCTTTTTTACTGACTCCACATCCTTGCAAATTCCTGTCAACATGTGTGATCACACTTGTTTTCTCAAATCCATCTTCTTTTCCCCTTTTGGCTACCACTGTCCCTTTGTTGATCAATGAGAGCATAGCAGTCTTCTTTCTACTTTCCCTGCCTCCAGCTTCCTGCCCTCCAATCCTTTCCTCAATTTAACCACTCAAGGTATTTTTCTAAAATGCTTTAATCTTGTCAGTGTTTTCTTTGCTTAAGCTCTTTTACAGACTTTCTAGTGGCTTCCTGGTATGGCCTAAATGATAGGCCGAGAGATAAGCCCTGGAGAGGAAAAAATAAATTACATCAAATATTCATTCCAGATGCTATAAAGAAATAAAATTTTATACTTGGCATTTTATGTTTGGTGGTTTTTATGGGAGAAAAAGAAACAGAAGGAAAGTAGGTCAATCATGTTTATCTCAGAAGCAAAATATGCCCTCAGGCTTGATAAGACTAAGGCTTGGTTCATCATCATTGAGACCATATGAGGGAGTCTTTCTAATTTATGCCCAGGTAATTGGTAAATGAAAAATAATCTGAAACACCTTTTCAATTACTTGGTACCAGTTATTTTAGGGACACCATGGAAGCCATTACCACTGAGAAAGATTCCCTAACAAATAATAATGCCAATATCTTAAAAGGAGTTGGAACCAGATAGGTAGTATTATATGACAGTCATAAGAACTAAATAGTGTTATTTACTCTGACTATAAATAATACTTATTGAAGTTATATAATATAAAATTTCCACCAAAAATTATTGTTTCTTTCTATATATGTTTTTAATTCATTGGAAGACTAGTTAATTTTCCCTTCAGATTGCTACAAATGCCTTTGACAAGAGCTCAAAGCTTATATCCCAGGGAATCTAGTTCTATAAGTAATGTTCTTATTGATAGCCACTAAGGTAGATGAAAGAGTGAAAATTTCTTAGCATATGATTTCCAGTAATTCTTGAACACCAAGCAATGTAACAGTGTTAAAAGGTCATAAAGTTAGCTCCAGTCAATGTATTGATATTTGTTAGTTCAGTGATGTTACTTATGATTTAAAGATCCAAATGTTTAACCTACAACCTAAAAAAAAAACCCAAAAAACCCAAAAAAACCTAAAAAACTGAAACAGCCTAAAAACCTAAAAAATTATGCACATATTCATGTGTCCATATTGATGTGGAAAATAAAGAATTTTAGGATTTAAAATATGTTTGTGGTCTCTAAAATGCTATGTCTGCTAAGGTATAGGTATATAAGACATGATGGCCTACCAAAAAAATAAATAAGTAAATATTTAGACTTATGAGTGCCTTACAGAAGTTTTTATTCCTATGCATTTATTGTCACCCTCAAGATAACCGTATTCATATTTTTTGGAAGATAAGTATTTAACTGTATATGTTTAAATAAATAGCATATAGAGAATATAGCTACATAAATGGTAGATCTTAGAAGGAGCAGAAGGACTAGATAATAGCAAACAACTGATGAGAAGGTGAGCTATTGAATTCTTAAAAATGATATCTGGGCAAGATGAGAGATTATCTGATCTAAAGGCAGGAAAACGGAGAGAATAAACAGGCTTATTTTTAGAGTCTCTTTTAATTCCCAGTTTGAAGATCTCCATTATTCACAACCTTGGCTGTAAATTAGAGTACCTAGGGGTTTTTTAAATCATTTCCCAGAATGTACTCCAGCTCAATTAAATCAGCATGTCTGGAGATGAGACTTTGACATGAGAATATTTATAGCTCCGTGGTGATGGAAATGCATGGCACAGGTTGAGAATCACTGATCTGTTATGACTCCAGGTGCATCTATTGAGAATTCTGGGAAAATTCTCTCCAACAGATTTTTGGCGAAGGAGAGAGGAATGCAAAAACTCCTTGCTCCAAACCTGCCTGATACCAAGCAGAATGTAATTTGTACTCGAATGCCTTCAAACTCCTGGTCAGGGCTTGATGCCTGACAATTTGAAATATTGGCAAACAGCCCTTGTCCAATTAAGTAGGTTCAACAGTAATGGCGTTTAAATTGCAAAATTTAAGTCTAAGCCAGTGAGTTACATGGAAAGGAGAAAACAGCCTGGGATTGCGGATTGCGGTGTTATAATAACATTATGTCATTGCTTTTTAATCTGCAGTTCTTTTCTAAATTGTTTTTCATTCTTATCTTTTATTTCTGCTGTGTTTTATAGCTTTTACTGTTATAATCCATAAAGTTAAATGTACTCTGAGGATTCTGTTGTACTTTTAAGAAAGCAATTAAGTAATACTTAATTGTTTAGATATATTTTCACATGAACAATAAAATAAGGTAAGAGCTTAATTTGGGGGGAAAAATATCCTATCATATAACTTTCCTTATATCTTTTCATAATATTATCCAAGTTCCCAGGTGTGATTATGACACTGATTTCTCACATCTGTCACTTGCTTTCTGGGTGCCCGTTTGATCATATTTAAACTGGTTTTTCAGGAAGAACAGAATTTTGTGCCATTTTAACTTACTCCAGTTTCATTCACATTCCCTTGCTCGGTGGTAGTTGTGAAAATAACAGCCTGCATTCCCTGTACTGGAGAGGAAAAAGCAGAGCTCATTCTCAAATAATTGTAATCAAGCAACTAAATGAATAAGTAAATGTGAGAGAAAAGACACGTATCCTAAATGAAAGAACTGCAAATAATTCACTTAGAGGCTCTTCCCTCAAAGAGGTGGAATAGGTTTTTTTTTTTGTTTCTTTTTTTTTTTTAGTATATGCTGTGCATAATGACTTCTTTCCAAAAGGTACAGAGCAGAAAAGCAGATAAAAAAGTAATCTAGTGATGAAAACCTGACAATAACTGCTTCAGCTGCATAATATCAAGTCAACATCAGCAGACATAAATCATGTCCATAGTATGCACCCTCGCTATGATGTAATGAAAACTGGACTTTATCTTTGTGATCTTTCTCCCAAAAGCCCACAACCTTACTATTATCAGGAGAAAACCACCAGACATAAGTCAATAGAGGGGCATTCCACACTATCTGACAGGTCCTCCTCAAAACTGCCAGAGTCATCAAAAACATGGAAAGTCTGAGAAGCAGTCACAGCCAAGAGCAGCAATAAGGAGACACAAAGGCTACATGCAGTGTAGTATCCTGCACAGGATCCCGGAACAGAAAAAGGAAATTAGGTAAATACTATGGACATGTGAATAAAACATGTACTTTGGTTAATAATAATCTATCAGTATGGACTCATTAATTGTATCCAATGAACCATACTAATATGTTAATAATAGGGGACACTAGGTTGAGAACATATGGAAACTTTCTGTTCTGTCTTTGCAATTTTCTGTAAAATCATTTAAAAAATGAAATGTATTTAAAATATATTAAGACAATAGTTGACATAGTTACATGCATATTTTAAATTCATTGCTTGATTTTTTAAGATAAACCAAAACAAAAAAAAAGTTTTTATTTGCATCAAGCAGATGCCCATCACCTATCCATTTCCCAGCACTTCCCTGTCTTCTGTCATGTTCTGGAAGCTCATGGGAAAGAGCAGAACTCTTCAGTGCTTAAGTCGGTTCACCACTCTGACTCACAGGTGATAACACAATTATTATGAAGATTAAGTGAAATAAAATGATGTGCGGAGCCCTCTGTGAACTCTTGAACCAATAGACTGGCACAGCTCAACAACAACATGAAAACAAAGTATTAAGCATGAAACAGTTTTAAGGAAAAATAAGCATGTGAATAAATAATTAATAAATAAATAAATATGTTTTTAATATGTCCTATTTGTAACATTTCTCTGTATTTGTAAAGACCCCTCTGATGAGAAATTCATGGAAGTCATTCTTTATGTAGAACCTAATGCACACATAAAAATCACAATTGTATTGTTCCTGGGTTATAATGATCTCTTAGACCGATCAGAATCTGGAGGTTTTAGGGGAACTAAAAACTAATGGATGATAAAATATTCCTTTCTTCATTAGTATCCCATCACTTTTCCTCAAGTCCATTCCCCACACTTCATTGCACTTATGTCTTGAGCTTCGTGTCATGCTATTATTCAGTTCTACATTCTAAAGCCTTTTTATATTTTTACTCCTTAATGGGACCATATACTCCTTAAGGTTAAATCAGATTATTTCATTAGCATTTTCTTTCCTCAATGTCAGATATAGTGTTCTTCATAGAATGCACTTAATAATACAGCCTTAGCCAAATATCTACACTCAAAGCCTACAAGTTTACATTAGAGGAATATATAGCATATGAATTTCACCCATTTATATTATGGCAATTCTTGAATTACAGATTTCTGTAAGATAAACAGCTGTGATATCCTATTCTTAATGCCTTATGCTGCTTGGATAAGTTTAAATAACTTAAAAAGTAACATTTCTTAAAGGGGACTCTGTTTTGATGGATAATTTTCAATGAATCCCTCTCTCAAAAAAAAAGATGAAATTGTATTTTATTTTTATCTATTCCAAAAAGTATTACGAGCATAATAGTTTCACGAAGTTCAGTATGCTTTGGAATTTCGTGAACTATGTTATTTTTTCTAAGCACAAATAGAAACATACATTTGCAAATTAAATTTATTGGAATGCAAAAGTAAATAAGGGTTCTTACAATTAAAAAAACACTGAAAGTTTAATATAAGCCTGTAAGGAAGGTAGGATCTGAGATAAAAGATTATATTTAACTATGATCTCTGGAGAGAGATGCCAACATCAAAGATAGGCGTAAAAAGATCTAATCATAGTGTGCAGACTAAGACTGCACCGATTTAAAACCTATTTGTTCCTTAAAAACACATTAAGACTGTGATACATCATTTATGACAGAGCAATTTGAATCCCTCTAGAACTGAAAAGTAGAAAAATTAATTTGTTAGCCCTCACCATTGGTTAGATGATTTTATCTGAATGTCTGTTGAAACCATTCTTGATTCTGTGTAGAGATGACAGATGATTTATTTAAAAAAATACCTAGAATTTTCTGCTGAAATTCGTTAAATGGATTGGAAAATTTGAAGGCAATTTGACACCAAAATTAAAATAACAATACCTAGTGTCACATTCCTCTGCTCTCTGTCCTGCTTCTACTCAAGCACAAGTTTCCTCACTCCTGTCTTTGTGTCTTCCTTCCTAACCTTGGGTAATTAGTACACTACAAGGTTTGTCCCTTTTCTAGTTCTTATAAACTGAGTTTAATAGTTTTATAGCAACTCAACAGAGACTATGATGGGAACAGGTGCTGTTTAAAGGATACTTACTGTACAGTACAAGTACTGTCTTTTGAAAAGTTTTATTGCTGTGTGTTTTTCTGCATGCAAATGCCTGTTTTCTTCTTGGGGGACTCACCAGTGTTCAGAGCATATTTTATATGCTATAGAAGAGAGAGCTCCTGACATAAAGATGCTGACAGACTCCATGGCAAGGTCACCTGTGTCCATCTCAATTCTAACTTCCAGCGGTGTCCAAAACATCACCATTGACGTCAGTGCTCTGGGTTGTAGCTGTGATCTGTATCCCATCATTTTTCTTCCATCATTCATTTGTTCCTCACACACTAAACATTTCTGTGAACCATGCATTGAAAACAAAAAGAATCATGAGAAACTATGTCTGGCCTTGGAGATCTCACTGTCTCTTGGGAAGAAAGACACAAAAACTATAATACACTGGATTATAATGAATAGTTCTTACATAAGTACAACTGCAGCCCCAGCCAACATGTGATCGCAGTCCCTTGAGAGGCCCTAGCCAAGCTGCCGTTGAACATCTGACCCATAGAATCCATAAGAGATAATAATAAATGCTTATTATTGTTGAAGGTAAAAAGTTTTGGACTGATTTGTTAAAAGACATTTGCAATTGTAATACAATTGCAGGATATTTTTCTGTAAGTTTGAAATTATCATCTTTTAAATCTAAAATTATGGTATGTTCAAATTAATTTCTGTTTATGGAGAAATAAGAATGTTTATGTTCTTCTTCTTTTTTATCTCAAACACTTGTGGTTAAAAAAGAATTGTCCTTTTCTCCAATGAATTAACTTGATGATTCTGTTGAAAATTAGCCATGTATTTGTCTGCCAATGAGAGTGTTTTGCACTCTCTTTTCTGTTCATGGGTTCTACTTCTCCATCCTTACTCTCTCACACTGTCTTGACTATAGTAAGTTAAGAAATCAGGTGATGTAAGTTCTCCAACTTTGTTTTCATTTTTTAAGATTGGTTTGACTATCATAGATCCTTTGCTTCGCATATAAATTTTAGAAACGGCTTGTCACTTTTAAAAAATTAAGTGAATTCTGACAGAAGTAAATTTATGAATATAATTTTAGAAATGACTGAATGTGTTCCATAACTTATGCTGAAATCTGTAATTACCTATACACACAATTTATTGCTTAATTACATTTCACCCTCATAGCTGTCAGAGTATCTAGCCCATAGTAAGTATTCCAAAATATTTTGGAAAAGATAAAGACAATTTACCATGTTTTATAGTTGCTATTAGTTTATTATAATTAATTTATTATAGTGTGTTTTCTTTTTTCTCTAGAAGTTGAGCTTGTAGTGAGCTCTATCCTGGATATGTGTTATCTTTTTGGCATCTTTTTTTTTTTTCAATTTGGAGTTTTCCCAGAAAATGGTGAAGTCTTGGGTTATATTTGTACTTTTTCAAAAAAAATTCTGGGAGAAAACTGTGTTCCAACATATATACACATATATAAATGCTTTAAACATTTTCTAAAAATAATAATGTATATACTATTTAATGAATGATAAAATAGAGAACATTTAAATAATGTATAAAGTTCTTGAAAGTTTAGTACTGTTCTTCCAAAATGTGTTTTATGGAATATTAAGTTCATAAATACAATCAGTGAACAAAAGGCTTCATGGTCAAGTTAGAAATTGTTAATGTTACACTCTATACTCTTTCACTTGGCTGTCTTGGTCTGTTGGCTCATTAAAGGTTCTAAGACATCCTGTCGTAAAGATGCCAGTTAATCCATGTTTAAGATAGAATTTTTCAAACTAATTTGACCATTTAACCCTTCCTAGTAGAGTATCTATTAATATCACTCAGTTACAGTGCTTTTCAGGCTTATAGACTAGGGTGGTCCATGAACCAGCAGCATAGGCATCAGTTAAAATTTTTTTATGAATGCAGAATCTCAGGCACCACCGGAGACATACTGAATTTAAATCTGCAAATTAACAGAATTCCTCAGGGTGTTCTCATGCAGCTTAAATTTTGGAAAAACTGCTTTAATATACAATGTTGAAAATTTGGGTTCAATATCTTGTTTCCTAAATATCTATTATTGGAGATCACTGCTTAATTTAACTTCAGTTTTATAAACCTTAAAGATTTTTGTGGAGTAGGATACTCCCCAGCTTTCAGACCTTTCCTGAGATCTCCAGTGGGTGGGTTCTGCCACTGTGGTTTTCAGGCAACTTGTAAAGCTAGTTATATTCCAGTCTTAAACTACTTATTATAGAACGTGAAAAAGGAGACACTAGTTTGCTTGGTAGATCTCCTAAATCTCCATGAACATGTAAAATCTTTCTCCTCCAACTTTAAAGTAAAACTTATATTTTTATGCCCATATCATTACTCAGGTGACTTGATTTGAAATAACATTTTCCATTTTTCGGTTGCCCTTTACCCCCATGGAACAGCTTGAACAGGGGAAAACTAATGTCACAGGATAATTTTCAGTTCTGAATCAAGGGTGTCAATCTCTGAAATCCTCCTTACAGTTACAAAATTTTCTTATTAACCGTATTTCATTTTCATTTGCTACAATTAAATCTCTTTCTTTTCTTCTCATTTTCCATAAGGAGGACTGTATTTGTTAACTCAGGATTTTGGCAGTTGTTTACTCTAAGCTCTGATACATGCATATGTTTCTTGGGGTAACATTCCCAAATTTGGCAAATGTGCTGCAGGTTGAGTCTTCTCTCCCTCGATGGAAATCAGAAAGTGGTTTTATTGTTCTTCTTGAAGACAGAATGCAGGTGTGTGACTCAGGTCTATAAATCAGAGATACCAGTGTGAGACTTTCATTCAGAAGAAAACAATATGAGGAAGTAGATGTCTCAAGAAATTGAGTTTTCAGTGAGGATGGTGGCAAAGGCAGTCAGCTTTGTCAGGTAGAATGGCAGAGGTTTTGGGGATCTGTGCCCCTTGTCAGCAGTGTGAGCTGATGTGTTCACACCCTGGGTGTGCGGGGTCATTGCAGGAACAGTACTGGTTTGTAATTAGTGTTTTCTGGGCTATGTGGTGTCAAATTCCTAATCTTTGCTTCTCACCAAGTGATCTTTGAATTACCTGGTATCTTTTAAAAAATTCCTCTTCCCTCTTCTGCTTTAAAGTGTTGCAGTGGATTCTCTTGTTTGCAAATGAGAACACTAATAATTGACAAATGTTTTTAATAATATCAGTCAATTAGTTTTACAATGATGTAGGTAATAGGTTTCGTCATTCAAGAAAGTCTTAAATAGTGATAAGTACACACTACATTTTGAAAAATGTGTGTAGGAATTGATTTCTATTTTCCTTGCTTGATTACAGAAACCTTCTTAATTCTCTTCCCAACTAGATGATCATGATCTAAAATGGATAAAAATATATTTGCTAAGGTGTATTATTTCACAAAACTGTTCTTTTTTTATCTTTATTCTATTATATCCCAGATAACAATGAAAAGAGACTAGCATAATAAGAAAATCTTTGGAAATTTATATCTGATGGTTCATTTTCAATTGCTTCCTGGAGTTCCTAAACCATGACAAATCACTGTAATTTTAGCACTCTTCTTGCTTGATTGTTTTGCAAGAAAGAGAGAAAGAAAGAGGCACTGTCACTGGCAATGAGTCTCCTTCCTCCTTATCTCCCTGTAGAACAACTCATACAACATGTATGTGAAATTGTGATTCAACTGGGTGATGTCCCAACTGAGGTATTTAAATTTTAAGTGTAAAGATTGAGAACAGATGAGGATTAGTTGGCCTGGTTCTATATATCTAAGCTTCAGCCCACAGAATTCACAAGATAATACCTTATTTTGTGAATACTGCCAGGTAAGCAGTTGCATGCAAGAAAAGGAAAGATGACTGTGCTGACTACAATCATCCCTCAGTATCTGTGGGAGATTGGTTCCAGGACTTGCCTTGGGTACCAAAATCTGTGGATGCTCAAGTCCCATAGTCATCCCTCCATATCTGCAGATGTGGGACCCATGGATACTAAGGGCAGGCTGTATATTTCATTTGTTCTTTTAGATCTGTGCCCCCAGTGCCCCAGGAATGTGATCCTTATGGTTCTTTATGGATCCTTACGGTTGCATTCTGAATTTGGGTTGTGTTCAGTCATTAAGAAGAATGAGCAGGAGACATGACGGCGGAAGAAAAGAGAGGTAGAAGCAATTATTCCCCTGCCTACCTCCCGTTCTGTGCTTTGGGTGGGAAGTGGGTAAGTTTCTCTACTGAAGGCCACAGCTCCTCTCTGAATGTCCTCATTTATAGCTAGAGATTTCTCTAAGGCTCTGGCAACAGTTACTTCCCCTTGTCTATTTAGACCTAGGGGTGGTAGCTATTTCTCTCGGCTGCTAACCTCCAAGTATTTTCTTATCTCTTGTTAACTTTCACTTTGTCCACACCTCTGTTAAGGGGCTTTTCATTAAATGCTATACAATCATTCCTTTTGAACATGTGTCTTTTTCTCTTGTTGGATCCCATTTATGTACTAATTCCATGAGTGCCTCCAGGAAAAGATGCTCAATATGGATATCTAGGATTGGACTGCCTTTACACTCAAATGGATATCCTCTTTTTAGGAGAAGTAGATCAATAATAGTCTTTGACATGCAGTTATATCATGATTATGAAACTATCACTAGGGGTGGCATGGAAAGTAGTGAAAGTGCAGGACAAAGTCCTGGGAAATGAAACACCTGTGGCACCTTGTTACTAGAGTGACAAATTACACAGGAATTCAGGCATAATTTGCTACTTCTGACAACACTGGAGCGGGTGTGTAGAGTGAAGGACCAGGTGAAAGTCTGATTGCCCAACCTTGAGGCAAAGAGAAAAAGCATAAAGCCTCTTAGGAGTTTTAATAGTTGAGAGTCATACTTAGGGCCTTTATATTTGACAGTATTGAGGCACTCACATAGGATTTAATATGTTGTCTTGAGTGTTTGGAATTGCTTTAGCATTTCTATCTCAAGTACCATCAAATACAGGAGTTGGCTTGATAGAATTGAGAATTAGATTGTTGAAAGCTGAGTTACATTGTGACTGGAAGAAAATGTCCCACAAGAATGTAGTGCTTTCCAACAGGATTTGATATACAGCTTAAACATGTGGACATACAGTGAAGTCACCTCTGTAGCTGGAGTACATGTGTCCAGGAATCAAAAGGTAGAAGTGAGAATCAGATTGAGACAAGAGGGAAGGAGGCAAGGCACAACCACTGAAGGAATGACACAGCAACTGAGGACAGGGCAAACTGATTAGAACCAAGATGGCAGAAGATTCAACTTCCAGTAGCTTCCAGTAGACCATGAGCCTCCTGGCACACCCACGGGCACCATGACAGTTCCCAGGCTGACCCAGTTCCTGGAAATCCTGCAACCTTCTCCAGAATAGTTGGACTAATCCTCCTACTCATTAGCATATGAAATTGCCCCGCCCATAAAAACCAACAACTCCACACATCATGGTCACTCTGTTGCATGCCTTCTGAGATGGTTCCCACTATGTCTATAGAGTGTGCATCTATTTTTACTTTAAACTAAACATCCCCATACCTTTCAGCCTCTCTCCCTCTTGCCTTTTGAGATGGCCTGCATTCTGCCCACAGAATGTGTATCTCCTAAACCCATTTCTCTTCTGAGTGAGACAGACCCTGCTCTGTCTATGGAGTATATGTCTCTTTAAATAAACTTGCTTCACTCTACTATGCCTTTTTCTTGAATTCTTTCCAGTGCAAGGCAAGAAGCTATTCTCCAAAAACAAGATGACTGATTTGTATGTCAGAACACTATGCACTTCCACCAGTTTTCTCCAGTTTTATTCTCTCCAGGCATAGTTACCATCTTGTTATTTCAGTTAAAAACTCAACTTAAGAAAATTTTGCATCTTGTCTATAGCATTTGGTTCTGTGAATATAGAAGACTTAGTGCTCAACATAGGAATTTTTTAAAAAATTGTAGTAACATACATATAACATAAAATTTGCCATTTTAACCATTTTTAAGTGTACAGTTCATTGGCACCAAATGCATTCACATTGTTTTGCAACCATTACCACCATCGATCTCCAGAACTCTTTTCGTCTTCCCAAACTGAATCTCCATGCCATGCTATTAAGCAATAATCATCCATTCTGTCCTTCCCTCAGCCCTTGAGAACCAACATGCTGCTTTCTTTCTCTATGAATTTAACCACCCTAGGTACCTCATCTAATTAGAATCATACAATATGAGTACTTTTTGTGTCTGGCTTATTTCACTTGCCTAATGTCTTCAAGGTTCATTCATGTTGTAGCATGTATATATTTGAGATTGTGTGTATATCTGTTGTTGGAGGTATAGGACTGTGTTTTCACAACTAACCGTAACATAAAACACACAATTTTCCCCTAACTCCTTGATTAACATTAGACTCAATTGTTCTATTACTCGTGCTAGCTGCTTATTTCAGGGAATACCTTTTCTCTTTATTTCTAGAAAATAATTTAAAAAAATATTTCCCCATAATTTCTGACTTTTTCATTGTGATCCACAGGTTTGCTAATGTACAACAGTCAGATTAAGTTTTTCCCCATAAGGTAGTAATTAATCTTCCAATACTAAACAGACTAGAGTTAGAAGCTAATGTGACTGATCATCCTTGTGAGAGTTCTATTCAGACAAAATTTTTTTTTTTCTTTTGTCATAAGTGGAAACAAATCACTAAAGTGTACTGGGTAAAGTTTTGGCTTTCAAAGCTTTATCGCTTCTAGTCTTTTAGGACCTGCCTAAAAGATCATCTTTTGCCGTTTATTGCAATAGTATCTTATGGAAAAATAATTACATTTGTTATTACGTGGAATTGTTTTTTGAGTGTCTTCACCAACATTTCTGTCTGTCTTGGGAGTGATTATGCACAAGCTGTGGAAATTCAGCTAACCTAACAGAAATGATGAATCCTTCAGGCCTTGAAATGAAGCTTCATGAATTTGTCTGGACAGGATGAAATCATTTTTCTCTTTGCTTTAATACAATGAAGATTAGAGAAAAGAATTTCCTTCCAGACTCTGTTCTCCTGAGTATAATCCAGATGATATGATCAGTATCAGCTCAAAGAAGCTAGTATCTTTCAAATTCAATTTGTTCTCATTCCAAACTATGATTAACAGAAGTAAATATGAAGCTATTTATAGTCAACCCTCCAATCCACTTCCTTTGGTAAACCCTGAAAATGTAAGCCCAGAGAAGACATCCTGATTACTGCTAAAATGAAGAGGTGAAAAATTTACTTCCCTGTCACTGGATTAGACTTGTTTTTTTCTTTCCTCCTTGCTTCTCCAATGTATGTTATAATTAATTTTATGATCTATGAGTTTCTACCCAACTCAGAAAGTTTTATTTTTTTTTGTTTATTCTTGATCCCAGCAGAAGTTATGAGATTTATAGCTTTGCCTCTGGAGGCAGACATACCTAGATTAAAATCTTGACTTCATTCATTTTCAGCTGTGCGACTTGGGAGGTTACTTAATCTCTCTTAGCCCAATTTCCTCACCTGAAAAGTGAGGACTCTATCAGAGTCTTTCCAGTAAAGTCATTGTGAGGATTTCATGTAAATTACATCAGGCAGTTCATATCCATATAAGTGCTCAACAAATCTAGCTGTCAATAGCATAATGATTATCATTATCATCATTGGCAGCATCTTTAAATTCTGTCTATACCATTTATCATCTATGCAAAAGTTTGGCCTTTCTTTGGGGTTCTTTTTACATACACATACATTTATGTATTATGTATTCTCTCTTCAAACCATCTGTACCTTCCTCGATAGCAATAACTGAATTGTTACATCTGTTCATGATTGGAATATAGGAACAGAAAATATATTATCAGTACATTAGAGAATGTATGCTACTAAAACAAATTACCAAAAACTTCATGACTTGAAGCAGCGGATTTTTTTTTCTCCCATAGTATGTGAGGTTATAAGTTGAAAGTGCTTTTCACTGGGTTTGAAACCAAAGTGTTAGCAAGGCCATGCTTTCTTTGGACCTCTAGGGGAATAAATCTGTTTCTTTGCTTTTCCAACTTCTAGAACTGCATGTCTGGCATTCCTCAACCCATGGCTTTTTTCTCAGTTTTCTAGGTCAGCAGTATAGCTTCATTATGGCCCTCTTTTCTTCCATCTTCACACTACCTTCACCTCTTCTGTAGTCAAATCTCCCTCTGGTTCCCTCTTATATCTTATAAGGACACTCATGATTATACTTAGAGATCACAAATGTAAACCACAACAATCTCCTCATTCCCAAATACTTAATTTTTTTGTGTATTCAAATCTCCCGTTTCCATGTAAGTTAAACTTCACATTTCCCAGAGATTAGGATGTAGAAATCTTCAGGGGTTATTATTCATCCTACAATAATCCACTTTTTGGTCCACAAAGATTCATGTTCAGCCCATATACAAAACGCATTCACTCTATCCCAACATCCCCAAAAGTCTTAATTCATTATAAAACCAACTTAAAGTCCAAAATCTCACCTAAACACCCTAACTTCAAAAGTCTTCAAATCATTACTTAAATAATCAGGTATGTGTGAGACTATGGGTATAATTCACCCTAAGGCAAAACTGATCTCCATTTGTTGACCTTTGAAAATAGTAAAGTTATGTTACAGGTTTCTAAACTATAATTATGGGAGAGGCATAGGAGAACAATATAACATTCCCACTCCAAATGAGAATGGAAGCAAGAAAGGAGTCACTGACCCCCTAACATTTTGAAATCCCTCTGGGCAAACTCCATTATGACTCAAAGCCTGGGTATAATCCTCTGTGGACTGAGGCGCCACCCTTTGTACTCATGGTTTCCCTCTCTGTGCCCAGGGCTGCAACCTCTGGGCCAGCGTTTTCTCCCTCTCCACTCCTACAGTCATACTCCCCTTTTCTAAAAGGGCAGCACATATTTGCAGCTGAGCAGATTCATCAAGCTTTTTTTTTTTTTCCCCTCTTGCTGGTAGAATTTCAGGAGTCAGATGTCTTTCTTTAACTTTGTCATACAATATTTTTGAAACACTAAGGAGCAAGCTATAAGGCAGATTTCTTTAGTCAAAGTGGATTGAAATTTATATATTTACCCAGGATTAATGAATCTAAATGAACTGTATGGTACTGTAACACATGGATCTTCAAAAGTACTGCGTGCACACTCAGGAAAGGATTTTTCAAGGGTTGGGCATGTACACATAAGGAATTAGAAAAGCTGGACATTCGGTCTTGCTCTAACATGATCTCTTTGTGTAACCTTGGCAAGTCCCCTCTCTTTCCCTGGGCCTTGTTTTCTTCATCTGTTAAGAGAGCAGGCAGATCTGCATGGTCCATTTCTTTCCCAAGTTATTATGAGTCTCACAGTGAGTGAGAGGGCTCTTAGATGCTATTCAGTGTCTCAGTCCCAGGCATCAATTGCCCTCAGAAAACATGCCAAGCCTACTACCAGCACTGCCAACCAGCACCACCACTACCATCTTTCTAAATGCAAATAAAAGAGAAAGAGATACTATAATTAAGCGAAACATTTACTCCCAGGGACCAGAGTCTTAGGTATCTACAGTAAGTGTCATTTAAGTCTTTACCAAGATCTAAGGCAGTTATTCATATCCATTTTCATGTGAGAAAAATATAAAGCTCAGAAAAATTAAGACAGCTTCCAGAGCAACAGAACCAAGAATGATGGAGGTGGGATTTCAGCTTGGTTTTGTTTGACTTTACCCTGAGAGCTTGGAGAACTGAAACTCCATCTCTCTAGTTCCTGATCTGCCTTAGAACTATCCCAAACCAAAAATTCCAGGAAACTCATTTACTTATAGTATTTTGCAGTTGTACATCACCTTAATGAAGGTACTAATCTGACAGACGTAGGGACAAAAGAAATATCTTGATGACAGAACAGTGTCTCAAGGTCCTAAGAAACATGTGCTAGTATTAATGACACAGTTCAACTTAAAGGGGTTATTTTCTTTACCAGAATAGGAAGCATAATCTCTCGGGAAGATTTTAACTCCTTCAGAATATTCTTTCAGTTTTTACTTCATGCCTTATATTACAAGTGAGAGAGGGAAAAATGTTTAAATATGGCAGTTTAAAATATACTGAGACTAATCAAACCTAGGGAAAGCTGGTTGCTTAAATTTTCCATTTATCAATTCCTTTACAGTGTCTGATCATTTTAGCTGTAACTACTGTGGAAAATATTGGGGAAATTTAAATACATGATTTATTATTTCCTTAAAAACTCAGGATCTCTTTTCATTATTCTCATACCATCAATCAGCCTTTTCTCTCTTTCTTATAATTGTTCCAACCTTATTTTGCCTGTCTTCTGATTTATGTTTTCATGTAAACATTGTAAACAATTATTCTTTAAACTGACATCTGTACTATTTGTATTATAGACTTCAGAGGAATTATCTATCTTTTCAAAATGTCATTTGAAGAGAAATGTAATTTGTTTACTTTTGTGACTTTGCTTTTCAGATGCTTTGCAAAAAAAAATACCTTTACTTTTCATTTCTATTTTGCCATTTAAACATTTTAAATTTAGTCAATAAGGGAATTTAAGCAAACTCTAAACTCTAAACATGTTCAAGTTTTTCTCCAAATATCAAAGTTATCCATCAAATGTCATGTCATCACATCTTGACATGCTGTTATCTTAATGGATAAAACATCTTTGTGAATAGAAATGAAAACTTCTCTTTTACTTGTAAGTAAATGATGAATACAAAGAAAATGCTTACTGTACTTTTTCAACATTTGGTGCTGAATTTTTTAAAGTTAAATGAATGCAAAGAGGTCAGTTAACATAAAGAAGAAGCAAATACTAAAAAGAAATGAAACAAATTTCATTCTTTAAAGTAATCAGCAAAATATGTTTTTAATCAGCCTTGAGACACCATGTTTATACTGTGAACACAAGACAATATTACAATTATAATGCTAATTGCTAGATGTGAAATGAAACCAGTGAGATAGTTTTAGAAATTGTAAATTGGTTTAGATTTTTAAAAACCAATCAGGTAATAAGTAACAATAGTTATAAAGGCATGTATATACTCTGAATTTATAGTTACATGCCACTTTGAGATTGTTGGGGTGCTTTTGTTTCTAAGTTTACATAAAAAAAGGACAATATTTTAATTTACAGAGATACTTCTTGATGAAATGTCCATTATTTAAAAATAAGAAAAAAAAGCCTGGAAATAACTGACGTGCACAAGGATACTGAGATACAGCATCAATGCAAATAATTATTAAATATACAATTATAATGGAGATGTATAATTATACCATCTCAGTCACAGGCATCAACTGCCCTCAGATAATATGGGGACCATTTTGAAATATTACATAAAATCATAAAATAAATTTATATTTATTTAGTGATTATAATTGCAATAATATACTCACGATTGTGTGTGTATTTGCTTGATTTGAATAATGGAAATAACACATGAGCTACTTCATGGTTTTGTTATGAGAATTAAATGCAGGAATATAAGGTGCTCAGAACAATGTCTGGCTCATAATAAGTCTTCAATATAGATTACTATTTTTATTGTTGTAAAATGGCATAAACCAATTTTACCTTTGCAATTATTGTTTTTTGTTTGTTTATTTGTTTTGGTAAAATTCAGTGATTTCTAAAGATTACTGCTAGGTAATCTGCATAAGTCTCTATCCCCACAACTCTGCTGATTGGATGGCATGTTTTAATGAAATTCAATTCTTAGCTTGAATTCTGCTGCTCAGAGAAACATAGAATCATGACTTTTTTTGGAAAGATGGTTTTGCACAAACACACAAAACTCAACTATTACACAATATTTTATTATAACCTTGGTAAAGAACACTATCTTAAAAGTGCTCTGAAAAGTATCTTGCACAGAAGATTTTCTTGAGGAAGATGAAACAATATTTAATGGTTGGCTAGGCTAATTTAATGGTTTGATTAAACAACAGAATCCTCTCTTAGCTACAGAAACACAGGGCCAAATCTAAGCCCTAAGCCAAGAAGTACAGCCTGAGATTACAGGCTGCCAAGATCAATTCATGAGATTCTTATAAGGGCAGAGATGGCTGTAGAATCTAATTAACATATATCAACTACCATATATTTCCCCAATGAAAAATATTTCTAATTATTTACAGTAACTAGAAAACATTCTTTCAAAGATCCTGTAGCCCTAGTTGAAGCACTTTTAGTATACCATCCCTGGAGAATGCATAAGTGATTGGAGAACTTCAGCTGTTAACTGCCATTAAAGTATGGATTAGACTTAAAACACGCAGGTGCGTTGCATTGTCTCTATTGAAGTGGTATGGGGAAAATTAGAGATAATACGGTAATTGTGAACGTTGCTGTTACTTACAATAAGTATTTTACAAATGAGTGTATAATAGATGATTAGACAGCCAGTTCTGGGGAAGGATGAGCAGGGTATTTGAAGTTAAAGGAAGTAATGAATTAATGATTTATGTACAGGATTAGAAAGAATTCTGTTTAGATGCTATTTTCCTACTAAAAGTCAGCCTCTGTTACCACTTCAAAATCTGCTGGGCTGCAAAGGAGTTGATTCAGAAGGCCCTAAAAGGCTGCGTTAATAATATAGGCTTTGGAACCTGCTGGCTAATTCTGTGCCTTGGGAGGGCTACTTGCTTCCTCTTTACTCTGTTATTCTCATGTGTCAATTTAGAATAATAATAATGGCCTTTTCATGTTGTCATTAGGATTAAGTTAGATAATGCATGTAAATTTCTTGGTATATAATGGATTTTTATATTAAAGTTTTACTATACTTTGACTAAATTAACATGTTATATGTGTAGTAAACAACTTTTAATTTTCCAGGGCAAAATTATATGTGTTAAAAAAACCCCACATTTTTAGTTTATTCTCTACAGAATTCTTGTATGTAATTATAACCTTTATCAATGATGTTTAGAACAAGATAATCAACAATATTGTGTTGTATTGATATAGGATAGAGAAATTCTCTGGTAACGTTAAACTTCAAAGATATAATAGTAAAGTGTCAACCAGTGAATTAATCATCTGAATTAATTTATTTTTCATAAGAAGTGGTTAACATACAAAACAAAATTAATAAAAATAAAATTATTTCTGTAAAGATAAATACTGAGAAAGAACTTATTAAATGAATGGCTTTCTAAATGACACCTAGGGTCAAGAAAATTATAAATATCAAAATAAAAACTTATGTTACATGTCTAAGTTTTTGATTAATGTTAAAATAAGACTTGGTACAGTTTCAAAACAGTGATATAAAAATAGAGTTTTACTAAAAAATAAAAAAGGACAACACTTCTAGTGTCCTTGAATCCCAAATATACATGGTCCTAGAATCCTAATTGTAGGTGAAATATGGAGCATGTTGGTATATCCTATATGAACTGAATTATGTTCTTCCAAAATTAGTATGTTGAAGTGCTAACTTACATTATCTTAAGATGTTACCATATTTGGAAATAAGATATTGCAGATGTAGCCAGCTAAGATAAGGTCCTCCTGGGGTAGAGTGAGTCCTTAGTCCAATATGACTGAAGTCCTTGTAAAGAGGCGAAATTTGGTCACAGACTCACAGAGGGAGAATGACACATGAAGATTGTAGTTATGTTACCAAAAGCCAAGGAACTACCAGAATCTAGGAGAGAGACCAGGAACAGATTCCACTAGTGCTTCCAAAGGGAATATGGCCCTGCTGGAACTTTATTCTTGGATGTCTAGCCTCCAGAATTTTGAAACAGTCAATTTCTGTTGGTTAAGCCACTCAGGTTGTGGTACAAATAGCAAATGAATCTCGTCTCACTGCCTCATTAACACTTCCAGCTGAATGCCAGTTCACAAGCTATTAGCTGTTTCTATCCTTAACAGTTCTGGAAAATGTGAAACTTCATCCATATTCCATTTCAAATACAGTGTGTATTTATGAAGGTATTTATTTTAGAATTAAATTCCACTTTCTCTAAATCAAAATGATTTGGAGCAACTTACAAGGCAAACACAATGTAAAAGAGAACGCTTAGAGACTGAAGAGAGAGGAGACCAGTCTGAGGGAGCTCACAGTCCTCTAGGGAGAGATCAGTGGGTATTTGAGATCCCCTAGGAGCCTACTTTCGTTTCTCAGCAGCTTAAGTAAAGTGAATAAAATTGACACAAAATGCATTTTTTCATTTCCTGATTGACATACATGTTTAATTAAGGTAGGTTTGTAAGTAGAAAAGCTGAAATTTAGTCAGGTCCAGGTGGAAGTCTGGGGACGTAGAACCTAGCTTCCCATCCCCAGTTGTCTCCTGTGTGCTGGCTGGTCTGCAATTCCAGGACCACCGCTTCCTACTTTTGTTCTACAGCTTTGGTGACAGGGAGTTATTGTAACAACAGTGGTTTTAGCACTTATTTTGTGGCAGGTACTTAAAGCTGCTGTATACAGTTATGTAGATTATATGTCAGCAACCCTAGGGAGCCCATATGCGTTTTGTTCACCATGAGTTTGTGTATGCATTTTGATATTTTTCTGGCACATGATAGAGAAGTATCTTGAAAAGATAAGCTATTTCATAATTCACCTAAAAAGAGCAAACGGGTGCATATTGGCTCAGACCTTCCCTTAGAGTTTAGGTACGTAATCTGTTTGTTCTTATACTAACTGTTTTTGAAGAAGTGATATTCAAATTTTACAGCTGAAGAAACTGAGGTTCAGAAAGATTGCAATTTACCCAGACACAGAGCTTACACTGACAAATCGAGTATTTGAACCCCAATCTACTAGTGTGTATAAAGACACATACATACTTTATATTTTGTAATTTTTACAGTGAAAATTTTCAACTGTATACAAAATAAATAGACTACATCAATGAGCCGTCACCCAGTTTTGACAGCCTTTTGTCATTCTGCGCCTCTTGTTTCATCTTCTTCCTAATTCCCATCCTCTCCATTTGATTATTTTTTAAATATTCTGTATTAAGAAGTTACATACAGGGCCATTCATAATTTAGTGGGAATAATAATTTTGGATTTTTTTAGGTCGTACCTGGGAGAGTGTATTAGGGCGTCTAGTACCCCTGAGAAGTGAAGGAAGTGCAGCAACAGTGGCGAATGGTGTTTGTCACACACGTGGTGAAGCACCTTCACAGTAGGGCAGGTCTCTCTCGGTAGACATCGGTTGTTTCATATAGTTTATTCTGAAGAGATCATATTCTTAGTAGAGGTCAATGTGAACATACAGGTTACATTTATTTATATAATGTAATTATTTATCTCTAATCAGAAAATTTGAATTATTCCTGTAAAGCTTCTGATGAAAACATACGTCATTGTGCCTGTAAAGTGACTAGAAAGGCCAGTTTTCTTAATTGAAGTCCAAGCTGATGGAAAAAAAGAAATAATTTCACACGACTTTTTGTTGCCAGCCCAGAATTTCCAATGTTCATTTTTGAATGCACCTGCATTTTCGTATCTTATATATGTAATTGACTAGTTTCATACAAAGTTGGCTGGCTTCTGAGCAACCAAGAACTCAGTATGCCAGAACGCTTCTGTGGCACAGAGCACCCATTTAAACACTAATAAATGTGTCTGCCCTAAAAAGTTCTATCTAACCTGTCTGCAGCTTGAAGATCTAATTCTTGGGCTATTTCATTTGGCTAAAGACTGTACCATCTTGGAATTTTAGGAATGACACATTTACCTTTCATGGCCCATTATCCTATGCCATTCTTATACAGAGAGAAATCTCACAATATTATGACTAATCATATTAAATGAGGCATATAATTAGTAAATTCCTTAAAATATTATCCATATAATATTTAGCCATACTAACCCCATCTTATGATTGTGGGACTATGCTCTGTATTTCCTAATCATACCTCTGATCATAACAGTATCCTGCTCAACAAAGTCTGTCTTCACACTGCCTAGTAAATCATCCAGCAGCTGGATTTTACTGGTGCTGAGCCAGTGAGAGTAATCAAGTAAGAAGGGAGCAGAATGAATTTGTTTCATATGGAATTTCCTCTTCTTAAGTATTTTTATCCTCTTTCATATTTACATGATCGTGCCATATAAAGTGTATATTGGGTGATGCACAGCAGGGAACTGAAGGTTACAGAAGGGGAAGAGGGATTTATGCCATTAATTACGTGTCACACAGACATACGGAAATGCCCTTTTTTAAACTTAACCTTCCTAATTTTAAACTCCCACCATACTCTGCTCAGCCAGTCAGGTTACATTCATGAATAGACTAGGCATCCCCTAATGCATGGAAATATGTCACTTTAAGAGAACACGCACTGATCAGTAACTCCATACTACAAACCGTGGCTACCACTGTGTTTTGTGCTGCTTGTTTATCCACACACAAGTCCATAAAATCTGATTTGCGGGGTAAGAGACAGGTTAAACTGAATTCCCAGTTGAACATATCACCATATTTATCTTTTTCCTTCAAATGGGAGGTTAGCAATTCTCTTCCCCAGTAATAAAATATCTAGTGGTTTTCTTAGCATAAATATTTTTATGCTACGAAAACACAGCACAAAACCAGAAACACACTGAAATAATTTGTAAGCGTCAGTATAGGATCTGATAAATAAATTAAGGTGAGATCATTTATGATAAAATGTAGTTATGTAATAAATGGCTCAGTGTTAGATATTGTTTTCACCCATAGGTGTTATATTTACTTACCCTGTCTGTTTTATATGAGCTCTAAGGGTTTGCTTGAGCTCAGAAGTTAAAACAAGTTGAATTTAAATCATGGATTCTGTCAATCAGAGGTTTCACCTTGGACAAAGTGTATGAAACTTTCAGATTTGCCTTCCTAACTGAATGTTGTTGAGAGAATTGACTCTGATAACATTGTATTGGCCTCTCAGAATGATGTTTCAAATGACTTCTTTTGGAGCGTTGTCTGAATTCACAATGATACTGTTTCTTTAAGAATGTCGCTCTATGGGAAGGATTCTGAAATCTATGACCCTACACCCAAGGCCACAGACACAGAGATTATTGTATACCTGGGGGAAATATGGCCCAAGATTCCTAGAAATTTGAAACTGATCCAGTGACATTAGTGAGTGAGAGAGGATGTGAATTATAAAGTTGTATTAGTTAAGAAGTAGATAAAATCTGCCAAAGTAAAACAAAACAAAGCCAAAAAAAAAAAAAAAAAAGGAGCTAGAATGAAACAGATTAAAGAGAGAAAGCGTAGCCAGAGCATTTCCAGCTTCTGGTTTTAGTACAATGTAAATTCTCTGCTGTCTTTGTTCCAAAGATATTTTTGTGTCTTGTCAATAAATTTACTGGTCTAAAGCAAATGCCTACAACATAATAAATATCAATACAATTACTAGCTAGTAATATAAACACTTTGCCAAATCTTTTACCATATGAAATAGATGTATATAAACACACATGAAAATGTAACATTAATGAGTAAGACAGCAATGAGCTAAGATTTGACCCCTTTTTAATTAAAAACAATATTTAAATGTTTTAAAAAATTGAATGCACATGTAGAAACCTAGTAAAAATATTCTTTATTAAAAGATATGAAGGAAAGATACTCTTAATGAAAAGACCCATTATAAGGAACAAGTTATAGACTTTCCCAAACCTCAGGCAAACTGATTCAAACAAAGTAAGGTTTTTAATATGGACATTAGCAAAATTTGTTTAAATTCACAGAAAAATCACATGTCTACTCATTCATGATAGGAAAGACCTCTGAGGTCAGACACACACTCTAGTTCTTAAGTTGTTGAAGAGTAGTAGTCTACCTTATTTTGCAGTATATTTGCCTGTCTGGGGCTAAATGCCAAATAATATGAACCCACACAGGCAAAAGTCACCATCATAAAGCATAATCAGCAGATACCAGTTCTCAGCAATACATCAACTTTTTTTTTTTCCTTCATGAAGAATCTTTATAAATTGTCTGCTGGAAGATAGATACTAGTACCTGAGAAGTTAGTCAAAGATTTTTCCCACATAGATCCCTATCTTCAGAGAAGGGGAAAACATTTCAGATCAGATTTCAATGAAAGATTGGATATGAATACACGGCTTACTAAACAAACAAGTTTATCTTGGCAAACTGGGTTCTGAAAGGCAGACATACACACATCTCTGCATTTCCAACACTTCTTTTCAAATCTTAAGGAAATCTGTTTAATCAGTCCTACAGTATTAAGATCAAAGTGTGATTCACAGTAAATGTTTTCCTTTCTGAATGACATTCTTAAAATTACCATTATTATTTTCCACTAAGATGGTGCATCACCATCTTCTCTCTGAGGAGACTTCCTTGATCTCCTGAGTTAGGCACAATGATTTGTCCCTCTATCTTCTTGTAGGAAACTATGTAGGAGAAAAATAAGCATGAGTTTTGGAATCTTCTCAAATCTCCGTTCCTTTATTTCTGTGTGATAGTGACAGATCACGTAGTGCATTCAGTTACTCTTAAGACATCTCTTGAACATCTTGCACAATCTAAGGTTAAAAAAAACATCTAGATAACTGCCATGGCTTAATATCCAGACTGCTTCACCCTGCTTGGTTTTTAGAATCAAGTCCTAGAAATAAAAATAGGCACAGGCAAATAGTGAGAGCTCTTCAGAGAATTCCAAGTGTGCTAACCCTGCAGCACACTTGGAATATACAGAGAGCCCTCTGATTCTCATTAGAAAATAAAAATGCTGCAAATATTTGGTTGATTTCTGAAATGTCTTCCTTCAGAGATCTGTGAATTTTAACAGAATTTAGAAACCATGGGAAATGGACCCTTGTTTTGCTCACAAATAAGCCCCAGATCGAACTGTGATCTGTGCATAGTTGGTGCTAAATTAAGAATTCTTGAAGGACAACATTTAAAAAATAAGATCTCCTTAGTGAGTGAAGGAAAAAAAAACCCCAAAAAACACTGAGAAACTCCTAATTATAGAAGGCTGTTAAGACTAGTTTTCTAGACCTCAAAATATGTACATCTAGAAAATACGCCCAAAGCTTTATATGCTGTTACAGGTAGAATTTTGTGTTTCTTCATACCAAATTAGGCTTGTGAAAAAGCTATATTTACTGCCGGAGCGGGAAAAAAAAAAAGCATGTTTACTCAGATTTTCGCTTAATTAATTACTGGTAATCATTATAAATCTAGGTAAGTCCCTATTACATACAAAAGGCAATTAAGTAAATATTAATTAGTGAGTTGATAACAATTATTACAATGCTGGAGATGCTTAATGAATGAACACTCAAAAAACCCTGTGTGTCTCAAAGAAGAGGTAACATCCCAAGGTATGGTGTTAGGATAATTCTTGAGGGAACCACGTTGATTTTT
The DNA here is from genome assembly GCF_048773025.1 of Camelus bactrianus. Taxonomy (NCBI): domain Eukaryota; kingdom Metazoa; phylum Chordata; class Mammalia; order Artiodactyla; family Camelidae; genus Camelus; species Camelus bactrianus. The sequence continues at coordinate 30,566,407 of NC_133548.1, forward strand.
AGATACAGTAGTGTCTAGAATAAACATCCTGCATATTTGCTCATTTTATAAGCTTAGGTAATCACTACTAATTACCATTAACAACCTGATAAGCAGAGAGGCAATCAATCATATCTGGAAATCATCCCTATAACACTTTAAGTACTGCTTTCCTGGCCTTGGTGAATCAATTTTTTCATACATTAAATGAGGATTTAATGATAATATACACCTCTTGGTTCACAAAGGGTTGTCATGAGAGCCAAGTATAGTTACATAAAAGCATGTAATATTGTCCCTAACCTAGAGTAGCAGTTCATCAAAAGTCAATTTTCTCTTGCTCATGAATTCTTTAGTAAAAAGTGATAACTTTACAAAATGGCAGAATATCTAAGGCATAGTTTGGTGACTGGTAAGTTGGAGGAAAGATCAAGACAGAGAAACCTGGGAGTTGGGTTCTGGACCTGGCTTTGCCGTTGACTTGCCTGGTCATAAATATAATGCCACAATGAGTCAGCCTATCTTTCCAAGGACTTTCAGGTTTTCCACCCTGTAAGGTGATGCTAATTTATACTGCCTCTTCCTATCACCACTTTCCTCTTCTTACTTCAAACTGAGGATGCAGTTTTGGTAAAATGAGGACCTATGTGCCAACGATTGGCTTTTTCCAGTCTACAGTGGTCTGCTCTGCAGGTACTTATCCTCGCTGAGTGCATTCTGTTTCTCGCTGTCTGCCATTGCTTCCCGGGTTGCACTGGATGTGCCCGTCTGCATGAGGTAGCTTGTGCTGTACTGTAAGGGGTCTATTTATAGCATATCAAACTCACCATTTTATAGCTAGAATAATTCCGTACACATGGATAGTTTTTATCATGATTAAAACTGAATAACCAATTTTTAAATTGACACTATGATAAAGGCAGAGGGTAAACACTTGTCAAGATCCCTCTCAATGAGGAATTTTCCATATTTATGGAAGTTTAGATTTTCCAAACTCAATGTTAATTAAGTGTGGGTTATACTTAAGAATATCCTTATATGAATGATTTTGACAGGATATTGTCAATGAAAAATTGATCAGTTGATCTAAGAAAGAAATGGAAAATTTTATTTGAGCCAAATTTGAGGATTATAACCCCAGAAGAACATCTCAGAACTGTTCTGCCCATTAGAAATCAAGGCACAGTTGTAATAGTTTTTTCAGACAGAAGGCTGTACAGCAAATGACATATTATTGACAGTTTACATAAACCAGATCTAAGCGTCATCCTGGTAGGCCATGTGACCCCCTTATGAGATCAAGAAGGACTATTATCTTGTAAGGAGCTGTCTTGTTGTTTATAAGGCAGAGTATTGCCCCATCACTTTTGAAGGATGTTTTTATTCATTATAAGATTCTATATTGGTGGGGTTTTTTCTTTCAACATTCTAAATATTTCACTACTCTTTCTCCTTATTTACATAATTTCTAATGTGAAGGCTGTTGTAAACCCTTATCCTTCCTTCTCTGTTTTTAAGATTTTTTTTTCCTCATTCCCCCATTGTTGATTTCTAAATTTCCTCTTTGTCTTTAGTTTTTGTGTGGTTTGAATATTTTATGGCTCAGTGTAGATTTTTGGTATTTATCCTGATTGGTGTCTTATGAGCTTCCCACATCTGTTCTTTAATGTCTGTCATCAATTTTGGAAATTCTTAGTTGTTATTACATCAAATATGTTTCTGTTCGGTTCTTTCTTCTCCTTCTGGTATTCCAATTACATCTAATTTTTTCATGTAAAATTACTCCACAGTTCTTTGATGTTCTGTTCTATTGCTTTAAATGTTTCTTCTCATGCAATTAAGTTTTGAAAGTTTTATTGACATAAAATCACTCTCATATGTTCCTACCTTAGCTGTTTCTAGTCCACTGAAGAGCTCAAAAGCAAAATTTTTGATTTCTAGCATTTCCTTTTGATCTTTTCTTACTGTTTAGAATTCTTTGCTTACATTATTTATCTGTTCTTGTATATGGTCTATGTTTCCATCAAAAATCATAACATATTCATCATAGGTATTTTAAATTCCCTGTCAGATAATTGCAAATCTGTGTTATCTGAGCTTGGTTTTAATGCTTGGTTTAACTACCCAGACTCTGATTTCCTTCCTTTTAATATGCCTTGTACTTTTGATTAAAAGCCAGGCTTGACATATTAGGTAATAGGAACTGAGGTTAGCAGACTTGTAATGTAAGATTTTATGTTAATATGACTTGGAACTGGGTTGTTTTTAATGTTTGCTGTAATTTTAAGTGCCACTTCAAATGCTTCTAGTTGTCTTTGTTTTTTCTCACCTGTTGTCTTTAGGTTTTCATAAGAAATCCTCCTTAGGTAGTGTCTGTTTTACAGCTGTTTGAGCTGTGCTCAGCTGTTACCATACCAGATCTTTGTTGGTGTGGTAGTAAAAGTGGGATAGGAGAGGCAGTCTACAATCTTAGGATTAAATCTCATTCTTTTAGTGGGCCAGAGCTATAGATGTCAACTTCACAATGTTCAAGAGCTTTACTACTATTTTAAAATCCTCTTTATCTGAAACAGAAAAACTAAGAAGAGCTAGAGTAAAGAATCTTAGTAAAAAGTTCGGAGAACCCAATAGAGATCTTATAATTTTGTGTGTGCACATTACATAATAAGAGATTTTGAGAAAATACATTACAGACTTTTAGGAGATTGTTAATGTATAAAACCATATATAATATATATTAAAAAGCTCAACATGACTTTGAGATCTAAGGAATTATTAAAAGATTACAGAAGAAAGAGCCACCATTATGAACAATTTAGACACATGAACCAAACAATATACTCTGAAATAAAGAAAGTCAGAAATGACAACCTTCTAATGACATTTAGTTGAGAATTTAGCACAGTAGAAAACCAAAGCACAAAACCATCTCATAACAATTAATTTCTGTAGAAAATATTAATAATCTCATTTGTTAACTTCAGAAAGCATTTTGGAAATTGTAATGGTTTCAAAATTAGGGGGCCCAATATAAAGTTCTTGCTGTGTGACAGGCTATTTCTGGCAGAGCAACAAAAAGCTGCAGACAGAAAATTACATTCAAACTTAATCAATCATCATGAAAGCACACACATTCACATTATTCTTACAGCCACAAACAGTGAGTTAACGAAGCCTGAATGCTTTCACTTTGTGCACAGGGACTGAGGCGAAGGCAAGTATTGAAAATAACATGCTTTAAACTTTTGTACAGGGTATGGTGCATCTCAGGCATCAAAGAAAAAAAAATCCATTTTATTCTGTGTGTAGTTAGTTACTCAATATAATTTATACATTTAAGAACTTCTCTATGAGAAAATATGTAAAAATTAATATCTTAGATGTCATTCATAATGACATAAGTTTTCAGCTTTAAATGAGATTAAGGTAGAAGGAAAAGAAATTTCTCAAGATGAAAAAATCATGATTTCAAATCACATAAGTTGGCTGATTGATATAATGAATTTTAAGGGGATAGATGCAAAGAATGGCAGCTAACAAAGCTACTTCAGAGAAAGATGCAGATATCTGCATGTGACCTTGCATGGTCAGTCTTTAGAAAGTTTCATCTTTGGGTCCAAATTTCAAATGAATATGTAGAGAGAGAAAGAAAATAGTGGCATGACTTAGCATTATGTTAGAAGCTGAAAAGGGGATACAGGAGTCTTGCTATCTGTAAACTCAATATGAGATAACAGGATGAAGACACTCTCTCTTCACCCAGAAAATAAGGCCAGTTCAAATATAGGCAAATATAATAGCTTTAGAGTATTAAGTATGAGGTAAATGTTAATTTCTCTCACAGCTTCCCTAGGTAATCCAAACCTTGAATACTGGATTCAGTTCTGATGCTCTTATTTTGGTGACAATCACTAAGTGGAGTTCAGAGTAGAACATCCAGCATGATGTGAATACTATAATTTGAGGAATGGCTGAAAGAATTGAGGAAGAGTCAGGGTAAAGAAAGGTGGTCATCTGAGCATATCTGTCCTGTAAAGGGTATTGGACTTATTATGAGTTAAGCTAAGGTGGAGAACTTTGACGAGTTTGATAGATGTAACAGAGAAACAGAATTTGCCATAATATAAGAAAGAATTTTAAAATGATTAGAACCATTCAACAATGAAATGGGTTATCCCCAACAATGATTTCTCAGTAGCTGGAAAATGTTAGGTTATGGTCAGGATGAGCAATTGGAGGATATACTGCAGAGCAGAGCCCCTCAAATTTAATGTGTCCAAAAATAACCTGGGGATCTTGTTAAAATTCAGATCTTGATGCCATCGGTGAAAGAGGAAAGGGATTGTTTTGTATTTCTAAAAGGTGTCATTTGGTGCTAATATTGCTTGTCTACGGACCACATTTAGAATACAATGAATAATGTCATTGAATGGTTGCCTTTGTGGGTTTCTTTTAAACTTGAGGTCCTGATGGGCATGCCATGAACGCACAGCTATCTCAGGTGAAGATTTCTCTCCCATTCCACTCTGGTAATAGAAAGAGGTAAAAATTTTCAGAGACTATTCGAGAAAAGCAAGAGAGATTACACTGCCTAATGGGAGGAAATCCACATCCCGGTATGTGTTACCACATACACTGCAAAAGTTTTGCCTTCTATATTGAAGTTTCTAGGGAAAACACTGCTCATATACTATTTCATGTTGCCTTTTAGTAAATCCTTACATTATGTGTCACTACTTCTTGCTTTCATTAATATTGTTGAAAGTGAAACTCTTCATAAAGATGTTTGCAACAAGGTCACACTTAACTGCATGTGGATTTCAACAAATCGCATGTGGCTGGTGAAAATTTGGAACATCATTCAACATCCAAACACTCTTCTTGTGATTTTATTTCTTTGTAATTCCATTTATAATGGAGGACAATTAAAACTTCAGACACTCAGTTGTAAAGCTGAAGGATGGTGGCTGAATTGTCCAAATTTTTGGATGAGAATGCCTGAACACTGTATCTTTTACTTTTAACATATGAATGATTCTAAACATTATTTAGTTTTGGCCATGATTAAATCTTTTCTTTGAAAATGAAGTGTAGTACCTATTACTTAGGATAATTTCATTCATGAAATTTAGTTTGTGCTTTTTGGTTAGAGAGTAGATCTCAGTGTTAGTTTATTTAGAAATAAAAAGTAAAGATTTAAAAATTACTTTCAAATCCTATAATAGAACAGAAAAAACAATAAATAGCTTCCTCTTCTAACTCTGAAACTTCAAATTAGAGTAAAAAAATTAATTCTTTAGTTCTGTTTTCAACTAAAATTTCATTGTTGTTAATATTCATACTAAGAGCTCTAGTAATTTTTAGCAAACTAATTTGTACCAGTAAGTTCCAGAAAGCTGAAAAGTGTTGGGGGGAAATAAGAAGAATCAGAAAGATTTTAAATTTTTAACAGAAGTCTCCAAGATATCTACTAATTAAGGAAAAACTAGAACAGAAAATATATTAATTGGCTTATTCCAGATTGCATGGCAAATCACTGATAATTTTAATTTGGAGCAAGGAGCTATGCTCCAAGCTTTGTGCCCTGAAATAGAAACCAGTCTCCAGTTTATCAGATACGAAAAAAAAGGATATTTGTCTTAGAAGAATTTAGGTTGACAGACTTGATTCACCCTGTTAGGGGAAAATGAAACCATATATCCTTTGAGTTCAGATGTCACTCAATGAAAAAAACAATTCTTATAAATAAATGGTTTCTTGTTATTTCCTTTATCTTCCTGTCTACTTTAGGATGAGACAGTCACAAAAAGTTTGGAAGAGCAATCTTGGTACAGGTCCATGTCTCAGAAGTGCAAGATGATCTGTCAAAAACCAGTTCCATAGAATGTCTCAGAGGTGCAAGATGATTTGTCAAAAACCAGTTCCATAGAATTTTAGTTTTATGAAAGATGAGAAAATAAATTTCTTCAAAACTCAGTGGAGAAAATATACTTTTGGGTAATTTAGGTCATAGGGAAATACGTAACACTATCCATATATATGTTATACAAATGTGACATTTGTATATATATTACACATATATTTACTACATATAATGTAATATATATGTATATTATATAAGTACGTGTGTGTGCGCATGTGTTTGTGTTAAGGTCATGGTTAGGGCTGAGGTTCATATTTCTTATTCCTTCCTTCCTTCCTTTCATTTTTTTTCCTACCATATTTTCGTTGTTGGACTTCCACTGGAAAAATAGGAATTGGATTTCAGTTTTGCTGCTAATATTTTATTTCCAATATTTAAAAAAAAATTTCAAAAACTTAGGAAACAATGACAGGTCTTCTGAAATCTCCCCAAGTCTTACCACATGTATCAGGCACATAATATGCCTCCTTCAAGCACTGCAGAAGAATGAGGTTGTCAAAACTAGCTTTATTGTATGGCATTACTTATTTGTGGAATCAAAAAAAAAAAACAAAACCTGATTTAATTGAAACACAGAAAAAAATGGTAGTTGCCAGGGACTGAGGGAAGGGGGAAATGGGGAGATATAGATCAAACTTTCAATTACAAGAAGAATAAGGTCTGAGGATCTAATGTAAAACATGGTGACTATAGTTAATAATGTGCCATTATACACTTGAAAATTTCAGAGAGTAGATCTTAATTGTTTTCATCACAAAAAGTTAACTATGTGAAGAGATGACTGGGTTAATTATCTTGATTTTGGTAATCATTTCACAATATATATGTATACAAAAATCACGTTGTAAACTTCAAATATATACAGCTATATTTGTCAATTGTTTCTCAATGGAGTTGGGAGAAAAAAGGAATAAAACTGAATTGCTTCTTGAATCTCTTGTGAATATGAAATTTAAGAAATAGGTATTTCAATTTACATTTGAGAGAAATACAGATTGAAGAAGCAGTAGGTTGCAAGCAATAAGGCCAAATTCTGCTTCAGTGTTGTTGATAAGAAATGACACTGATTTTGAAAAAAGGAGAAGACATATTTAAACATATGAGAAAATTAGAGAATATATAAGGTTTTCTGCCCCACTGGATGTGGTCTTTGAGGGAAAGGGAAAGTTTACTCCAGATTTTTTGATTAGGAAATCATTGATAGAATCTACCTAGTAAGAACATTTTCTTACAGAAAACCACAAAGATTGTATATGTATATGTATATATCTATATATAGACATATATATACATACACACATATATATATGAATGACATTAATTTCACTTGTCAACTGAAAAAAAATGCACAACCTAAAAGTTGAGAATTATGTTTTATTTGGCGGACATACTGATGACTTAAGTCCCAGAGATAGGCTCTCAGATAGCTCTGAGGAACTGTTGTGAAGAGATAAAGGAAGAGCCAGTATATATAGGAGTTTTGCAAAAACACACCAGGTAGTTGAATATCAAAAGATTTCTACTAATTAGAGAAAAAGCAAACATCTCAAGTTAATGAATTTAGAGCTTTTCTATGTGTGGGAAGATATGAGTCTGGGCTCATGGAAATCATTCCTTTCATATGCACCTTAATTATAAAATATATATGCTCACAACATGACTTATCTTACCGTAAGTTAAATGAAATAGTAGAAATCAGAAGACATCTATCATGCAGAAAAATGAAAATAAAGTTCGAAATTGCATTATGGTTATTCTAGAATTTGATATTTATTTTCTAGATTTAGAAACAAATTTCACATGTGGAAATGGTGTAAATGAAAACTGAATATGAAAGTATTCTATTCATTTATTTTTATTATAAGTACTTCTGATACGTTCTCCATCATTTCCTGCTATGAAATTCAATGTTTTATGTGTCAGTCAAACTGAGAAAAATTAAATTTCATTTTAATCTTTCTAAACTATTTAATCAGTTTTATTATGCCTACAAGAATTCATCTTTAAATAGCTTGTCAAAAGCTCTCTGCAGAATAATTGAAGAACATGATTAAAATGCTAGGCAAAAATACTGCCACATAAATTAACTTCCATAGTGAATGAAATAGTGTATCTTCTCTAAAATTCTTTATCCATATATATTTTACCTAGTTTTAAATACAATATGTTGTGTAGTTCTGTTTCTATATTATATTATAGATTGCATTTTATGATTCATACCATTCCGTCCAACTTATACATGATAACTTATAGTCATCTTCCTTCCTGTAACAGTAGAACTGTCCCTCCTTTTGTCCTTCACAAGAGCACTGAATTGTCCTTTGTTTTCAAATAGACTTCTCCTATAATTATTGACTCTTTAACCTGTGTCATTAATTTTCAGTGTTTGTTTTATCATTCTATTGGACACAAATATGTCTTTAAAGAAACCATCATTTAAAAAAAAATCACTTCTCCACCCCAACTCTCCATATATATTTCCTATTTCCTGAATTATCTTGCATCTCAAAATGTTTTCTTAAAATTGCTCTTACTGCACTACTCATTCTTTCCTCAACTTATTCCATTCAGACTTATAAGGTCTCTAATGTCAATTATGTTGCTAGAATGAAGGTATACTTTTTAATTCTTCTCCCACTCAGCCTCTCAACAGCATTTGATATGGTTGGCATCTCCTTTCTTTTTTGTAAGGTTTTGTTTTCTAAACTTCCTTTGACACCACACCCATCTAGTGTTACTCCTCCCTCATTCTCTGTTCCATCTCAGTTTTCTTTATCTTCTCCAAAAGAACTCTGCTACTCCAGTGCTCAGTAACCAGTCTTCTTTTATATTTATAATATCATTAACATTAGACTATAATAAGATGTGTAAATTGATGACTTTCTAATCCCCATCTCTAGCCAGGAATTCTCCCAAGAGCTCTGATTACTGTATCCAACTACCTCCTTGACTTTTGCATTCAAATATTTAATGCAGTTCTCACATAGCCAAATCAGAAATATAGGTGTATTAACCTCCCTCAAATTGCTTCTCCGGATTCCTTCTCATTAGTTCATTCATTCACTATTTTGAGTGCCAGCATGTGCCAGGCACCAATAGTATACCTGGGGAGACACAGCAGGAATGGTCTACCCGGTTCAGAGAATTAGCGGGTGTACTTTCTGAAAGTAATTATAAAGCTTCACAAAAATGTCTAAAATCAATCTCGTTCTTAACTATGTACAGGAAACCTAAACAATGTCTGTGAAGAAAAATATCTCTCCCTGAAAAAAAAATTTTTTTGCTATATATTCTATATATTTTTCATGATTATTATTGCTGTTAAATATACGTAAGTTTAAATTAGAACTGTTTGATCATTTACCTTGTAATAAACCTCTTCGTCTATGCGGAAGCTAATTTGGGTAACTCCCAGTTGACAGTCAGCCTCTGACATGTACAGACTCAGTTTTTCTTATTCCTTTGTATGTATAAAGTATGCATCTGGCCTTGTTTCAGATGCAAATGTTCCTCCAAACTCCTTGGCATTACATTTCTTGCATTTAAGCAGAAAACTTTAAGTAAACAATAATAACAGAGTGATTATAAATAAAAGAAAATCTGCAGTTACTCAATTCTGAAATCCCATAGGAGTATTTGGGTTTTCAATTTTTATTCAGAATTTAAAACAATAGAACAGTTCAAACTGTTATTTTGTTTGGTAAGTGTAAATTTAGTTTATGTGAAAACAATTTTGCTAAAAGTAAATACTACCTTTAAAATTGAAAATTATTTTCCTTAATTGTGGTTAATTATGTTTTAAAACTAAATAATGCATCAAGGAAATGATAATGATTACTAGATATTGTATAATTATTGTTTAAAACAATTGTCATACAGAGGATAAATTGATTGAAATGATCTGCTCAAGTGGTTTATTATGCCATGCACACTATTGGCAGAACAACCTTTGATGAAATAAGAAGTGGGCTGAGGGCAGAGATAACAGCCAGTTTCAGTTATCACTAGATCCAGCAACATCTCAACTGATGTTGAGAGAGTCCTTTCTTATGTTGGTTCTGCTATCTTAGTATTGGTTTCATTGTGTGGTCAGTTTATTCCAAGTGGCCATAAAAGTTGGATGCAGGCAAGTCCAGCTTTGAATGCCTTGATTGCTTATAATTTGAATAGTGAGAAAGACCATTTATTTCCCAGCACGTACATGCCAAATGTTAGGGATGCGCCTCATTGGCTCAGGTAAAGTCACGCTCCAGTAGTCAAGCCAATAACTGGGACCACAAGGGTAGAATACTCATAAACTAGATTGGATTAAGTCCCTGCCCCTTTTCTTTGTGTATAGAGTGAAGAAGATTCTCCAAGATGGACAGATTTACTATAACCATGTGGACGGTGTTAGGATTAGTTTCCAATGGAAGATTAAAAGAATGCTTATTCCAACCATATGATGAAATAAAAGATCAGAAGTAAAACATAAAATGTGCTTTATTATAAGAAGTTTTAAAGAATGTACTTTTTTCTTTGAATATTTACTTAGGAAATACTCTTTAAGAGTACCTTTATGGAATCAATAAATAAGCACACATATTTCCCTGCCCTTATTAATATTGCCATATTGTTTTCCTAAAGGATGATACAATTTTCAGAAGAACGTGCAATATTTGAGTGAACCACTTTTACATTAATTTCACCATTATAAACAGTATTGTTTTACATGTTTCCTAAATTAATGTATAGGGAATTATAACTCATTTTTAATACAGTAATTTTCAAAATTTATAACAGAGTCACTCCTAGTGTGGTCACATATAGTTAAATACATATTACTTTTGCAGTATTATTTCTCATGCAAATTGCTTCTTTATGCCACTTGTCAATTTATCTATTTTAAATTTTATTGGGTTTTATGTTCTGAAAACAAATACTCTTCCTCATTCTTGTATTTCTATTTAATTGAGTAACTGAGGTGAATTATTTTTCAGAAATTATCAAATATGAACTATCTACTAACTGAGCTATGTACTTAGAATATCTGGTGAACAAGAAAGCCTGGTCACAACTTTTATGGAGTTAATTTTATTGTGAAGTCCACTTACATTACTCAGAAGTGTAATCAAAGCTTATAGTCAGACAAGTATTTCCTTTCTAGATCTCTAAATATTTGTATCTTTAGAATAATTTCTCCATTGATTGTGATTTATATTTCTCAAAGTGCTGTCTCCCAAAAAACACTTGTGCCAAGATAGGATTAAGTCAGTAGTACTGGAAACACGTTCTATAATCAAATATGTTTGGAAACATTTGGACTCAACAAAGTTAAACAGGTTTCTCTCGCTACATACAATTCTTCACGTCCATAACGCATTACTAAATAATGTGGATCTCTGAAAGGAGAAAGTCATTCATGGTTCCCAGTCTTACTTTTTACCATGAAGTCTCTTCTCTGGATCATTAATTAGGACATATTTCAGTAGGATGCTTGTTTGAGAAAACTTACAGTGTAGAATTTTTGATATTAAAAAAGATTTAATTCTATTATCCATCTAGAGCATTTTGATAATTGATATAAATTGTAGATATGTTATTTTCCCAAATATCTATCCATTTATTTTAATATAGCCAATTAAATCTACTTTTTGCTGTTTTGTTAGGATTACTAGCATTATTAAGTTTTCATATGACATTATATGTTTGTGGAATTTCTCTTCTGAGAGACAGATTTGCAGACACTAAAATATTTTAATAGTTTTTTATAAGCCTACTCTTTTGTTTGTTTCTTTTTTTAAAATAATGCTTTCTGAGCTTTTTCAATCTATTTTTTCCAAGACATTTTAATATATAACTTTTCAACCTATAAAATTATCTTATTGGTATTGAATCTCTACTGTATTGAATTTATTGATCAAAATAGGAGAGACTCACAAATGGAGAATATTTAGCATTTTTTTCCTCGAAGAACATTATCTGTCTTTCCATTATGCAAATTAAAAATTCTTGCTAAAGGCTTGTATTTTGTTTTGATAATTTTTTGGAAATATTTTGATAATTATTTTATTGGTAATGGACAATTATCCTTTGTATTGATTTTTAAGATTTCTGCAACAATATACATAAGAGAGATCATTTCAAAGTTTTTTATTCATTTATGTGTTCATCTTTATTGTTTTAAAGCTATTGCAATTAGGGAAGAGACTTTATCATTCATACCTGGAAAATATTTTTCAAACAGAAATCACATGCAGTTGTACTAAATCTTGCTGTCTTAGGTTATCTTTTATGGCTAAATAAGTTTTGTATATAAAATAGAGATAATGTTGTCTTTGTACAGGATTATTTTGTATGATAAATGACTATGATTATAAAGATATATTACTTGTTTTACTCAAAACTACCAACTACTACTATGAGAACTATCACATAAATTCAGCTTAGTCAATATTTTTGAAACTATCTTTCAAATTATTTCTAAGACATATGGAGAGTATTTTCATTAAATTATAGTGATTCTTTTTCTCCCTATCTTATACATTATTCAGCTTGGTCATAAATCTTACTCAATAAATTTGGCTCTGAATTATTTTAGCTATTTTAAAAAACATTGAACATACCCCAGTACACTTCTCAAAGAATAAACTTTTATTATTACATCAGGCTTAAATATAAAAATCTGTACTCAAGACAACTTGGGGTAATAGAAAGATTGATAATCCTGGGTACAAGAAATTATGCCAGTTCTTCTAGTAATTCATTTTGTGACATGAGGCAAATTACTTTTATATTCTACACCTTGGGTTTCCAAGTGAATGCGTGCATCATGGACAGATGCTTGTGTCCTATGCAGCATTCTTTCCAGGGGCTAACACATCCCAGTGCTCAGTTACTATGGCTTTGATGTGACTGAAATCCATCCTGGACTCTAGAGGGTGCCGAAGGTAACCCAGATCTGGCCAATTTGAACTCCATTACCATGGCAACATCAGATTTTCAGTGATTGATAATGACCCAAACTAGACAACAGATTCCATTCTAAGACTTTTGCTCACAGTTTGGAGAAGACAAAGCCTCTGCCTGCTGAGGTTTTGAAATGTGTAGAACTTTAACTTAGGTCTGGTGGACATATTTATCATAACCTACCAGAGTCTGGCTGAGAATAAAGCCAACAGAGAGGAAAACAAGATGGAAACAATTTGCAAATAATAGTAAATGTACAATGCTCTTTATTATGAATTTCTTTAGCAAGTTGATTTTTCCATAATGTCTTCATTGATTTTTTCTAACTTGTATAGTGTAGCTAACCTATAGTTGCAATGGAAAAACAAAGGTAGTTCCAATATGAATATTTATTGTTTTCATTTCTAATAATGTATAAATGCAAAGTGAAACAAGAAAGACATATACCAAATCTTTGCTTGCTTATCACAGTTGTAAATGACTTCCTTACTGAATTACATGTAATTTTTGAATGCTAGAAGAGTATTTCCTCATTCCTTAAATTGCTGTTTACAATGCACTGGCTAAAAATATGATGCACTTTTAAGTTTGTTTTGTACTATCCATATTTTCCTCATCATTCTAAACAATCAGCAAAACAGTGAATGAAACCCTGATTTGTAGCATTTTCCAATTTTTATTTTATGAATTGGTAAATTTTCACTACAGACTGTTAGCATCACTAATATCACCTAGCAACACAGTGTATCACTGAGCGTTTGACATTGGGGAAAGACCTATGTTTTCACCATACATATTAACAGATTTAAGTAATCTCAAGAGTATAGGTTATAGTAAATTTAGTAAAATAATTAGGAAATCATGAGTTTAAATTATGTGTTACTTTTGTTTTTAATGTTACATATGTAAGTCTAAGTTTATATACTTTAATTTTTAATATGGCTGTTTTTAATACCTTTAAAAGTTTCTCACAAACATCTTGGAAATTTATTAATTTGCACATTAGGACTTTTGTCCTCTGAGTCATAGTTTCTGGACTTTAAAGTGGATAGTTTTGAGTATCAAGTGAGATAATTTTGTGGAATTAAAAAGAAAATTATAATTCTGATGGAAAACAAAAGCCAATTTAGTACCAGTAACCTCATGGCAATATTCAATCTCACTTAATATTTCCTTACACATAAAATATAATTGATAAAATAATCTTCTTTTTAGGATTATTTCAAGAATCAAATGAGACTTATCAAGCCCTTACCATAGTTCATGGGTATAACAATCAAGTAATACTATCTATTGAATTAGTATAATTATGAAAGCATTACTTTAGGTCCTAGAGTTAAGGGCATTCACTCCTGGGATAGCATCTTCTCTTCATTTTGCTCACATGTAGTGTGTGAAATAAAAGTTCTGTCCTCTTAGCTTGTCTGGGCAAAGTTGTGTCCTTTTGATGGTCTCACTGACAGGGCTTCTGTAATATGCTGTTGCCTGGCTAAAACTTAATTCACAGTCTTGAAACTCCAACCAGGTTCTTCTATTCTTTTGCTCTCTGGACACTAAAATGCAGGTCATCCTCAGGACTTCCAAAGTGCTTTCTGTCACAGGTTATCTGTTGCCTAGTTATGAACTCACAGAAGTCTCCTTGGGAGATTCTCTGAATGAATTAAGGAGTTTTTGTGTCATAAGATAGTTCTCCTACTGAAAAGCAATATAAATATACATGTATATAATTTGTATGTAATCTGCACATTTTTAAATGCAAATCATCATTATCACTCTGCTTTGGAGCATTGCTAAGACTGAAGTTAGGTTGGTCCATTCACAGCATGAAGAGTTATTCAAACAGGAAGCCTGTTCTTCAGTTGTGCTAATGACTGTGCTGATTATTTAGGGGACTTTTCACTGAATGTCTTCTTTCTCCAAATGCCAGTTAAAACTGGATTTCAAATACAAGTGGTTACAAAAATATTATTCCTAAAAACAGTGATTGCAATTTTTTATTACATCAGCCTACCTATAGTTCTGAAAACGCAGTACAATAAGTATTAAATCATGACATGCCTTTTCATTAGCCCAAATCTATATTGAGGTTTATAGTCTTAGATTCCCTAATAGAACATCTTCCACTTTTTAACTTCACACTCAGGTAATTTTAGGCTACTCAGTGTAGAATTACAGTGATAAAAGATCTTCATTCCGACATGATCTTGATTCATTAAATAACATAGTTTATTAGTTCCAAGGTCCCTTTCTGAATCTTCAATTCATATTCTAGTGGAATTAAAGCATATTTTAAATAAACTTTCCTCCCCAACCTGAAGTTTTCCTATGTAACAACAGTCAATCCAAGCAGGTAAGAAGCCTTAGGGTTATATTACAAGATTATGAAATTTGGAATAATTCTGCCTGCATAGCTCTGCCACTTGCAAGGGTTATAACTTTGACAAATTCATTTTTATCAGCATTTTAAGTTTTGTTTATTAAAAATATACTTGCATCAGCATTATAAAACATACAAAGTAAAATAATAAAAATATAAACTAAATGAAATTAAAAAAATGCCTGGCACAGAAGAATTATACAGTGAATATAATTTCCATTGCTGGCTGGAATGTAGTAAATATGAGATAACTATGTATTTAGTGATGTATATGTATTTAATGATATATTTAATAAACATAATAAATATGTATTTAATGATGTCTACTATATGACCAACACTGAGCATATAATGGTGAATGATGGAGTGGGTCATGATCTCTGGCCCCATGGATTCAACTTATGTAAAAAGTGGCTAATAAATCATAATTATAAATGGTTAATAATAATCATATCCTCCGTAAGGTTCTAAGAGATATGCTTCAGTTTCTGTTGGGAAAAATAGTAAGAGAGAAAACTGGATGTTTAAGAAAGTCCAGGAAATACAGATGAAAGGCACAGCAGTGTAGAAACAGGTATTTTCCTTTGAAAGCCTTAGCCAATAAAGTTGAGGCAAAGAAATTCCAAATTATTTAACACTCCACAGAGTGGACAGATTTCTGTGTGTTGATCAGAAAAAAACAAAAGAGTAGAGTAGCAGTGAGTAATTTTTTTGTAACAAAATAAGAATATTTTAGTTCTTCGATAACTTTAGTTACAATAATTATTCTTTTCTCCCACCTTGACACTTACATTGGGAACTCTTGTTTTCCAGTTTCTTTCTATGATGAAAAACTAGATTTGAGTCTCAGCCCACCCCCTCAACTAAATGATTCTAAAATATAAAATATAAACCCAGAGTCAATATGCCACCAACATTTTTTGATTATTTTTTTCTACAACTGTGTAAAGGTCTATTCTATTCACCTGCAATATGTTACACATAAGAAAATGAAAAGACAAATTGAACATTTGCCTGTAATATTCTCTCCACTCTGAAAGCATTTCCTATTCCTTGCCTAATAAAATTTCTCTTTAGGCTCACTGTCCTGATTATGCACCATTTACTTCACCAGATCCTCCGTCTATTCTTTTTTGCCTCGTTCTGTGTCAAGGAGTCAGACCTCGGGGTTGTATGATGCAGGCTCATGTTCACACTGCTTTTCAGTTAAGTTGAGTAACTGGGAGTAAAGTGGAGTTGAGTGTAGGAAGAGAGAAGAGAGATATTGGGGAGGTCTTTATGTTTTATTTTCCACCGCTAGCTCTACTCACTCTTTCACTTTGGGAGAATTACACTCTGATCCAGAAATCACATTCTGATATGATGATTTGGTCCATTTACCTGAATCCCTGGGACTGACAGTTTTGCCTGGAACCCAGCACAAGAGAAGGTTATGCAGTAGACACAACTAATAGCGCTACCTGGCCAGCCATGTACACTTTAGGATTCAGTGATAGCTGAGGTATGCCTGGCAGATAGGAAAAGTATATGGAGCCTCTGGAATATTCCACCAGGAGAATCACAGTAGACTCACCTAGGATTTTGGAGTAATGCAACACCGCCTTTCTGTGTCAATCTCCTTACTTGAAAAGTGGCTCTAGGACTGCATCTGAGTCCTTGTTAAGATTTATCAGTGACTAAATGATTTACCAAGTGACTGGAAACTGAGATGAATTCCACAAACTTTGAGTTGCCCAATTTACCAAATGGTAAAATGGGATGCATACAGCTGCATTCTATTATTAAAGAGAGATAAAATAAGTAAAACAAGGATTAAGTTTGTTGTGAAGATGCAAGGAAATTGAATTCATAGCAAGCTTAGACTCTCATAGGATCTGTTCCTACTATTTTGTTATGTCTCCCTCAAAACAGCCCAGTGACTTCATGGGGAATTCTGTATGACCAGCTGATTAAAGAAGATAAAGTTAGGCCAAGTTTGCAGATAGGTGTACCCCACGTGTTGACACCCAACTGTAGAATGATGACCCTGCATTGTAGCCTCTCCTAGGGATTTTCTGAAAGACAGTGTTGAAGAAAATTTCTCCTAGTTAGCAAAACTATAGGCAATACATCTGCTGTCCCCTCCTATATTAAATATATCCAAAAGTACAGATTTATGGTAATTGATGCACACATGGGTTGGCTAGTTGGTTATGAAATTAGAAAAAAAAAACAGATTAATGCAAAAGTCTTGGAACAAAGTGTACAGTTAAATCTGTTATAATGAACATGAAGCTATCTGTGTCTAACATAAGTACCAAATGCCATCTGTTCACTGATTCATAATTGCAGGGAAAAGATAGCCCATTCATTTGGAGTTGTTCTGCCTCTTTCCTAAACTCCAGAGTTCACTCCAGGTACACAACGGCTATGGTGGCAGGAATGGTGGCTCTGAATGCTCTTAACACCATTGTTGTTTCACCAAGACTGCCTTGCTGTTACTGCTTTTGAGTGCCCCAAATGCGAATGTCCAGGGTCAGTACTGAGCTCCTGTTACAGCTCCGCTTCTTAGGGAGACCAGCCCACCACCAAGATGTAGACTGATTATCATACAGTGAAATATGTATGGTAATAGCCTCCCATACAGAATTAACTGATCAGACCACGTATTACATCACTTTGAAGCTCACCTGATGGGATGACAAAATGCTTTCTAGCATTAATTTTAGGCACTAAATGGGAAAAACCCTGAAATTTTGGGTGCTGTGTGATCCATATTTTAAACTACCTGCAAATGTTTAGTGTCCTTTTTGCCATAATGAGATTAGATGGGTCTAGAAACCAAGATGTAAAGGTGAGTGTGACCTATTTTAGTATTTCACATTAGAGCCACTTCTAAAGAAGTTATGTTTCCGTTCCTATTACTTTACAATCCGTTGAGGTGGAGGTCGACTCACTAGGGCAGGAACATTTCCACTAAGGGACACAGACATGGTTCTACTACATTCTAAGGTACAAGCTCCTATGGGGTGGCTCTTTTCTCATGGCTTTAAGCTCTCTCTGGGCTTCATTAACCTCCAGTTACCTCTTATTTTCTCTTATTTCTCTTTGTCTACGTGTAGTAACAACTCTGATGTTTCCACACTCTGGAGACTTCGTATCTTTTGTTAGCTACCTTAGTTACTGTAAATAACCCTCCATTAAATTCTCTTCAGTTAAAATCTTTTGAGTGCGCCATCTGTTTCCTGCCAGGATTGTGACTGCTACATCCACCCATAAAATTTCCCTGAACATTCTCTTCGATTTTTTACAAGTTTTCTTTCCCTTAGCCTCTGTTTAATCTCCACCTACATAAAGACTTACCAGAAAGAGGATAATTTGATCTTTGCTATAAAATCTCATTTATCTAATCACTTTCAATTACATGATGTTTTAGTCAGGCATCAAAATCATGCTCTTTAAAAATGACAGTGAACCAGGGGTTCATATTACATCTACAAAAGTTACATTACATCCTGGATGAATATTGTGCTACTACAAAAAGTGCTTATAACTTTAAATTTTTTTAAAATGTGTAAATATACCACAACTTCTTTATCCAGTCATCTGTCAATGGATATTTCAGTTGTTTCCATGTCTTGGCTATTGTAAATAGTGCTGCTATAAACATTGGGGTGCATGTATTTTTTTGAATTGGAGTTCTCTCTAGATATATGCCCAAGAGTGGGATTGCGGGATTATATGGTAAGTCTATTTTTAGTTTTTTGAAGAATCTCCATACTGTTTTCCATAATAGATTTCTGCCTTAAGTAAAGCAAACTGTCAATCTCATCTAAAAATTATGGTGCAAAAATTTGACAAACATTGTTATGAGCTTTGATGATTCTTGAAATGTTTTAAAGTAGGTGAGCTACATTGTCAAACTCACTTCAGAAATCTAATTCCAGCAGGACTGTGGAATATAAATGTGTTTGGGTACGGAATGAAAGATTTTGCAGTGCTGAAGGACGAGGCACTAGTTTTAAGTTAGTGCGGTAGTTCAGAAAAACCAATGACAAGCTGTAGTGGCATGTAGAAACACATCAGAGGAGAGAATTGTAAAATTTTGCAAAGATTAATCTGATGAGGTTTAATGACAGAAAAATATAGGGGGAAAAAAAGGGATCAAGAATGAGTGAGAAAGTCCCTGTTTAGCCTGTGAGATAGAAAGCATCCAAGGCTGAATGCAGTTTTGGCATGCTAGAGATGGAGCATGGTTATTCAGTTTGTCTCTGTTATAACACTTGAGACTACTGTTCAGTAATTTAATTTTAAATACCTATCTTCCAAACTCCTGGCAGGGGTACACAGTCAGGGAATATTTATGTAAGTTGTCAAATATAATCTCATAGAGAAAGATGGCATATTTTAGTTTGTAACATTCCTATTAATTTAGGAAAAATAGCCAAGAAGAGTTAAAAAAAATCCAAGGAAAGATACATATAGACCATATGTTACGTTTTTTAAAAAACTCATTAATAAATAAACTAGGTAATACCCACTCCCTTGTTACTAGAAGTAGCAGTCTCTGCTCTCAGATGGCAGTGTTGAACGTCTGCAAAGACAAGATACCAATTAGCTAATGTCTTAGTCATCCTCCCTAAATATGAATCACTTTCAAGAAATAAACCATTATATTGGGACACAGAAGAAAGTATATTTCCACTATTGCTCATGAAATTAATCTCAAAACAGAAATAAAATAACAAAAATTATAGAACAAACCTCCTCTGCTTGATTAGTGTTCAAAAGTAAGACAACTGATGTCAGACATTAACAAAATAAACCTTTGATTCTCCCCTGCTATGAAATATCATAGTACGATGTCAGCCTACTTGGCCTTTGCATTTGCATCATTTAATCTCTTTATAGAAAAAATAGGAAGATAAGACATTTTCAGATCTCAGATCAGCAAGGAATAGTAATCATGGGTTGAGTATCATTGACCCTATCAAAAGAAGCTGGATGAAATTAAAGTTATATATCCTAAGAATAAAATACAGTTTGCACTAACTTTAGCCACACATTGTGACTTGCAGAAATTTCACCCAGATGAATATGAATATCATCTCTTCTGAGGTGGTATAGTTCTAGAAATAGTATTCCATTATAATAAATAGGTCTTGATTAGTGAGCAAATATCCGGACATGTCCTATCAACAGTTATGTACTTGTAAGCCACATACAGGGTGGTTAGACAGGCCTGTGGTAATGAGTGGTGAGGCAGAATACCGAGACTGGATAAGAGTTCATCCATTGGACTCAGTAGGGTTCTGGGATTGTGTCTCATTTGTGTTACTTACTAGCTGTGTGACATTGGGTTGGCCCAGATAGTGAGCTACTATAAACCTTAAGTTCTCTAAATATGAATAAAAGTAAAATAAAATTCTTGTACCAATTGTGTAAGGTAATATATCTTGAAGTCTTACCATGGTATTTAAAGCACAGAATGAAGAGGCAACAAATAGGAGCCGTCAGTGATGATGGAACATTGGCCATGGTAGTTTTTCTTGTTAGAACTCCCTAGTCTCATACGTATTTGTTGTACTCTTTTGCCTTCTTGATAAACTTACACTAAGAAAGAGACAAGTTGACTCAAAAAGATTACTTAGAGATTTTCTAGGATTCTGTGACTCAATACACACTAAAGTTTAAAAAAAAAAAAAAAAGCCCCAGTAATGAGTCTGAATCAGAGAACACGTTTACAAAGATTTTATAAGCTGGAAATATAATTCTGCACATTTTCTGTAAAATCCATTCATTTTCCTCCCCAACACTGCAACTATCCGTGTATGAGTCCAGTGAGTAGGGAACAGAGGACGTGTGAGTAAAAATGATACAAAGAAAGGGACTGAGAAGCACAGGAGAGCATTCAGATTTAGATCAGGGGTCAGCGAAAGTCTCACGGATGGGGTAAGATCTGAGCAAAGACAGGAACGAATGGCTGAGGATCCGCAAGCCTGGAGGCCCCAGGCAGAAGCAATGTGAAGCAGTCAAGAAACGTCAAGGACTGGAGCCCCATGATCAGAGGACATTGAGGGGACACTGGGTGAGCAGTTTGGACTTAAGGAATCGGACACCTAAGAGCAAAGGAATGAAAAGCTCTGGTTTGCATTTTTTTCCTTTGGTTTTTATTCTTTTACTAGAGAGTTAGTTTACTATCTCAGCTCAGAGATAACAGTCATAAGTTACTTCAGAAGCGTACTTTCTGATGTTGAAATGAAAGTCACTTTTAGAGTACCATCTCATTACTATGATATACAAAGTAGCAGAGTTCCCAGTGACTCCTTGCCTGGTTGCACTTTGTTATCTTCCTTTTGGACACAGAAAGGTCTGAGGCCAACACTAATATATTCAACAAATGGCCCAAGTTCAAGTTCCATAAAGTCTTACCAATCAGCTAGTACACTGTCAATCACCATTTTATTATTTCTATTATAATCAGTGAGAAGATGCAATTGTTACTTCATAACTTCCTCTCCAAACTGTTGGAAGCAAATATTTAACTCCCGGAGTATGGTTCCATTTCTGATACCTTTCTCATGGTCAAGTCTATCTGCAGTACCTTCTACTCACTTTCAAAACATCTAGAAACTCCTGTAACACTCAAAATGCAGTACCACATCAAAATTCTTTATACTGTAGAAGGAGATAAAAATCACAGCTCCTAATAAATTACAGTGTGGAGAAATAATGGAATCATATTTCAAAAGAGCCTGTTGCCTAGAAGATTTCATCACAGCCATTCTGCATGGCGGATGATTAGATTATTGTTAGAATGATGACCACTATTATCTGCCTTCAGGACAGCCATTGATAGCTGAAAGAAGAAATAAATCTAAATCACTAAGTTGCTGTGGCAGGGACCCCCAGGTCTGATGATTCACTAGATGGATCACAGGACACAGCATAGAGTTGTATTTATGAGTATGATTTATTGTTGTGAAAGGATGCAAAACAAAATCAGAAAAAGGAAAAGGGCACATGGGCAAAGTCCTGAGGAAACCAAGCACAAGCTTAAGTCCCAAGAGTTCTTCCTCAGGGAGTCACACTGAGTGCACTTAATTCATCCATCAATGTGAAATGTTGTCTATCAGGGACACTCATTAGGGACCCAGTGCCGACGTGTATGTTTGGGGATGTTCACATAGAAGACGTCTGCTTACCATGTTACAAAATAGCAGACTCCCAGAAGAAAAGTATGTGTTCGGCATAAACCTCACTGTTTGAACAAAGTGTTTAGACACGATGAGCCACTCTAACCTAATTAGGAAATTGTGGGAACTCTCTTGAAATCCAAGTTTCCAGATAACCAGCCAATGGCCAACCTTTCAAGCAGGACTTTATCAGAACAGCTATCTCAGCACCAACACAACTTTTGACACAACTTTTTTTTTTTAAATCTGCTTTTGCCAATCTGAAAACTTGGTGAAAGTCCGGCAAGGTGACTACTATGTAAGAGGTGTGCATGTGGGTGTGTGCATACATAGTCGGTATGTATATGGTCAGTTCACTACTACTGTGTAAACAAATAAGCAAGGTAAGAGTGTAACATGACGAAAGCAAAGTGCTGGGGTGAGTGGTACTCTTTATAGAGAAGTTCTGTTAAAAAAAAAATCTCTTATAAAGAGTTATTTGAGTAGAGACTAGAAAGAACATTGGGAGTAGAAATAAACATTGAGAGGAAGAATATTTGAAGAAGAGATAAAAGTAAAAGCAAAGGTCCTGGGGCAGATGTTTACTAGCAAGTTAAAGAAACGGAAAGGAGGCCAGTGTGATTTGAGTAGGATGAGCCATGAGGAGAATGGACTGATACAAAACCAAGAAGGGTCGACAGGACTGAGAGCCTACTAGGTTAGGGTAAAAATCTTTTCTGTTAACACATGTTTTTAATCGAATTCTCAGTGAGATGGGAAGCTACTGGAACACTTAAGGAGAGGAGTGTCATGATCTGATTTAGGTTTTAAAGAATCATTATGGGAACTGTACAGGGAGCAGTTGTAGGATGAAGCTGGGCAATAATACAGGAAGTTACTACAAGTAGTTCAAGAAGTATGAGACCTTTTGAATATATGTATGTTCATGTGTTATGCTGTATACCAGAAATTGACACAACATTGTAAACTACTATACCTCTCTCTCTCTCTCTCTCTCTATATATATATATATATATACACCAAAAAGAAGTATGAGACTTTGTATTTTAAGAGGTTTGTGAGATTTATTTAAGTCCAACTGTTCCAAGGAGAATCCAGTACAAGAAAAATTCCATTCACAAGAGTCTATTTACATATGTTTCTTAAGAAAAAGGGAGGGAGAGGATTAAAGAATTCATGCAGAGGCTTTAGAGATTGAAGTAGTAATAAAAGATTGAAAAGAAAAGGCAAGATTTCAGTTTCCTGCGTGAGAAAAGAAAATCGCAATTCAAAATGCATAAATGTGGGTTGAATCCTTTCTACCGTAAAATATGAACTGTGGTTGTTTTGATTAATGCTTTATCAGTGTTTTAAATATCTCAGGTATTACTGCACTCAAGTCTTTGGAAGACTTTTAAAACTAGGAAAGCAAAGATGATCTGAAATGCATACTTTTATACCGTTTGTGTAAGAGCATCAAATGGAACTTACAATTTCAACATGCTACTCAGGGACTTCATTAGTAAAAAACCTTTCTCATTGCAATTATAGGCTAAGACTTTTCATTAAAATACTATATCCCTTAGTTATGGAAAATAAATACATGGCTTATTTGTATTCTTTTTAAGGTTATCAATGTTACTTATTAACATAATTAAGGAAAAAGATCTAGAAAATAAATTATTTCAAAAAAGAACAATTACATTATTTTATAATTTTTGCAATATAAGTAAACAATCATACAGGCTGTATTGGAATTTGTTACTTACAACAGAGATAGAAATAAATTTATGTAAATAAATACTATGTGACAAAGCAAGTGAATGTAGAGTCACTTGCTACCACCGTTCTAGGGGTTTTACAAGGATGATCACAGTATCTATAATTCATGCGTCTTATAGACTATAATATAGGACTATCTTGAGTAATGCAGTTTTTCTTTTTTCTCCAGATAATTTAGGATATTTTCTTAGAGGTGAGGAAATTACAATGCATGCCCTATACACACACCAACATTTGCTGAATATGTTCAGTATATGAAAGGTTGTGTAGTGTATGTATATTCAGAGATTTATTTTGAATATAAGAACACATGGCAATATATGCATTTATTCCTATACACAGAGTTATATGGGTGTGCATTAAAACCGTTACTTGTGTAAAATTGTACATATGATTATGTTCCTATGCATTTATGTATGCAAACATGTTAAATACCTTGCGTATGTAGTAATAGCTAACATTTATGGAAGGCTTATTATGGTCCAGGTATTTTGTTTATATTATAATATTCAAATGGATACCTACTATAATTATCAGAGAGGCATTCTTATTATTCTCAATGTAAAAATGATTTAAAAAAAGAAGCACATAGTGGATAAACAGTGTCACCCCATTAATGAATAGCTGAACTGAGAATCACCAAGAAGTTCAAATCTGAAGTCTTTGTTCTGAGCCGTTATGCTGTACCACTTCTAGTTTACACACATGTTCCCTAAATGTTGGGACCTTACCATGCAGAGAAGTAACTGTTAGATAAGCAGAGTGGAGACTTTCTGAGCAGTTGATTACAAGATAGCAAATAGGAACCCATGCTCAGGAAGGTCTCTGAAGCCCTCTGTTAAAAGTCACTACCACATACCTCATCCCTGGGCCTGGACAAAATACATAGGTCAACCTTCAGAGGCGAATATGATAAGTTTCCATCATCTATACAAATCTTAGGAAACAGCTGGAGATAATAGACAGTGAGATGGAGAGAAATAATTGACTCTATTACCTACTTTTAGTCCAGGGACTATCTGTGAAGATTAATCAGTGCACACTAGATTTTAGATAAAAGAAAAGAAACTTTTGGTGGGTGACACCAGGGAAGGGTTAACATTTTGTTCTTCAAGTTATTGGTATGTCTTTAACTAGCATTGACTGAAATTTCAAATAAAACACACAGAGAACAGGCAAAGTTTTAATGTATTTTTGTTTGCTTTAAACAAAAAGTAAACACAGTTTGTAATCATGAACAGACACTGGATTCAAAAGTACACTGAACTTGTTAAAGTTTAAAAAAAAATAGTCCATGCCCAGAAACATCCAACACTAGTTCCAAGCATAAGAACATTCCACCTTTTGCTGTTGGAGACAAATGAAATATTCCGGTTTCCTTGATGTTATAGCTAAGTTATGATTTCTCTAATAATACACATTCTTTTTTAGCATAGTCACAGTGTGCATCATTTGACATACTTGCATCCATCATTTACATCCAATTAAAAATAACTTAGCTATAAATCAGGATAACTTAAAAAATTCCTTTAGGTCTCTCTGCATACGAAGCCCTACTAAAACAAATCCACTGCTTGGGCATCCCATGAATGACTCCAATATAACTCCTGAGTTTAGGTCCAGCTGTAACCAAATGAACAGACATGAAGATGGACATGAACCGAGCTGTGTCTGAGGCAGTGTGGATGCCTCGTTCAAATGGTAGCTTTGGTAGCTGTGGAAAGCCTGCATTAATGCATTGGGTCACTGCAACTAGGTTGGGACTTTACACAAAAGTAGTATCTAATGCTTTTAGAATCTTAGTATCACGTGCTTTTAGAATTCTTGTGTATCTAATGCTGGGAACAGTTTAAACAAAAATAAAATCACAGCCAGTAAACCAAAAAATATTCAGCACCTATTCATACATTTTGCTGGATCATTTTATTAGGCATAGACACATGCATGGATACATGTTACCATACACGACAGGGATGAACATATTTGGGCACATATATATGCTTAATGTCTATTCCAATAAATATGAATGAGCCCAAATGCCAGAACCACAGACAAATATAAAAACACGTACCTACGAGAATGCCCACAATGGGACTATACAGAGTAATATACACTCATTAAAGGAGGAATGTATTTGCATAAATATGTACACAAGCAGGATTAATAATTTTCAGCTAATAGATGAGAGCTTAAAGAATAGAACAGATGTATTCTAGAAGGATGTGAAATTTATTAGGTAACTCAAACATCAAAAAGCCTTTAAATGTTCACTCCTCTGAGTAAGTGATAATAAAAGGAGGAATGATAGGTTGTGGACATAATATTGTGAGGTAGAAAGAGCTGTGCTAATTGTTTGTCAAAAAGCTGTTCTGACTCTCCAGGGCAAGCGTGAGCATGTTTCTTCCAGGGTTCTGATTTCCCCAAACTGCAATCAATTCTTTAATCTCTTACTCTATGTATTCAAGTTAATCTCAAAACACATAAATGAGACTCTCAGTTTACTAGCAGGAGACTTAAGTTTTGAGAAGATTCATATTTTTTCAAGGATTCTAGAGTTTATCGCCTTCATGATCACCTAATTCACTTTCCTCGACATACACAGCTATTCTCATTTAAGTAAGGGACAGTAATAAAAATACAACCTGCACTAAAATATCAAAAATTAAAATCAAAATGTCTTTCTTTCAAACTCAGTCTTTTAAACAGTCCTAGGTTTAATCTAAGCATACATATAGTTCAGTGACTGGACTCAAATCCAGTAAGTAAATTTTATTGAAACATCTTAACTCATAAAAGCACGAATCCTTCGCAACATCGATTTCAGGAATTAAGAGTAAATATTAAGAGTCTGCTAACGCGTTAATCACTGCTTCATTTACCAACGTCTCCCCTACACGTCCATCACTCTTTCTCAAAGATGATGTACCCTGTAGCTGTAGCTCCTGAATGGAGAGCCTACAGTGTGTTTGGCTTATGCTGAAAATATAACCACCTGACTGCGTGGAACATGGAAACTGGCCAACACAGACGCACCAGTTTACAGATTCAGAGGACTCTTTCAATAAAGGATGTGAGTAGGACCTTTGGGGTGTTCTGCTTAAACATCCCTGTAATCCTTGGGACCAGTTTCAAAACAGCCTAGAGGGAGATGATCTGAAATTCACAGGATGGATGCTTATCATCCTGGACGTGCTGCTCACTTGACGAGGGATAAGAGTAGAGCCTGGACAGAGGTAAACACTGTGTATTCGATTTTACTCTATCCTTTAAACTTAAGCAAGACCAATCTTCTAAATATATGTCATTAGAATAGTGCAGGTGCAATATTCTTTCAGTACCCAGATTTTATGTGATAATAGTGTTAAAGACCAGCTAGAATCAGAAAAAAATAATGTGCTTGCTCACTCTTCTATCTTTTGCTAGAGGTGCAGCCTTTGGAAGCTAGAGATCTGCTCATTTTGTGAGCCTGGAGCACAGTTTAGCCTTAGGGGGTGGAAGGTGGAGGTTGCTGGGGATATGTGTGTTGCATGACCTGTTCTTAAGATATTCCTGTATCTAACGGGCATGAAGTAAAATGGTGCAGTCAAAGGAATTAAGCAGTAGGGTTGGGGCTGAGATGGATAAAGGGAAAACACATGGACACAGCATTTTCATTTCTTTTGATGCTGCCATGTTATGTGGGAACCATTCCAGCTATAGAAAAATTTCATATCAAACTTCTGGTATTATGCACACATACTCTAGAGATATGGTGGAGGCTGTGGGAAAGAAACAGAGGCAAAGCGAGACAGAGAGGGACAGAAAGAGAATATAAAATGTCTGTGTAATAAATTAAGTTTAAAAGGCAACTAACCTGATGAACCTCAGAAGCATTAGCTCACACAGAGTAAAAAGCAACATTGGTCTCAAATGATGCTCTCATTCTCTACCCACCTCATTCCCAAAATGTATATGGAATATGTTAGTTAAGCTTAACTCAAAGGTTTTTTCCTCAGTTAAATCATCAGACAACTCAGACAAGTTCTGATCCCTTTGTGCTAAAATTTTAATGTTTCTTGGTAGTAGTTATCACTGTTTGTAAAGATATGCTTCATTGAATGCTATGCTGTTTAATGACTGTCTCTTGCACCAGAAGTTAAGCTGTATTAAGACAGTGCTCTGGTCTTTTCTGGAGAAGCAGTAGGACATACTGGCTAAACACACGGACTCTAGCAGCATTTTACCAGGTCAGTGTCCCAGCTCAGCCCTACAGGTGTAACCACAGGCAAGTTATGCAACATCTTTGTAATTCAGTTTCCTCCTCTATAAAACAAGGGAAATGGAATATCTCCTTCCCAGGGTGTTGTGAGGATTTCATAGGTAGCACATCTCTTGAAACCACAGTTATGAAAGACACTTTAGAATATGCTATAGTGTGAGTCCCTTCATTAATATAAGCGTAGATAATTATGAGGATAAAATTACTTAATCATCCAAACAATCAAACATGGTTTATTAAATCTGAAAATTAAAATGATTGATGGCTGGCTATTAGCAACAACCTTGTCTAATGCCTTGATCTTATTGATAAAAATACCTTGAAATTTGTTTTTTTGTGTGTGCTTCTCAGACACTATGAAAACTTAGCGAGATAGTGCTTATAAAATTTTCAGTGTTTCTCAGGGAGAAAGAAAGAGATAAGTCCAAAATAATTATAACTTGCAAGTATCATGTCTTAACTATCTGATCATCATTGTAGCTGTTGTAGAAGCTGACTGTCACTTTGTGAGAATACATAGTAGATATGAATTCCTGATGGAGTTCTCTTCACCTTGCTCTCATTACAGATAGCACTCATGCTGCCTTGGGGGGAAAATAACTTTGGAAAATACTCCAGATAATGCTGCAAATTCTGAAATCAAGGAAAATTGCTTCTTTTCCTATATTATGGTAAAAAGGCAGCATTGTCATAGTAGAAATAGAACTTGGCTTGAGGAGTTACCCTAGGAACAGCGTGTTGCCCATGGAAGCCATTTTACCTGCAAATGGTACCAACAGAGTTTGACTGGGTATCCCAGCCACACCAGAACATCAAAAAAGCAGAAAATGAAACTGTCATGGGCACTAAAATCCAATAAATAGGCCAGACCCATAGAATGAATGCACATCACCAAGAGTGAACCTTAATGTAAACTATGGACTATTGGTTATTATGATGTGTCAATGTAGGTTCGTTAATCGTGACGAATATAACACTCTGGTGGGGGATGTTGCAGTGGTGCTGGCTATCCATGTGGGAGGCCATGGGGATACATGGGAAATCTCTATATCTCAATTTTGATGTGAGCATTAAACTGCTCTGAAAAAGCAATAACTAACAGAAAATTCAGAGTAGAAGGAAACCGCCTTGACTCTATAAAAACTATCTACCAAAAAACCTACCAGCTAACATCATATATAATGGTAAATGCTTTCTTTAAGATGAGGGACAAGGCAAGGCACCAACTCAGAGAAGTGGGTGCACCACTGCTGTTCGACAGAACGTTACAAGTTCTAGCCAGTCAAGGAAATGAAATGGTTACAGATTGAAAAGGCACTGTCCCTGTTTGCAGGCGGCATGATTTTCTATGTAGGAAATGCAAAAACTCCAAAAAAGACAAAAATCTCAAAAATAAGTGAGTTCATTTGACCAATAAAAACTACATATATCATATATAAATTGTATTCCTGTAGAGTAGCAATAAATATGTGGTTACCAACATTAAAAACACAGTACCATTTATATCACCCCAAAATGAAACAACTAGTCAGTCTAACAATAGTTGTACAGGACTTGTACGCTGAAAACTACAAAATGCTGAAGAAAGAAATCAAAAGGGCCTAAAGAACCGAAGAAACGTGCAGTGTTACGGATTAGGAGGCGAAACATAGCAAAGATGCAAATTCTCCATAAATTGATCTATAAGATTTAAAGCTATTCC
Organism: Camelus bactrianus; assembly: GCF_048773025.1. Taxonomy (NCBI): domain Eukaryota; kingdom Metazoa; phylum Chordata; class Mammalia; order Artiodactyla; family Camelidae; genus Camelus; species Camelus bactrianus. Next base: position 30,596,530 of record NC_133548.1, read on the forward strand.
TGTCAAAACTTCAGCAAATTTTTGTAGGTATAGAAAAATGTATTCTAAAATTCATATTGAAAGAAAAAGGCCCCAGCATAGCTAATATAATTTTCAAATAAGAAAAACGAGATGGGAAGAAACAGTCCTCCTAATGATACATAGTTAGGGCTGTGTGGGAATTGGCTGAGGGGCATACCTATCTGTGGAACAGGATAAAGAACTCAGATATATGTTGAACATATATGTTCAACATATATGTTGAACAGCAGTGGTGCACCCACTTCTCTGAGTTGGTGCCTTGCCTTGTCCCTCATCTTAAAGAAAGCATTTACCATTATATATGATGTTAGCTGGTAGGTTTTTTGGTAGATAGTTTTTATAGAGTCAAGGCGGTTTCCTTCTACTCTGAATTTTCTGTTAGTTATTGCTTTTTCAGAGCAGTTTAATGCTCACATCAAAATTGAGATATAGAGATTTCCCATGTATCCCCATGGCCTCCCACATGGATAGCCAGCACCACTGCAACATCCCCCACCAGAGTGTTATATTCGTCACGATTAACGAACCTACATTGACACATCATAATAACCAATAGTCCATAGTTTACATTAAGGTTCACTCTTGGTGATGTGCATTCATTCTATGGGTCTGGCCTATTTATTGGATTTTAGTGCCCATGACAGTTTCATTTCATGCACAAACATACACCATTAATATTTTACTAAGCAACCTGACATTGAAATCAGTTTGGTGGGCTTTATTCTGCACGTATTGGATACATTTCAATTTCCTGATTCTGTCATTGATTTCCTTCTCATTTTATTCCAATAACAATCAATGATATGGAACAAGAATATATTTTAGATAATACTGCATATTCAAAACAGAAAAACAGTATACAATAGTATTTTTGTACCTTACGTAGGACATACTATATAACAGAAAAAGACATTTTAAGTCGTAAATTATTGGCACTAATGATAGCTATTTAATGAATTACAAGAAGGCCTATTAGCTAACAGTATTTTATTAACTGATATGAATTTTCCCTCAGCTGTCATATTTTTAATAAAAATTAATTTTAAAAGTTTCCCTGTGAAACAATAGCCATTCTTCAGGTACCTGTCTTAATTTGACCACTTTGTGCCCTTCGGTATGACTCTTCTGAATGAAGAGATTTGTGTTTTTTGAAGGCTTCTTACGAGTTTATCTTCCCATTTTATTTCCTCTAGTTGCTGTCAGGGATTTCAGGGATTTCTCTAGTTGCAGTCAGGGATTCAGATCAGCGAAAATAAGAGGAGTGGAGATTTTATGAGGAGAAGGAAAAAGGGTGGACTTCGTTGTCAGGAGTACATGCGGTCTTATCTCCACCATGAACTTGCTTGCGTTGCCTTTCACTTGAAACTTAAACTCCCCCATCTCAACTTCCTCACTTCTAAAAGCAGGAATACCACTGTGGCACTTTTGGTCATGTTGATTTCTATCCTCTGGTGGCTCTCTCCAGACCGTCTCTCTGAGAACCTTCTATGGTGAAGCATATTCTGCCAGCATGTTGGACAACCATCCATGTCTACTAGTTAATTTCCCAAGAATAGCCTTCATAGAGGGAGGTATTTCCTTTTGCTTGGGGTTAATTTTGTATCTACAGATGAATTTTTTATTCTTTATATGATAGCAAAATAGAAACTATTCAGATTAAGTTATTATTTAATTTTAAACAGCCAGAAAACTAAGTGCAAAAGCATTGGTTGAGTGACTTCTATGAGGCAGACTGTTGTAGAACTGGTAATAGAGCAATAAAAAGACAGGACTCTGCTTTCGTGGAGTTTACATTCTAGTTCAGAAAACAGAAAATAAAGTAAATAACAGGGACCTAAACAAGGGACTATCAGAAGATGACTAACGTGATTGTGGTAAGTTCCACCAATGATTTTCAGATTGCATCTCCTATAAAGGCTTTGGAGTCAGAGAGATCATCCTTCTAATCTTATTCTTCCACTTAATTAAAATATGTCAATTGGACTAGTCACAAAATCTTACTGAGCCCGATTTTACCATCAAAAATATGGGAATAGTAATATATATCACAGTCATTTTCATAACTATTGATTAAATTTAATATACTTAGCATATTGGAACAGTGTATCTTAAATACTCAAGCATTATTGTTTAATTATCCCCAAATACTTAAAATTTCTAGTCCTCTTTATTTTTATTTTATTTTACCTTATTTTTGTTTTTGGTGAAGACTCAACATAAAATTGATCACATTTACCATTTTGAAGCACACATTTCAGTAGTGTATTCACATTGTTGTGAAACAGATCTCTAGAACATTTTCATCTTACAAAACTGAAACTGTATACCCAAGAAACATCAACTCCTTTCTTCCTCCTCCGAGCCCCTGGTTGCCACCTTTCTACTTTCCATTTCGGTGGGTTTGACTGTTTTTGGTACCTCAGGTAAGTGGAATTGTACAGTATTTATTTTTTTATGACTAGCTTATTTCACTCAGCATAATGTCCTCAAGGTTCAGCTATGTTATAGCATGTGACAGGATTTCCTTGGTTTTAAAACCTAAACGATAGTCTATTGTTTGTATAGACCACATTTTGTTTATCCACACATCCATTGACAGACATTTGGGTTACTTCCACCTCGTAGCAATTGTAAATAATGCTGCAGTGAACAAGAGCATGCACAGATGTCTTCAAGTCCTTCAACATGAGCATGTAAATATGTTTTTTGAAACTATATGCTGAAGTGAGATCACTGGATTATATGATAACTATTTTTAATTTTTTGAGGAAATTCCATACACAAGGGTTTCAACTTCTCTACTTTTTCAACATTATTTTCCATTTTATTAATAGTGGCTGTCCTAATGAGTATGATGTGGTATCTACTGTAGCTTTGATTTGCTTTTCTCTAGTGAATATGTAATTTTAAGTCTTATGTTTAGATCTTTAATATATTTTGAGTTAATTTTTGAGCATGATGTAAGGTAAGAATCCAACTGGATTCTTTTGCAAGTGGATATCTGCTTTCCCAGCACCATCTATTGAGGAGACTTGCCTTTCCCCATTGGCACCCTTGTCTTAGATCATTTGACCAATATAAGTGAGCATTTATTTCTGGACTCTCTATTCTGTTCTACTGGCCAGTAGTAGATCTGTCTTATGCCAATACCACACTACTGTAATTATTATAACTTTGTAATATGTTTTGAAGTTAAGTGTGAAGCCTCCAAATTTGTTCTTATTTTTTAAGATTGTTTTGCCCATTCAGTGTCCCTTGAAATTCAGGATGAAGTTTAGTATGGTTTCACCTATTTCTCCAGATAAAATAATTGGGATTTTTGATAGTGATTGCTTTGAATCTCTAACCTCAGGCTAGTATTCATTTTCTACTGAGTTTGCTGCTTTTGCTGACCATGCCATGGGATTTCATCCTCTAACCCATTGTCTCAAATCAAGTCTACCATTTTTGGCAAAGCTTCTGGGTTTTTACACTATTCCCACTTTGGTCAAACTACTATTCTCATCAACCAGGCATGCTATTTTCTGACATAGTCCCAAACAAAAAGACTATACATTTTGTACTTTTTTATCTGAAACATTAGCAGTTTTTCACATGACATGTTTTTTCACCTATTGTCAGCCCATAGTTATGTCCTAAACATTATGTTTTATTTTATGTTAAGGGAAGTATTTTTTAAAATATTTTATTTCTAACCTCTCTCTCTTTTATTAAATTCTCATCTTATTTTAGCTCCCAAACCTTAGGCTTCCAACTTGGGTGACATGTTCTAAGGATATGCAAAACAATCTTACGAAGATAAGAAAAGTATTTTCTTATTGACAGCAATTAATGCTTATTTTTGGAACAAAAAGTAATAAATTCAGCCTGTTGATAATTAACATTGGATCATGCTTGTTCTCTTATTAGCAAGATATAGTACATGTCAAGAGTAGTCATAAACTGTCATATGGTAGTTAAAAATGCCACTCACAGAGAGTTTGAGGCACATTGAAATATGTATATTCCCAATGAAAAGAAATATGAAGCATATTACCCAAATTATAAATTGTAATTTCATAATTTTATAAATATCTTTAAAAGTTACTTTGATTATCTGAAAAGTAATCACAACCCAAAGATAATATTTATAATGCAAGCACAATAATTATATCACTAACATTTTTTTTCTACTTCTTTTATGAACTTTTTTATCCCCAGGCTTATTGAGCTATAATTGACAAGTAAAATTGTGTATATTTAAGATGTACAAAGTGATGATTTGATATATGCATACATTGTGAAATGATTGCCACAGTCAAGCTAATTAACACAACCATCATCTCACACAGATACCTTTGTTTTTTTCCCCTTTTTTATGGTGAGAATACTTAAGATCTATTCTCCTACCAAATTTCAAGTATACAATACAGTATCATTAAGTATATTCACCATGCTGTACATTAGACTCAAGAAGTTGTTCATCTTATAACTGAAAGTTTGTATGCTTTGACCAATATCTCCCCATTTACCCCCCTACCCCCTACCCCAAGCTCCTGGCAACCACCATTCTACTCTCTGCTTCTATGAGTTAGACTTTTTACATTCTACATATAAATTAAATCATGCAGTATTTGTCGTTTTAGCAAGTATCAAGATATAAAGAATAACAGTTGAATTAGAGCTGACCAAAATAATGAATCAAAGAAAATTATTTAAATGTAGAATTAATCAAAAGTTACTGTTAAAATATTGCTCTCTGCTACATATTGTATGTATCTTTATGTAATATTTCATGTTATATCTAAAAGTAAATAAACATACTTATAGTGGTCTGATATGCTCAAACACTGGATTTTACTATAATAGAATATTTATGTTAGTGAATATTTATTAAGTGCTTACAATGTTCTAGAGACTGTTCATTGTCATGAATAAGTTCATTTAAATCTCACCACAGTTTTTTGAGGTAAATCATATTATTTCCAGGTTTCAAATAACTGAGTTATAAAAAGACAAAGGCAGGAGGTGATTTGCTATTAGGTACCTCTTGTTATCATAGGCTGAAATAGACTGCAGTGTATTATTCTGTGTTTTAAGCCTTATGAAAAGCCTATGAAAGAGACACACTCTGCCTGTTTTTAAGTGAATAAAATGATGATTAAAGACTGTAAGCAACTTTCTCAAAATCATAGTTCCAAAAATCATGATCTAATATTCTGTATCTTCTATTATTTCATGTTTACTATGTAGTGTCTTGCATTGTTGACCATAGTACCACTTCTATGACTCTTAAAGCATTTACCCTGATAAAATGATTTTTTATATTCCTAGATTTTCTAGGTTTCCTACAAGTACACCAATCATAGATTCTCTTGGATAGAATGATTAATCAGTGATATGTGTCTTTCAGAGACAAGGAATTAAATGATTGTTGGCTTATTAAAATGACCTCAAATATCTTCATGAAAGAGTTGAGAAATGAACTGGGCCCTGAGGAATGGGGAGTTTTTTGAGACAGAGCTTGCTGTTGGGGGAGGACACAGCTTGCACAATAGCAATGGAATTAGCTGAAATGGGCAACAGAGAGATGACTAGGACAGGACAAATCAGAGATGAATTTGCAGGCCAAGCAGAACTTTTTATACTATAATTAATAGCTACTAAATAGCTCTGCATTATAAATATCACTTCAGAAATGTGCCTACAGGCACATACATTTTCACAATTCTTTCTCTACATTGAAGTTTAAATAGAATCCCAAATATAAAGAAGACAAAGATTAAAAAAAAAAAAAAAAAGAAAAGGAAAGAAAAAGAATCCCAAGTAGGATTCTACAGGGATAATTACATAAAATTCTTGCTGCGACACACAGCCACTGGAAATTGTCTAGGCTCACTGAAGGATTCCTGGGACTCTTCACATGTTTAGACCTAGCTCTCTCTTCCTCTATCATGAACTGAGTCCTTCTGGAGCTAGCATGGACTTGTCAAGGCAGTTCTCTGTTCCCAGATGACAAGGAGCAGAGACTTGGCTCAATTTGTCAGAGTTTCAGTTCACAGAATATTCAAATTATTTAAGTCATAGTTTCAGGGTTCCATTAATGAATTTGTTTATAAGTTCCATTTTTATAACTGAATGAACAACAACAAAAAATCCCTTTTCCGAATAAAACATCTTTTTTTTCTATGATTGAAATATATATATTTGAAGCCTGATTTATTATTAGCCAGTTGTCTTTCTTTTGCACAATACAAAGGACTAGCACAAGGAAGATACCCTAATTCTTATAATTTTAACATTCATTGATCACAAGCCAGGAGACAGTCTATCTTGTAAGTCTGTCCATTAAACTCCCTGATCAGAAAATAATAGAGAGAAAGAAAAATAAACAAACAAAAAATTCCCAAATTACTTTATCCAACTTAATTTGTACATACAGATTTCTTACCACATTACCCTAAAATGAAAGCTTTCTCTTAAAGGTAGAAAATGTATGTTGGGGACAATTGTAGAAGGCTAGCCTTCAGTGGGCAAGGTTTTAAACTATTTTTTTTATGAAACTGAAAAAAACCTCCTGAGCTGCTTACTCTATAGTTCTGGGTAGATGAGTCCAAGTTTATCAGTATAAAGCACTTTTAATTAGAATGCCACTCATCTACCGGGTCCAATGGGTGTGTCAGCAACTCCTAACCTATGAGCACTGTACTTTGCTGTCTGGAATTCTTTCTAGCTGCCTGCAGACTGCGTTGCCTTCAATCCTGCCATGAGTTTTGGGGGCAGTTCCATAAATGTAGCTTGAACCTTCAAGAGAGTTCTAATAAAAATGGAAGTGAGGTTGGGAGTGAGGAAAATTCGTTATTAATGTGCTCTCAGCCAGTGTTGATTTTAGGTTCTACTTCTCCTTTTGCCTTCAGAAGTCTTAGGTTATTAGCTACCAGTATCTCTTTCTCAAATTATTCCATTAAACCCTCTCTCTTGAGTTGCATATTTCTGTAATCTATCCATAGTCAGCTTGAAATCAGGGGTTTTATCATATTATGTAATACACAGAAGTTACATCAAAACAGTACTAAAAAAATACTAACTTCCTGCCAAAAATTATGACTTCCCATTTCCCTGTAGGAGACTTCATAATTCAGCCTGTCTACATTTAGAATTCTTATCCAAGAACACTTTTGTTTCCAGTCCCCGTAACTAAGGAGCACCAAATGCTATAACTCAGCGTAATACTTGTTCTTCTGCTCTCCTACCCTGCAAGTTCACATTTCCAGGACTTTGCTCAGGCACTTCTTAATGTGGTCCCATGGCTAATGACTATCTTTTAATGAGCAGTTTAAAGGACAAATTCCCAAGGCTAATAACTTCTGTGAAGTTAAAAGGTTATAAGCATTCTTGCTACCCTGCTATTTCCCCTTGTCCTCCACCAGAGAACATGGTCATATAACTTCAAAGTAACTAAGTCTAAATTTGTCTCCTCCTTCAATATTCGTGTGCATATAACACCAAGGAATGCAATGGATGTATATGAATGTAGACACAGTGGCTAATTGATTAAATTTATGGAAGAACTACTTTCTATATTAAAGAAAACAAAAAATGAAAATAGTAGGCTTAAGAATTAAACAAGAGAGCACAATAAAAGGATAGGCACAGGTCTTCAAAATACTTATCTTGATTAGTTAAAAATTCAATCTGATTAGAAAAAGTACCTGCTTTTGGAAATTAAGTAATAAAACATGCAGTTTGATCAGAAAATCATGCACAATATGCAGCTTTCCCATTTAATTATACAGAAGACCTAGAGAGGAACACAGCTGGGTCTGTAAATTATGAAATAGGATGAGCTGCAAATGCATCTTTATTAAAATGATGACACATCATCTCACTGATATACAAATCTCCACCAATACTATCATAATAATCAGTTTATTTCTGTGCTTTTTGACCACAATCTGCCATCTACCAAAATGTGATAATCTAGCATGAAAAGCATTCAAAATAACACCAAAACTATTTAGCTAGATAAATCTCCTTAATTACTAGCTCTTTGCATGAAAAATAACACAAAGTCCATGATAGGAGGGGTGTTATATTGGTATATTCACAGTTAATCGGTAGAATTACATTGTAGTAAGAAGAGAACAGGTTTGAATCTAAATTTGCGTCCCAACTCCATATTTGTGAAAATATGAGTAAGTTAAATAACATACTAAACATACTAACCTGAAAAGGTTTTGATTCCCAAAAGTTTGTACTGTCTAAGGTAGTGAAATTAAACACCAATAACAAAAATTGAGATTACGAACTACAAAACTTGACAGTGAAACAAATAAAGCAAAAACTACAAATCCAACTACAAGCTTTTACATGTTAGGACCCAAAACATAAGAAATATCCAACATCAAAATAAATTTGCAAGCTTTAAATTAAGAAAGAAACAGGAAATTGATTCACGGAAAAGTCACTATTTTTTCCATTTTCTCATTCTTTCAGGTTCCTTTATAAGTTTTTGGACTGTTGAAAACACTAACACAAACTTTCCCTTCTTTGTTGATTAGTACCAGGGAAAGACAGATTTAACCTCTATTGGTTTCATTTCTCTTTGTAACAATGGGTATAATGATGCTTATTCTTAAAATGTTAACACTGGATTAAAAATATTATAATAGATGCAGCACGCATTTGGGAAGTGCACAGTAGGTACAACACACATGTGAGCTAGTTCCTAGTCCATTTCAGGAGGAAACATGATACAGAGAAAAGGGTGAAAAGTTTGGCTCAAATTCCTTTACAACTTATCTGCTGTCTGAACTTGGGAAAGTTTCTTTACCTGACTGATGTTCTCATTCTTCTTCTCTAAATGGATAAAATAATGCATATGTGAAAGGGTTGTTGAAAGATTAGATTACATAAAATTTATGAAAATATCTAATAAAATACATTGCCCAAAGTAGATACTCAATTAAGTTTAGTTTGTTCCATTCCTCTTCTTTTCTCAGCCTTCTTTTCTTTCAATCAAAATGTCTATATATTAACAGTAAATGTGTGGGTCCTATAAGGGTGCAAACAGCAATTTTTATTTTAATTTTGCTATTTTTGGTGTCATCACATTGAATAAAACATAGCTATCAGATCATAAGACCCGACCATGTGACCTACCATAATTTGGAATTTTTAAAATTATTTTATACATACATCTTTGGTTTCAATGCAAATACCTCATTTGGAAATTTTTGATGGATCAAATTTGTATTAAGAAGGACATGTACCAAGGATCCCTGTAACTGAGGCTAGCAGCTTACTGTCTTTAAAAGCCTTATATGGGGCATGGAATTCCTTATTTTTCTTAGACTGAATTAATTCTCTGGAATTTAAAAAAAGAAGTGAACATAAGTAAAGCCAACGGAGGAGTTTAGGCTCTGCAGTGATTCGTTAGAAGTCTTGGGTGAGTCTGTATTGCCTTGGTTCTGTATTGCAAGGGAGGCTGATTAAATTGAGCCTCTGAAGTCTTTTTTGTTTGTTTGTTAAACTCTTAAAGAACATAGCAAAATCAAAAGCAAACGCATAATTGACCAACCAAAACTATACCAGGTAGAATTAACTATGACAGAACAACGTCCAAAACTCCCGCCAATTAAATTAAGATATAGATGAGGCTAGATACTGAAATTAAGTCTTCTCTTTAGAATATTACAAAGGAGAAAAACTGCAGTTAGGTTCTAAGTTGTTTAGAATCCTGTGTGTTTTGGAACAATGTATCTGCGACACAACCACCATTTGTTGAATTTATCACAGAGGGGCTCTTTAGTGCTGTTTAGCCCTTCAGAAAATTCTCAGGTATTGGAATAAAATACGGAAAAATAACGAAGTTACAAAAGGGAAGTAAGATTCTGAATCAAAGCAATAAATCTGAGGCGAGTTGTTGGAGCCAGTGGCGAGTTTTAGGCTGGGAAAGAATTCATGGGTTCTCATACCAATTCTCTATTAACCGAGCAAGTAAAACTCGGACATCTACACTTTCTACTTTCTCAAATTTGTCCTCAATTTACTAGTTTTTGAAATATACATTCCTTTGAGCTTTAAATATATGCTAATTCTATTTGATAAATATTAAACATTTGCAGTAAATATTTTGATAGGTAATGATCTATATAGTTTGTGTTCTCAATTTTCTTTCAACCTAAAGCAAAAAAGAGAAACTTAGGGGGAATTAAAATTCTGGTCAGAGGATTTCTGACAGGACAAGATGGTGAAGTACCTATTTTCGTAAAATACAACTTTTATCTCTGAATACAGTGTAAATGCTGTTAAATGAGAGCTCTGACAGGTGGCAAAAAGAAGACAGATGGTTAGAGACCCCAGGGTTGGAGGAACAGCACAGTGGCAGGCAAGGTGTTTTACAATCCTAACGAAAAATAAGACACCCATTTCACTAAAATAGCCCTTAATATATTAATTTTACCTGTTTAGCCTTAAGTACTAAATAAATATGTATGTAAGTAAGTAAATAAGTTAGTAACTAAGGTACTTCTTTTTCTTTATATTAATCCAAGTTTCATTTAGTTGTGGAATATTAATAGGTGTGTTGCTTCTCTCTTGTTTTTTGTTTCTTTCTGTTTTTGTCCTCCTTTTGCATGTTTATGTTTTCTATTATCCACTCTGAATATTCCCTCTAAACTAGGAAAACAATTAAACCAATTAAGCTGGAAATCAAGCTTTGGAGTCGGCCCTTAAGCTAACACACAGGGCAGCACACTGAGATAGGTACTAATGGTGGATCCAAGATAAGAAACTGGTAGCCCTTGTCTGGACAGAGATGATAAAATCTGATTTTACTTACATGAATGATTCCAGTATAATGCATATTAAATATTATAAAAGGGAAACAAACAGAAGTCATGTGTTCAATGAAAAGGTTGAAAGCAAATCTCTAGAGTAATGAGAAAGGGTATCTTGGAAGGATATTTTTTGAGATGGGTATTGAAGGAAAGGGGAAGTTTGACAGATGATGGCAGCGATGAGAGAGAACATGAATGAAATAATATAAGAAAAGGATGGAGGTGGGAGGGTTAGAATTATGATCAAGAAACGGTATGTCAGACAATTGGCTGGTTACAGGATAAGAGGAGTGTAGACAGGGAACGTAATACTTGAGAGGAAGGAGATTCCAATATTTGGCCACGAGTGTGTATATTATTGAACAGTTCATTAAAAACCACTTAAACACTTCTAATGGAGGAGCGTGGCATCATTAGGTTCCCAACAGAATGATGTGGCAGCAGTCAGGGTGAAGACTGGAAATGGAAAAGAAATTGGTGGGGAAATCCAGAAAAGGGCTACTTAAGATCAAGTGGCAGGGGGAGGGTCTAGCTCAGTGGTAGAGCACATGCCTAGCATGCATGAGGTCCTGAGTTCCATCCCCAGTACCTCTATTAAAAAAATAATAAACCTAATTACCTCCCCCCCTCAAAAGAAACAAAACAGACAAACAAAAAGCAAATCTTTGAAAAAATCAGGTGGAGATGTCAAAGGGCTGAACTAAGGTATTAACAGTGGTCATGTGACAACACATACTTCTCTTATTTGAAGACAAAAAGGTTAGAACCTGCATAGTTTGGAAAATTCAACTGAAATAGAGATTGAAAAGAAACGAGGTGTTCAGTTTAAATAAAAAGAGTTTAAAGCACTTGCAACTCCCAGGAAAGGTTGAGAGCAGTAAAAATCGGAGCACGAGAAAGGGTTAGGAGAAGCATTTATTCTAACTAATATTTATTTCACATTCAATACTATTTTTTCCTTGTGGCTGGAAATCTGTAGGTACAACGAAGTTATAAAGCTACTGAGAACTGAAGAAGCAGAAGTAAACACTAACACGAAAACAAGTCTCTCCTGACATTGTCAACAAAGCCCTACCTGCAAATAGGCTGTTAGAGAATGGAAATCAGTCACATTAACAGGCAGCAGAGCAATCTTAGCATGTTTTGTTGAATAATCTAAAAATGGATTAAGTAGCCCAACTTATTTTGATAAATTATATTCATTTTATAACAGTACTATAACTGTATTTAAAAATTAAAAATGAAACTCATCTATTATTTTAGTTATTTTTCTCTGGGTTCTCAAATTCCTTGTTCGTATCCCTTTATGTGTGCATATTTCACACATTTAAAATTATACTATTTTATATTCTACTTTCCACACATAAATTATAAATGTTTTTCTTATTGCTTTGTCAGCTGTACATTTGTATTTTGCATTTCCGAACCATATTCTATCGATTAAATTTATCCAAAAAATGTAGTTATTCTTCAGTGGCTGAAGTGTGAGGCTCTCCTTAGGTTTTGACTATTAGAGCTGATAACGTGAAGAGCATCAGTCTGCGTATTACAAGCCTCTACTCCTCATCATGTCCATTGATCCAGGCATTTTCCTGTATCTTTCAGGCTAGGCTGTTCACTCCTGCTGGGAAGACATCTTGACTATTCCCCACTGCATCTGCCGCAACTTGCACATCTTAAGCCCCAAAATACATGTTTGTATAACGTGTTTTTTCCTTTTCATCATCTATTAATAAAGGGAGAAGAGGAGAGGGAAGAATAGGTACAGAATGAAAAGAGAAATGAATGTTTTTATGGGTAGCAGAATAAGGTCACAATGTGACAATTTAATTTACTACACATAGTAAGAATCAAGAAACATTTATTCAGCAGCAACTAGAGGACATTATGCTAGGAACTGGAAATTGAAAAAAAAAAAAAAAAAGTGGACCTCAAAGAACATATAAGCCAGTTAATATTTGCTCTTATCGCCCTCCTTTTTTCCTAAGAGTCACTGATAGCTTTCTGGAGGCTTATTGCATTCTCAAGCGATAATCAGGGTGGAGATAAGCAAATATACATGCACTCCAGGCATACTTGGCATAATACATTCCTTGCCCTACCCAACTTCTGGGCTAGTGTCCCAGGCAAGTTAATCGGACGCTCTCTCCTTGGACTTTGAATGCTGAAAAGAGTATGAACATCTACAAATGGTTGGGTACATTCATTCCAGTAGGGGGCATTGCTCAGATTTCCCAGATACAAGACTTTTTTTCCTCTCTTTTCTTTTTCTATCCTTGCCTCCCAGAACTGCTTATCTCTCCTGTCTCCTGCTTGATAGTGTGAAATCCTGATGTTCTGTCAGTAAACTCTCTTAGTTTAACTTGTCCAGAATCAGTGTTTTTGCTTGGAACCAAAGAGGTCTGTTGATACAGGCAATCAAACCTATAAGCCCTGAATGAGAACACTGCAGAAGTGCTGTGGTGAAAGTTTACCCTGGGAAACCACAAGAGGGACACCTAGCCCAGCTCAGAGAGCAGAAGCAGCCTTGCCAAGCCGGATGGTTCATTTCAAAGTATTTGCTAATTTAATATATGCATAAAATAAGTACATACTATTATTTTAATTAGCATGCCTGTGCTTGTTTATTAATTGTATTTCCTCCTGAAAATATTGTGCATTTAAGGAAATCAACCTAGCTCTTAATGAAAGTCAGAAAGAAGAAATGTCCAGAATATAAGGTGACTGTCAGTTTCACTTTAAAATTAATTTATTTTGCATGAAGGTCCTTGCTAACCATAAAGAGGATTAAGAGGGCTGCAATAATGATGCCGGTGTGAAGGAATGACACTAACTTTTCAATTAATGCCATCCATTAAGCAACTGGCATGCCTGACTTGTTGACTTCTGTAAGAGTGCTAGAGTTATCGCATCCATTTAACTTTAAAAAAAAGCCATAGGTAAAACATAGTGACTATTATACCTTGTAACACTCAATATTCAATTATATAACTGAAATTTTCCAAGAAAGTAGAATTTAAATGTTCTCTCACACACACAAAAGATAAATATATGTGTGTGATGGATGTGTTAGTTAACTAGATGATGAGAATCCTTTTACAACATATACATCTATCAAATCATCACATTATACACTTTAAATATCTTAATTTTATTTGTCTATTACACCTCAATAAAGTTGGCGGGGGAAGCCACATATGAATTTAAACAATGATTAAGAATTATATACCACTTCTCCATTCTCACACTTTCTCCACAGCACTAGGGGAAAAAAAGTTACATTTTCTTAAACCTTGAAATATATTTTTTGTTAATTAAAACATGACTTGTAATGAGACAAAAATGAGTACAATCTTCAAAACAGATCTCTTCTGAAATGGGATGGCTGTTTCTGGAAAAAAAGTTACATTGTTTCTGCTACTTTAACACTAGAATGAGGTACCGCTGACCTTGGGGAAACTGAGTTAGTTTCGGAGTCAGGAAAAAAAAAAAAAATTCTTACCTTGGCTTAGAAATTAAAAGCAATGGGACCCCAGTCAAACTGTGTAGCTCCTCAGAGTCTTGGTTTCCTCATCTGCCAAATGAGGACAAGAACACCTTCAATGTAAGGTTTTTGTTATTAAGGGAGAAAATGAGCATTAAATGCCTGGCACCTGTTAGACACTACATTACAACATCTGTTATTTGAAGACATTGTTTGTCTGAATAAATGGAGAGTTCAGCATTGTTCTGGGAAGGTACAGGTCAGAGGAGTTTGACTATCACTTCCGGTAATTTAGAAACATTTTAGAGACTCAGTCCCTGAATTTCGAATGTATTCTAGGGCGCAAGTCAAAGCTATACATGTAAATGTTTCCTTAGTAGAATATCCAAGGGTTTCACTTGCATTTTCACTAAAAAAGCCCAAAACCAAGTATTTAAACTCTGCCTGGGAATCAATGTTAAATATTCTAAAAGCTTCATTTAAATAAAATGTTTCATAAATTTATCAGACTAGAATCCATAATAGGGTGCTTGTCAAATCCAAATTTCTGGAAAAATAATACCTTGGCTCTCTTCCATGTCCTTCAGTAGAATGCACAGCATGCAGACTACACGAGTTATTTCACTCAAATTTTACCTAATTTGGGGGGCTTGGGTTTCATTTATTCATTGATTTTACTTTAATGGAGGTACTGGGGCTTGAACCCAGGACCTTATCCATGCTAAACATGCGCTCTACCACTGAGCTATACACCCTTCCCTCCCCCCTTACCTACTTTTTTTTTAATACTTCAGTACATATTTTTTAATAAAATAAAGGAAATATAAATGATATCTAAAATTCTTTCTAAGGAAGTAATCTCACTAAGGAGAGAACACATGAGGCATGGCCAAGAGAGCTGAGGGCTCCAGGTGATGATCTGTGTTGGCTGGGGTGGCAAAGCTGGTAAATGAGTTCTGACACTGGGCTCCCAGTTTCCTCATATTAATAATATCCATTAAATATTTATTATATTCCAAGTAGGTTTATAAGCACTTTACACACAAACTTCCATTTAATTATCTCAAAACTCTGCAAGAGAGAGCTAGATTTAAAGTGTTTCATTATTTGTCTATGTACTTAATCACTCATTCTACTGCCTTTCGACTCTGTTACATTTGTTCAGTCCGTCAGTCCTCCACTTGTGGTCTTGTAAGTCCCAGTTCTCTTGCTGTCTGCAGGACCTAAAGAGAGAAGATAGACAGTGGACCCTTGAACACTAGTGTGAGTCCACTTACATGCAGATTTTCTCCATAATAAATACTCCAGTGCCACAGGACTCTTGATTGGTTGAATCTGCGGATATGGAACCAAGAATAGGGAGGAACTGCCGATAAGGTGAAACTGTGGATACGGTAGAACCAGGGATAAAGAGGGCTGACTATAAATTATACTCAAGTTTTTAACTAGGGGGAGGGCCACATCCCTAAGCCCTGCATTGTGCAAGAGTCAACCGTGTAACTTTTGTTCAAAGTTTTCACTCTGTTGACTACAACAGATTTGAAAACAAGGGATGTCCACAGAATACAGTGACTATAATCACAGAAGTAGGCCTATGGGACAAGGAAGACACAGAGGACAAATTGATCCACTTTCCATACACAGAGACAAAAGAAATATCCATCAGGAAGACTGCAGGTTTCAAAATTTGTGGGTAAGAAATAGAGGAAAATTTAACGCAGAAATAATAACAAATGAAAGACAAGGAGAGACAATTGCAGCTGTTACTGTTAAAAGGGAGAAGGAAATGAGGATATGCAATAAATCCTACAAAGATCTGCACATTTAAACCCTCACTACTCAATTTTCTCTAGATGTTGCTATAGAAATATGTTAAAATGTAAAAACAATTATTACCTTGATCTATTTAAAGGACAACCTCAGTAGTAGGAATAGTAGGAAAAAGGAGTAAGTTCTAATTTTTTGGTGTGAACTGGGGCTAGTTTGCCTGCTATGTAATTTCCTAAGAAAAGTAAGTTGGTCTAGTTCAAGAAGGATAAGCTTTGGAGGGAGCCAGACCTGTTGAAGAAAGCCAGCTCTACAACCACACTGCTACTTTTATTTCACCATCAGTGTATTGGAACTAATAGCATTTATTCACAGGATATGAGATGATAGAGGTAAAGCTTCTTGGAAGGCCTGAGTCCTCCATTAATATAATTTTCCTTCATACCGTGCTCCATAATAAATAGGAGATGATTTTCAAGGGTGATAGAAAGGTTTCATGTCGTTGTGACTGTGGTTGTCATTACACAGCTCTCTACTTTTATCAAAACTCTCCTAATATATATTGCACTTAAATTCAGTGCAATGTGTATTTTTCACCCAGGAATTCAAGTGTGAGGAAACAATTATGATGTTGATATAGTTCACCAGATAAAAGTGTTGGCAGAGGCTGTCGTCCAGCACAGACCTTGAAATATTCCTTCATGATCTTGCTGGTATGTCAGTCCACAAGGCTTGTCAGCCTTTTCTTCTGACAAAACACTGTCTATAGATACTCACCCCAGACCACTAAATAGGGAAAGGAAATCACAGGGTGAGTCCCATGAAATTATTTGCTCCTTGAGGGACTTTTTTTTTTAATGTTGCCAAGAACAAACAATACATGAAATGGAATTTCCAGAAAGCCAACCAAACTGTGGGTAGACTGACTCCTCTTGCGATAAGGAATACAAAGATGAATGTGATTCTTCGAATTGTGATGTGTTAACTGACTCATCTCAGTTCTCAGGAGTTCTCCCTGAAATAAAACTGTCAGGGCAAAAATAGTGCCTCTTTTATCTTTGTAAACAGCCCTCCCTGACACTTCCGTGGGATGGGCCACTGAAAGATGCAGCTGCTCAGGTGTGGCAAGATCTGGAATGGGAACTTGTGTGTATTGTCCAAACTGAGCATTAAGTAATTAATGATCTAGGAGACAAAACATAAAGTCTCTTACAATAAATAGAATTTAAGCACATCTGAGTGAAATAGTAAACTCAAGATAGATTGAAATATCGTTAAAAGGCCCACCACAGTGAGAGTGAAGATGGAGGTACAAAAAAGGAAGTTCATACTAGGAGTGACTGGAAAAACAAGTTACAGTAACTGTGACCAAAGTATTCATGATTGAAATACTCTTTTTGCTACTCCATGAAGATACAGTTCTTCCTTTTGATCAATTTGTAAAGATTGGAATCTAATATGATCAGGTTTTTTTAAAAGGTACTGCATTTGGTTTATCATGGGTCTTTCATATCTATTCAAACTTAAAAGGAGGAAACAGCGAAAGAGTACATTTATCTTTAAAATCATTTGGGTGACTCTAATGTCTAGTAGTATATAATGATACTGTGATCCCTTTTCACACATATCTAAAAGAAAATAAAATCCCACAAAAGTTTAATTAACACTTCTATGCCTTTTTAAAGTCCTTAGATAAAAATGTACTGAGTATAAAGTATTATAATTAATACCCTTAAAAATGTAGATTTTTAATTTGCTTTTCAATAGTTAGGGATCCAAGATTTGAGAGTGTGTAACACCACACGTCAGGAAGGCGGGCTACTATTAGGCACAAAGAGATAGTTCAAGTAAAATCGGCCATGCGGATTCTGAATTTAATTACTGATGGAATTTATGAAAAAAATCACAAAATGTCTTTTTGTGCTGAGATCCCAGTAAAATGACATTTAATGTGACAGTCTCAGGGCTCTATTTGACTTACACTGGGTTAAGAACAAGTGGAGGAGGAAGAGGAATACTGGTTGTACACACACCTTACAAACAAATAATTTAAGTTAAAATAGTGGTTGTAATAAAGCATTTATTAAATAATAGAATTTTTCATATTGATTCTAGATGATTATGTGAAGGTAAAGCTTCATAGCTTTATGAATTTTTTAAAAATTTATTTTAACACATATTAAAAGTACTTAGCACTGCTATATACTGAAAAAGACACACATATTATGCTAAAACCACTATTTTACGAACATATGTATGTATGTGCGTGACTGGGACATTGTGCTGTACACCAGAAATTGACACATTGTAACTGGCAGCACTTCAATTAAAAAAAAAACAAAAGTGCACTATTTTACATTTGAAAGAAAGGGGAATTTGTTATGTAATAACTATAGCAATTTCTAGTTAATAGTTGCTGTACTAATTTAAGACATTATTACATTTTTGTGCCATAATTTTAAAGTCCAAAAATTGTATATAATTTAATGCAAAATTCAATTGAGTCCCTTTAAAAAAGAGAATATATAAACCACTATTTCTCTGTCCCTAAAAAAAAAAAAAATTCCCTCTTTCCTAATATAGACTAGGAAGGCATGTTTGAGGATTAGTTCATCATTAACAGAACTTGGAACCATATAACCTGAATTGAAATCTGAGATTCAATACTTGGTTGTTTTTTATAATTTTCCTCAAGATGCTTATTCTCTCTGCTTTAGGGTTCTCATTTGTATAATGAAGATAATAATAGAGCATATTATTATAAGTATTAAATGAGTTTATTCATAAAAAGTAATTAGAATAGTACTTTCCACATTGTAAGTTTCCAGCAAAGTTATTTTAATTACTATTTAGCTATTATTATTGGGTTTTTAAGAAAGGACGATATCTTTTCTGGGCTCATCTGTAAAATACTAAGGCAGTTAGATGACATTTTTGAGAGATTCAGTAAACAAGAGAACATAAATAATAATAAATTCTCATGCAGTAGAAATTCAATGTTAAACCTAAAAGGCTAGTTCATTAACAGAAAACAAATGCAGATTGCATGAAGTAAAACTCGTGGAGGATCTCCCTCAGGCTATCAAGATGACACAGTGACAGATCCTGGACGATTAAATTTGGTGATCGAGGAGGAGCATTCTCTATAGAAATGGATTTGTAATGAACTTGCTCTGCAAGTGGATGTCTTCTAGAAATTAATTTACTCTGTTTTGGGCATTCCAAGCTGAGAGAACAAAAATAAATCGAAGTCCCTAAGCATGAAAGTTATTAACTTGTATTCAGATGTGAATGAGGAAAAGGGTAAATGAGACAGAAAGTAAGAAATTATAAACTTGAAGGGCGGGTTGGGGCCAAATCATAATGAGTCATATTTAGACTTGATTCTGTAGTTGCTGAGAAACTGACAGTAGTTTCCAGATAGAGAAATTATGCAATGCAGATTAACGATTTAGACAGTAGAAGCCAGCAGTTTGGCCAGCATGATTGGAGGGAGGGAAGGGATCAGGAGAAAAGAAGGAAGGTCGAGGCTGTGGCACTAGGCTAAATGACTGGTGCTCAAGACCAGATCAAAGAATGCAGCAACTGGAATGGAAATGAAAAGCATACATTTAAGAGAAATGCACAGTGGCCATGGACAAGCATACATACTCCCTTCAAAGAAGTCCTAAGTCTTCCAAGACATCACCGAACTTATAATTCTTCCAAGAAGTCTTGTAACTTTTTTTTATATTGTAGAGCCTGGGAAGATGGCAGGGACAGTCCCTGGAGGTAAATGTATGAAAGTGTGGGGATCCCCTTAGACTGTGCCCCCAGGGGATTTCAACTCTCATGCTAATCTATACCCAGCCTCCAAAATGCTACTCCTAAAAGCAAATTTTAAATTTTAAGCATCACAGTGAGCAGCTATCTTTGGTGCCTAAAACTGGTGTATAAATGTACAGAAAGATAATACTAGATTAGAAAGCTGCTTGAATGTTGTTAATGAAACAAAGATTTAGTTTTTCAAAAAATGAGCATAGACTAAACGCTTTATTTAAAAAGTCCTCCCGTAGGTTATCAAAGACATGGTCGGCCCACCTCTTAACTGGCCTGTCAGCAAGCTTCACCCTCATTCACCACTCTCCCCATGAACTAGTCTCTCCTAATGCTTCTAGGAATCACTCTTGTGGTCTTATTCCTCCTCTGGCTCATCTTCTTTTTGGCCTTCAAATGCAGGAAGTCCTGAAACCTCTGCCCTGGACCATTGTACACCCTCAAACTAGACCTCTGCTTTCTGAGCTGTCTCATTTACACCTAGAATCTCCATTACCCATCTATACACAGATTTTCTTTACACATATGTATCTCCCACCAGACCTCTCCTCTGAGTCCAAGAACACTGTATCCAGTTGCCTCTTTGACATCTGCTCCTGCCCAACTCCTGCTCAGGCTTCAGGTCTCAGGTAAATTTTCACCTTCTCAGTGTTGCTTACTTGATCATCATATTTTATGCACGTGCCCCCTCATATTTTTTATCCTAAAGTTATTATTCTTTTTAAAAATTTTTTCTTAAACTTGTGAGATTTCTCTGTTTATTTTTAAATCCCTATTGAAGAGAACAGTTAACCTTGTCTATTTTTGTACCATAATATTTGCACTAATAATCCAGAGAATACCTAGCTTCTAGACTATAATGGGCATTAAGAAAGCCTTTGTTGAATGAATAAACAACAACGTGGAGAAATTAATTGTTTTCTAATGAGAAACATACTAATTAAATGATAGTGATGTCATTTTGAAATAAGAAGGATTTATATAAACAAATAAAGACCTGCCAACTTTCTGTTAAAAGTAAGCTGCATTATTAAGAATACCTTCCCTCAGTAATGTATGTTCTCTTACTCAGGTTATTCAAAACTCCACTCAGTTTTCTGATGTATTGGGATATTATTGTCTCTGATCAAAGGCTGATATTTATTGACTCCTGCTTCCTCTGAGTCTTTACTAGAGGACAGGAGTTAATCTGATGTGATGATAGTAAATTACAGCAATGACGAACATGAACTCATTTTCACGTAAAAATAATACTCTAAGAATCTTCACATCTAACAACTTATCTGCTCCTTTCAAACAACTGTAAATCTGGAGTGATGATTAGGATTTTATATATGAAAGTCCATGACTCAAATTTTCTCATGGGTAAATTCTGGTTAAGGCAACAAAGCAGAACGAACTAATGCAGACAACCCCTCCTTATATGCTTCTCTCCTGACAAGCTCCTACTGTTTAAAATATTTCAAAATGCTGATAAAATATAACCAATAATATAAATCTAAGCTCAAATATAAGAAAGTAAAATCCTAGGTGCCAAAAGGAAGAAGAACATAAAGCAACAGGGGAAAACTCATGAAAACTCATGGGAGCAATTTGAATGGCTCATTAACACTCATTCAGTCATAGAAGTTGTGGCCTTGGGTTAAGGGAGGTATGAAGGAGGCTCTTAGTTCCTGGGACTGAGTCTGCTGCACAGTTTAGGACAAAGAGATGACCCCATTACTGCACCCACTGCATCAGTGAAACCAGAGGGCTGTTTTCTCGGCTGGATAAAATAATATACCAAACAAATTAGAGCCCCACTTAAAATGTACCAGGGATAAACTTAAAACACCCTCTGTTAGCACCTTTTAATAAATCCTCCATTTAAACTGCAAGCATCTTGAGGGTTGAAGGCATGACATAGGTCATTCCCGAGTCCTTAGTTCTATGTTTTCTAGTCAGATTTGGCATATAATTTAAAAAAAAAAAATCTTTAAGAGCAGCTATGATAGAAACCACTGCTATTGTCACCAGACATGCATTAGAAATGGGACAGGCATGCTTTTACTTCTCACTGACTTTGCCTTGTCAAGTTGTCTAAAACAGAATAAGCTTCTGAAAAAGATGGGCTGGAGGAGCAGTGAGACATAATAGGGAGAATGCTAAACTGGATGAATAGTGGTAGAAATTGATTGCTTTTCAAATTACCTTTTTACCTTTTGCCATTTATAATCATTAATGTATTTTCTATTAATAAACAGAAATCCAAACACACACAATTTTTCTGTTGTTCAGCACTGTAAAATCAGCATGTACTTCAGTTTCTGACACAGGACTCAACCTATTGTTTTCTCAATGAGTGATTTAATGTAACATGATACATGTATATATATTTTTTCTCTTTATGGCGGTGAAAGAAAGTTGTATGCTATTTCATCAGCAAAGATACATTAAATTAAATAGATCGAATTAATGTTTCTGTGGGTATCGTGTTGGCTCAGCCCTCCCTTCTCTTTCACAGCAGGCCAGAAAGTCACAGATTGCTTTGTCAGGAGCGAACTCAGCCAGCTGGCTTAAGCAATTTAAACATGTTCTCTCTTTTGCAAATTGCTATGGGGTATTAGAAATAGAGTCAATGTGACTAGGTCAAGCATGTCTTGGACAGAATCCAAAGCCCATGTGGTTTGAACTGCAGACATTAAATGGTCAGATCAGTCAGGGAGCAGCGATGATTATTTTTGTCCAAGGACCACATACTCTTTTTTATTCAAACCTTTTATCAAAAAGTTGAATCTATAGCAGTCCTAAGGTATAGTTTGCCTTAAATGATCTATTTTAAGCACAGATTAAAGGAAAAAAACAAGATATCACTGCACTCAGATGCCGAAAGCAAACAGCATACACTAGTCAGACTTGACTTACCCAGTCCCTATAGCAGGATTGGAACATCAATTGTACAACATAACGTAATCAAATGTTCATTTTATACTCTTGGCATAATTGTTTTGAATCTATAGGTCACTGTTTACCTTGAGATTCACTAGACCCATATGCCATCTGGTAATATATGATGTAAACTCTGTACAACATCATTTACCCTAGATCTTCCAACCTGCTCCCTTTCCAAAGGCAGTCTTACCTTTTGAACTGCCTCCATCTCCCACATCCAAACAACAAATCCTTCCAACCTACTTAGCCATTAATATTAAATAACATTAAATTATTAAAATAATTAAAGAAATAATTTAAATACAAATTAAATAATTAAATTAGTAAATAAACAATTTAATTAAAGTAAAATTCAAACTCCCTACTAATAAATCCTGTATAATCAGACCCCAACTATTTCTCTACTGTTACGATTTACCCACCCATCTATGTCTTGACCATATTGTCCTTTTTTGCCCTGTCCCTCAAATTCTGAAATCTCACTCTCATCTCAGAGCCTCTGATTCTCCTGCCTGGAATAGTCTTCTTGCTGTAATTCACACTGCTGTTTTCCACATAGTATTGATGACTCATTTTAGATACCATCTTCTTCATGATGCATACCTGATCACCCTTGCTTGCTACTTTCCAGTCTACAAGACATCATCTATCACATTTCCTTAGTTGAAGTCCTTTATAGAACTCATTACTCCTCTGTATTATCAAAAATATTTGTTTTGTGTTTACTGCGCAACTTTCTCTCTTAGGGTGTAATTTATTTGAATTCGAGTACTTTTTTGGGTATGTTTTCTTTATTTCCTTCAGCAGTGATGGGCTGATAGAAAGTGCTTAATTAGTAAATTAAAAAGAAATGTTCTGAAATTGTTTTAAATCAGATACTTATGAAGAGTTTTTCATGTTATTCTGTATTTTAAATATAAGCAAAATTTAAATTCAAACTCGAATAATACTGTGGTGTGGTGCTGCAGAATGTGTGCATCTTATAAGCTATTGTAAGTAGAGTAAATATTATAAACACGTTTTAACTTAACACATTAAATTATTTTGTGCTGCAGACAAATGTCTTATCCGATATTATGTAAACAAGAACCGTTGTGGTAGCTAAAAGAGAAATCTTAGGATGGTAGCTTTTATTCTGGGAGAGACAACAGCTTTTTTATTTTTTTTGAGTCATGGCAGAAAAATACAGTTTGTCTGCAGATAAATCATACATGACCCTAACTCCTAGCTGTCTACAAAATGGAAGTCAACTCATGGCAGAATTAACTTACACCTTTAACTCTTTAAATGAATGTACAAATTCCCCACAGTGACCTGAGTGCAAACCAGCCATTGGCCATGAAACAATCATGGGCAATAGGGATCAGCAGAGTTTTAACCTTATTTTATCTCTACTATTAAGAGTTCTATGAATGCTGGAGTCATTTAACATGATAGCTCTAGTTTTAGAAGAGCTGTTGGATCCTTCCAGATTTAATCAGTACTAATCATATGTTTATTGCAGTTTATTTATTCATTCATGTATTCATTTATGTATCAATAATAAATATGTTGTTTCTAACTATTCTGTTAGGTATCAACTGGGGCAGAAAGAGTTAGGATTTCATATCTCTCAGGCCCTATTAGTCTGTGTAAGTTACCTCACTTCTCTGTTTTAGGTTCATTATCTATAAATGATTAAATCGGTATGAATTGTCAAACTTCCCTGGGAAAGTTGTCATAAGAGTCAAATGTGTTATTTTTTAAAAGTATAAAGTACCAGAAAAATGCAGTAAATACCGATTGCTTGGGTAATCTCTGGGCAAGCAAGATTTCCACAGCAAACATGCTTTTACTGTTCTACTAGCTAAGGCAAACTACAATTCATAAGCTATTACCCAATAAATAATTGAGTAGGGAGGAAACAAGTCAAGGTTGATTCTTTTATCTAGAGGTTAAAATGACTAATACCTCTCAGGAAAGTGAACTATGACTGAGTCTTTAGGTAGATATTGAGAAGTATTCTGGAATCTTAAAACATTTTTATAATGTTTTGATTTATTTAAGATATTTAAATTGCAGATGCAGAATTCTTAGGAGGTACACAACTACAGCGGGTAAAAACATCATGTAAATATGACAGAAAGAGATGAGCATCTATTTCACCAAACTGTAGTTTTTGCCCACTTGAAGTGAGCACAGGATTTCTTCCTGTCTTTATGGCTGAAGTTTATGGGCCCCATATACAACTTAGAGGAGCTTTCTAGGATTCAGACACTCCCTATATCAAAAAGGAATGGAAGCTCCAATGTTAAGGAGGGAATTGTTCTCACAGAGGGGCAATCCTTACGATCTTGTTCATTAATAATAAAATAACTGAAAATTTATTAAGCACTTTCCATTGTCCTAAGAGCTTTACATTTATTACATCATCTATTCTTTGCATGAGGCTTACAAAGTAGGCTTCATTTTATACTGAAGCATAAAGAGGTTTAAAATATACACACAAGCCATTCAGTGGAAGAGCTTGGGACAGGAAGGGGGAGAAACTGGAAACTGGGGAGGAGGAAAGCACAGATGGGATAAAGGAAGGAGAAGTAATTCTACCTTAAGGATAATCGAGTTAAGGGGTATTTTTCCTTTATCAGAATCGTTCATCTCTTTCCCAGACTCAATCTAATTCTGAAGCAGGCTGAGTCCTGCTTCATCGATAAAGTGTTTCATAGCCAAGTCATCTGACGTAATTTTCTTTCGGCGCTGGACTGGCCCTGGGGCTCAGCGCTTAGTCATTCCCTCATTTTCTAACATGTAAGGATTTTCTGTGCCCACAGATTGTGAGAGATTGGATCCTAAGATATATCTTTCATATGTTGTTATATGTTAACGTACTCTAAATATTTTGCAAGTTATTTTTATCAATACCACCTATTCGAGATTTTTTAGTATTGGTGTGTATATATTGGTTTCATTAGTCTTGAATTCATTATATAGAAAATGAAAATAAACCAAATTTATTTGTTTTCTCACTGAAAGATATTTGAATGACTTTCCATTTTTTGTTATTTTAAACATTGCTGCAATTAATATTCTTGTCCATGTCTATATGAACACTACAAAAAAATTTTTTTCCTCTTTGGTCTTCAGAAGGATTCTACCAAATAACAGTTTTTTTGTGGTTCCTTATTCCCTAGTATCCAGACTAGAAACTGATGTGATCAGTTTTAAGTTTTTGCCAATCATTTCTGCCAATTGTTTTGATTCATATTTTCCAGATTTCTGGTGGGGTTGAGTGTCTTTTTTTTCATAATACTTTAATTGACAATTTTAATAGAAAATTACATGAATAATTACATTCCTCAGTGACTTTCATAAAATAATTACAAAATGTTATAACCATCCAAATAAAAAAAAAAAAAAAAAAAAGAACATAAACACTACAGAAGCCATCCCCTTCCGTGCCTCCCTTACACTTCCTACTGGTCCTCAGAGGTAACCACTGTCCTGACACGTAACTCAAGAGGTTAGTTTTGTCTATTTCATGACTTAATATATAAAATTATTTGGTATTTACTCTTTGCATCTGTCATATTAGGTTAATATTATAGTTTGGAAATCTCTCCATGCTTTTCTTTGTAGTCATAATTTGTTTATTTTAATTGCTGTATTTTTATTTGTATGTATATATTCTTTATCCATTTAATTTTATGGGACTGTGGACATTTGGGTTGTTCACAGTTTCTAGTATTAATAATATAATTATGAGTAGAACTGCTCTGCACTTATGATTGTATTATTATTAGCTTGCCTCTGCACACATTTCTGTTTCACATATATATATGAATATACACTTAGGTACAAAGAAAATCAGAGCAGAAAAAAACTGAAATTTACAAGCTGCACAAAAGTGAGTAGGGTGAGGAGCCAGTGAATAGATGGGCAGACATGTGAGAGGACCAGAAGAGTGAGGTATCACAGATGATAACGCACAAAAGCATTTCCACGAGATAGCTGTGTCTGCAGTGTGAGAGGCTACAGAGGAGTCCAGGAAAAATGTGAGAAGAGAAGCTGTGTTATTTGTAATCTTAATTTATGCTTCTCTTTTATCCTTCTGCCCTTATCTACAACTAATTTGTCTTTAAACTGTCACTTTCCCTGTCAGAGATTCAGAACAGAGCCAGCCTTTAGTTATGGTTTATATACCTGGTGTCAAAAGCCATACCTGATTAAAAATATGCATTGTGAATATTATTATGTATTATCAGAATGAATTTACTATTTCCTTTGTTTAACAAATGTTCACTTAGTTCTTAATGTGAACAATTACTTTTCTGTGCCCTCGAGTTATAATGATAAGCAAGACAATTCTCTCCCTTCATGGAGCTTATGTTACAGTTGGAAATGTAGAAAAACACATATAAATATAGAAAGATAATCTTAGATAGTAGTAAATGCTGCAAAGAAAATCAAGCTACGAAAGCAATGTAGTAGAAAGAATGTAGCAGAGTTAATTGATGGAAGCAAATTTTCATCCTGCTCTGGGATCCTGGAATAGAAAAGGGATATAAGGTAGAAAATGAGAAAAATGGAAAAAGTGTGGACTTTAGTTAATAATAATGCATCAATATTGGTTCATTAATTATGAAAAAATGTAAAATACTAATATAAGATGCTAATAGGAGGGAAACTGGTTGTGGAGCACATGGGAACTCTGAGCATCACATATTCCATCGTACAGCTGAGATCTGGCCTTCCTAACGTTATCCACAACGACTGTGCAAAACTACTTACCCAGAATCAAACTCCCCCCTTTTCTCTATCTATGCACATGGTAATTCCTGCAGTGGTCATTATTTCTGACATGACAGCAGGGTGAGTTGGAGATGAACCTTGGAACGTGAGAGCTGGCATATAAATTCTGACTCCTACCACTTACTGATTATGTAACTGGGGCAATTTACTAGCCTCTTGGTGCCTCAAATTCCACTTCTGTAAGCTGAAGATAATGACAGAAACCTCCTCATAATGATTGTTAAGGGAATTAAATTAGCAAACATTTGTAAAACATTTAGAATATTGGCTGATACAGAGTAAGTATGTAAAATGAATATGTAAGTAAAATGGTAAGTAAAAATGAATATAGTTTCTAGTTTTTCTTTTAATTGAATATCATAAAAAGAGTCAAAATAAGCAATCTAGAAAGCTTGTGACCTAGCAGAGATAACAGATTCTAACAGGATTCCCAAGCATGTCTTTAAAACTATGAAGCCACCAGCTCGCAGAATTTCCAATATTTAAATTGTTCAGCGCCTCAATGAACCTGGTATAAACTAGGTAAGGGACCTTGGGAGATGGAATATTACAGAAAGAGTAAGTCAAGGTGATTACTGGAATTGTAGATAATGTCCCACGTTGTGATAGATTCAGTCCTATTCCTAAAAGAGTCATCTGCTTGCATTAATTCTTGTATTAAAGCCATAAAAACACAAATAAAGAAAACATGATTTCCAAATGTTAAGCCAACAGAGGATTCAGGAGAGTGAAGAGGACTTATTAATCAGATTTGTTTTTCTTGTTTTAAATGAAGTAAATTAACTTAAAAAATGCAAAATCCTAGTGTGAAATTCTGTGATGTTTGTAGATTATAATATTATACAGCTTACTTTCTTTTATATAAAAAACTTCAAACACAAATAAAACCTTGACTGCAAATAAAAGCATAATAGTTCAAGAGAAAACATAAATTGTAATACAAGGTGTGACCTGGGGTATGATGATAAGGATGCAAGTGGAGGGCAGCCGAAAATTGCAGTGATGATAAGGTCACAATGTTCAAGGTGTTTGCTGTAGCTGAGTTGTAAATTTAGTTCTAACCTTCCTTGAAGCTAAGTGTAAAGTAAAACACAGCCTGTTTTACAATTCTCATTATCAAGGAATAGAAAAGATACCAGAGACAGAGAAGAAGCAAAGCTATTCCAAGCAATAAGCTCTAAAATACAATTCTTAGAAACCAAGGTTATAACTCAACTCAAGAAAATCAATTATTCTGGGAACCAAGATATTATAAGCCAAATTCATGGTTCTTCTTAAACTGAGGATAAAGCTGCAATGTTAATGGTTTTCGTTCCAGGGCAGACATAGTAGGATGAGCAGTCAGATTTTCTTTCTTTTCATTGTATGCACTATATTTCACTTGCTTACACTGCTACTTGAGAATGGGCAGAAATACCAGCAAAGGAGAGTCAGTTCTATACTCTTTGATATGAAGGACTAGAACACCTCTCTCACCATTGTATTCTCAACAGTTAATGGTATCTGACACATAATAGATGTTTTTGTACAAAGAGAAAATTTAAAAATTAAAAATTCAATTGAGTAATACTGGGCTAAACTGAGGGGATGTGGGGGCAGGCCTGAATCTCCTAATAGTATTGCCTAAATTCTCAGACAATTTATCCAATGACAAAACATGGTTGGGAAGAATAAACCAATAAAATCTGAGTGTTGGGATATTCATGCCCACATGAACAGTTTATGGCACTTTCTCCTGCTTGGAGAGACAACTGGGGACTGTACTACTGCAGAAACTCAAGTAGATCTGACTCTTCAAATGTATAGTTGAAAACAGATCCAGAGAGTCTTGGTTCACTACATGCGTACTGGCCTCTCCACACTCATAATAAAGAAATACGGGATTTTCCCAAGATTTGGGGACTTTTAATAACACGTCTATCAGGAATTTTGGTTATAGCAGCATGGTTAAGAGAACTTGAGAGGAAAAGGCATGAGGACAGGATGTGCAAAAGGTTTGTAATTGGCAAAAGTGAACCAAGTTCAGGAAATTCTATATGAAATCTTTATACACAAAAAGTTGTTATCTTGACTATTATTAAAAGTATGTAACTTGTCAGTTACCTTTCAACCAATAGCAACGCACAAATGTTTTTCAACATAATGATGAGAATATGAGTAGTGGTCTTCAGATTGGGTTGCAGTCACCTGAGAGGTACAGAAGATGTGTTAAAGAAAATATAGACCTTCTCCTTCACCTTTTTCTTTTCTTCTTTCTTCTTTTCTCCCCTCCTCTTTTCCACCCTCCCTCCCTCTCTCTCTATATATATACATACATATATGAATTATATATATATATGCATGAGTGTATGTGTATATATGTAATCCCTTTACTCTTCTATTTGGGGACTTGTTTATGATGCGATAGTATAGCAGTAATAATAACAACAATAATAACAATAGCTATAATATCCCTCACTTATTGAGTGGTATTACTAATATACACACAACATCATTGTAAGTTTAATTTATATTAAAAAATTCAGTCCTCACAATGACTGTATGATGTAGGTACCATTATTACTCTTCTCTTAGGATGACGTTAATGGTGACACCTATTGATATAAAAATTTATCAAAGGTCACAAAGTTAGAAAGTGTCAGAGCTGCAATTCAAATCTAAGCAGACTGGCTCCAGAGTTGGTGGTTCTGACTGCTACAAGAGTACATGTATATAAAGCATAATTAATAAAATATGAACATATTTACGGGTTCATGCTCAAGAAATTTAAAAGGAATGAGGTTTTTAAAATATTGAAGACCATTCTGACTATGTTAATATCCTTAAAGTTATTCATCTAATAAGGCTAATGAATTAACAAAATGAGGGTACTTAACAATGGCTGGTGGGAGGAGGGTATAGCTCAGTGGTAGAGCATGTGCTTAGTATGCAGGAGGCTGTGGGTTCAATCCCCAGTACCGCCATTAAAATAAATAAAAGAACCTAATTACCTGCCCCCCACAAAAAAAAAAAAAGGCAAGAAAAAAATATGGTTGGTTAAAACATTCTAGGATTGAATTGCTATTATACATGACTCAGCTCCTTTGTAAATACATATTAAGCACATGCATTGTGTTCAGTAGCACTGATCTGTATGCTGTGGTTAATTCCTGGCATATGTAGCACACATGTACAGATTATCTCTGCTTGCTACTTTACCATCTTTTTAAACAGGTGAAAAGTCAACAATCCCTGAACACTTACACACACACACATACACTGAAACATTAACATCAAGATTAACTTTGACTCTCAGGTTCTTTTGTTGCAACATCTGGTCCTATCAATGATAATATCTTCCCATTAACATTGGGAGAATTGGCCTTGAATGGCTAACATATGTGTAAGGAGACAATTTAGTTTCTAAATTATGCAGAAATAGCTTAGCATAACATCTGGTTAATGTGCTATTAAAAATGAATTTCATTTTAATAGATTAAAGTTATATAAGCCTCTTTTGGGAGAAAGAGCAAACAAATTGAATTTTTCTCAAATGTAAGAATTATATGTAATACACATTTTTGTAAATGAGATCTTGTTATTAAATTAAGGTGGGATGTGTATTATGGCTTTTTGACATATAAATAAGTAAAATAATTAATATTTTCTTATGATATCTTTTGTATCAATTTCCTTTTTTCTTTCAAGAGAACATAGTGGGGTTTTTTTCTGTTGGTTTGTCAATTGGCTAATTGATTGCTTGGTGTATATTGTAGGGGAATGGAGGGATCTACTCTTCTTTTTTCAGTGATAGATTTTGGATAAGATTGCCTCGCACATACAGTAGTAGCCTATGATTTCTCAAATCAGTCAATCTCATCTTCCTATGAGAGTTCTCAAATTTTCTGTGGTATTTACCTTATAGCTGATTAATTTGAAATACCTGGTGGATGATTGAGACATTGAAGACACCTTTTATGCCCCCCTTTTTCTTTTAACTGCGTGGTAGGAGTCTAAGAATAGACTTAAAGTGAATATTATATGATTATGTGTACAAAGATGGGTGCATTTTTCTATAGAGAGAATTTGTAGCTTTCAAGAGTTTCTCAAAAGGAAAGAGTATTAGGGAAAAATACAAGATTAATGTTATGTTTTAAGTCAATATTTCATTTCTTACAAAGTCATTTCAGTAGTGATTAGTTTTCTCAGAGTCAGAACTAAGTTGTTACCGGGCCTAAACCAACCATTGAGTAACTTCAGTTAACTCATCTGTAAAACAGGCACTTTGAACTAGGTTTACTTTTAGTGTCCTTTCTAACTACAAGAGCCTATAATTTATTTTAAAGTAAGAAACATTTCCAGGTCATATGAGGAAATTAAATATTCTCAGATTTGAATTTACCAGTACAAAGGGCTACTTCATTATTGGCTATTTCTTAATATTTTAAACATTGATACATATTCAGAGGTTGTCCATGTGATGGTAGTATGGCATTCTACTTATTAATGACATTTTGAATAATCCTTAGTTGACTTTTAGCTATTTTTAAAGGCATTATTCAGCAGGAAGATATGATAAATGCTATCCCATATAATTCCTTCTTCCCAATGTCTTCTTTCTGCAAATTAGTATGTGTATATATATATATGTGTACATGTAGATACATATGAATATATGTATAATTATATCTGTATGTACTGTGTGTGTGTGTGTGTGTGTAAAATGATGGTCATAAAGTGTAGAATAGGTACTTTATAAATCTTAGCAATTGGTACTTTTTGTACAAAACAATTTTCATGCTTTTTTCCCGATTTAGAAAAATATTTTGGGGAACCTGAAGGAATTCATTCAGATTTTTTGTGAGTTACATAAGCATGAAATATTGCTTCCTATGATTATCACATCTTGTTGTTGTATTTTCATTGTGGGTTTAGATAATCCAGAGAAGCTATGAATCTGAATCAACAAACATGGCAGGTATTAAATGCCACCTCCTTCTAATTTGGCCTAAAGTGCATGGAAGAAAGCTGAAGAAATGAAACTCTTAGAAGAAAGCCACTTCTTTAACCTTTATTTTTGCATGAAGTAGATTTTTCAAACACTTTTATGCCTTTTATTTACGGGGCAATAATCTCTTAATAAATGAAATGTATCTTGGGGGCTGAAACGTTTGAACTGTGTAGGGCAGGCCTGCAGGCTGAAAACTCTTGGGCAGAAGCTGATGCCAGAGTCTTAAGGCAGAATTTCTTCACTAGGAAAAAAATCTGTTTTGTTCATAAAGCCTTTTAACTGATAGTGCAAGTTCCACCCATATGGTTAAGGATAATCTCCTTTGCTTGAAGTCGAAGTATTGTATATGTTAACCACATTTACAGAATATCTTCATAACACCTAGATTCGTGTTTGGTTGAATAACTGGGTACTATAGCCTCAACAGGTTGACACATAAAATACCACTCTTGGATTAAGTTTATAGAAGCTTGATATTAAAGGAAAATAGAATAAAATATGTAGACATGGAGAATTAATTTACAGTTTATATCCATATAAAATTTACCATTTGGATAAGAAAGTTCCTAGAAGGCAAATCATCCTTAGAGTCCAGACATTTGAATGTTTCTTTTGTTCACTATCTCGTGTCATGTCTCAGGATTCATATAGGACATTCCAACAATGCTTCTGATGCCCTTGCTCATATAGTTTATAGTTCTGCTGAGAACCTCAATCCTTCACCACAGATCCAGGAATTGTAAGAGTAAGAAAATGTCTGATTCATCATGAACAGTATTTACAAAACATAAAAAACGAGTATTGACATCATAAAAGATGAATATCAGAAACCTTTCTGCACATTATGTGTTCAGAATAAACTTCTCTAAGAAGGGGTTATTCCTGTCTACTATGGAATTTGTTGATTTCATGAAGTTAATAACATTTCCTGTGTTATGTCAGGAATACTGTTTGAAATTAGGAAGTAAAACAAGTGTTTACGTAATCTTCAGTGCAGTGTTAAACTTAATTATTCATAGATTGGTCTATATTACAGCTCTACAGTGACAAAAGTTAATATAAAATATTTTGTTTAATGAGATAGTGCAATGGTTAATTTTATATGTCAACTTGCGTGGGTGAGAGTGACTAGTTATTTGATTAAACATTAGTCTGGATGTTTCTGTTACGGAACATTTCATCTTCATGCCTTAAAAGGGAATAATGGACCCCAGGAGACTTGGGAAATAAACAGTTTGTCATTGGGATGTTAACATCTACCTTATACTCCTCTGCTTCCCATGGGCTCGATTTCTTTGTGGTTCCTGTCTAATTCTAGTTTTAGAATTAGAATATCTGTGGTCAATTCATTTTTAAACTTTTCTTTTCCCTCATGAAGAAGTACCTTTGATGAAGGTTTTTCAAGGGCTGAGAAATCTACGGATTTCTTTTACTTTTGTGTTGTATTTGACACTACTTTGAGCATCTCCTCTTTACCAAAATTCTTCTCTAAGAACCCTGAGGAAAACTTTATCCTTCATTTATTTATTATGCCTATCTGAATGTTTTCTGGCTATTTTCTGCATTCTCTTGTGGCTCTTTTTCCTCTTCTCTATAAATAAACACAAGAAGTCCTCAATAACTTTGGTCTTGGCTATACTTACAGCTTCTTCAATCATTTGTATTCAACTGTTTTCCCTTGGCCAGACACCAATTCATTTTAATGTCTGAAAAACGTTCCAATTATATGGTCTTCTTAAAACACAAATTTACCTCTCTAAATAGATCCATGGAATAGAATAGAGCCCAGAAATGTACTCAAACATACTTTGAACAGTTGAGTTTTTTTTTTTTTAATAATAGAGCAAATAAAATACACATAAAGAACAAATGAATCAATAAATTGTGCTGGAACAATTGGATATCCATAAAAACATGAGCCTTGGTCCATACCTTTCATCATATACAAGAATTAACTCAAAAATGCATTATAGGACTAAATGGTAAACCTAAAACTATAGTACTTGTCAAAAAGATTATAGCAGAAAACCTTTTAACATTGTGTTTAAAAAAAAAAAAAATGATTGCTTAAATACGACACCAGAAACACCATCTAAAAAGAACAAATTCATAGATTATACTTCATCAAAGTAAAAAATACTAATTTTCTCAAAAGGAACTAATGAGACAACAAAATGGAAACCCAAAGATCAGAAGAAAATCAATGCAATGCATATATCTGATAAATGACTTATGTCCAGAATATATAAAGAACTCTCTATAGTCAACAGTAACAAAATGTACAACCTAATCAAAAAAAGTGTACAAAAGATTTGAGCAGATGATTCACCATAAAGATATATGAATGGCAAGGAGCACAGAAAAAATTCTCAATATCATCAGTCAACAGGAAACTGTGAATTAAAATCAAAATTAAGTATCACTGCATACCTATTAGAATGACAAAAATTAAAGACTGACCATACTAAATGCTTGAGAGGATATGAAGGAATTAGAAACACTGCTGGTAGGAATGTAAAATGGTGCAACTACTTTGGGAAGCAGTCATTTCATTCCTAGGCATTTACCCAAGAGAAAGGGGAATTTATGCCCATTAAAGATCTATACATGAATGTTCATAGAAGCTTTGTTTGTAATGGTTAAAAACTGAAAACAACACAAATGTCCATCAACAGGTGAACAGATAAACAAATTGTGTTATATTCATGCAGTAGAATAGTGCTTAGCAATTATCATTGATCCAACAATATAGACCTTAACATTATATTTCCTCCCAGGCACATTACACTTCCTGCAAGAATCCTTCTCAAAACAAGCTGGTTAAGTTATGCGTTCTTCACCCAGACAGTCTGCGTGAAGTCCAATTACAAACATATACCATTATTTTCTAATTCATGTACTATCAAGTGTTGGTAAATAGTCTCTTCATTACAAGCATTCTCCCCCTTCCTTTAATCTTTCAACAAATCTTTAATAACAACCCATTAAATTGAAGGCATTTATAATTTGCATACTGTTTTAGAAAAGAAACATCCACCTTGCTTTCTCTCTTCTCTTCTCCCATCTGTCTTTTTTTCTTTCTCCATATCTTTATTTAGTGTCATTCTTTATTTAGCTGAAGAAAACCCAGCAAATACAATACAAAGTAAGATGACATCCCTGACTTCATGAGGTTCACAGGAAATAGTCGTCTTAAACATTTTTGCATTCACCAGTAAAACTATGTCTTGCGCACAGCAGCACAACAAAATGTATTTTGATACTATTTTTTAAGTCTCAGGAACTTCACCTTTGCTATTGGAATTTGTTAGAATAGCTATTCTGACCCAGGCAGTGGCCATGTTCTTAGCTATTCAATCTGCTTCAAAGAATTTATTGTCTTTCCCACTGACTTTTAGGACTAGGCATGTAGGCATGACAGAATATATTAAAACTTCAACACCAAGCATGTTGTGCATCAATCAGTTATTAAAAAGTTGAATTTTTGTTGCATTTTCAGACCAACCAAGTAGAGTTTGAATTATGTCAAGATCATAACCACACTGACATTTTTCTATGTGCCTCGCCCATGTAATAGTCATTTATAATAAAGCCCCTTTGATCTTCTCTTGTTGATTGTGCCAAGCTCTTTTATATCTCAGGACCTCTGTATGGCCAGGTCCCTTGCCTAAAAGACTCTACAGTTAGGAATATTTACCAGCTAACTCATTCATTCTTTTTCTTTTTTCTGCTCTAATTCCATCTTCTCAAAGATATTCATCTCTGATCACCCCAGTATAATTTTGGTATATAATTGTTTCTTTTAGCATATTATATTTTTCTTCCAAGTATGTTAACTAGATGATGCATTATTATAATATATACAGCAAATTATATAACAGCAGGCACCAACCAATAGAACTGATTTTCATTTATGCTTGAGTAGAGTCCTGGGATGCCCCATTGAGAGAGTTATTATACATTTAGTTTCTGGATTATGGAAAGTGGAAACACATAAAAAGAGGAACAAAATATGAAAGGGTCTAGACTGGAATGGGTACTTTCTTGTGATTTTTGCTGTTTACATTTAGGACCTGCTCCCTCATCTAAACTGAAAGCTGAATATATGTCATATTTTCCTCTAGGTTCCCAGTGGCAGAAAGGGTGCCCTGCTTATAGTTTGTGTCCAGCCAGTACTTGTTACTGAAGATGATTCCAATCCTTAGAAATGTTCCAGAATGCAGGGCCTTGGGTTGACAGTGTTTGTTTTATTACCTCACTTAACAAGAACTGAAAATCATGAATATATATTTTGAAAAGCACCTCAAATCTCTACTAGCTTAGTCTTCATAGAACTTCTTGAGAACATAGAAGAGAAAACTCTCATAATTACTGTGCAGTGGTATTCAGACATGTCATTCCTCTGATTTCTTGGGCACTCTTGACAACCCATAGTGGATTTTAAAAATATACTGCAATTTGTTTTCCCAGGATATTGTATCATTTAGGAGCAAATTAAATTCCACTATCATGGTGGGTCACATTTCTCCCCTTTTCATTAGACTAGCAGCCCCTAAATTTCCTTCTTTCATTTTATTATTTTTTAAATCTAAGGGGTGCTTCAGTGAATAGGACAAATAAGGCATTTAACAAATACTTGTTGAATGAATGAATTAAAATACAATGGAGGAGCTGTAAACTCAGTCTGAGAATCTTATATCTAAAATGCCAAATATAGTCACAAATATTTACATCACTGGTTACTCAAGATGGAATATAATAGATTGTCTTCTTAACTCAGATGTATTCAAAATAATAACACTAAACATGATATGAAGTCATTAAAAAGAGTTATTTCGTCAGAATTGCTGTTGTGGGTATTCTCACAATCTACCCAATGAGAGGGCATAGTGAGTGACCACTGTGATTGAAAACAGATCTCTCTCCTCTCAATTTATGAGCAAAGCAAATTATTTCTTAAATGTTATCAACATTACTGTTTCCTTTTTCTCAGGACCAGAATATAAAAGTAAGCTATATATTTCCACATTCACATGAAAAATTGGTTAGCTGCTTCGCCAGATTAATGTCACCTATTTAAATAATAATATTATGTCCAATGACTAATGGTCAGTAAACATGATATACCAAGATAATCAGAGTTGACTTATATTCACACCTGGTTTATTATTTTTACGTCAACTGAAACTTACCAAATATTTACTGCTGTGAACAATTGCCTCCTCTTCTTCTTTTTTTGCTAATAAGATGCTTTTCTTTTTTTATTAAAAATGACATTCCTGCTTTTGTGCACTACCCAGAGAGGGGTCCATACAACGTTGTTGTTCTGGGTTGTAAGTCTTACAAGTTAAAAGAAAACTTTCACAATGTTGGGATCCCTTGCTGTCCTGCAAATGAAGGAGAAGGATGTCCTTAAATTCTTTGCAGCAGGAACCCACTTAGGTAGCAGCAACCTTGACTAACAACCAGAACCATCCATCTACAAAAGGAAAAGTGAGGCATTACCTCATACACCTAAAGAGAACCTGGGAGAAGCTTCTGCTGGCATCTCCTGCCGTTTCTGCCTTTGAAAACGGGGCTGATGCCAGTGTCCTACTCTCCAGGAATGCTGGACAGAGGGCTGTGCTGATGTTTGCTGCTGCCACTGGAGCCTCTCCTATCGCTGGCCGCTTCTCTCCTAGGACCTTCGCCAGCGAGATCCAGGCAGCCTTCCGGGAGCCACAACTGCCCTTGGTTACTTATCCAGGGCTGACCTCAGAGTTACCTTATGTTAACCCACCCACCATCATTGTGCCATACAGACTCCTCTGCGCTATGTGGACATTGCCATCCTCAAGCTCACACGGTAGGTCAGCTGTGGTGAGTCTAGTGCAGGAAGTTCGGCGCGGGAAGTTCTGCGCATGCGTGACTCCGTCTCCCATGAACACCCGGGGGGAGGTCAGCCTGACTCCTCTTCTGCGGAGAGATGCTGAAGAGACGGGAAAGGGAGACCAGGGGGCTGCTGGAAAGGCTCTGACCCAGGAGGAATTTCAAGGTGAATGAACTGTTCTGGCTCCCGAATTTACTGCCACTCGACCTGATGTTGCAGACGGGTCTGTAGGTGCCCTCCGTGCCCATCCAGCATTTCCCTACTGAAGCCTGCAGCGCGGAGCCCGCCACTGGGGACTGGACTGCAGCTCCCACTGCTCAGGCCGCTGGACAGGTAGGAACAGCCACTGAGTGGTCTTAGGTTGTTCTTTCACAGACTCTTAATCAGAAAATGGAAATAAGACTGACGGAAAATTAAGTGTTGTTTTTTTTTAATTACATTCTTGAATTAGACTCAGTAGGATATTGTGTGTGTGTGTGTGTATATATATAAAACTAGAAAAATATATATACACATACACAT
Organism: Camelus bactrianus; assembly: GCF_048773025.1. Classification (NCBI taxonomy): domain Eukaryota; kingdom Metazoa; phylum Chordata; class Mammalia; order Artiodactyla; family Camelidae; genus Camelus; species Camelus bactrianus. The sequence goes on from NC_133548.1 coordinate 30,635,538, forward strand.
ACCGACATAAGTGGGGATATACCTATATGAATACGTTTGAATAATAGAGGGATAGACAGCTGTGCTTATATCTGCCTTTTATTCACTTACACATTTACCAAAGGTACGTACCCCGTTTATTGACCGATTAGATATGACCAAATAAATAACCACCATCACACATTTCACACGATGCTAAAAGCTTTCTTTTTAAAAATGCGTCCAACTAAGTTTCCCTTTTAGATTAACCTACATTTTATTTCTAATTAAAGTATAGTGCTACAGTTCAAATTAGCTGATAAAACCTGTTAAAAGTTTCGGAAGTAAAATGGTTTCTGTCGTACTTTGGTTTGTTTTTTTATTTCCCCAGGATTGTTTGAAAGCAGGTTCTGGGGGAATGTGAAAACTCTCAGTACTTTCCTTATTGTTTTAATCCACATGTTAGACTTGATTATCGTTTTGCATTTGGCATTGATTGGGGAGTTTTTAGCATACAAGTGCTGTTTGCCTGACTCTATAAATATGACATTAATATGGAAGTTATTTGAAGGTGGTAAAAGAGACTGTATACATATGTTTGTTTTTCTATGTATATTTCTTAATGAATTCTTTGTTATTTTTCTCCATGATATGATTTATCTTTAAATCATAGCTATACAAAAGTTCACCTCATTTGTAGTTTTATTTTGTATTATTTCAACAACCACATTTTTTCAGGTTTTGCAGCTGTTTTCATAGGACCTAGGTTTAATGTTTTTTTCACTCAGAAAATGTTTCATATTTATCAACCTTTTATTTTAAATGTTATTATTTCATCTGTATCTTTGAGTTTCCTAAATATTATTTTCAAATCTTGTTACCCTGTTCCATAAAACTTATTTTTCTTGCAGTGTCTCTGTGGACTGATTTAGACTTTATTTACTTTCTTAGAAATAGGTGTCTTATATATCTTAGAAAATGGGTTCAAAAACTTATTTTGTGGGGAAATTTAGTTTTCTGTTTGATCCTTTAACTTTGCTTCTCTGTTCTACTCTGCTTACCTATACTTGTTGAGTAGGATAGTGAATTGCATCCACCTGATTCCAGTTTCCCCAGTCAAGAATCAGGTCTTAATGTGAGCTTTCGGGCTCGTTCCACGAGGGAGATATTGTGAACACCTGAGGTCATTCACCAGCGAGTTAGTAACTCATCTCAGCCAAGTTACATGCTGTGTATTTATCACAAGTGTGAGGTGTACCTAGGTATACTTATATGTACACGTGTGTTGGGGTGGGGGGGTGAGCTGGGAGAGCAGTGCTTTTTACAAGTAAAGAAATCCTAACCTGGTCCTCACTTCAACCTGTGAGTTTGGCTCTAGTGCTATCTTGTTTTGGCATATTTTTTATCCCTATAGTTAATCAAAGCTGAAAGGTAGGCTGCTTTTTAATTTTGTTAAGTTCAGAGAACAAACTTCTGCTTTGACTCTCTCCTACTTCTGACCAAAGAACCTGTTAATCTTGTTTTTGTGTTTTATTTTTAAACAAGAGAAATTTATTTTGTCACTATTCTGAAGGCTAGAAGTTCAAGATCAAGGTATCAGCAGAGTTGGTTTCTTCTTTTATTTTTTTAATTGAAGTATAGTTGATTTACAATGTTTCAGGTGTACAGCAAAGTGATTCAGTTACAGACAGACACTTATGCATATATATATATGTGTGTGTGTGTGTGTGTGTGTGTGTGTATTCTTTTTCAGATTTTTTCCATTACGGGTTAGTATAAGATACTGAATATAGTTCCCTGTGCTATATACTATAGGTCCTCATCTATTTTATACATAGTAATGTGTATCTGTTAAGCTAATCTTATTGTCTTCATATGTGCTTTTTTTGCTTTGTTTTGCTACTGCTATATGTTATATAGTCAGGAGTTTACTGATCTCTAAACTTATGGAACCCACCATTAGCTTTTAAATATCCTTTGATTTATGATATGCACTTGCCTATCAGTTGTCTTGTACCTTTTTATATTTTCAGATATTTTTCTAAAAATTTTGAAAAACTCCTGTCCATCAAATAGTGACTTTTTTTTTTGCCTTTATTTAACCATAGATAGTCTCAGTGAAAGAATAACTCTTAATTGTATGGATCAGGAGTTAGTCTCCACCCAGTTCCAAGCTTCTCAGGTTGGCTTCTTTAGGCATTCCAGAGAGGATCATTTAGATGTTTTGATTAAATTGTAGATAGATATGTCTATATATCTATCCATTTAATATCTTCTTATTGCCCCCAACTATATATCATATATAATTTAATAAAAGTAAGTACATGTATGATATGGTTATATATATATATTATATATTATATTATATATGTAAAGTTCTGTTTTCTTCATATTTTGTCCCTGTGCAAGAAGACTCTAATGACTGCTAATTGTTTATCATATCAAATATCAGTTCCTCAGGCATCCTTTTCAGAACTACTGACTTTTCCCCGTATGTTGTGTTCACATAAGAAGCATTCTCTTTAATTGATATCAAAGGGAATGATTAAATCCAGCAACTGTTTCTTCAGCTGGTTTTTCTGTGCATAATAATGTGCTGAGCCATACACAATTCAAGCCTTCAAGCATCTCTTTTTTATATCAGGATGCTGAAATAAGTATTTTAAGAATTAGAATACAAGAAGAGAATATCAGTTTTATGAATGTTTTGGGTAGAATTAAATAATTATTTTAAGGGTACTCTCAGAAATGATATATAGTACCAAAAAATCTTATCTGAATTGTGATTAGGATACGAATATAAAGGACACTGTGGGAAAGAGAGCAAACTCTGCAGTTAGGTCCACCTGGTCTGAAACCCTAGCTCCGCAGTTTACTGCTAACGGTGAACACTCTGGCTGAGAGGTCCTAGTCATAGAAATGAGAATGATGAAAGTAACTACCTCGTAGAGTTGATGAAGGTATCAAGATAACAGAAGTAATGCACTTAGCAAGTGTATTGAAAAAAAAATGTGGACAATAAACGCTGGCTGCCCTTATTTAAAACCATCAGTATAATCCTTCATAGGGTACTCAATTCTCTCTGCATTTCTTCACATAATCCACTAAGGACCAGCCCAGAGTATCTATTTTCCACCCTAGTACTTTTCCAAGTTCAACATGACCTTCAAACCCCAGATACAAACTCCCCTCCTCTAGACACTTTTTGCTGAGTAAATCCCCATCACTGGGTTATCCTAAAGTCCATATTCTTATATTTGCCTTTAGCTTGGCATTGTGCTTTGTTCATTTAGTTTTATAATCTGTAGTATTTTTTTTAAAAAGTTGAAAGTCTTAAGAACAATGCATTTCATTAAATCAAAAACTATTTCCTTCTCAATGCCAGGGATAATTTTCTTCACACAGAATGCACTTAATAAAATTTTAGTTTAATACCTACTAGAATCAAATCTGAAAATAGGCAATTGTGGAACATATAAGCTGTGCTATATATATGCTATAACCATTTATAAATAGATAATTCTCAAATTGTGCATGTTTTCATTATTGCATCTGTGCCATCATATTTCTTACTGCTGTATAGAATTTTAGTCTAGTGAAAAATAGTATTCATACTTCTTAATGAGATTTTGTTTGGCTGGAAAACTGCAGTGAAATACTGCTCTGAAAAAATAAGCATGAAGTTTCATTCAAGCTACCTGAAAATACATGATAAGCCCAATAATTTCTTAAAAGTTTAGCATGCTGTGGAGTGAGAAGTAAATGAATTGTTTTTGCACCTATATGATTTTAAAGCTATTGGGAATAAATATGGGAATGGGAAGAAAATTTATAGTAGCAAGAAACTCCCATGATTAATATGAGCCCAAGGGGTGAATGGATTTGACAAAGGAAGTTTTACTTTTTGTCCAATCTTTAGAGAAAGAAGCCTGTTTTATAGGCTGGTTCCATGGGCAGGCCAATTTTATATTGATTAAAAATCTGGTTCTTCCTTAGAAAACAGTTTGGTATGATTAATATCACTCCCTTTCCTAGGACTATTATATGTCATTTATTGCAGAGCAATTTGGATCTAGTTAACTTGAAGAGTAGAACAAATTGAGTTGTGTTGTCTTTACCACTGGTTAGATTTCAGCTTGATGTCTGTTCAAATCATTCTTGAGCCTGAGTAAGTCTAACAGACAGTTTTAAGATAAATTGCTTGGCGTTTTCCATTAAACAACATTAGTTGAAGGAGTTAGATAGGAAAGGTTGAAGGCAGTTTGGTATAAAAATCAAGATACACCTTAACCAGCGTCATGCTACAGCCATCATCCCAAGAATGCTTGCTTATTTTTATCTGCATGCTTTTATTCATAACTCTAAATCATAAGCATACTGCCAATTTAGCTTTCCTTTTCTAGATCTTTAAAAACTGAATAACAGTATGATAGTAATTGCATGGAGACTGACTAGGCATGTTGTACTGGGAACAGTGGCTGCTTGTAGGAAACATCTTGTACTGTATGAATTTTCTCATTTGAAAGTCAGTTTTACCCATATGAACTTTATGCATGTGAATTAATATTTCAGTTTGTCAGGCAACATTGTATGTCTGCACAGTGTGTCCGTCTACAGTGTTATAGAAGTTGAATTTCTTTCTGAGGATACTTGAACTACTTCAAGCTCAAGAGTACCTTTCTGCATATCTACCCTGGCCGCTAATAGCACCTAAAGTGTCACCATTGAAGTTATGTTCTTTATTTATAGGTGAATTACCATATAATCATTCATTGATCAGCCATTCATTGAGTATTTGTATAAACCAGACATAAAAGCATAAGTAAGGTCCAATACTTGACACACATGCCCTCACTGATTATTGGAAAATGGATATAAATGGTACAGTATACTAAACTGTAATAAAAGGCATACACCACTATTTAAAATAAAGCATATTGGACCTTCACATAAAATACATATTCCCTAGGGAATGATATCAGAAAATTTGGGGGGATATCAGTAATTCATGGTTAATTGCATGCCATTACATTTGTCACCATAATTTTTATAAAGCATGTTTTTCTAGGATTTTTTGAGCATCTATATTGAGATGTAATTCACATAACATGCCATACAATTAAATGTTTTTAGCATATTCCCAGAGTTTTACAACTATCAGGACAATCTTATTTAAAATATTTTCATTATCTTGAAGGAGACCTCACGTCCCTGGCACAAGATGGTGGTCCAGTTGTTTCAAAATATCACTGCTGCTGAATGTACTGAAAAACCATAAAAACAAATGGCCTTGCCAGTGCAGTGTATCAGTATTCAAGATGTGTGAACGATTTGTAGATCTAAGAACAGTAAGGTCCAGTGGCTATTGCAAAGTGCCATTTACAAATACAGAAAGATAATGAACAGCTCAGGGTAACAGGCAATTAAAATCAAGGTATGAATTCTGAGGGGGGGCCTCTTTGGTGAGCTCTCAACACCCACTACAGGAGGATGGGGGAAGTTAAAGATCAGGCACAGGAGTCAACAGTTAGAGAGACTGAACATAAGGACAGTTAAAGGCTGAACTAAGATAGATCTGTTTTTAACAAGGCCAAGGCTCAGGTAGGGAAAACCCTGACTCATATGATGAAAACAACTAAGTGAATGCCTGTGAAGATTTTTCTTCTTTAATTACTGTGAACCTTTTGAACCAGAGCTCATGACTCACCCCTCTCTATTAAGTGGTAGCATTGTATCTCTTCCACGAAAGTAGAAAATGAAGAGGCTCTTTTCCACAAGACAACACCTGATCGCCTTAGGACCTTCCCCACTTCCCCTCCGGTCTCACTAGGTCTACAGCTAGGGTTAAGTCACAGCATAACCCAGCATGACATAAGCTAAACCTGATAGTGGAGGAAAAAGTCTAGGGAGCTGCAAGCCCTACCCAGCATGTATAACTTCAGATTTTCCAACAGTACCCAACCGTGTGGACTGCCTCTTGTATATAAACAAATCTACATTATGGTTGGTTCAGGATACATCATGTTGTGCTAATAACAAATTACCTTATAATCTCAGAATCCAATTGATTTACTACAGTCATGCTAGTTTATTTGCTGTGCATCGACCAAGCAAGAGCTGCTGCTCAATGTCATGAATTCTTCCCTGTGGGACTCAGTCTGATGGAGCAGCCCCAATTTGGAACAGTGGTTCTCTTTATAGAGAACATGAAAGAAGGATACCCACTAGCTCTTACATCTTCATCTTGGAAGTTACTCACATGACTTCTACTCATGTTTCACTGGTAAAATAAGATGCACAGCCAAGTCTGCCATCATCTGGGCAGGTATTTTAAAATAGGCAGATTCTATTAAAAACACTAATACAGTCTGCCACGTCTGGCTGTTTATTTTTAATGGCTGAATAGTATTCCATATTATGAATGTACTCTGACCATTTTGCTATTGATGAATATTTTGGTTTTCTCACATGGTTCATCATCACAAACCATGCTAAACAGAACATGTATCAACACTACACACTTGTTCACATATTATTTTTTAGATTAGGTTTAAAAAATATAAAGACTGTAGAATTCTTTTTCAGATCTGAAGATCTTCAGATCAGCCTTTATACAACTCTGCCTTTCTCTCACTTTTTTTTTTCTTATTTTTGTAAATAGCTTTATTCTTCCAAAAGTATCTGACAAAAACTCTTCTAAAAATGCATCATTACAGTGGTAAGGCTGAGTATATAACCACCCTTACCTTTGGTCATTAAAAAATGAACATTCTTATTCGTAGCAAGGGCTGTCCTGCCATGGAGAGAGAGGGAAGGGAGTCTGCTCGGCTCTGATACTGCATTACTCACTGCTGTTCTATGTCTTGTCTCCTTGCAGACACAGGTTGCATAAGAAGTCAATTATGTATAAGCTTTGTGACGACATTGGGTCTAATACTATCTTCTGATCAACTCTGGGGTAACTTCTGTTCCCCTTGTCCATCCCAGGTCATAACACAGAGCTGATGTTTCTTGCTTAAATGCAATAATGCCATTCTTTTTCAATTTTGAAACCCACATGCTTATTTGTGTTTGTAACAGTCTTTGTAACATGGATTAATCACATCTAGTATATAGGGTGAAATCAGGGTTTACATGTTCAAGATTAAATATGCTTCATATTGCTACATAGAGTATAGTTTTTGACAATTTTCAAGTAGAAACATACAATTCTTCACTTGTTCCTACAGTAGTACTGAGCATGATTTTGAAATTATTTAAGGCCTTAAAGACAATAATTGTTTGAAGGCTCCTGAAAAGGAGAATGAGATGGGCATGTGCTCTTAAGCAAAAGTGAAGGAATTAGACTTACATAAATGTTGGAAAACCTTCTCTCCTATAACAGGAGAAAGGGAAGGAAGTCTTTGTGTGGATGTTGGCAGGTTTCAAGCTTTGATATGAATCCTTATTTATTTTAAAATGGGCGTAATAATTTCACTCAATATTTTGGATTGTCACAAGAATTAAAGAAATACTGCAAATAAAATGTTGTTGACATTCTATAAATGTGATTCCTTCATTACTTTATCTTAGATATTAAACTACTTTAGGAGTTTCCATTATTTTTTTTACTCAGTACTAATTTTTGTGTCCTATGAATCTTAAAAGCAATTATCAGAACTGGGAGGAGGTTGAGAATACCAATATGATATAAAATGGAGGGATGGAGGGATGACAGTGTTCCCTGTACATCTAACATTGGTGAACTGCGTAGAAATACATCCTCTGAAATTATTCTCTGGTCTTTATGGTTAGCATATTTAGAAAGTACATTAAATCTACTTCACTGACAAATTTATAGTTGATTTTTAAAATTTAACTTAGCTGGATTCTCTAAAATAGCATCTGAATATTAAACAATGAAATAATCAAATATATTGTTCATGGTTCAGTTTTCCTATCCTGATTTTATGGATTAGTTCTTAACTGAAAGTCAGCAGTTGGTGTTCACACGACTTCCTAGTGGGTCTCCTTTGAGGTGGAAAAGAAATGGAGTTCTGTAATCACTCCAAGCTGTGGCAACTTCTTTCCTGTGGTGAAGTGTATAGACTGGTCTTTCATTCCATCAAAATCTGGTATTGAGGCACCAGGCAATAGGAGAGAGTAGTGTTTTCTGATTTGTGGGAAATAGCACAGAGTTATCCTGGGAAGCCTGGTTGCACAATGGAGTCCTCGGTATGTTGGTCTTTTGGCCTGTGGAATTATCTTTCCTTAAATGGATGGCAAATAACAGAAAGGTTATGATGCAGGAGAATCATGATAGGGGTGGAAAATAGGAGATGGGGCATTTCAGAAAACAGGATGAACAAGGGAAGAGACTTTGAGCCAGAAAAATGAACGGTCTGGTTCTGCTCCCCGTCCTCAGCAGGTTGGAGACAGCTGTGTACACGTTTGTGTGCTTTTTGAATTAAGGTCACTAAGGGTTTTTAGCAAATGTCTTAGAGCTTTAAGATCATAGATTATAAATCTGTATTGTACCTGTGAGGAAACTGATCCTCTAGGAGGAATAAACACAGAGGCCCTATTCCTAGTTGTTGAGTTGATTGATAACAGCCCTGGTGATGAGCAATCCCTTCTCCTAGTGCCTCTCTCACTGTCCTTCTCTGACTGGGATCCTCTCTGCTGTCGTTTTCATCTCTTTTTATAATCTCATTTATTTCCGATGTGTGACAAAACATGAATTTTTTTGTCAGAGAGACATAGATTATATCAACAGAAAATCAAATAACAATTAAGCTAAGAAGAAAGAAAGGAGAGTTTTATTTGAGCCAAACTGAGAGCTGTAACCCTGGAAACAGCCTTTCAGAAGCTCTGAAAACTGTTCCACTGGTCAGGAGTCAGAAATGCAGTTTAATACACTCTTGAGACAAAGAATTTATGTATCATACTGACAGGTTAGCATTACATATAAAGTTCACCAGAGATGTTTTGATCTGTTATGCATGTATAGAGCGAGCCTTTGGTCAATGCAACTCCCTGTAAGGGATAAAAAAGAAATATTAATCTTAAAAATACAATGCTGGTATCTGAAGAAAAGGACCATTTTCCTCAAAGGTTGATAATATCCTCCTGCCTTGAGGAGGTCTGGTCAATGTATAAAATGGATGCATATTGGAAAAGGCCCACCACAAAGGGGGACATGTTGTGTGTGTGTGTGTGTGCGCGCGCACGTGCGCACGCACGTGTGGGTGTGTTTAATTCTGACTTAGTTAGATTGTCCTGTCATAGAAAAATTTATGATTTTTTCTTGTCAATTCACTGTTTTCTTTTTCACCATTTATCCCTTATAAGACTTTGAACATTTTTCCTAAAAACCTTTTTTTTTTCTTTTTTGTTAAAATGACAATAGTAATAACTGACCCATGAGTTTGAGTGAATTACAGGAGATAATGTATTTAATTCTGTCTGTCATAATTTCTGGTGCAGTAGAGACACAACATTAATTTTCCCTCTCTGTCCCCCTTTTCTGCTTTTGTAGTTTGCTGCAATTTACAACAGGCATATAGCATCAGTTAACCACTTTTACCTAATTTTTGATGATTCTTGAAAAGATGCATACTATTTTGAAATGAGCACTAGAACTAAGTGAATTATCATTATCAATATCACCAGCATCATTATTTTCTACAACCTTTATTAAACAATATGCCACATCATTTTTAGAGCATTATCTCATTTTTTCTTAATGCTGTTTATTATCAATGGATATTATCCTGAATACAGAAGATGTATGAAAATATAGAGCAATGTAATTCCAGGCATAAGACTAGTAACTGATGGAGACAGGAGTTGAATCCAGGTTGATCTCACCCTAAACCTATGTTTTCAATTACTAAACAATAGTAATTCTCAATATTTAAAGATGTTTCTGCCATTTAATGGCCTTTCTCTTTGAGTAAGAAGTTAATTTTCTTGAGTTTTAGTTTCCCATCTATAAATTGTAGATGGTTGTGCATTCTTATAATATGTCATTGGGACCATTGTGAAGATCAAAGTTATCATATAGGTTAAAGCTCTGTGAACATTTCAATAACTATATATAAGGCAAGCTACTTTGATTCCTGATTAATGTCTCTGCATTATAACTGCATGCACTTTGGGGATTTTTGATTCATAATGCTGAAACACCGTTCTATTGGTAGTTGGTTATTGAAAGAGTGTTAAAAGAAAATAAAAATTCTGTTCCACTGAGACCTTACCTCTGTTTTGATCGATGACACTGCTGACAGATCTTGAACTCTGTCTACAGGGAAGAAAATTCATCTAAAAATGCATCACTTCCCACAAAGATACACCAGTTGCCTTTACAGAGTAGATTAGGAGATAATTAAACTGAAATAATAGCTACCCTAAAGCCTGCATCCTGAAAACTTGGGTAGTCTGTTCACAATGTTTTCTTTCTTATTTTTCCTATGAGCATTAAATTCATGAATAATATGTAGAGCTCAGAGACATAAAATTCATGTTTGTGTCAACTGCAATCATCTCTTTGGGGATCATTTATGACACATGTGGGTTAAAGTGTCTGCTTTTTCATTGCTGATTACTATGGATTCTCATTTCTTTTCATGCAAGCATATTAGTTTGATAGCAGCATAATAGAGCCTTGTTTTTAATTTTTTTCTGGATAATATATTAATGTTTGAGTCACGCATTTTGCAAAATGTAGCTAAAAGCCCTTTTTTTCAGGAAAAAGATTTTCTATGTGTATGAAAACTTAAGAACTGATAACGCTACCATGAGGATAAAGAAAATTTCCCTACAAATTTTTTTTGTGCCATAGAACTTGATACATTTTATTTCCAACTGGTATAATTATTTGAACATTATCTTTATATATGGAATGCTTACGATTTTTGTCTCAAGCAATATATTCTTGGTATAACTTTTTTTCATTCTATTTGACCAATAAGATTACACTATAAAATAATAATCTGGCTTATTATTTCCTCTGCAGTTTGTAATTCACTATTATTTATTAATAATAATAATAATAATAATATTAATAATAATAATAATTATTATTATTATTTCTTTTATGAAAAAAGAATTCTGAATTTGGAATACAAAGTCACCTGACCCCTGCCATCAACAGGCTTTATGTGATTATAGAAAATAAATAGAAACTCAGAATAAGGAGAGTTTAATGTATGCTGAGAGGGTTTTTGAAAACTTAAAAGGGAGAATGTAATAAGCTGTACCTAGAATATTAGAGAAGCAAGTAAGAATTTTTAGAGGGGAGAAAACTGTATATGAAAGCCAGAGATAAGTTTGGTAGGTTTGGTGAGTATACCAGTTTGACCCTAATAGAGAAGTCTTGTAAAGAATAAAGAATAAAGCCAGTAACCACTTGATTGATCCAGCCTTGAATGTGAGGATGCCAATTTTGAGCTTTAGTAATTAGAACGGTCACAAATATTTAAGGGCTAAACATGTGCCAGCCACTGCAATAGACAATTAAACATGTATCTCCTTTAGGCTTCTCAGTAACACTAACAAGGTAGCTGATATTAGCCTGATTGATACTGGTGTATCAGTTAGTGAGACTGTTATCTGTGGTAACTTGGAAGATAAAAATGTGGCCATTGAAATTGTGTATCTGTTTAAGGAGATGTATAGGCAAATGTTAAATGCACCAGTTAGCCTCCTTTAGAGGCATAAAATAAACTGTTAAATTTGCAAGCAGAAACTAAGAAAAAAAAAAACATATGCCAAGACAATCTCAGAAATCCAATCAGTCAAAGAAATGCATGTAAAACAAAGACCAAATCCAGGGTAATGACAGTAAAATATGGCCACGAGGCTGTCAGACGCTTGTCTGTAAATCTGAAGAATTTAAGTTATTGGTTCTTAAACATTCTTATCTACACAAAATAATTTCTTTATTCATAGTAAAGAGTAGAAGTGTGAGTATCTCAGATAGACTTGTGTGTGACTCAAAGGCCTTTTCCTACTCGGTAAATTACAATTTGTTATGCAGGAAGCCCATGCAGCTTAACTGAAAGGAGCAAAAAGAGTTCAGCTTTTGGGACCCCAACTCTCCATATATAAAGATACTCAACTGAAAACACAAGTTATTTCTCACTGACAAATAAAGATGACTCAGAGAACATGGCCCCAAATAAAAACAGGAGAAAAAGAACCATGGATAACACTAAATTAGGAAATAGCTCCCAAATATGCTCTAATCAGGGAACACTTCTTGCCTCAGATCAGCAGATTTGGTGACATACTCCTGGCTGGGTTGCAGGACTGCTGTAGATCTACGATTGCTGTGTGCCTTATGTTCTACCCAGTACCTTCTGAGGGGGACTGTGCGAGGTAGCTAGCTTGTTCCTGTCTCAGCATGGCGTGTTGTGTTTAGTTGAGGTGAATACTTGTCATTTTAGCTCACAGATCTCCTTGTTAAGAACAGAAACACCCTCATTCACATTTGGAATGAAAGCAGATCACAAGATCCTGGACTGTGAGCTTAATCCAGTAATGAGATAAAGTTCCCAGGAAAGTGAATAAATTGGTTGGTAAGTGAAGAAACATGAATTCTTTTTGCCAGAGGGTGGACTGTAACAGATTGCTCTTTAGATATTAACAGTTTTTCCTCACCCTGTATGCATATGCCTCTCTTCCCAAAATAAATTATCTCTGTCTCTATTTTTCCTCCCCTTTAATATAGACTGATTTTTGTGACTTGCTTTGGCAGATAGAATGTGGCCAGTTGTGCTAGCTCCGTATCTAACCTTTAAAAGACCTGGTACTTTCTGCTTTAATCTCCTTAAAACTCAGAGAATATAGAAGAGAAAGAGTCACGTAGAGAAGAACTGATGTGCCTGTGCCAAAAATAAACACATCCTGGCAGACATGTGATGAGACCTTTTCTTACCTTATAGCTTCAGCCTATCAGCTAATGCTGTCACATGATGACCACAGTCAATATAACATGGAACAGAAAAACCACCAGCTGAACCCAGTCAACAAAGGAGACAATGTATCACTGTTGCTTTAAGCTATCATGTTTGGGTCAGTTTCTTCAGATAACTGAAATGGTTTAAAAATCTTACGAACCCACTGTTAAAATGTACTTTCTTAAACCTTTATGGCTACACACACCTCTCAGCATTCATTTTCAACCAGCTAAATCCCATTAATATTTTAAAAGCAAGATCAAGAGTAACTAATTTTTTGGATTCTCATTCTGGTTTAATTCCTGTTTTTCTGAGCACCAATAGCCCACCAAGCATACCTCTCTTAACTTCTCATATGTATTGAGATTGTTGCAATTCCAGTCTCTTCTGTAAGAGTCTAACCAACATTAGTATACAGAGATTAAAACTCCACTGTTTTTTTCTTTTTTGGCACATCACTCACAGTGATATAAGTACTCCATGGATGTTTGTTGATTGAATGAGTCATTAAACAAATGAGATGTGTTTCATGTCTGCTCTTATCCTCGACTACAGAATATCTGTTGCCATTTAGTCATTTATCCTCTTCCCTTTCCCCAACAGCAAGCAGCTTTCTTTTGGCCAGCCCTTTTTTACCTGCTGCTTCATCATTGTCCCTCTTTATCTTTTGCTCTTACTCTCGCCACACCACATGCAAAACACAATATAGAGCCCCATCATGGATCCAGGTTCAAACAAGAGACCACAGCCCTGGCTCCAGTATCATTACCTCCTCCCTCACTTTCTCCAGTCTGGGAGTGATAGAAGCTTCCCACTGTTAATCATCCCCGAGTTTTCTTTCCATTCCTTGTTTGGCTTCTCAGCTCTTCCACAACTAATTTTCTAAATGAAATCCCCTCCCATATGGAGATGTTTGTATTTTCCTCTTTGTAACTTGACAAATGCAGTCTCTATGAGAGTAGAATTTAGAGACATGAATAAGGGGTAGCAAAATATTCAAGGTCAGAATGTGATTTTCCTGACGTATTTTCAAGTGCAAATTACATCTTTTCTTAAATACTGTCTAGATTTCACATAATTTATTTTAATCATATTGACAGCAGTTATTACTAGTAATTCATGTATAAATTTAAGTAATAACGAATGGACAGGGACATAATGAATGGACAGGTGGTTATAATGAGATACACATTATTACTCGATGGCTTCTTATTATGTCAGTTTGCCACTGGCTTTCAGCTACAGAGCCAGTATTATTAGCTCATAAATCTAGAAGCCTAATTTCATTGTGTTAAATGGGACTTAATGGCCATTATTTAAGTGTTATTTTCCATATTTATAGATATATTGTAGACACCTCACCCATGTTTAATAGATAGTTAATTCATTTTTAAAAATCCATAACTTTAATTGAAAATTGAAAAAAGCCCATGCCATTAAAAGCAAAAGTTTGTTAGTAAAGAGTTGTCTTACTACAAAATCTGTAACTTTGAATTATTCTCAGGTATTGAGAGCTGGATGAAATAAATAGTAGCTTTATTAGAATTTCAACTACCAATAATGCCATTAATAATTAGCCAAAAAAAATTTAAGTGACATGACATCAACAATTAAATTCACTTTTCTTTCAATGTCAGCCCTGTGAAATACAGTGGATAGGAGTGTCTGAATAAAATCTATACTTCTCACTAAGCTGTAGTCTACAGTGAATATGACATGTGCAATGTTCCTAATTTCCTAGCAATGGCTAGCAATGTGTGCTTTTGGCTCTATACAGCATTTGTAAATGCATAAACATACACACACATGCACATACATATATACATATATTTATTTATAAGCATTTATATATATGTTTTTGCTTTTGGCTTCTTAAAAGACGTATCACCTTGTGACAACTTTTTATTGCAAAAAAATGTTCAACAAAAATTGAAATTGACCAGTTTAAGGGAAATAATCAATTTTTCATGTCTGCTCATTCATTATCAATGTAAATTTATATAAATATGAATATATTCTTATACATTATTCTTTAATTAAATAATTATTTATTGAGCCACTACCATGTACCAGGAACTGAGCATGTAGGTAAAAAGAAAACAGAGACACAACCCTTAAGAGATTTATAAATAAGAATATAGAAACTTTGTTGAACTTTTTTCATTTAAGTGTGTTTTATATTTGACATTGCCATATAATCTTCATAGTGAATGCTGTGAAATCTGTATATCATCTACATTATTGTCATTTTTTAAACTAGGCTCCTATTTTGATGATTTTATAAATATTCTCATTTGTTCTATTATATTTAGATATGTAATTAAAATATAAAATCATAATATATTTTATGTAATGCAAAATATGAAATTTATTGAATACTTAAGTCCTGGCATATGCTATGTAGCACGTACTATATATGCATAAGGTTTTACACATATTTTTTTTTCATAAAATATTTTTGTGAACATGTTTTTTATTTAAAAAAATCCTACAAGCAGGTTAGCTGGACGAAAAGGTAATCATTTAAGGGCTCATTACATTTGATTAGGAACCTAAGGATTTGAGGGAGTGCACCATATAGGCAATGAATGAGAAACACCCCAGGCAGAGGGGATCTCAAGTGCAAAAGCCCTGAGGCAGAGCTGGGCCTAACAAGTTACAAAAATTATCGGGAAGCAATGTGGCAGGGGCAAAGCTATAAGGAGGAATAATAGAAAAATGACTGAGAGGTAACTGGGAGGCAGATCATGTAGGTAGTCTTTTAAACTACCTTAAGGACTTTGTTCTTAATTCTGAGAAAGAAGAGACGCCATTTGAGGGTTTTGAGCAGAGGAGTGACATGATATCAATTATATTTTAACAGACCCCCTCAGGATGTTTGGTTTAGTGTATACTGAGTTAGTGGGTAGGGGTAAGAGATATGAGTTAGTCAAAATGCTATTATAATAATCTAAGTTAAAGGTGAATAACTTGGACATGGGCTGAAGTAGTAAAGGTGGCAAAAATGTTCGATAGTTTTGGATTCTGATTATATTTATAGGGTTGACCTACAATAAATAGACTGCTAGATATTTCTCCAGCAAAGATGGGTTTACTTGGAATCAGCAGAGAATTGCATTTGGGGGTCCGCAATCATGGAGAGCCATGTGCAAGTATCCACATGGCAAGGGAAAGAGAACTCTCTTACAGAGGGGAAAAGGAAGTTGGAAGTAAACAAAGAGTCTGGATTTTCATTGGCTGAGTCCTTGCCAAGACAGGAGAGGAGTCTTTCTTCTTCCTGTTGGGCTCTGCCTTATTGCAGGAGGTGAGGGCTCCCCCTTCTGGTCTCCCAACTCTACTTTATGCAGGTTTCTGTTTACTAATTTTTTTTACAATATATTAGAACCAAAATGAATGTGACAAATGGGAAGTGGGATATAAAAGAAAAAAGAGTCATCAAGAATGACTCCAAGGTTTTTAACATGAGCAAAGAAAAAAAATTAATAAAACAGATTCACTGTAATCACAGAGAATTATTTTTCTCCAAACTTTTCCTTATTATATATATACTCTAGAGAGGTTATATCAACCTGAAATCACTAAGTCAAACCTCACTTTTAAATTAAGAAAGTAAAAAGAGAAAGTCAGCAATTATCTGAGAACTAAAAAGTGAGCATATATAATCAGTCAAAAAGTCTTATAAAAGAAGAAATATTCAGTAGATAATATTATAGTTTAAGTTTTTCCAAAGGTTTGTTCCTCAGGGTGTTAATAAATACCATGCACAAAAAAAGCAGCAGCAAAAGCAGTAACAGTACAGGGATGGGACACACTAAAGTGAAATCACTGATTAAACAAATGTAAACAGGACAATTTGCTTCAGGACTTCTCAGAACCTTTAATGTACACATATACCCTGTCAATCTCCAAGAGAGACTTGTAACATATAACATTTCCCAAATGTGCTTAATCACAGAATACTTTATTAACAATAAAACCTCTTAGAAATGTTTTTAGAAAACAGAGATCAAGTAGACAGCTAAAAAGAAAGTTAAACGAGAAAAGTTTAGGAAGTAGGTCCGCACAAATGAAAAATGAAAATGTATGAACTATGTTGGCTTTTTTCCCCTGGGAAAAAAGGTACACACAAACACACACTCATATATGAGAAATCTTACAATGTCACAGACCAGTCTTCCTTAGTTTCATATTAAATGATTCACCATCATTAAAAGGACTGAATTTATGTACTGTTGGTACTCTTCTTTGAAATAGTGAGAGATTCACAGTATTTTTTTAAATGTACACTTAAATAATACATAAATAAAATCAATAAAGTAGGTCTTAATAATATTTCCAAGATATGAAAAAGGAAGAATTAACCCTGGACTGAACAGGAATGCAATTTAACCATCAGTTTTAATTAAGTGAATGAAATGGTCGTGAAGCTGTTAGTGTATCATTGTATGAAAAATCTTGCTCACACTTTCAAACCAATGCCCTCTGCTGAAAGTTTAGCACCACAGAGCCCTGAAAAAGAAGATGATTTCCAGATACAGAATCAGCTGATGACAGAGAAAACAATGTTTGACAAGACAGTATATTAATGTGCCAGGTATTACTCTAAGCAGGACCTATTTTTATCCATTCTAGGGTGAAAATCTGACTTTTATATCATTCTGAGGAATGCTTGTGATTACTGTTTTTATAGTAACTGAGTTCCTCTTTCTTTGGAGAAAGTATTTCTGGTAGTGTTGGCCCTGCTGTAAGAATAAAGGGGAAGAAAAGAGAAAATGAGGAATAGAAAAAAAAAGAAAGGAAAATGGAGAGGAAAGTCCTTTTTGCCATGTTGAACTCAGGTATATGCCAATTGGGACATTCTTTTTTACACTTGTTTGTATTGTCTCTTCCTACAGTATCCATTTCTTCCTTTCTAATTGGATGAATCTTAGATTTATTTCAACAATTAATTCTCATGACATCTCTAGGAAACCTACCTTGATCTTGCCCACTTACATGAATCTGAATTAAGTAGCCTTCTTTTGTGCTGCCCTGGGACTGGGCTGTTTGGCAGCACTGGTAGTTTTTACCAACTTGTATAATAATCACATACACACACACACACACACACACACACACACACACACACACAATTTCCTCCATTAAACTGAGGGCTTCCTGACTACAAATGGTCTAATCCATTTCTTATCACGAGTATCTACCCTGGCATATCTTAGTGCTAACGTTAACTTCATACATTAATTCAATAACAACAGTGAAATTGACCACCTATTATAGTTGACCCTTGAACAATGCATGGGTGATGGTAGTTAGGGGGCCCATCCCCTCACAGTTGCAAGTCTTCATGTAAAATTACAGTGGGACGTCCATCTGGGGGGTTCTGCCTCTGAGAATTCTACCAATCGCAGATTGTGAAGTACTGTAGTACTGAATGTAGTGAAAAAAAATCTGAGTGTAAGTAAACCCGAGCAGTTCAATCTTGTGTTGTTCAAGGGTCAATAGTATGTATCAGGCACATGTCAATCAATGATGCTACAGCATTGACCCATACCAGACACATGAGTGCCTGTCCCCATTGGCCTGTGCAGATTGAGGAAAAGATTCCTGGAAGCAATGGAAAACACATATATAACCTACACCAGCAACACCACCAAGCACAATTATGAAAAGCCACCTTTAGTTGTCTGCTATAACCGTACAGGAAGGATATCACTAATAAGCCTGATGTTCTATTATTTGGGCAGAAGTTTCCTTTCATTTTAGTAGCTCTTACTGTGCCCAGTGACAGTGGCCCCATACTGGAGCACTGTAGTGAATCAGCCACCCTGAACCAGAAAGCTCTTTCTCAGGGCACAGGTGAGGAGAATAAATTCACTTAGGGTAAATACTCTCCTATATGCGTGCATGCATGCTAACTTATAAAAAAGAAAAAAAAAAGGCAAAATATTTACATTTCAGAGGTGGTCAGTGATAAATGAAATAAATGCCAACCAAAGCTTTAAAACAATTATAACTAAATGGCATACTTTGGAGACTTCACAAGGAAGAGAGGTCTGCCTATCACTGTGAGCTCTTCTTTACCAGAATCTGCCTGGGGCATGAGAGACACGTTTTCAAAGGTATTTTCTGCCTCTCATCTCCTGGATGATATTCATGACCCAGTGCAGTCTTAGAACCACATGTTTACTCTGGGATTCATGAAATCCCTCTATGAATTATCCAGGAGGATTTTGTGAGTCTAACTTTGTCAAGCCCCTGAATTTTAGAAGCAAAGTATTTTCAAAGTTGCTCAGTCTAAGATGTCAATTCTTTTGAACTTTCTCCTTCTCTTTCTCTCCGTCTCCAGAACTCTATTTCCAATATTTGGAGATTTATTACTTCTAAAGAATTTATTGCTGTCTTTACACATTAATTTTTTGAGCGCCTACTATATACCAAGCACTCTTGCAGGCACTGAGACTACACATTTGAGCAAACCAGATTATTTTCTTGCTCAAATGAAGCTAATATTATGTCAATGAAAAGTTTATCTAGATATCAAATGTGAATTTTTTCTAAGGAATAAATTATCACTTCTTATTTATGGTAAATTTTAAAAAGTTGACTTTCACATACATAAAAGTTAAGATGGGTACAAGCAGAGAACTAAATAAAAAACAAATAATGTGCAATGGGACAAACCTAATTTATATGTGATATTCTTATATTATCAAGAGCTTCAAAAACCTTTCTCTTTTATAGTACCAATGAGAAAGTGCAGAGGTAACATACTAAAAATAAAATCCTTGATGTTACCTCAAACCTTGTATTAAAATGCTGCATTAATAATTTAGATCATGTGTTTACCTTTACACCTAGATGTTATATTTATAGAATGTTTATATTAAGAAATCCTTATATTTCAGCATGAACATTGTGAAAACTATAGCCTTAAAATTTTATTTTTCTGCCTTCTCAATGTCCTTTATTCTACCTTTAGTATAAAAGGTAATTTTAGTAAATAATCCTTTGTTCATTGCTTTGTCAACTGCTCTAAAAGTATTGCTGTCAGGTACAAGGATATGATGCAATCATTATAACTTTTCATAATGTTATCTTATCCCTTTAAAAATAAAGAGCAGAAATCTATTTTCAACATTAAGCTGTAGTTAGGTCAGATCTATTGTTCAGGTAGATACCAGTTAAATTTGGCAATCTTCTCATGTTTCTTTCTGCTACCCAAAATAATCCTTTTGTTTATCTTTACACACTTCTGCTTCCAGCATTCTACTAGGGAAAAATCTTGAGGGCAGAAATGTCCATTTACCTCAGTTGTGTCTACTGGATTGTGTGTTTTATCTTGATGCTTAATCCTTGGATAATATGCTCAATGGAAAATTAGAATGGAAACTATTTGGGGACTCAAAAAAAGCATTGTGAATGACTAAGTGCCCAGTAAACCAATGCAGTTCTAATAGGATGACAATGATTCAATGGAGAATGAAGAAAAGATCCAGAATCTAGGGAAAACATCTTAAATTTCTGAAAAGGAATAAAAGTGATCCAACATTTACCAAGTCCCTGTTCCGTATCTTTCATTGCCTTGTGCAATGAAAATATTTAATTGAATTGCACTTGTCTCCCCTAAAACAAACAAACAACAACAACAACAACAACAACAACAAAAAACCCAAAACACAACTCTGCAGAGTTTATTTGATTTTTATTTTTTAAAGTGCAGAAACTGAGATCAAGATAAAACATAATTCATCCATTGTCACCCAGCAAGGGATTACACACTGGGCTGGAATTTGAAACAAGGTGTTCTGACTCCAAAAGGAGCTTATTTGCTTTCCTCTTCTACTTCACTGAAAGCTGAGTGGCAGTGCCTCATCTCTGAAAGTTCAAACTGAGGAAGATTCTTCTAGAAAGCTGAGTTTAGAAAGGCTTGATTATACTTTGGTCATCATACATTTGAAAACATTAAGCTACAAACACAGTATTGTTTATTGAATAGTGTTATAATGGTTCCTAGAATATAAAAATGTAATGGTTCCTGATATATATAATGCTATATGTTCACTACATTCTTATAACAGTATAACAGTATAATATTGTTCCTAGGAAAAAATTACATATATAGGTCATTAATCCCAAAACATACCAGTACTACAAGACAGCATGTGAGGTGTTATCTCTGTTGGATCTATGAGAGACCAAAGCTCAGTGAGATGAAATGTTTTACCCAAAGCCACACAGCTGATGACTGGAAAAGACAGGTTCTGGAAGCAGCTCTTGGCAGGAAGGCACTCTCTGCAGGAGGCCTCTGTGGTCTTGTCACTTTGGCAGAGCTACACTGTAACTGACCTTACACCAGGCACCCCCGTGCTCTACTCACCTCTGGCCCAAGCACACCTCTCAGATCTTTTGATCACAAAATAGCTTGCCTAACCTGTCGGTTCTTTCCATAGATCAAAGAAGTACAAAATAAAGATAAATAATTAACAGATGACCAGATCTCTTCCCCAGCCTTCCCTTCTGTAAGCTTGGGAACAAACTGTATAAACAAGAGTGTATCTAAGGAAAGATCACAGAAGCTGATAAGCCTGCATGCAGTAGGGGATGGCAATGACTCTGACCTCCTATCTCAACAGTTAACTCAGATTACTTCCCTTTTTCCCTTTAAAAATTTTCATGGCCAACCAGAATCTTTGGAGACGGTTTTTGAGGGACACTGAATCCGTCATCTCTCCAGATTGCCATTTAATTCTGATTAAAATCAACTTCCTTTCTACCAACATTTGCCTCTCTCTTGAGTATTGATTTTCAAGCAACAAGCAGCTATACCTGAGTTTGATGACATTTCTCTGCATTGTATCCTACTGACTTTTTCGAAGTGGTTTGCAGGTACACTCAGCCCTCCATATTAGCAGGTTCCGCATTTGCAGATTCAACCAATAGTCAAAAATATTTTAAAATATTTTGAAAATATTAGAAAAAAATCCAGGAAGTTCCCAAGAGCAAAAAATTAAATTTACTGCACACTGGCAACTACTTACATAGCATCTGCATTATATGTACAGTTATTTGTATAACCTTTACATTGTGTTAGGTATTATAAGTAATCTAGAGATGATTTTAAATATATGGGAGGATGTGCCTAAGTTATATGCAAACACTATGCCATTTTATATAAGGGTCTTGAGCATCCACAGATTTTGATACTAATTCCCCTTGGATACCAGGGGATGACTGTTCCCCTAAGGATGCAGAAGAAGTAGCCTGGGCACAGACCTACTACAGTGCACAGGCATCTGCACTCCCTCCCACTGTATGATGCTCTGTCAGGGTGTTTTCACACAAGTGTTTTAACTTTAAAAAATCAGGGCCTTGCAGTTTACACGTGGAATGTGAAACATGTGAACAGCAACTTACATTTATTAGGGAAAAAATGAATTTCAGACATAATTAAAAGACACTGAACTTTGGAATCATAAAGATCTGTGTTTAAATACCAGTTCAACTAGCTACTCACTAGCTAAACAATCCTGAACAAGTTACTTGTCCTCTCTTAACTTTAGTTTCCACATGTATAACATAAAAGAGAATATTGCTCAGCAATAAAAATAGAACAAGTCACTGATACATGAAAAAACATCAGTGTGTCTCAAAAACATTATGCAGAGTGAACGATAACTTTAGAATATGCTAAATTAATCTATGATGAAAATCATAACAGTTGTTGCATCTGGCTGACATTAGAAGAAATAGAAACTGACTTGGAAAGGACACAAATGACTTTTTGGGGATGATGGTGATGTTCAGTATCTTGAAACTTACCAAAGTATATTTGCTTTTCAAAACTCATCAAATGGTATAATTAAGATTTGTATGTTTCACTAATTTTACTTCCACCAAAAAAATGTATAAATATATTGAACTCTGATTAATGATATTCAGGCTGAAGTGTCTGGGGGTAAAATATACTAAGTTTATAACTAGGGATCAAATAAATCCAAAATACAATGAATAAATAAAGTGCATCATCAAATAAGACAGATAGCAGAATGGAGAGAGAAATGCTTGGAAGGATATGTATGTTAAAGCAAACATACTGTCAGTGAAAAATTAATCAGTTGATCTAAGAAAGAAATTGAAAATGTTATTCAAGCCAAATTTGAGGGTTATAACCCAGGAAGAGCATCTCAGGAAGCCCAGAGAACTATTCTGCCCATTAGAATTCAAGGCACAGTTACATAAATTTTTGAGGACAGCGGACTATACGTTAAATGACGTATTATTGACAGTTCACACCATCCAGATCTAAGCATGATCGTGGCCCCTTACAAGACCAAGAAGGAATGTTGTTATCTTTAAGGAGTTGTCCTTTTCACATCAGGAGAATGTTGCTCTTTATGGTCGAGCAGGTATTTCTGCCGATGGGGCAGTTTGGTTGATGCCTAGTGCAGATACACAATGTGGGGAGAGAGAAAGCCAAAGGGCAGAAAAGTTTTTATGTCTTAAGTTTTCTTGTCTTCCCATAAAATGTGGATTTTATTTCACAATAGCGAAATATATATTGTAGATTATATGTGGTGTTAGTTATGTTGGCTGGAAAAAGAATGCACAACCTAAAAGTTGAGAATTACATTTTATTTGGCAGACTTTCTGAGGACTTCAAGCCTGGAAGGCAGCTTCTAAGATAGCTCTGAGGCACTGCTCAGAAGAGGTAAGGGAGGAGCCAGGATATGTAGGAATTTTTGTAACAAAGGCCAGGTAGTTGGAATGTCAAAAGATTACTGTTAATTAAAGAAAACCAAACATCTCAAGTTAATGAATGTAGCAGTTTTCTATGTATGGGAAGGTACAAGAGTCTGCACTCATTGAAATCATTCTTTTTTGATATACACCTTAGCCATGTAGGGCCAGTATGCTGTGCCTTCCCACCTTGAGTCCTCTGGGTTGCACCGCTGGGGGTGGCTGCAGTGGCTGAGGGCTTGACAGCAGGCAGCCCTTTTTTCTCCATCCTGAGTTTCTTCTGTCAGGGGCGACTGTAGTGGCTTAAAGGCTGCGTCATTGTTTGTTTACTGATATGGCAGACAACAGTTTTCATTAACAGTTCTTTCAAATTTTCCCTAAGTTTAAAAGTTCTTGTAATAAATGTTGGCAGGTAAACAGAGTGGTAAAAACATTAGGATAAAAGATATATTTCAAGGCATCCAGTAACCCATATATTTGGTTGACATGAAGTCCTTCCAGAAGAACTCTATTTATAATGCTGTGAATATTTTGTCCTCCAGCATTAGTTTGAATTAGAATCTCAAAGACAAGTACACTTGACCCTTGACAACACGGGGACTGTAGAGCGGAAAAACCCATGCATAGCTTAATAGTCAGCTTTCCATATCTGTGACTCTACATTCATGGATTCAACCAACTGCAGAGCATAATTGAAAAAAATACTGCACAAATAAGTGGACCCTCAAAGTTCAAACCCATGCTGTTCAAGGGTCAAATGTGTAGCGTTTGTTTTCAGGGTTAATAAAGGAAACATCAGTGCCCTTTGGGTTCAAGGGTTTAAGATTGTATTGTAAAGCCTGACAGTTTTTTTTCCTTTTTGTAATGCAAATATTTGGCTTAAGTTTTGATTGCTAAAGCATCCATTTCAAAGAAGCATTCACCCCAAGGGGTCTATTTCCATAAACGCTTTGCCAAGTCACAGAACTAGCTAAACAGCCAGCTTCCTCCCCACCCTGAGGCTCCTTTGTTTTAGAGATCTTGGTTGATTTTGATAGCTGACCATTTAAGCCATTCATTTTCTTTTCTGCCCCCATACTTTAAATTTATGTTTTGAATTCACCAGTAAAGAGTGAGTGAGCCCAGGGGAAACCATAAGCACCTACCCTTGACCCCAATAAAAACAGAGCTCAAGGTTCTCCTTTAATCTCTGATCTCTGTCTCTCTGCCTCTCACTTTCTATGACCTCGCTGTGCAGACCCAAGTATGCTGTGTAATTTCTAGGTCTTATAAATAATAAACCTCTTTTCTCCCTCAAAGTTTCCTGACGGCTATCGCTAAAGGATGCCTTGAAATCATAGTAAGAACCATAGGGCTGGTCCGACTACAACACCAGTTATTGATAGAATAAAAAGTTAATAAACAGAAACCTCAGTACAGCTGGGAGACCAGAAAGGGGGGCTCTCACTTCCTGTGAAAATAGTAGAGCCCAACAGGAAGAAGAAAAACCCTTCCTGGCAAGGACCCAGCCAATGAAAAGCCATGGACTCTGTTTACTATAGCCTTCCTGTTGCCGAAGAAAGATGGGCCCCGTCCCTGAGGAGCCAAATAACATAGAAGCAGGGTCTTGGAGTTTAGAAGAAAAGAGGAAGCTTTATTGCTTTGCCAGGCAAAGGGGACTGACAGCAGGGCTAGTGCCTTCAACACTGTGAACCCGTCTTAGGACTGGGGCTTAGAGATTATGCAGTGAATAAATTGGGGCATAAAAGATGATATTAATCAACAGGAGTCTCTGGTGAAGCTTCCTCCTAAATCCCGGCATGTCTGTTCAGCATGATGGGACCGTCCAGTGGTCTGAAGGGTCATCAGCCCGCGACCTTCGTTATCTGATCAAACTCATCAGGCGCCAGGAGGGACTTCAGAGGGTCTGGTCATTCTCCTGAGAGCAATGTCCTGTGTGTGACTCCCTTCCTGGGGTAGTAACTCAGAATCCAAACGTGACTGTAAATTCCAATTGGCGTAGTAAGGTAAAACAAACAGGGAAATCAATAACTTTAACTTTAACAGTGGGCCTGGGGCTGGGAGCGGCCTCTAATCAGTCAGGTTTGCTAATCGTTCTAAAAGCAAGCAGTCAGCATAGAGCCAAGAATTGCTTAGCCTGAGCGTGGCCATTGCATTTTTTCTCCTTCACTCCCAACTACACATATCCCCCTATAAAAGTGTTCTCCTTCCCTTGCTGTGCAGGAACTTGCACATGGCCCCCATCGTGGGAGACCCCAAATTGCAATTCTCGGCTGATCCCAGATAAACTCATCTTTGCTGAAGAAGTATCTGGCGGTCTATTTCTTTTAGGTCAACAATAGACTGAGACTGGATGAATCTGGTCTTATGAAAACAGAAACCCTTGATATACTGCACAGGAGAACAAGGCTCTTCATTTTGCATATTTAAACAGATATGTCAAAAATATTCAAGGATACGTGGCACTTCCTATGCAGAAGAAAAGCTACACAAGGTAACACTTTAGAATATTTTAGGATTTTCTTTGTCTGGCAGGAACTCAGTATTTAAAACTAAGACTGGTATTGCTGTCTTTTAGTTTAAACATTACAGAACGTCCAGGACACAGTTTTCTCATTCAAGGGAAATTCAGTTCAGACATTTAGTCTGTGTTTCCAAGGGATTATTCATTCTGACCTACAAAGAGAAGACAAAACCAGCTCCATTCTCACTTTAGAATTATACACAGTGTAAGACTCAGAAAAATCTTTAGGATCAATCTAGTTCATTGCTTTTCAAATTGTTTTCCTTGGACCCCAAAACATGTATTAAGGGGCTCCAAGTCTGGCCTAGGGAATTGTGGTCCCATGTCAATCAGAGGAACTTCTCTTTTATCTGTTCTCTTTGAAAAGATTCTATTTGAAACACAGGTACTGCTGCAGGAAAAATGCATGCCTGGAAAACTATTCACATAACAACTTCATTCAATGGATTGGGAAACTGAGGGTTATTGAAGCTAGATTAAATGGCAAGAGCAAAACAGCTGGTTAGTATCAGAACTAAAATTGGATGTCCTTCTCCTGTCCTTTAATTCAATGCTCTACCACTGATACTTCCCATTGTAGCATTGCACTTTTGTTGTTGTGTTTTTACTGGAGAACATCATATCCTCTGATCACTGAAGATAATTAAGCTTCTCCATTAAACACACACACACACACACACACACACACACACACACACACACACACACAAGCAAAAACATTGAAGTTAATTGTTAATAATTCAGTGTCTATTTTAAGCAGTGCTGTAATTCTCAAAGTTGGAATGCATTAGAATCACCAGAAAAAAACTGTATTAAAATCTTGTAGTCCTGGGCTCCCATATCCTGAGGTTCTGATGGGGTTGTGCCAGGGAAGAGCTTAGGAATCTGTGTGTTGTGTATGCAGTTTAGTATATGGGATCCTCAGTTATATTTTGAGGCAATTGATTCTTAAGAAATGTACTTTCAATGGTTTTAAAAATTATGGATTATTCAGCTAAGACCTAAATACTCAGACTCTTTAAAATGAGACCCAAGACTTGTGTTTTAAAAATTCTAAGGAAGCAAAATAGACAAGCAAACAAACAAAACTAATCTCTGGAGTTCTGGTTTGGCAATCAATGTTAGTTGACAGCATTGTGTACCTGTTGCCGAAAAACCGGCCTCTTTACTCTGATAGCCAAATTGAGACCCAGAGGCATGGTTTGGGGGACATTAGAAAAGAACAGCTTTACTGCTTTGGGAGGCAAAGGGGAGTCACCAGGCTAATGCCTTAGAGACCGTAAATCCATCTTGGGGTTGGTGTCCTGAGGTTTTATAGAAAAACTAGACAGAACAGGAAGATGACAGCAACCAGGGCATTTTCTAGGGTGCCTGTAGGCTGTCAGGAGGATAGGCTATTCTGGGTAAAGAATGTATAGGGAGTGGAGAGTGTAATGCAAAGGTTGGGGGCTGTTTAGCAAGAAAGCAGTTGAGCAAGTGAAGCAGAGATGGAGGTTTGTTAGAGAAAAGAGAAAAACAAGTTGCAAAAATTTTAAGTCAGAATGAATCAGCAAACAGCTCTACCATCAAGGAAACCATTTTGCTAGTTTCCTACTTTTCAGACAAAGAATAAATTTGTGAGGTATTCACAGGACAGAGAAACTTAGGCTCTGGGTGCTTAATTGGAAAGGAATTTAAGCAAAATTCGGGCTTGGATAGTAAATTAGTAAAGAAGTAACCAATGTTTATATAAGGTTCTCTGCCCTGAATTCCCTGTCTCTGATGATGAGTGTTCTACTTCTTGGTACACAGAGGGCGCCATTCACATGAGAGATTTATTTCCTGCTTTCAGAGAGAGAGAGAGAGATGAGGATCAAAGAATGCCTCTTGCATTGGCTGTTCCTTAAGTAATTTTAATACAATTTAGTTGATATGTCATTGAGGTGTATTTTGGGGTGGCCTGCCCAGGGCCCCAACAATATTAACCCTTGATTTTAGCACATTAATTAAGCAAATGGGTATGACATTCCCCACTTGTAAAATTAGACTTTTTAGCAATACTCATGTCGTAGGAGTCTTGAGAGAATTAATTGAAATAACCTATGTAAAGTGTTAGAACAGTGTCTGGCACTTGGTGAGTGTCTGCAAATACTAGCTGTTAACTGCTACTGTATGGCACTTGGTACCTTGAACTAAAGGCGTTGGTCTACATCTGTGTTGCTAACTGAATAGCAACTTTTTAAAGAAAGGAAGTGTGCTTGAGTGTAAGTGGAAAGAGCACCTAGAGCAGTAACTCATGTGTAGTTGTTAGTCAGTGTCAACTAGATTTGATGGAAAGACAAAACTTACTTTCTACATTCTAGGGCAGTGCTTTATAGTCCAGAATTAACCAGTGATATGAGGAGTGAAGCATAAGGAGAAGGTTTTTTCTACAGGAGTCTTTCTAGGACCTATGCCACATAGACTGCTTTTCTGTCCAAGACTAGAAGAGTTTGCAAATCCCATATTTTGTACATACTTTATTAATATAGTGTGTTAGTTTGCTAGGGTTGCTGTAACAATGCACCATAAACAGAAATCTCTTATCTCACAGTTCTGGAGGGAGAGGTCAAAAATCAAGCTGTCAGCAGAGCTGGTTTCTTCTGAGGCCTGTGAGGAGCCATCTGTTTCACACCTCTCCCCTAGCTCCTGATGGGTGTTGGCAATCTCTGGTACTCCTCAGCTGGTAGGGGCATTCCCTGCATCTGTCTGCATCTTCACGTGGCATTCTTCCTGTAATATCTGTGTGTCTGTGTCCAAATTTCCCCATTTCATAAGGGCACCAGTCACATTGGATTAGAGCCCACTCTAATGACCTTGTTTTAACTAATCATATCTGCAACAATGCAATTTCCAAAACAAGTTACATTTTGGAGTTTAGGACTCCACTTATGAATTCTGGGGGGAGGACACAACCTACAACACAGGATGGAAATTTTAACACAGGATGTCCTCTGTAAATAATTCTCTGTTCATATAGTGTTACATTTGAAAAACACATCAAATCCCAAGGCCATTTTACCCAAGGTTCATTGAAATTTCTCAGATTTAGAACAACACACCAATTTACCTGATACATTTTCTTCTGAATCTTTCATATTTTCATAATAGCTTGAGTCTGCTCTGTGCTTTTATAGGAAGACTTAATGGACACATTTGAGTCTCCAGGAATTCTGCACAAGTATAATGAGAATACATATTAAGGTGTAAGGAGAATATTTATTTTCACAAAGTGGCATGAGTTTAATATAAATTCTGCAGAATGATGAGGCCAAGGGAATTATTAAATTGCTATCACATAACACGTGAAGATAAAAGTTGACTCACAATATTTACTCAGGCAGCAGAAACATTTTCGTTAAAGTTGAATTAAATAAGAGAAAGTACATTGAAAGTACGTAAACCTTGATTTTGACATCTGGTGTCCCTTAGGGACACAATACAGAACTGAAGAGCATTAGATCAAAGTACATTGCAGAACTCTAAATAATTTCCAGTGAATACATATCTCAGTAGACATATACTCTGCAGCTTTGATATGACCTATCTGTATGCAGTCTTTTTTTTCCTTGTAAACACCAACCTTAATGAGTCTCTGAAAACAGTTCCACTGTGAAAGACAAAGGTGATTTGGTTGAAGATTTGAGCAATTATATTGTATTTGTCTCCTGCCCTTTTATAATACTCACAGGGATAGTCACAAAGATGAGAATTACTGTCATTCTATAAAATTTAAGGTGAGTATTAATCATCCCCATTTTACAAATAAAGACATGGAGGCAGAAAGAAATTATGTAAGTTCCTTAAACACATGTATTTAATGAGTGACAAGGCCAAAACTTGGACTTCTGAATACATTTACATAACTACTAAACTATACTGTTTTTACTTGTACCAGGAGTTAATTTATTTAATTCCATTTTTTAATCTTAAACTGATAATTCAACTGGTGCATAAACGCTAGCTTAAAAGGAAAAATAAAAGCTCATCCTGACATTTTAACCATGAACAATCAGGGGAGCTCAACAATAAGTCAACAAACGTTTACTGAACATTTGCTTTGTGCCAGGCCCTCTGCTACCCCTGGAGTTACAGCTGTGAATGAGACAGACAGTAGTTGGGCTCTCAGCTGCATCTGGCCTCAAGCAGGGAGAGGAGCATTAGAAAGAAAACAAAGCAAAAATATTAAAAATTAGCTTTATTGGTAAAAAAGAAAGTAAAAGAGATATGACACAAAGTGCCTTGGCAGAAAGATTGCTCTAAATGGAGTGGTTGAAGGCTCTCCTTGAAAAGGTGGTATCTGGAGTGAAACTTTAGTTGTAAACCTTTGGTCATGAGAGACACCTAGGGGAAGAGTGCAGTGAGGAAAACAAAGAGGTAACTTGCTTGGTGTTTGTAACAATTATTAGAGAACTCTGCATTACACCCGAGTCTCAGGATCAATTGCAGGAGACTTTTTGGTTGAGGACACAGGTTATTTGTGCCTGTTCCTCTGATACCATTACACAACTTGTAACAAGCATAATGGTAGGTCACTGGCTTGTGGTTCCGTATTAATTAAGTTTGGGGCTCTTAGGGCTCTAAGACAGTAGAGGCCAAACTCTTCTTGAAAACCAACTAAATGATTTCTAAGTAATCAGTAGAGGGTGACCTTTTTTATGTAAACATGTTTTGGATTATTTTTTTTTCGCACCTATAGAGCAGTGTGTTATCACAGATAGCTACACAGTCTCTTTATGCATGTATGAACATATAAAATAGTTTTACATTAAGTAAATTGACATCTGTACTCTTAATCTTCCATTTCCTGTTCTACTTACTCTTTTTCTGATAACACTTATCGCTTTCTAACATACAATATAATTTGCATATTTGACCATTAATTGTTTATGGATTGCCACCCTTTACAGAATATGAGTGCTACAGTGCAGAAATTATCTTGTTTTGTTCAGTAGAGTCCAGTAAAGTGCTTGATACATGACAGGTACTTTATAGATATTGAATAAGTGAACAAATTAAAGAATAAATGAATTAAAATGATGTTTAGAGACTGACTACAAATTAAAAATTTTGTATGCAGTATATATATATGTGTGTGTGTATATATATTTGGCAGGACAATGGAAGGGGTGAATATTTTAAAGAGTTTCCTAAGGTTGAACCAGGTCATCTCTTAGGCTCTCTTAAGCCTTAACAATCTATGATTCTGTGTCACAACTGTTTAGTTTAACATCCTGTGAACACACTAAATATATACATACATATAAATATAAACATATATAATACTCCAAATATTTTGTTAAATAATTGTTTAGTTTTGCATTAAAATATTATTTTTTTCTCTTCATGAATCTCTAAAATGTGTACAGGCAAAACGAATGAGCTTTACATTGTTGGTAGCAATTTCTTCTTTGAGATTTTTAAAATCCTTTGCGAGTTTAGACTCCAAAAGAAACAGTTTAATTGAGTTGAATCCATTTGACTTGTGAATGTGCAAATACATACTAAGACACCAAACATGTAATTTTATGAAAGGCAGGTCCTGTAAAGGAAGCAGTCCATAGTATGTTTAAATTTGGAAAAGTTAGTTTACAAGGTTTATGTCCAATCCATGCAACTATCCATATAAAACAAGACACTTCTTGCCCTCCCATAAAAAAAAAAAACACAGGATAAATTTTACTCATTTTAAAATTAAAACTATCCCTACTAGTATCTGAAATTCACAAACACTTTGTTTATACTTAACAGATTTTCTAAGATGAACCCATGTGCTAAAGTATTAACTATTTAGTGCAGCATAGAAATAGGGACTGAAATCTAAACTTCAGTTTATGTCTTGGGCATGTTATTTTTCCCTTTCTTAATTTTTGTATTTACAAAGATAACAAATGTATGTTAAATAACTTTTATACCATACTTTACCCTCAGAATAAACTTTACCTCTAGAATCACACGTTACCATATATATATAGATAACTTTCAATGACTCATGATATTTCAAAAGGAAAAAATATTCATAATTGAGGACAGATTTGAGAAAACTCCTTTCTAAAATAAGAATTTAGTTAAGATTTATTTATCATGATTATGGCCAGCCTTATTTATAGAGAAATTTTGACAAAATAAAATATTTTTTTTAAATCCTGTTGATATGGCAAGTGAAAGTAAAAGATACAACTGTGACCTAATTTATGAAAGCATATACGAGTATCATTATTAACATAAAAACATGCATGTTTATCTCAAACTGTGGTCAGATCTTAATTATCCAAAATAACATAAGGAAGGACCTAACATATATTGAAGTGTACCCTAGTTCATTCTAATGTACAGATTTTATGGCAGGTAGAAATTTTACATAGGGCATTCCATTTAATCCTCAAGATATCTAGTAAAGTTAGTACAAATACTTGAATTTCTTTAGTGACAGGATTGAGATTCAGAGAAAATGAACAAATTGCCCATAGCTACAAAGTGAGGAACGTGGGATGCAGATCATTTTTTTGTTGTTTTGTTTTGGTTTTTTTCAAATCAAGTTTTGATTGACTCATAGTGATTAATCCTACAGGCATTCCCCATTTGGTGTTGTGAGGGGTGACAGGCTTGCCAGGAGAGAAGGAAGAGAGCGTTTTTGGTTAAATAAAAATTTTGATTGAGCATCTTTGACTAAAAATGTCTTTTTTCTACAAACTTATAAATCTTTTGAAAACATCTGTGTCCCTGTTTCTGACTCAATAGTGTTCACCAAGTAACTCAATGTGATAAAAATAATATTTATTTGATGGCTGAGGGAAGCCTGAAGTGACACTTTGAGACTATAAAATCGCATGTGTTAGCATGAGAAACGGCTATAGTATTTCTGTATAAAGTGATTTTATTTTGTTTATATGTTTAGACTACTTAGAGACAAACAAGCAAACTTATTCTGCCAGAAATGACCATGGGCAATCTTAATCATTTTAAGGCAAAATGATTTTTATACTAGTTTCTTGGTTTCAGTACCAAAAAACAAACAGGTAATGGATTTAAAAAATGGTATTACAACATAGTGGTTAAAAGCATGGATTCTGGAGCTAAATTCTCTGAATTTTAACACTCGATAATCCACTTAGTAGCTACATAATTTTAGGCAATTTAATATTCCTCTCAATTTCCCCATCTGTAAAATGGAGTTAACAATAGTACCCACTTCCTGGTATTTTGTTGAGGATTAAATAAATGAAAGAAGGCTTGATGTAGAAACATAACCTGGATTTTTGTTATCAGTATGCAGACCCGAAGGAAGGTGGATAATGTATTTCTGTAATTCCAGACAAGCCCCTCTGTTCTCTGCTTCTGAGGTCCTTCACCTGCGGAAAAAAAAAAAAAAAAAAAGAACAGTGGGCTGGAATCCTCTCTTGGAGAAATGAGCAGATTCTCTCTCAACCAAAGACTTTCAGGGCCCTGGTTCTTGTGCATTCAAAGAGCTCTCGGCCAATATTGGAATTGAATAAAATACACACACACACACACACACACATATATACATATATATAATACATAGAATGTTTAATAAAAATATAGACACTACTGCGGTATTTTAGAAACTTTGGGAAAACAACACATAAGAAAACGTGTCCTGATATCAAAGACAAGTATTCATATCTGAAAAAAACCCACTGAGGCTGTGAAAACTACCATAATTATCAAATTATCTTCTCTAATAGATAGAAAATGTGTTTTGCAGGATGTAGGGAGTGGTGAGGCATGTTCTTCAAGCTATTTTATTTCATTCCAGCCAGAGTATAAAGCATACCTAGGAATGTTTTGGCTTACTCAGAAAAGTCAGTTCTCAAATAAGAATAAGTCAGCATTATTTGAGACCTTGTTTTTCCCATTCTCTATAAAACTGAATGCTTATTACTCAAAAAGGCTGGCCACAATGACCCTTTTGTGAAATGTCTTTGCCAGAACAGAAAATTCCTTTTCCTAAAGATACCAGTGGAGCTATATGCTATTAGTGATGGATGTATGGCAGATGCTCTGCAGAAAGAAATAACATCCATGCCCAGATGATGGGGGAAGATGGCATCAGGCAAGATTAAACAGGTTTCCTTACTGAAAGTTATCAGTTAAAAAAAAAGGATACTATGAATTCATCTACAAAACAGAAAGACTCTCAGACTTAGTAAACTATCTTATGGTTATCGGGGAAAGGGGGTGGCAAGGGATAAATTTGGGAGTTTGAGATTTACAAATGCTAGCCAATATATATAAAAATAGGTGTAAAAAAAGTTTCTTCTGTATAGCACAGAGAACTATGTTCAATATCTTGTAATAACCTCTAATGGGAAAAAAATATGTAAATGAATATATGCATGTATAAGCATAACTCGGATAATTTGCTGTACACCAGAGATTCACACATTATAACTGACTGTGCTTCAATTTAAAAAATTAAAAATAAAGAAAGTTTATCAGTATCTTAGACACATGCACAACAACTATAATATACAGTGTGTTCCGTATTTATGAGATATGTCTCATAGATGTGATTACATTATGAAAAATGATTATAGTAAAAATCCATTTGGCTTTTCTGGAGACTGCCCAATGTGGATTGGAGTTCTGCTTCTGTCTCTTATAACCTTGGGCAAATTACTCAGCACTCTGAACCTCTATTTTCTCATCTATAAAGAAGAGATGTGGATATATACCTCACAGTCCTGTGTCATCATTTTCTTTTATGTCTCATATGCAAGTGACTCATAAAAATATTGTTAACATTCAGGACAGGCTAATAGAAGACACACTATGAACCTCACTAAATAACCACTGCTCCTGAATACATAGTCTAAAATGAACTTTAGGTCCACTTATTATGTGGATTTTTTTCAGTAGTGGAGACTGCAAGACCTGAAGTTGGTTGAATCGGTAGATGCTGTATTTCAGATATGGAGGACCTGCATATACAAAGGACTGGCTATAAGTTATAAGTGGATTTTCAACTGTGTGGAAGGTTGGCACCCCTAATGCCCCATGTTGTTCAAGGGTCAACTGTACTTTAGAAATTCACTTACTTAAATGTACTGGTTTACACACACTGAAAATTTCACTGTCACATTAGAAATAGAATGAGTTTGTATCATTCACAATATAACATTTGTAAAATTGGATCAGCCTTGATCAAGTCAAGGATTAAGTAGTAACCTATAGATCATACTGAGTAACGAACAGAATCATCTTATCTCAGTGACACACAGTGGTATTAAAATGTAAATCTACTTTCTCTGAAATAAATCACCCTCATTACTATTGGTTGAATATCAGCCATGTTCCATATCCCTGTGAACAATCAGACCTGACAAATCAGTATTGTCCCTTCCACCTTAGGTTAAAGAAGCTGAAGAATTAGTACTATAAACTAAAAATAAAATAAAATAAAATAAAAATTTCCAAGAGCCACTGAGAATTTCATAGAAAATTGCAGATTTTGAAAAAGGGATACATTTGACCTTTATACACCACTTAAAATTAGCTACTGGTCTACCTGCGTATCTCAAGGCATCCTCTCTGATACTGTCTGATTGTGATTGTGGTGGTTTTCGTGAACAGAACCATGTTTCTGCTTTCTCTGATTAACTAGAAAGCCATTTACAGTAAAGTAGCACCCTGGATGAGACCCTATTAAAATAGAATGTACGTACCCCTGGGAGTTCTGTGATTGAGAAGTATGAGCACAATGGCTGCACTTACAGAGCATTTATTCCCTGGGGACTTTTCAAATGACTAGAAGTCTGAATGTCATTAAAGGGCAACGTCAGATAGGTTATAGGTGCCGTTTGTAAAGGTAATTACAAATAGGTAATTACATTACCTATTTGAAGGTAATGAACTCCTTAAATGGTCAGTTCAACTGATGAGGTCTTTTCACTTTGGACCCCAAAGAGGACTTTGGCTTAAATTCATCTATCTTGAGGAGCATTGCAAAGCTATTTTCTTGTCATAGACATTTCACACCTGACTTCAAAGTCAGCTTGTGACCTTGTCAGTACTATAACGACTACACTAGAAAGTAGGAAAGAATTGACTATGGACAATAAAACTGAAGTTATTCTTCGGTTAAAATAAAGCAGGAAGAGAGATCTGTGCACAAAATTAGATAATTTTGTGCTAATTGTTGAGGAGATACTGATATAGCTAATTTTATTAATACTTTTACAATTACTGCTACTAGCAGTGAACCACTTATGTGTGGCTAGTACTTCACAGTGTATTAAGCAAATTTTAATAAATCAATGAACTTAATGTTTACAACAACCTTCTGAAAACAAACTTATTCCTATTATACATTTAAAACTTTAACTTTAATTTATGGCTTATCAGTTTATTAATTTTATTAACTATATGCTTCAGTCTCTATAGAATACATCCAAACTGGATCATCATGAGAGTTAAATGAATTAGAACTATGGTTGGCATGAAGTAATTGCTTAGTAAATATTTGTTATCATTTAGTATTTTACTATTATTTGTAAGGCTAAGAAAAAATAAAAATAACTGGAAGGCTTTTTTTTTTAATTTAAGGTGCTAAGTAGAGATATATGGATTCAAACACCATTTTAACACTTAGTTTAGAATTTAAAATTAAGACATATTTCTAAATCATATATATTAAGCCATAAGTACAGAAGTGCCCATTTATTTTCCTAGAAACTTTCTTTATTTTTTTCAAAAATGGTAATTAAGAAGCTTTTAAAAATAACTAAACAACTAAAGGTATGGAGAAAACCCTCAGCTCATTACTAGAGAATGATTTACTTCATAGCTCTTACTTCACTTTTAAAATCAAACCTTACGTAAGTTTGAACAGTCATGTAAAATGCTCCTTTTCTGTATGTTTTTTCAACTACTCAACTCCCAGCTGAAGATTTTATTCCATGTCATGCCCATTAATGCGAAAATCATGGTGTAACTATTTCTTAAAGGAGAGTAAATTATTTACTAACCTTGAGTTATATGGTTTTGATTGAGAATACTGTGATCAATTCGTCTGTCTACAGATTTCACAAATCTGTGAAGGAGTTTTTTATAGCAAAAGTATAAAACTATGTTAATTTGTCAAAAACGATTTATGCTGATGACATTTATGCATTTCCATATCTTCACTTTAACATGGGACAGTTTTCCATGTTAACATGAAGTAGGATTCCCCTTGCCACCAAACAGAGGATTAATTTGAATGATTGATGTAGCAAAACTAAAGTGCATAAAAGTGCTTACTTGGAATATAAAACAGGTTAGATATTAAGACATTATTTTGGGTTGATGTTGTAAGTACTAAAAAAAGTGATCCCAGTGATTCAGTTACTAACTTTTATCATCTGTATTGAAGGATTTTGATAATAATAGTACCTATTCATTAATTTATTATAAGGATTAAATAAGATGATATATATAAAGCAACTAAAAAAAAATTCACATAGTAGGTACTTGAAATTTTTGGTCATCATTGTGGTTAAAAGTGTCATCATCAAGTAGAACAAATTTTTTAGCATCATTCAATGCTAAAATATCATTCAATATATGTATTATATATATATATAATGAATTTATTTCAGTTTACCAGAGGATGTAGAATTCTAAACATATATGGATTTCATAATATAGCCTCAAAATATAGAAAACAAATAGGGACAGAATTAAACAAAACAATTCAAAAATCCATCACAAAAGTAATTTTAATGTTTCTGACTTACTATAAAGAACAGAAAAAATAGAATAAGTAAGGTTATAGGATATTTGAGAAAAAACTTATTAATAAAACTAACTCAATGGTATAGAGATAATAAATCCAATATAATAGATTTCATATATTAAATTGAAACATTCATGGAACAGTTATATATGAGTTGACCATCTATTAAGGTAAAGAAATTCTGCATCCATTTTGAAGAAGTATAATTATACAAAGCTCATTTTCTTAAGTCAATAAAAATAACAATTTTTAAAATGATAAAAAAGATAATTAGATAAACAAACACATGATTAAATTTTAAAATTGTTCGAACAACTTACGATTCAAATAAATTGCAGTGAAAATAAAATAAAAACTAGGTGAAACTGAAAACACTAAATGCTATGTATTAGTCTATGCTAGTTTTCCTCTGAATTATAGGAAAGACTATTTCTGAATTCAGCTATTCATTTATTTCAGGAAAGTTCTCTATTTTATCTTGAAATTCTTTCATTTTATCCTTATTTGTTTTTTCTGTTTCAATCATTCTGTTCTCTGTTCAATGACTCACTTATGGTACTGTAATACAACTTTCTATCACCTATACTTCATATCTATCATTTAATAAATATTTAATGTAAACTATATTTTCATTCCATTTTGCAAGAATATTCCCTAGGGCTCCGACTAGCTGTTCATAATGATACGTTCCCCAGTTTCTTCTGCCTCCAACGTGACTTTCATGCTCATTATGCCTTTGTTGTTCTCTTCCACTTATTTTCTCATGTCTTCTACCTCACTTTTCTTCTGTCTCATGAATAAATGTACTTACTTTCCTCTATTATGACAGGAATATTTCTCCATACTCACTAAGAGCTACAAGGCCATAATTTTCAACAATTGTTGCACAATTACTCTCGTGTGATTATTGTATATTCCTCATTTGCCTTTTCATTCTCTATCAGATTCTATTTCTTCTTTATTTCCTCTTTAGTGTCGTCAGAGAACACATTATTGCTCCTACCTGGTTATTACTTGTACTTAAGGAGCTTTATTTTTCTTGTTATTTGTTATTTTCTGTTATTTGTTAAAGGATGTTTTTAATGAGTCATCAAGGAAATAACCTGTCTCATCATTAGTCCTGGATTTTCATCATTATCTCTGAACCTATTTTAAGCAGCATTTTGCTTTATGGATATATGATCATTACAGACTAGCAGAAATTTGCTCTGTTCATCAAGGAAACCCTCCTGTTCACTTGGCTCTCTGCTTCTGGGCTGCTCCTCTTAACAAGGGACAGTGTTCCCACTCCTGGGGCAACTCCTCTTTCCAGATTGTGGTTTTGGATTTTGCCTGCTTTCCAATTTCATCTAAAATATTGTTTCAATTTTTGTTTTCAATTGATATTATAACAAAGTTCATGGCTGAATTCACTTACACATCAACTTAATGAGGTCCCATTCTCCTGCATTTGACTCTGCAAAACAAAATGCTGGCATATTTTTCTCCATGAACTTTTCACTGTGGTTCAAAAAAAAATTGCGCACATTTTAAGAGACTGCTCATGTGAATGTACTGGAATTTTCCACAACATGTGGGTGTTGAAATAATACACTTTCAGCTGTTAGTATTTGCTGGAAACCTGTTTAAGAAACAGATATGTTACATTATAAAACTGTTTCCTAAGGTTGAGTTTTTGGCTCCATTATACAGTAAGGAGAGCCAGTATATGACCTTATTGACCTGGATCCAACCCTTGGGTAGAAACAGACCTTAAAAATTATAAAACCATCTCTAAAATTCATGATATCTCATCTGCTTTCTGTGTTTATATTAACATAATTAATACCTGTTATTTAAAATATTGTCATTTACTTTAAGAATATATGTCCTTCACTATAATAGTAAAAATAACATCTATGTTTGTTTCTGTCTTATATTCTGTTAACAGTATATTAAACTTTCCAAACTGTTCACTTTTAAAGATAAATAAAACAGAGGAAGTAAAATTATCTCCTGCAGATCATCAAGTTTTTGCATTCAAAATGTTGATTTTATCAAATAATACATTATTTTTCTTAAGAATAAATGGTCCAGCAAATGGTTACTGTTTTCTTATTGAAGTATAGTTGATGTACAATATTGTATTAGTTTCAGGTGTATAGTAAAGTGATTTGGAGGTAAATATATATATATATATCTATATATATGTTTTCAGATTCTTTTCCATTATAGCTTATTGAATATAGTTCCCTGCGCTATACAGTAAATTCTTATTTATCTATTTTATACATGGTAGTGTGTATCTGTTAATCCCATACTCTTAATTTATTCCTCTCTTTCTTCCCCTTTGATAACCATAGGTTTGTTTTCTGTCTGTGAATCTGTTTCTGTTTTGTGAATAAGTTCATTTATATTATTTTTTAGATTCCACATATAAGTAATATCATATAATATTTGTCATTCTCTATCTGACTTAATTCATTTAGTATAATAATCTTTATGTCCATCCACGTTGCTACAAATGGCAATATTACATTCTTTTTTATAGCTGAATAATATTCCATTGTGTGTGTGTGTGTGTGTGTGTATATATATATATATATATATATATATATATATATATACTGCATTTTTTTTATTCATTCATCTGTTGATGGACACTTAGGCTGCTTCCATGTCTTGGCTATTGTGAATAGTGCTCCTATAAACATTGGGATGCATGTGTCTTTTCAAATTAAGAGTTTTTGTCTTTTCTGGATATATACTCAGGAGTGGGATTGCTGCATTGTGGCGACCAAATATTCTTAAAGAAAAGAACGTTGAAGAATTACAAAAGGGCAGAGAATAAATAGCAATAAGCTCAGAACCCTAATGACACATGGCACAAGTGAGTCCAATCGTTACTGCTCCATTCATTCCTGAGTTTTATCTTATTCTTCCTGCTTACCCAGTTGCAAAGTATTTAATTCTTATGAACTTCATTTTGCCTAATAGCAAAGTATGCACAGTCATAGAATTGTGGTGAGGATTCAATATGAAAATGCCTGTAAAACATCCAGTGTAGTGGTTATTATACAGGAATGGCTCAAAAGATAATAAATAAGCATAACAACAGCAAACACAGTATCAATGACAAGAAACAGAAAGAAGGACAACAAGCAAGAGGAGGAGGAATATGATTTTACCTACTCTGCATTGCATAGTGAACTCCTATTTTAATTTTAATACTCTATCCTTTGTGACATACTCATCCAGTACATTGGACAGAGGCAATCTTCACTCTGAAAGAGCTGATCTCTTCTTCATATTTCCTACGCATTTTATTGTTTATTGATGTTTTTTAAAATTTACGTTATCCTATGATTTTTTTATACATCTTTGTTTTCTCCAATAGGTTGAATTACAGGAGGACTGAAAATCTGCATTAATGTTTGGTCTCTAATACTTAGCACTTGCCTATTGCATTTAATGCTCAGAAAGTTTAGGTATGTTCCCTTCTCCTGATGAGTTTTCATTTGATTAAAAAGAAATTTGCCACTAACCCAATAATTATCAAGGAAAGTGCCATTGAATCAGACCAGTGTATGACCTTAGATCTGGAATATATTAAATGTCATGTTAGAGTTTCACTCAATTCTACCTACATTTTGTCAAAGACTAAGAACAATTATGGAATAACTGGGAACGAAAGTATGACAAGGACTTGACTTAAGAAATGTGAAATATTCTTCACCTTCCAGGGCCCACCTCTACATTACACCCCTGCCTTTCAAGTTCAGTTATAGTTCCCTGTCTCCTTGCCTTTTACCAAGATCACATAATTTTGAAGTCAGGAGCAGCCTTCATTCTGGACACTCTCCTCATATTTCTCTCTCAACACCCTTTATCTTTGTGAAATGTGTTCTGGCACACCGGTTAAAATCACTAATAACTCACATTTGTATAGCACTTTCCAGTTTATATATATATATAATGTTTATAATCTTACATATGCTACTTTATTTGATTTTTAATCAGATTGAAATATGTATCAGCTATTATCATCAGCCATCCATATCTAATGGAAAAAGAAAAAAACATCTCAGAGATAT
This sequence comes from Camelus bactrianus, assembly GCF_048773025.1. Lineage (NCBI taxonomy): Eukaryota > Metazoa > Chordata > Mammalia > Artiodactyla > Camelidae > Camelus > Camelus bactrianus. The sequence goes on from NC_133548.1 coordinate 30,677,529, forward strand.
AAAAAAAAAAAGCCACACATCATAAAGAAGTAGATCTAGACCAAGAGCATCTGGTCTTCTAGCACGGGATTTTATTTTTGTTTATAAATACCAGTTACTCTAGCCTATATTTCCATGGCAACTTTTACATGTGGCATAGCAATTAGGTTGCTTTGTGTTGTTGTATTGTTCAGTCATTCTTATGTTAAATGAATGTGTATATCTTTAACTTATAAACAGCATGAGGAAAAACATATGTTGTTTCTATCACAGTTGGTTGACTTAAAACTGTTGACTTCTTTTCAACAGAGCATTTTCATGCTCAACATCAGTTAGTATGAGAGTCACACTGTAAGTCTTTTGAAATTGGAAGATTAAATGTCATGTACAAGACACTGACTGCCCTACAATCAACTGGGGAAAAAAAACTTTTAAAAAAACACTTATGTAACAACTATAGGCATTTATGGTTAACTGCATATAAATATTGTGATGGGAGTTTAGAAAAGAGGAACTACGGTGGGCTGAAATATCCGAAACTGTAGAGATTGAGCTGGATGCAAAGATGATTAGAAAAGAATGGGAAGGAAGTTTTGTTTTGATTCAGGAACAATGAAATGATTGATATGTGTTTTTGGACAGAAAAGACAGTTTCCCCTGGTGAGTAATATTCAAAGAAGATAATGTTAGGATTTCCGTGAAAAAAAAATTATAGAAGAACCTAATTGTGGCGATGTCTGAACACCTGTTCAGAAGTTTGAGATGTAACAGAGTTCTACTGGCACATTTTTCATTTCCACTATATCAGTGGAATTTCTTTCTGTCCATTTATTACATCTCTTCTGTTTCATAAAAAAATTTTCACCACAAAATTCATCTCCATCTGGAGTCTAAACATATTCGAGTCTTTTGTAGCTTAAAAAAACAAAGCGAAATAAATACAAATCCTTGATAGCACCACTTGGATATCATGAAGCATCTCAGATTCAGCTGACTCAACATATGAATGCAGTTTTCTATCCCATCTTGTCGAACCTCTTTTCCTACAGTGTTCATTTTTTAAAGTCAGTTTTACTAAAACAAACAGTTGGTCAAACTAGAAAGTTGAGCATCATCTTTGGAAGCTTTCTCTCCCTCAACAACTTCTACTCCATTCCACACGGAACCTTCTTTCATCTACCAAACATTTATCAAATCTGTCCACTTTTCCCCATGTTTGCTACTAGCACATTTGCACTAACTTCATCATTTCTTACCTGACTTCTTGGTATAATCTGTTGATACTTTGCATACATTTTTTTCTTTATCCAGTCTATTTGCCACATTGCTAGTAGAGTGATAGTTTAAAATACCAACCTTATTTTGATTTCGCCTTACTCTTGTGTCCGTGATTTACCTATTTATTCCTCCTTTGCTAAGAACACTAATTTATACTTACTTATCCCATTTGCCAAGCAAACTCCTATTTATAATTCAAGACTAATTTTATTTGTGATTTCTTCAGGCGAACAAATTCTACTCTCTTAACCCCATGACCAATACTCATCACTTGTTCAGGGCCTGTCCTGTTTGGCTGTGTAATGTGACAATAATATCATTGGATCCCAGTGTCTGTACAGCTAGGGTTTATTCCTCACTTCACACATCCATTGTGGCTTGAGGGAGTTGATAGTAAAGATCTTTTCCAGAAGACAAGTTAGAGACCCTGCATGGTGCAGACTCTACCATCTTAAGGCTGCAAAATCGGTAACAAAAAGTCCCTTAGGTCATCTTGGCAGGAAAAATAAGAATCTGTAGAATGCTTTAAGCTAATTCTTGCCTAGCAGTACATGGTAAACACTTCTCTTTTGACCTATATCCTTGGCCAGAACTAGTCAAATATTTGGCCTAACTTCAAAAATCAACTGGGCAGTGCAGTCTTCCTGGTTGCCAGGAAGGGGAAGACCTGGGTATTGTTGTGCAATATCCAACTTTCCTTTCTTCTCTATTAGACGGTAAACTACACAAGAGCAGTGACCAGGCTTATTTTTCTCACTATTCTACCTGGGACAGTGCAATGTATCATCATAGGTTAAATGGTGAACATATATTGGACAAATAAACAGTGTAATGCTTCAGTAAACAGAATTGACTCTTGGTTCCAAGCATCAAGTCTGTAAATTACAATCTGAGTGACCTTGACCGGATAGATTAAGCTCTCTTTGCTTCAGCTGTTATCTGTAAAATGGAGATCATATAGTGCATACCCATCAGAGTTCTTACAGTGATACTGTGTTTAAGTATCTGGGTTATTACAGGCCTGTGTGCGTTAACCATTGTCACTATTTTCATTTTTTTAAATTGAAACACAAATCATTAGCGTACAAATAAATATGTATTCAAAATATAAAATTATCCAAGTAACTAATACGCAGATTATTATGCTATTTACTACTTTGAAACGATAATTTACATAGAGTATTAGAACTGGTACAAGCCTATTGTGTTGCATATTAGGACACTAAAAACAAAGGAAGCGAATTGGTATTTCAGTGTTCACCCTACAAGTTAGTGGCAATGCCCAAACAAATATCTAAATCCCTTTTCTCTTATTTATCCTCAGTCTTCCTTTTTGGCAAGTCAGAAAGTCAAGGAATTCTTCATCTCTTGCTTTTTGTTCACTTGTGGCTTGAGATATTTTACCTACTTTTTGTTTGATCCACAAATCTAAACAATTTTAATGCAAATTATTAAAATGGTGAAGAAAAGCAGTATAATTCTGAGATACAATTATAAGTACAACAGTCTAGTTATTGATAACTATGATATTGAAATTTAAGTTTATGTTCACTTTTAACTTGTGGTCATCGTCTTTGTATCTTTACTCTGAGCATTAAGGCACATGCAATCATCTTGGAAATAGATTTTGTCTACTTTTCAGAGCCTGAAAATTCCAAGGCTCTGAAAAGTAGTTTTCATTAGTTTGTTTGTTTTCTTTGTGAAAGAGTTTTGTGATACTTGATTTAGCAAAATAGTAATCTAGTGTCTCATACTGAGCATGCCCTACCTCTAAACCAAACTTAAAACAAAAATGTTATCATCAAATATTGGTCTTCATTAATAGCTTTTTATATTGTACACAATAAGGTGACACTCATAACTTTCAAGTTTTAAAATAGACAAAGCATACTAATAGATAAACAGCTCAGTGAAAACTGTTTTGATTATTCTCTTGATAAGACAATTTATATTCTCCATCTTATGCACTAATCAGTGCCCTTCAAGAAACCCAGCACCCAAGCTGTTTTACTAAGAGTGATTATGTGAAAAGGAAGAACAGGCAGCACTTTTAAATCATCATTTTCATTTTACTTTTATATTACACCCCGTGGACAATTCAGAAACAAACCCAAGTTAGCTAATACAATTCGGAAGCTCCAATTGTGACTTTAGAAGTTTTTAAAATATTAGAGTCATAAGACCATAAAACCAGCAAAAAAACAATCAAAAAAACAGAAAGAAAAACTGGCCAAACCTTCTTTTCAGGTATGCCATAATATTTGCTTTGTTAATCTCTTAACCTCAGTCAGAAGTGGTATAAGATAAGTTTTCATGGTGATATTCAAGCTGAACACAGAAAGAAAAAAAAAGGAAAAATGTATTGAAGACAACTTCAATGTCTCTCAAAATATTTTCTTTCTTTTTTTCAAAAAAAAAAAAATACAAAGGAATCAAGATTAAAAGCAGATGACACAAATAGAAATCAACAGTTCACTTTTTGTCTTTGATCATGCTTCTTGGGTACATGGTTTGGTAAATTTGAACCAAAGCCACACTACCTTAATTTGTGACTATACAAAAACCTGACATAATTTTGCAGTTTTTATTAGTGTGTTTGAGATATTTTTTAAAACTGAAATAAGTGGCAAGATATGCTAATGGAACAAAATGCCTAAGGTAGTGCTTGCTTAGTGGTGCTCTACAGAAACCAGAAAAGTCCACTGAATAATCCCTGACAGATAAAAATCCATGCAAAGGTTTTGGGGAGGAGATTTGCATGCCAAGGAAGTAGTGAGTGCCAGAGCCTAAGGCAGAGCTCATTTTGATATGCATTAGAAGGGAAAAGAAGGCCAACGGGGCTGAACTCAGAAGCAAGTGGAGGAGGTGTCAGGAGATGAGAGTTGGCAGATGGGCAAGGGCCATATCACTGAGGATCTTGTAGGCCAAAGTAAGGAATGAGATTACATTTCAAGTGCAATTGGAAACCATTGTAAGATGTAAAAAATGCATGACACGAACAGTTTACATCACTCAGACAGTCATGAGGAAGAAAAGCAATTCTAAAACCTGAGTTGTGTCCTCATAAATAATACAAATAATAAGTAAATTAAATAACTGAATTTTGCCCTCAATAAACATAATTACACATGAGAAATGTTTAGGATAAAATGTTAAAAAGACTTCATTCTAGTCTGCTTAAATACATTCGTTGGTTCTATTATGGGCCAAGCAGACTGCCTATTTCAGAATGATGGCAGATATTAGCTACACACCTGTATATGGGACAAAGATAGGTTTATTGTTTACAGGGAGAACACTAGCTCAGCAGGTGGTGAATTGAGGTGGAAAGGAAAGATCTGAATTTATTGAAAATTTGAAATTTGGTTTAGAGCAGACCTTTCAAAATAGGGGTTTGTGGTATGATCTGGAGGGGTGAAATGTGAGGGGTTGAGGGTGGAGTAGAGCTGGATTAAGGTTGGCAGAGAATCATGATATTAAAAAAAAAAAATGTTACTCTAGGCAAAGAGCAGCAGTAAACAAACCTGTAATTGCACCAGTTGGTTTAAATACTTGTTGCAGAGAAACAGAACTCATGCTATGGGGAGCCAGGGGGGCTCTCAGTGAAACAGGGTTAAGAATGATTTATTATATAATTTGGGTTTATGCCAGGTGATTTAGGGGTGTGTCCAAGGAAGAATGGCTTTGCACTAGATTGGATGTTTTCAGGAAGTGGACAGGGGTAATAGCATGATTGAGTATCTCAATAATCTTATCTAAGAAGAGAGAAGACTAGATTGAAGTTAAAATTGTCACTGATAAAAAAACAGCAGTTACTCATTTTCGATGAAAAAGGGAAATATATGGTTGTTTGATTTTTTTGTTTTTGTTTTTTGTTTGTTTTTTTTTGGAAAATGTCTGTGTTTTGTCTCTTTACAGACTCATTGCAAATTGGTCCTATTGTGTCCTGACCCATCACGGTCACAGATGGCCTTGTCTGAAATAGATATTCTGTGAGGTTGCTTCTGTTCAGTAGAACAACACCAAGGTCGAGCTGGTAGTACCAGGACAGACCCTGGATCTGTTAGGGACGTCTTTTCTGTTTCTCAACAGATTAGGATTGGTGGAAACATCAAAGTGTTGGTTTTGAGGTGCTGGTTTCAGAAGAGCCTTAAGTCAAACTCTATCTTGTAAGGCTCTTAATTGAAAAATTGATGGATCTTTTTTAGGATCCATTTTAATTTGGGGGAAATTTCTATATTGAGCAATAAAGACAGTTACCTGGGCAAAAGTGTTCTGGAATTGTAAAGTTAGGGTAATAAAGACAATGGAAGAGTAAAATCACTCTGATTTATACACTATGCTGTATGAGGAAAGTTGGGAGGAAGAGGTACCTACTTTTTATCTTTACTGTTCAGTGACCAATACATCATAAATATGGAAACAAACATCTGTGCAACTACCTTGTAAATTTTTTTTATTATTTTACAAATGTGAAAACTAAATCTAGACTAAATTATATGTGGTTGGTAATGTGTTGGGAGGGTTGAGCGGAGTGGCACGTAATGGCCAGAGTGTTTCTCTAAAATACTCCATGCCTCTGAGACCCTGGAAATGCTATAGTGCCCAGAAACCTTTATTATTTAAGTTTATTTTTAAACAACGTTTGGTGGTAATAAAAATCAAACTTTAACTATTTCTTTTGAGAAGAGAAGTAATAAATGGAAGACAAAGTGAAATAATTAGCCTTTATCTTTTGTCTCAAGTACATTTTCTCAGAAGCAAGCTGCCAGGAATTGGTATCTGGGGTTTATAATCTAAGTTTCTCATTTAGCAGAAAGCAATACAAATATTCACAGGGTTTAAACAAAACAAAAATCTTTTTTTTTTGAACAAAAATCTCCAGCCAAGTCAACTTTTGGGTAAAATTGCAGATATTGGAAATTATTAGGTCCTTTGCTTAACAGCCAGGCATATTTAATATGTTGGTAGAGCAATGATTCCTCTGAATTTTCTGAGGAATTTTCTGAAATAAGTATTCTTCTTTTGAGAGTGATTGAAGGGGAATAAATTATAAAGTGAATTGATTAAAAGGCATAATGGAAATTAAATTGTTTAAACCTCGATGTTCAAAGTAATAAAAATTTGGGACTCTGATCACTGGTATTTATTAGTGTAAGATAATAGAAAAACCCCTAAACAGTAAACTTGTGCTGTAGACTAAATTGTGTTCCCCCAGATTAATTAATATGCTCAAGTTCTAACCTCTAATGTGACTATATTTGTAGATAGAGCTTTTAGGAGGTAATTAAAGTTAAATGAGATCATAAAGGTAGAATCCTCATCCAACATGACTGGGCGCCTTATTGGAAGAGGAAGAGAGAGCAAAATCTCTCTTTCTCTCCACCCCCCCCCCCCCCAAGAAAGGCCATGTGAGCACACAGCAAGAAAAAACTACCTGCAAGCCAGGAAGAGAGGCTCTACCAGGAACCAGCCTACTGGATCTTGATCTGGGACTTAGCGTCTGGAGCTATAAGAAAGTAAATCTCTGTTGTTTATGCCGCCCAGCCTGTGATATTTTGTTGTGGCAGCCTGAGCTGACTAATACAGAAGTTTTAGGGATTAAATTCCTGGTACCACTATCTTTACCTTATGCTTGAATTTGGGCAAGTTACTTCATCTCTTTGGGTTTAGTTTCCAACAGTAAAATGCAAATAATAATGCTTTATTGTGTTTTTGTGAGAATCAAATAAGGTTGTATAGTTCCTGGGACATGGTGAATGTTTAACAGCTTTCATTAACAAGGTTAACCAGGTTACAAACAGTGAATAATGTCTTAGGTGCACAAGATATAGGTGTCAAACAAACAAAAAATGGCTCATGCTGTGATGAAGTTAATTGGATTCTGTATTTTTCAGTGAAAAGATCTAATCTTGCTAACATATCTTTTTTCAGTTTTCATACATAGTTTAGTGTACCCAGTGTTCAATCAATACCTGCTCAATTAAAGAAAAAAAATTTTCTTCTCCATTGTTAAGATGCTTCCTATATACTACTGATGCATTTTCATTAAGTGCAGTATAAGAAATAAATACCACAATGCTAAACAGATGTCCTCATTTTAAAGAGTAACATAAAATCCTTGTTAATAATTTAACCTGCTTTTGTATACTAGATTTTCCTCAGCATTATTAAAGGGTTCACATTTCCTGCCTTGCATTCTACTGAAGAATGTAATGCTATTTTTTTTTGAATAACCAACATTTATTTGGGATAATAAGGAACTACAGTTGACCCTTGAGCATCTTTGAACAACATGGGGGTTAGGGATGCTAACCCTTCTAGTCAGAAATCCAGAGTATAACTTCACAGTTGGACTCCCGTATCCTTGGTGCTCATTCTCAGTGGATTCAACCAACTACCGATCATGTATTACTTTAGTATGTATTTATTTTAAACATCTGCATATAAGTGGACTCAGGCAGTTCAAACCCACACTGTTCAAGGGCCAATTGCATAAAGTTAATCACTCTGAAAAAGTAATCTTTATCAAGCAGCTTCTTTAGAGAAATACTTTTCACAACCTACAATAGGAAATAGTCCATTGTGAATCTAAAGGAGATATTGATTGCATTTTTCAAATATTTTGGCCACTGAAATTATCTTTTAAAAACATATTTTCCTGAAAATAGTGCTTTGTGGTAAAAGACTGCAATAATAATGCAGGAAACCACCAATAGGGGATTTCAGGGAAAAAAAACTGACTAACTCCAGCTGATCATGAAAACTTTTGCCGTTACCATTGGGTAACTACTCTGTAAAGTGTTTATCTATATTTTCCCTATGATGAATTAATATCTGCTCCATAGGATCACCAGAAATGTATCTGGATTTGACTCTTCATATAATTAAGATAGCTTTAATTAGCAACATGTTATTTAAAAATCTATTTGAAATATAAAAAGTAAATGTATATGAAATTCATAATATTTAATATGCAAACAACTATGACTAGACATGTGAGAAAATATAACAATAGCCAAGAGAAAAATAAATAAAAATATGTCCGATGACTGATGTGATGGAATTTGCTGCAAGGGTGTTAAAATATAAGTAACAATATCCTCAGAGATATCATGAAAAAGTAGAAAAAATAAGAGATAAATAAAATATATACACATACATATAGAACCCTAAAGCTGACAAATATAATTTCTCAAATAATCATTAACTGCATGAACTTAGCAGTGGAACAGTTATGACAGAAGACATAGTCAGTGATATCAAGATATAGTAATAAAAACTATCTAAATTTAATCATAAAAGACTATAAAAGTGAAAAAAAGAGAGAGAGAGAACCACATGACCTGTGGAAAAATATCAAACAACCTAACAACCTAATACACAAATTTTTGCAGTTTTAAAAGGGGAAGGAATATCACTATAGATAATAGAGACACTACAAAGACTGTAGGGAATGTTATGACAAATCTGACAAATTAAATAAAGTGGAAAAAATACTTTTTATTTTTTAAACTGAAGTATAGCTGATTTACAATGTTGTGTCAGTCTCTGGTGTGCTGCATAGAGATTCAGTTACACATACACATTTTTTAAAATATTCTTTCTCATTATAGGTTATTATAAGAGAGTGAATATAGTTCCCTGTGCTATACAGTGGGAAGAAAATTCCTGAATTAGAGAAATTCCAAAACTATTAAAAAGAAGAAATAGAACATCTAAATTGACATATATCTACAATACACACTGAATTTATAATTTAAAACTTTCTCATAAAGCAAATTTCAGACTGAAATGACTTCAGTGGTAAATTTGTGAAATGTTTTACAAAGAAAGTATATAATTATTATATTCTTTCAGAAAATAGAGTGGGTTGAATAATTCCCACCTCATTTTATGTGGTTATCATTACATTAATACAAAAACTGAACAAAGGCATTAGAAGAAAAGAACACAAAAATTATAGGCTAAATAGTTCTTTAAAACCTTTGGCAAATTGAATCTAGAAATATTTAAAAAGGATAGTATAGCATGACCTGAAATGCAATGTTATTTTAACATTCAAAAAGCAATTAATGGAATTTATCGTATTAACAGATAAAAGGATAAAAACAATAAGACCCTCTTGATAGACACAGAAAGAGCATTTGATAAAATTTAATACTAATTCATGAAAAAGAATCAGCAAATTCTGGATGAATATAAACTCCTTCAACCTGAGAATAGACATCTAAAAATAAATAAATAAATAACCAAATTTCCAATGAGATGAGTAAATCTAGGAAGTTTCTCTCATAATGTATTTTAAAATAATTAAATTTGGCTTCCTACCCTGTTAAATATAGGGAGAAAAATAAATGAAATGCACTAGGATTGAAACAAAATAAAAGTCAAACTAAAGATTGTTTGGTTTAAGTTGCAGAGGACTTGCTCTTGTTTGAATAGTCTAAAGAATTCACAGAAAAGCTATTCATCCTTCTGTATATATATATATATATTTAGCCAAGTCACAGAATACAAAGTCAATATAAAAACAAAATAATAAATAAGTAAACTTTAGCTGTAATTTCAAATGCTAGCAATGATCAATCAATAAATTAAAATTATTATTTAAAATAGTATCAAATACTAAGTAAATGGAGAAATGCATCACATTCTTGGATTTGAGACACAAAGTTTTAATAATATCAGTTCACTCCAAAATAAACTGTAGGTGTAATGATTTTTCAACCAAAACCCACACATGGGACCAAGACTTATTTGCAGGGGTGTGTGGAGGGAGGGTAGTTGAGGAAGGGGACCAATTGGCAAACTGATTTAAAAAATTAAATGGAAATGCAAAGAAACTAGAATAGCTAAAACAATTTTGAATAAGAAGAATGATGTTGGAGGATTACAATATTTGATTTTAAGAACTGTTAAAAGGCAACAGTTTTCACAATAGTGGTATTTGAATAATGATAGAAATATAGACCAGTGGAACAGAACAAAAGCAAGTAAAAATCCTGAACATTTTGTTTGTTAAGTTCAATTGATTTTAAACAATAAACCATGATAATGAGAAAATAATTCATTCCCCCAAAGGATGTTGACACCATTAGATAGCCATATTGGAAAAATACCTTAATTGTGATTCTTAACTCGCACTACATGTAAATATGAATTTGAACTTAATAACAGACCTAAATTTCAAAATAAAACTATTAAACATTCAGAAGTAGGTCAAGATTTCTTAGATAGGACACAAGAAGCAATTACCATAGAGAAAACACAACAAAAATATGACTTTAAAAATGCTTTCTGTTCTTTGATAGACACAGTTATTAAATGAAGCGGTAAGTCAAAGATTTGGAGAAATTGTATGAAAATGTGTATCTGTAAGGACTTACCTCCAGAGTACATAAAGAACTAGCCCAGCTCAATAAAAGGACAAAGACAAACAAATATTAGGCAAAATATTTTCATAAAATATGTGAGTGTCTAATAAACACATAAAAATCACCAATAGTAGTCATCAGGAAAATACATACTAATCTCATGATACGGTATCTCTTAACACTCAAATCTCATTCATTTCTGGAAGAAATGTCAAATTGTACAATCACTTTATAGAACAGTTTTGCAGTTTCCTAGAAAGTTAAACACACACTTTCCACATAACCCTTTATTTCATTCTAGGTGTTTCTGCAAAATAAGTTAATACATGTGTCCACATAAAGACTTCAAAAAGTTACCACAGCTGTATTCATAATAGATAAAATCTGACAAAACCTGGTATTTATGCAAATGTCCATCAAAAGATACATGAAAAATAAATCAGGTTATGTCCATAAATGGGATGGTATTATTCTGCAATAAAATCAATGAATCTCAAAAATGCTGTGCTGATTGAATAAAGGCCAATTACAGTGGAGTACATTCATTATGAATTTATTTATATGAAAATTTAAAATAGGCAAACTTGAAAGTAGTTCACTTCTGGATGGAGGTAGGCAATGAAATGATTTGAGTTATGTGCAAGGGAATATTTTAAGGTGGTAGAATATTTTATATTCACATTGTTTTAATGTTTGTTGAGTATATATATTTGATCAAATTCATCCAGCTGTAAGGTTAGCAGACATTTCATCATGTCCAAAACATCTGTAATATACTTGCTCTGTAAGACATTGGGTCCATACCAACATATTCTTGAAATTTGGCCGTATCCAAAACATCCGGGTGCATATTTGGTCCATGTCAAATGGTTTTGGATGGCACCAAATACCAAGGACATTTTGGCATGGACCAGATGTCTCCATGGATATTTTGGTACCAAGTATAACCAAATATCAAGGACCTTTCAGTGTGGACAAATGTCTTATGGACAGAATGTGTTCTGGATGTTTCAGATAGGACCAAATGTACTGCCAGGATTTAGACTACCCTGATTGCTCTATGGCAGGCCAGGTAGGCTTTTTGTACCACATGTATTTTAGAAATACATGACATAATTTCCTGTGTTTTCCCGCTGGTGCCTCTTGTTGGTTTTTAACACTTATACACCAAGTAACCTGCAAGCGCAGGTACGTAAAATATCTGCAGGCTTGGTCCCTGCTTTGGAAGGAGTTATATAACCCTAGCTTTTTGATCAGAATATGCTTTGTTTCATCAGAGAGCAACCTCCTTGAAAGGGCTGTTTTAAGTTATTTTGGTCTAGAAATGTTTGGTAAAGATGTGTTGATGATTTTCTTTCAGTTTTAACCTTATGTTGAAGTGAGAGTTCTGTTGACTGCACATGGTCTAACACTGTTAGAAAAGAACTTGGTAAAAATTTTGCAAGTGCAAAATGAAGGTCTGTCAAGCTCATTCCATTGTAGTACACCCATTAATGGTAAGAATTTGTTAAGAAATGAAAAAAAAATCAGAAGAAAATGCAAAACACTAGCCGTAAATTGAACAAATCCTGATAAACTAGGAAAATGGCCACTTGTAATATAAGCCTTAGATTTTGTTTCAAAGTGGATCTTTTCACATAACACCATGGTTTTTTTCTGAAACAGTTTTCACACTTTTCTTAAGCAACACTTTCAGGACAGACTCATAGTTAACCGTAAAAATTGATCTCTAGATCAGAAGTTACTGTGTCAAGTTTCAGTCTCAAATTTGAAAGCATCTTGTGTGACCCACAGCCTATCATTTGTCTACTCTGAACCTCATTTCCCTCCTTTGGAAAAGAAGCATAAAGTCACCATTGCTTTTGAGAAATGTGAAATTTACAAATTGTTTTGCTCTTTACATCCATTAACAAAAAATTGATTCACCTGTAATTTGAACATTATGAAATCTATTATCCATTTTTATTTTACTTAAAAATAGTTATTGTGGGTGGCACTCTGTTAAGGTAATTGGACATTTATAGAATACTCAAAGATACTAAAAACACCCATGCACACAGGGGATGCATAGTCCTGTAATTCAGGGTTTCTGCTTGCTGAGTTTCTCAAAATAGTTTTCAGAAATTAATTTGTGAAAAGCAATTCTACACACAGTGGGTGTTTATATTTCCAATAAAAACATTTAAGTTAGCCAGTTTATAACAAGTTTCAATCGAACATAAGGGAGAAGTTATTTATTTGGATGCACCAGTCCTGTAAAGCATTTACGTTAGGTTTCCAGTTCATCTCCCAGGAAAAATATAGTTTGTTTATCAATCTACATCTGCATTTCTTAAATTTCACAAATGTTTTCTTAAATCAAATGAGCTCATTCAATAAAGGAGAAAGGAAAATTTGTTGTTTCTAAAATTGAGTTTTAGTGACAAGTCGTCAGATATTGATAAGAATGTCATAGGACTGTGCCATGATTCTCTTTGAGAACAATTAAAAAGGTCCATGAAATATAATTATAAGGACCAAAGTGGAAGAAAACACTAGGTTTATACAAAGTAGGGCAAGATTCCCAGGTTCCAAGAGAGTAAATTAGAGCAAACTCTCAATTCCATCTTAGGAAGAGCCTTGGAGTATTGAATCAGACCCAAGGTTCATAAGGTTATAGAGAAATATGAAATTCTCAGACTCAAAATTTGCACATGAGTTTTTAGACGAAGTTTTCATATTGCACAGTTTGGTAGAGTTAATAATATAGATAAAAGCATATTATCAAAAACAAACAGTGCCTTGATTTGATTTTAATGGCATGAAGATGAGATCCTTGCAAAATTACAGAATGTGCTTAATGGAGATCTTTCACTGACCTGGGGTGTTATGGTAATGGCTTGCTGCAGAGATAAAAGCATAATTTGCCTAGCTCCCAATTCAAAAAGGTGAAATAAGGAGCACAGCAAGATGGAAATAGTGGGCACTCTGAAACCATTCAAATTTCTTTGGCTTAATATCCTGACTCACAGTGAGATGTGTGCCTCCAGGGAATGTGACCTTCTCAATTCAGGTTTTTAAGATGTAAAAATGGGAAGAACGTTACCTCCTTTCAGAAATGTTTTGAAGAGTAAATGAGATAGAATACTCGAAGCACATAGGATAGCATTCATTCATTCATTCAATACATGCAAATAGTCCACTATTTTCCAGGTGTATCTCTAGGTAGAGGTTAGACATTGGTTATTAAACCAAACGTCCTTGAGTGTGTATTCCAGTAAAGAAAATGATCATGAGAGAAATATAATTGACCATGAACACTGCAAAGCTTACAGCTTTTACAAGTTGAAAATCCATGTATCTTTATAGTTGACCCTCAGTATCCCTGGTTCTGCATCCATGAATTCAGCCCACCGTGAATCGTGTAGTACTGTGATACGGCTTACTGAAAAACATCCACCCATAACTGGACCCATGCAGTTCAAGCCTGTGGTGTTCAAGGGTCAACTGTATACAGTGAAACACCAGTAGTGACTAGCCCTTTAAAGAAGAACGAAACTGGATAAGCAGATAGTATATGAAAGGGAGTCAAAGGACTCTAAGGAGGCATTTTCTGAGGAGAGACTTTAAGGAAGTGAAGTGCCGAGCACCTAGGGGAAGAGGCCTCCCTCCCAGCAAAGCCTGTGGAAAGACAGTGTGTTGGAAATGCGTGAGGGTCAGTGGGCCTGGAATGGACTGAGCAAGGAGAAGGTCACATGCAGCCATTGTACATGAATTTTTGATTTTTTGTACAAATTTGTTGGGAGAGGAATTAGTTTGAATTAGAGGAATGAAGTCACATAATCTGATTTCTGTATTAAACGACCGTTATGATTACCGTGTGGAAATCAGCCTTACCACTAAGAGTAGGAGCAGGGAGACTAGGTAGCAGGTTAATGCAGGTCAGTAGTGGAGGTGAAAAATAATGGTGGGTTAGACATAATGTTAGCAATGGTTGTGAGGAGATGGATTCAGTAAGGTGGTATATTCTGAGACTGTAGTTGACAAGATGTGCTAATGGAATCACTATAGAGTGTGAATAAAAACCAAAAAGCATCAAGAATGATTTCAGGTTTATAGCAGTTATCATTTTGGAGTGTTTACTATATGCTAGCACAGTAATTCAGAGAGATGAATGTAATTATGATTAGCATTATGGAGGGAAGTTTTCAGAGCCCATGCACTTACCCTCTATAATAGACTGCTTTTTAGCAAAACTAACATTACAATCGAGTAAGCAGCATGCTTTAAAGTATGATAAAAATAGTAATAATACATTCTGATACTTGCATATGGCAGCTTTGTACAATTTAAAGTTCATGAAAAGCACTGATATTCTTAAATGTTTAATCTGTTCTCTCCTAAAAAAAAAAAACATAATTTTTGCCTGGGCTAAAAGAAATTATTGAGAAAGATATTATTGATGTATATTTTTCTAATGGGCATTTTTGAGCCAGGGCTAAAATAAAGACTATTTATTAACTATTTCTAATCATTTAAAAAGTAGATGTGCCTGCAATTTATTATTAACATTTCTTCAAATGACTGATACATTTTTTTTACCTATTCATTAGCACATATCTCAATAACTGCAAATAGACACATCCTAGCAGTTACTTTGGTCAAAGACAAAAATGCTAAGTGCATTTACTGAAGAGTGCTCACTTGGCAGGGAGGGTATAGCTTAAGTGGTTGAGTGCATGCTTAGTATGCATGAGGTCCTAGGTTCAATCCCTAGTACCTCCTCTAAAAAAAAAATAAACAAACCCAGTTACCTCTCCCCCAAAGTAAATTAAAGTTTTTTTTTTATTTTTTAAAAATTACAAAAAATACTCACTCTTCCACTGTGTATTCTTCAATTTGCCTTTTATTAATTCAAATTAGTTCAAATCAGTTAATGTAATTCTATAGCTGTTTTACTTTTTCAAACATTTATGGATTTAATAAGTATACCTAAATATTTCCATTATTAGTAAAACATACTATTTACTGTGTACCCAGCATACAATGTACTAAATTAAATGATTGACATATGTTCAATCATTTATGGCACATATTGAATCAATTTATTTTCATACCAGTGCTATAAAACAGACATTGTTTATTCCCATTACCTAGTGGAAACTGTAAAGATTAGAAGATTAGGAAATTCACCTAAGATTATAGGGTTAATAAATGTCAGTGCTGTTGAATTCTAAAACCCATGCTCTTAACCCATAAACTTTACTGATCCCCAAAGAGTCCCCATAGAGTTTGCAAGAAATGTGTGAATAAATATAGAAACTGTTAAGTAATTTCTAGTACTTTGTATATAACTTGAACACTGATGATATTGCTTATTAATATACTTACAGATCTTATTTATATATGCATGCATGCTAATATATACACTTATTGAATTTTAATATACTAAAAACATTTTCTGAAGCTCAGGCTGTTGATGCCTCAGTCAGGATGCTCCCGCAAAGTGTCAGTGTTCTGGATAATTTTGAATTGAATTATAGTTGATTTACAATGTTGTGTTAGTTTCAGGTGTACAGCAAAGTGATTCAGGGGTGTGTGTGTGTGTGTGTGTATACAGGATTCTTTTTTGTTATAGATTATTACAAGATACTGAATTCAGTTTCCTGTGCTATACAATAGGTCCTTGTTGTTTGTCTATTATAAAATTATATTGGAGTGTGTATCTGTTAATCTCAGACTCCTAATTTACCCTGCCTTTCCCATTTGGTAACTGAAAGTTTGTTTTCTAAGGGTCAGTTTTCTGTGTTACCTTGAGCAAGTGCTGGACCCTCGTTCTTTCTCAAAATATTTATTCAAAACTAAAATAAAGATTTCTAAGTACAAAGGTAACTTGGAATATAAAAGAATGTACATTTTTCAGTTTTTTAATTTCTCAACAGCATGGCTAGTCCTCAACTTGGTTTCTAGTAAAGCCAAAGGCCGTCGGTGTCCCATAGTGATGTTCTATACCAAGCAGCCTTACCGTTCCAAGGTCTTTTCTCTGCACTGTTGACAATAAGAAATCAATTCTGTTTCTAATTCAAGAAATGAGCAGTTAAGTAGAACTGGTGATAGGCTAGAATGTGAGTCCCTCTGCAGAGCATTTACCTCCAAGCTCTCTCCCTCCACACTATATGGATAGAACACTGTCTCACAAGCCCACACACTGATCATCATCAGAATCATACACGTAGAGGCCCTTATACTCATTTAAGAGATATGAGAAATGAGCTCACAGGCCAACGTGAGAAACAGTGTGTCTGAATAGATGAAATCTGGGTTTCTGGAACAAGGTTAAAATTGGGACTGTACCATTCTTGGGTGTGACCTAGGAAGCCCATATGCTCTCTGCCTCTCAGTTTTCCCAATGGCAAAACGAGGATAACAGTACTACCAACCTCAAAGTTTTTCTTAATGAGGATTACATAATATGAGATATAAAAACCCATATTATAGAATTCTGCAAATGGCGGATTCTCAATGTTAGCTTTTTTTGTTTAAGCAAATTATCCTAAATTCAATAGGTGGTAAAACTACATCTTAAACTTAAGCCATCTTACTCTGTAAAGTTTTTTTTGGCTCTGTACCACAGGTGCCACACAAATCACATACAGTGTTTGTTTTCCGCCTTAATCATTATTTTGTATGAGGAAAACTTTACTGTTACAGGGATTAAGAGACATTCTACGATGCCTCCACTTTGTAAATTGTACTGTACTGGCTGAGTGCTGGGACCTTGGCTGGAGTGAAGTTGTCAGGATTACAGTCTGGTTCTGTAATGGGCAAGTAACAACATTTTAACTTACGTGTGCCTAGGTTTTCTCATTCAGAAAATAGGGACAAATATCTAAAATATTTCTTTTGAAAGGTAAATGAATATGTGTGTAAAAAAAATATATATATGAATTATATATGCCTAGATAAATTGATATGTATATATTATGCATATGGATATATATATGTATGTCTGTGAGCATATTCACATATGGAACACTCTCATGGTATGAATTTTATATTTGTGTAACATATTCAAATACAAGATTCATACTATGATTCACACATGGAATCCAACCTCACTTCCTGAATAATATAATCTAGTCAAAATTTTCGCATTTTTGATGTTCATTGTATCTGTTTAGACCTCAGGTCACTTTCTATTTTGGAATGTGCCTACCCTGTTCTTTTGTTCTGTTTTTGAATATGTTTGGGGTAGAGTATGGATATAAGTTTCTTTCAAGATCTTATTTAAGAACTGAGCTTTTCTAGTACACCAGTGAGCTATCTAAACAGACATCTCAATGATGAATCATAAAACTTCAAGAAGAATTTTAAAATTCAAGAGCACATATCTTTAGTATTTTCTTTTTATAAAAGTCTTGACTGTCTAGAGTAATTAACTATTTAATTACTCTAAGTGTGGCTGGGATTTCATATTCTAATAAAATACAACTTCTGGTGATGTTTTTGAATTTTAGAATCAGAATTCACTGCTTGCTTTCCCATACATTTTCCTAAGTAATCCTGATGACAACAATGTGAAGTATTATCTCTATATTGCAGATGTAGAAACTAAGGTATGTGGTAAATCATGTAACTATGTCTTAAATGATTATGTGGAAAATCAATCTTACGTTTTTGTAAGTTGGTATAGCACTTTTTTTCCTAGGCTAGAATTGATTCCATATTCATATAATTGTCAATTTTGAAAACTCCTAATTCCTTTATTCTTTGCAAATCTACCATAAATTCCTCAACAATGACGTCACCTCATGTTGATTAAATCTCTTAATCAGTGTGAGACTCAAGTTTATATTTCATAATCAGGTATTATTGCTCCTGGGTAGTGTTTTCTGATTAGATCATAAACTCTTGACAAAAGGATTGAGATTATATTAGTGTTTTTACCCTCAGCGTACAGACTGATGTTGGTGATAGAATAGTTACTGTGCAAGTCTGTCACGAGTGAATTAAAATCTCCAGGATTGGAAAGACAGAGGTTTCAGAGTCTCGCTGACTTGTGTTTAGATCTGATTTTTGCTACTGCTTATCTGAGTGACTTCTCATTTTCTAGCTGTGTGACTCTGAGCAGTGTTACTGAGCCTCAATTTGTTCATCTATAAAATGTGACTAATAATCCTTTCTACCACGGTCATTACAGGAATTAAATAAAATAACAAATTTAAGTCACCTGCCAGCAGCATTCCTGACTTACAGAAGACACGCAAAAGTTGTTAGTCCTTCCAATCCCATCATCTTTCTACCTTTTAGAAGAAATTTAACTCACTTTGCATGTTATCTCTTTCCATGGAAAAAAAATTATGTCTAAATCAGTATTTCATAAATTAAACCATTAATGCTCTGGGTTTTAGAATCAGGTTATTCAATTTTTAAAAATAAATATGCCTTTCACCCTTGTAAGTGAATTTTGCTCTTTTGCTCTATTTTATTTTCAATAACTTTTAGAGTTTTAACTCTGCCCTTCTCATTTAAATAATCTTTAAAAGATTTTGCCATAGCATTCATCCAATTATATAAAACACATAAGAAAAATATGAGTGAGTCTGTATAAATGTTGCCATCTAGTAATCATAGACCTATAGTATATAAGATGGATAGCCTCTGACAGCTTTCTAAGTGATAACATAAAACTCTTAAATCTAGGTCATTAGCAAACTGGATAGTGAGTAACAGAGAGTCATGAGTTATTCAGAAACTTGGGGTGCATGATAAAAGAGAGAACTGAGGCTGTTTGGGCAGGAGATACAGTATATAGCTATTTGTTTTCTACCTATAAATTATGCCAGCAGTCTCCTTTTAAAAATCAAATTTAATCACACTAACACTATGCTTTCAAAAGATTTTAGTATTTCAGTGTTTACACGTATTGCCATAGGTTATGAATATGGAAGTCAGAAATACTTGATTTGAATAAAATCCCTGATTCTTATAGAGATGAGCATATGAAACGAGGTAGGATACCATAGCACTTTTCTCAGTTTTGTTGTTTATAAAATCAAGATAACATTAGTTTCTCATGTACCCATCACCCAGTTAAAAACAAAACAGAACAATAACAACAACAAAAACAACAGACCTCCACCTTTTGTACTTTATTTATAATATAACCTTTATAAGGAATCCAGTCACCTCATCCTACTTCAAAGTCTCATTTATTGACTTCCTTAGCTCATGATCCCTCATCTTCTGTCTTTTTCCTTAGCCTCTTAGACTGGATGCTTAAAAATGCTTTTGTGATATTGTTTTAGTTATTGCTGGAAATAGTGATTTGAACTTATTCCACCTGATTCCTTTTGATCTGGGTAAAAAACTAGCAGACTCTTGTTAACCAGTCTTGGATTATCAGATTTCCCTAGCTCCTAAGAAATGGACAAGTTAATAAGATATTGAAGTTGAGAGGCTGAGTCACAGCTGTTTTCAAATATTTGAAATTAATAAGGTAGAAGAGGATTTACATCCTATAAAGTTTCACAGGGCTCATCTCAGACAAGAAAGATATAAATTGTAATGCTCAAGGCTGAATAGACATGAGCCATGAGCATAACTCTATACTCCTTTGTTCTTTCCTTTCCGGCTCAATTAATACCAACAGCATCTTTAACATATACTTTAAAACAGTGGATTGATTTCTCTTAGCACTCAGTTTTCCTTTGCCAGCTTAAAAGTTTCTTTGTAAAAATTTAGAAAATAATTTGTAGTTATCATGTTTGACTCATTGGAGTTTTATATTTTTCTTATACTGACTGTAACAAACAAAAGACTGTAAATCTCAAGGCAAACATATCTCTGTTTTTATGAAGGGAAACCTGCAACTCACTGTGATAGCAAAGAGTCTTTTACAAAAAGCAGATTCTGCTCCTCCTCCTCTTCTTGCTCTTTGTATAAAATGGAAATGATCTGTTAAAGTAGGTTTTCTCAAGGTCTGCTGCCTTCATTCAAAATCTTACCACTACTTACTCAAATTATTATTTTTATATTTCTGTTTTTACCTTAATTAATGTATTATTATATGTCCAGTTTCATGATATGTTTTTTGCTTTTTGTTTTTAAGATTCAGGAATTTAAAAATATGTTTAAATGATTTAAAAGGCCCTAAAAATGTCTCATTATCCTAATTTCAGAATCAACTGTCAAACATTTTGATATATTTGCTTTCAACTTTGTTTATTTTTATCTTCATTTAAAAATATTATTAGAGTAATATATGAATGCAATAACTTTCTTTAAAAAAAAATAGATCATGACAAAAAGCTGACTTTGACTTTTACTGGCCTAGTATCATTTCTTAACTTAGGACTTCTCAGAGGCAAAGTAGGTTATCCAAAACCTTTAGCTGGAATAAAGCTCTCATCAGCTTGCATCCTTTATTTCCCAGAAGATTCTCAGTTTTATGAATTGTACTATGATCGCATAGGCCTAAATCCCTCTAATATTCTAAAAACTTGCATTTCCATCACTTAACACACTTCCTTCTGGACAATTAAACTTTCTTTCTTTGTTCCCCAAATCCTGCTCAATTTATGTCCCTAAGCCTCTGAGATGTCCTGTTAGATTGTTTTAGGCAGAGATGATTCTTTCAGGATCACTTTGTAATTCTTTCTCTGTTATAGAAATTTTCCCAGTGTTCTGAAGCTATTATTTTTTGTGTTGTTTCCTCTGCTAGAATTTGAAAACCTCAAGAGCAGAGGCTTTTCCATGTTCATGTTTGTTGCTCCTAAATTCAATATGACATTGGACCTTAGTTGGATCTCAATACATTTAATTGTATAAGAAGTAGATAGAAAGGGGGTAATGAATGCCCAAAGGATAAGGGATGAGGTCAGCAAGAATTTCAACTTGATGTTTATTAACTTATGAGATATTTTTAGATAAAATTGCAGGGAGTAGAGATTAAAAAGTGACAAATGTTTTTACAAGTTTCCTTCAATGTTTGTCTAATGATTTCCTGATGTAAAATATTTTTTTAAGAGACCAGATTAAATTTTTAGCACAAGGAAAATGTTCTATTAAAAAAAATTAGATTTTAGGATTTAGGAAGGTACCTGTTCAACTTTTGAAACTCAGTATTTGTCCTCACAGGAACAGAAATATCACAAGTGAATTGTTTATATCTGTCAATGATTTGGCAATTGATAGCTCTAAAATAATTCCTTGAAACCCTGATAAAATTATGCAAAAAGTATTTTTGTTTTTTGTTTTATGTAGTTGCAACTGAATCTTTTAATTTTCTTTAAGTGCACATAAGTGCAATGTATTGATAGGCAATCGCTGTTTAATATACACATAGAATTAATCTGGAAAACTTGCAAGAAATCATGTTTCTGGAATTATATTGATTTGGTATTGGGAAATGATTTCAGTGATTAATAATTGTACAGTAATTCAGTTATTTAAAGACGATTGATGTCAATCCAATAAAAGGAGATGGTCTTAGTTATTTTTTGTTCCTAGGTCTTTAGAATTAATTAACCTATGCTCAGAAATCAATTAGACAAAGATTAAAGGAAAGGAATCAGTTGATAAAAAAATAAACAAAGCTGAGTAACAGGAATTTGTTTTGGCATATACGTATATGGTTGTGTGGAAATACTGATTGATGACTTTTTTGATAGACAGAAACCATCTCATCAATAGCAAAGTTGCCCTATAGGACACCAGCTGACCAGCAGTCTGGGTCTTAATCTCAATCAAACCAGAAGTTTTTCTTGAAGAGTTATATGGTAGTTTTACTTCTCAGAGCTTCAGCACATTAAATGACAAAAGTAATTTTATTGAACTTGCCCATTTTGATTAAAAGATCTTCAGCATTTCAATGTGTGTTACAGCCTCGCCAGTTACAATCTCACTGGATTTAGACTGATCTAGAAGACAAAGCACATGCCAAAATGTCTAATCCAGATAAGAGAAATCTGATGAAATGAGTCCCAAAGATAGAATGGCTTGGTGTTTCTTAAATGGCAGTATTAATCAAGAAGAAAATCTATTAAATTGAATGAGATAAAGGTAACACTGTGTATCTGTCAGTTTTTCAGTGCAACAAACAAAAGCAAAAATCTCAGGACCTACATTATGCATTTATTTTCTGCTCATGAATCTCTGAGCTGAAATGTGATTGAGACTGTGGGTCTGTGTCAGGCTGCAGGTTGAATTTGGGTCTTTTTTCAGTATGTCTCACGCCAGGGACCTGGCCAAAAGCAACGAAGGCACTTTTTTTTTTTTTCCTCCTGGCAGATTAGAACACAAATGCTAAGCACACTTTGGGTCCCTGTTTTTGGCAGTTCCACTAACATTTCCAGGCTAAAAGCAAGTCACATGACCAAGGCCAAGATCAATGACCTGAGGAAGTAAATTCTGCCTGTAATGAGAGAAGAAAATGAATAAATATTTGTTGATCAATAGTGGAATTATTGCATGTATTTAGTAAACAAACACAATATGGTAAACTAGCTTTTTCCATGCCAGTTTATAAAAAACTTAAACCCAAACACTAGCTCACCTGCCTTCCCTGAGACTGTCTTCATGGGAAAAATTTTAAGAGTAGAGTTAGTAAGGCGAGAGAGATTGCTAAAGAATCACTAAAGTGAAACTTCTTCTGATGTCACAAATGCATCTGGCCACTCTGAATCATTTGTACTATAAATTGTTTATTATTAATATTATTTCTATTCTATTATTATTAATATTATTACTGGTGCTTCTGTGTAGAAAACCTCTAGATGTATCCAAATATTCAATATTTACTTTCAGAATAATAGAAACTTAAATTATTTTACAGGGACACAACATATCAGAATAAAGACTGCATTTCCCAACTTCCCTTGCAGATAGGTTAAGTGCCAAGTTCTTGTCAATGAGATGTAAGCAGAAAAGATATGTGAAAGTTTCCAGAAATTTCAAAATTCAGCAGATATGTACAAGGCAGAACTATCACATGAAAAAGCGAGGGCCCCTGAGGACTTTGTAGAGGAAAGCCCTCAGCAACATAGCATGTGAATTTTACCTGAGAAGAAATCAAACTTACCATCGCTAACCTAGTTGCCAAATGTCAGGACCAGACCTGACTCCTAACGTTTTCATTCTCTCCTCTCTACTTTTCTTATCATGGACTAGGAAAAATGTGCAGTTATTCTAAAATTTGCAAAACTTTAAAAATTTTCCTGCCCACTTACGGCCTTCAGCACGTACAGACTGTGGCTACAACCGCACTACAAATTTTAACATGTGAATATTGATGTCTGTTGCTGGCCTCCCGTTAACAGTGACTTCATTAGAATACCAATTTCTAGCTACTAACTACAAAGTAATTTATGAGCAATAAAATCAGCTAAAATTCCATGTTCAGGAAGCATTCACTTTTTTCAAAGCAGTTTATCTTGTATTAAAACAATTGTGATATACATATCAAAAACATGTGTAATAGGATCATGTCAGCCTTTGAATGTGTTCTATGTAAATTTTTCTTAAAAGGGAAAAAAAGGCTCTTTTTTCAATATTCTATTTTCATGGAGTAAAATCATGGGAATGCATTGGATAATATTTGTTCTGACAAATGTTTAATTGCCACACTCCTCATGGTCTATATTTAATGGAAATAAGAAAAATATTTATATGCTGTGGCTCCATAAACTCAAATACCATAGTTTCCTACAAATATTATAACACTCTTTGCTGACTACCTTTTTCACTTGGTTAACTCTAACTCACCTTTCAGTCTCAGTCTTAATGTCCTTTCCTCTGAATTTCCCAAATTTAGATTATATGGTTCTGCTGTTGGCTCTTGTGGCCCACTGTATGGCTCTCAGTAAGGCATGCATTTTATTCTCCTATAATAGTCTGTTCCACCTTCTGAGTTTTGTAAGAGTAGAAACTGTTTATCTGTTTATAATGAATGACATATAATAGGTGTATAACAATATTACTTTGTAGAATAAATAAATAAATAAAACACTATACCAGAAAAAGCTAACTCTGAAAAAAAGAAAAACTTTACATACATGATTAAAAAAAAAAACTATTGGGGAAGCTTTTATCTCCATTTCACACATAAGGTAATGGAAGTTTAGAGAGATTAAGTAACCTGCCCAAGTTATTGTAATATGTAGCTACAGACATAACTTCTATTTTATATCAATAAACATTGTTTTTCTCTGTCACCATGAATGACTCCCTCTAAATTCTATGTCTGCTTTTCTTTATCTGATGTATTTTTTAGATTTTAGACCTTTGTTGATCTTTTTTCTCCTTCTGACAAATCTATGTCCCAACTTCAACCATCATGTTTCTTTCCATGCCCAGTTCTGCCCATCTTTTGATTGTTAGTCTTTCCTGTTCAACTTTATGGTGGAAATTTCAATTTAGGTGTCTCACATCATCTCAGGCATCATTTAAAATAAATAAAGTCTATAAAGTCTATTTTTATATGATGTAGAAATATGAACATGATAAAAGGCCAGGTTCTCTTTACTCATTCAACTTGGAGACTATCAGTCAAAAGTAAAAAACTTATCTTCAAGTCATGTGGAACCTCTTCCACTGCCAATATGGTTGAGATCCTACTAGATCAACACATGATAATTATAAACTATAGAAAGAATACATAGAGCAGAGAGCAGAAAGCACTGAAGAACAATGAGAGAGGTAGGCAGGTTCTGGTGGTGACTAAGTAACACTAAGGAGAGTTACTGGAAATAAGTTTCCATTTTTGTAGCTTATAGCATCAGGATGGGGATACTGGAGAAAAAAAGTAATAATTCTTTTTGGCCAGTTAATAGGATTCTAAGTCACAATCCCAGTTGCTAGAAAGGGGAGGGGGGCAATCTCAGAAAGAGAAAATGAACTGGAGAGGGATCCCTCAGATTCTGTATGCCCATGTCTGTGACTTATGGCAGAAAAGTGTGTGCATGGAGGTGATATTTGAAGAGAAAGAAATACAATTATGGAATAAGCCATGTGATTCTCCAAAAGAACAGCATTCCACTTGAATAAAATTGACTTGAGAGAAGACTGGACTTTACTTGAGTTTCAGAAAGAGGAAAAGAGTAGCACAGAGAAGAGACAGTCAAGTCTTTAGTGTAAAAGGAAATCATTGGATGATTTTGAACAAGGCTAGAACATAATTTGATTTATATTTCACACATCTAGCTGAAGTTTAAAATGTTTAGCATAGAAGGTCAAACACTGAAACAGGAAGAATTTTAAGATTCTGTTCTAGTAATCCAGGCTGTAGGCTAAGAGACTCTTGAAAGCAGTGATAACTTATTGAATTCAGGATACACTCTTGAACCTCTAGAATATAAACATAATTTAAGAATGTGATGCAGTAAATAACTTCAATGGAGACATCACCTAATAGTGCTATGATAGTTCACCTATTTAAATTGCATTCAAATCTAAAATCAGCTTCCTCTCTGGCACTGATTAACTCTAAAGTGCCATCGTGGGAGGTATTCAATAAATATTAATTTCTGAATGTTGTTTTCTTTGTACAAGCAGCCAGCTTGCCTGATCAGACTAACAGAAATTCAAATCCCTGCTTGTGTTGCTAGCCCTGTAATTTTGAGCAAATTAAATAACACTCCTTTCCCAATCCTCTCATGTGTAAAAATGGGAAAATATTGTATACCTTAGTCATCGTCCTAAGCGTTAATTGGAGCATGTATTTGAAACTATGGACATAGTTTCTGGCACTTAGCAGAAATTCAGCAAATAGATGACTGATTATATTCAGTCATTCAATACTAACAGAATTGCCATTGAATGTTTATTACATGAAAAAAATCCAAGACTGTAATATAAAACCTTTTGTGAAAGAAATTGGTCTTGATGTACTCAGTGGTCAGATTATTTTCCGAGAAATTGACAGAATGACTAGAACAAGAAAATACCATGCCATGAAGATAAAACAAAAGAAAATCTTCATTTCTTTAATTTTGCATTATTTTTCTTAAAGAGAGACTCTAAAATAAGATCTAAACTACACAAAAACTAGGATTCCATAATAAACACTTTAAACAAATTCTCTCCTCTAAAAAGCGTTTATCCTTATTTTGATTCTTTCAAGAATATTATGTGAAATTTGACTCAGATGCATTTGAGGCAGTACTGAAAGAGATGTGATAAGTCTCAGGACATATTAGAGCCTCAAGCTAGAAGCTGGTGAAGTGAGGATGATTTGGTTCCAGGTGGCAAGGGAGACGCTCAGAGCAGTAGCACACAGCGAGAGTTGGGAAAGCCGATGACCATACTGCATTAAGGATTAATTAATGAATTGAGCTAAAACATAGTAACAATTTCCCACATTCTTTTTATTTTATTTTACCCCCACCAGGCTGAAGGGTCAATAAAAATTATAACTCAGAAATTCATGAAATGTAAAAGCAGATATAGGTCATGATTATAATTGAAAAGAAATTTGAGAGGAAAAAAGAATCTTAGTGCTTCTAGCCAACTGATTATTACTTTTTTAAACAAGTGAGAAATGTAGGGAATCTTTATATTTGGATTACTATTAAACATAAAGAGTACTATTGGAGGTCAGCCAGCTGAGGCAAAAGTTGTCTTCAAAGAAATCCATAAATGTTCTTTTTGTTGTTGTCATGGTAGTCATCCTCAACTACAAAGTTTCATCTAATTCTTAAAGAATATAACTAAATATATAATATCGAGGTTAACACAGACCATAAAGCTTATGAAGCATATTGACTATAGAAAGTGTATCATTTTCCTAAATTATGTTTGCCTCAGAAAGTTAAATTTGTATTCTTAAGCTGAAATAATTTTTCTAGATTACCCAAACTTAATGTAAAATTTCATGTTTGAATAAGCAGCAGCAGCAGTGTAAATCATATAGAATATTATAAATGTTACAAGGCAAAACTTTAGGTGGACTAGGAGGAAGATATTGGTGGAAACATGTAGTCTTAAGGAGAACTGGATCCTGATTTACAGTCTCCCTTGAAATTATTTGCAACATTCTAAATGCTTTTTATGAAAAAAATCCTAATGATTTTCATCAGACCTGTAATGGTGTCTCTCTAGTTCCTCAGATCAAGAACCATTGTTATGGAGGCCATTCCACTGTCTTAGAGTGGTGGCTGTGATAGCCCTGGTAGTGGTGGTGAAGGTGCTATGAACTAGTGATTCTCAAACTTCTCTAAAGCAGAACCATCAGAAGTACCTGCTCAGCATGTAAATGAATAACCCTGCATCAAAACTTCTGATTCACTGTGTTTGAGTTGGGAACTAGTATTTCATGTGCTTTTATTTTAAGAAATGAGTGGTTTTCTAACAGCTAGTGTGTAAGAACAATAGGTATAGATAATTTTCAAGAACTCCAGCTTTGAGCCTTGTTTGATGTTAAGCATGTTTCAACAGATTTATTAGATATTCTCTTTGAGCATTGTGCAATTGCTTATAAAATATTCACGTGCAGTCTCACTAGGGACCATTTTCTTGGTAGTCCTAAATTTGAAAGAGAAATAATTAAACAATGAATTCATCATTGCCATTTTAAAAAAAATATTTCATCGTACTGTAACTTGTTTCAGTCAGTCCCTTTCAGGAGTAAATAATACAGTTGTAATATCTAAAAATTAATTTGACATAATCATAAAGAGCAAGAAAAGTTCATTCACTTTTTTTTTTTTTTACAGATTCTGTAAGCTAAAATATTGCTAGCAAAGGAGATTTTTTTTAATTAAAAAAAATATTAGAACTCCTTTGTATTGTTATTCTATGCTATAATTTGGTATGTTGCATTGATAAATCTGGTGTTTTCCTAAGAGAATTAAAATAATTTTAATAGTACTTGTTTCTAAGATTTACAGTAGAAAAAAATCTTAAAGACATGGAAGGAATTTAAGCAAACTAATTCTTATTCCTTATTATTTTGATTTACTATTTACAAGCTATGTAACCATTCTAAGTTACAAATTGTTTCCAAATCTGTAAATGAATATAATAATATCAATAACAATATCATGAAGTTGTAATGAGGATCAGATATGAAAATAAATATGAAGCTTTCAAAACATTGCATGACACATAATATTTAATGAATGTTTTGATTAGTTTATATTTGTGTGAAATGGCTTTTGGCACTGGGACAAAAAGATACCATCAAATTTCAATTATTTCTACAAAAGGCAGAAGGATTGAATGGAAAGAATATTGACATGATGTAAAAGTCAAAACACCAGTGAGTCTGAGAAGTAGGACTTCTTTTTACCAGCTGTGTGATGTGCTCTTCCACATCAGAAAACAAACATAATAATACCTGAACTGCTACCCTGTCTCATTAAAGTACTCTGAGGTTTATATCAGTAAAGTACTGAGGCAAGCTTTCGTGTGTTTCCAGGGTTCCCACTTAGCTAATAGGCTTGTTAACTGGAATAAGCATCTGCCAGGACTGGAAATTCACCAGTCAGGACAGGAGAATCAGGGGGAGGCTGGTGGGAAGGGACAGACTGGGAGTTCAAAATTTGTAGATACTGACAGGCATATGTAGAATAGATAAACAAGATCATACTGTATGGCATAGGGAAATATATACAAGATCTTGTGGTAGCTCACAGTGAAAAAAAATGTGACAATGAATATATGTATGTTCATGTATAACTGAAAATTTGTGCTCTACACTGGAATTTGACACAACATTGTAAAATGAGTATAACTCAAAAAAAATGTTAAAAAAAAAAAAAGACAGGAGAATCAAAGTGAGATGTTAGTAGGTTTCATTGAAAAAGCACCATATGGTCAAGCTGAAGTAGAATTTGGAAGTAAGGTCGATCTAAGACAGTATGTGTAGTTTGGGTGTGTTGAATTGCTGAGGGAGGATATAGTAGGAAGAGGCAAGAGGGAAATCTATGCCTGGTTTCTAGCTTCAAATTAATTCTGGAATTCATTTATGAATTTTAAAATTCCAGAAATCTAAAATGGATTTTTTAAAATTTATACTAAAATAAAATATTATGTCCTGATTATTCATAATGAATATCATTTTTAGCAATAGTGTATAATACAAATAAGCTGCTTATAAATTGCTCATATTATGGAACTCTTACATTCTCTTGTTTTTGCAACTTCTGTTAAAATCAATTCCAGTAGATAATACAGAGTAATTTATGGCAATTACTGTAAGCTAGATTCAAGAAAATGACAAATTTCTTTAGTGGCCTATCAAATTTATGTTCCTGGAAAAGGTTTCTAACATTCGTGCCCACTGTCATCTTGTGAAATTATATTTTCATGGCAAAGACTCTCTAGACCATAAGTTCTAACAAATGATCACTTTGCACATCTCACAGCATCATAAGGCACAGGGGTGCTCAGAGCACTGGGTAACTGGCAAGATTTGCACAGTGTCTTTGTTTATAGCAAGCAAAATACAATGTGATTTCTCTGAGACTATTACTAAAGATCTAATTTCATACTATTTCCTTGTCATTTTACGTTTCATATTATTTTAAAACTTAGAACTCTATCAATAATGATTGCTGCTTACCTAAGTCACAGGAAATAGTATGTTTATATAAAATCAGGTACCTTGCAATTTGGAACAGATGGAGTGAGCCTAACAGTTGTTCTGTTAGATAGAATGCATTGACCCCTAAGTTGGGCCCATGAAACACTGCAGGATTTTCAATTAGCTGGTTTGGCTACTATGACAATTAAATAAAACACATTCATATGCACAATATTTTATGGCTTATAAAAATATAAGCATAAGCTATCTCTACTATCTTACAAATTTATTGTGGATGTATTTTCAGAGGAAAGCAGTTTATCGGATAATTTTTACCTGCCTTCAATGTAAACAGTAAATCCTAGAAGTGTAGTTGAGCCCTGAACTGAATGTCCTCCACTTGCTTCTTCATAAACCTTCTACCTTTTTCTGCTCTTCTTAGCACCTGGGGTGGACTAACATTCATCACTCCTAGGCTTCTGGCTTCTGTTTGTCTTGAACAACGGAGAGGAACAACAGTAGATGGGACAGAGAGAAGCTAACTAGGTCAGGGGATGCATTTCCACGGTTTCCTCCCCTGTAGAATTTTCTCAGGAAGCTGCATTTCTGTGATCAAAGACTGCCCACTAGTATCTGCATCCCCACCACCTTAACTTTCTATAAAAATAGAAGTTGGAAAAAATTTTCCAGTTAATATTCAGAATTTATTTTAGTAATGATGTTGGTCTTTAAAGCACAGTTATCTCTTCTGTTTTCCAGAAAGCCAACTAAAAAAATCTATCTATAGACTATCTTAGACCCATCACATGCAACACATATTAAAAATTACGAAGAAATATACTTTGCTTAGGTTTATGAGAAATCCTACAGATTAAAGACTAAAACAGGAGTAGAGGATATAAACTTATCCAGTATTTATTTCTCACAAATGAAATAATTGTGCATAATTATGGAGACTTATTCCAAAAAGATATGTGCCTGATGGATGTCAAAGTTGGAGCAACTGACATACTGGAATTATTTTTTTTCAAATTCAGCAGCCCCTTGATTTTAACATCAAGGTTACCATTTTTGCACCTATA
The DNA here is from genome assembly GCF_048773025.1 of Camelus bactrianus. Classification (NCBI taxonomy): domain Eukaryota; kingdom Metazoa; phylum Chordata; class Mammalia; order Artiodactyla; family Camelidae; genus Camelus; species Camelus bactrianus. The sequence continues at coordinate 30,708,746 of NC_133548.1, forward strand.
TTGGAAGGTATGTCAGATTAAATCCATAAAGGTTGTTCAGTATCACATTGTTAGGAACAAAACACCATTAGCAAATTCAAAACAGTGCTTTGTTGATGAGAATTTAATAACAGAATCAACAATTAAATCTTCCCAGGTTTTGGCCTTCATCATCAGTGTTCACAATATCCAGAAACTCATTTGCATAATATTCCTCAGGTTGAACATATACAAAAAACGATTATATTTAAAGGCCTTTGATTTTAGGTATAAAAAATTGCAGATGGTTAAAATAGAATGCTAATACTCTCCTTTGTTTATCTGTACGTTTGGTATTATAACTTTCCATCAAGGATGGAGTAGACAATATAAAAACAGTTTGGATCACGATGATGTCCTGATCATCAGCATAAAATGCACTCATTCTCACCTCCATGCTTTTGCCTCTGCTGAGTTTTTCCATCTGAAACATCCTTCCTACCTCATCCACCTATTCAGAACAAGTTTGTATAACATAATTTGGTACAAGATTGGTTGAGACATGTTGTTTATTGAACAACAAAAGGTTATATAACCCAATTTAGTGTTTGATTTGTCTTGTACTAATTTATCATCACTTCAGGAATCAATAGTATAATACTCAATTGAAATGTCAAACCTAAATTTATTGAGACCATCAATACTATCCATTATTTCTTTCACGCTCATTACTCTCAGTACCACTCGGGCCCTTTCATTCAGTGCTATAAACAGCAACACTAATGGAAAAAAATCTGCTCTAAATCAGAAAACATGTGGAAGACACCTAGCAGGGTGGCTAGTATGTAGTAGCTATAGCCAGTCAATGCATGCATTTATGCTAAATGCTTTGTGATGCTTCAAATTGAATTATAAATCGGGTCTCCGGAAACTTTTTATGGTGTTGGGGCCCAAAATAGGCTGCCCCAAAATGTATGTTAATAGCATATTGATTTTAAATTAAAGTTACCTAAGAAATGGCTAATGCAAGAGGGAAACTCTGACCCTCCCTTCTGTCTTCCTAAAAGCAGGAAATAAATCTCTCATGTGAAGGGTGCACACTCCCTGTATCTGAGGGGTAGAAGGGCACACTTACTACCAGGGATTGGGACTTTGGCCCAAGAAGCATATATGAACAAGTCTTGTTACTTTAATTGACTGCCTCAAGCCCAAATTCTCTTTAGATTCTTCACTAACTCAGTTAGTGAGACTAAGTTTCTTTGTCCTGTCAATTCCTCACAAGTGTATTGTTTCTTTTTCTGAAAAAGTATACAAACTGCCTGCTTTGGCCACTTCTTAGGTCCCATTTCTATGAGACCTCCATGTGCAGGGATTAATCTTTCTGCTTTAAAAATAAATAAAATCTATTTCACTTAGCATAATATCCTCCAGGTTCATCATCCATATTGTCACAGATGACAGGACCTCCTTTTTAAATGCTAAATAGTATTCCATTGTATGTATGTCTAGGCCACATTTTCTTTAACTATTCCTAAATCAGTGGACATTTGGGTTGTTTCTGTATCTTAGCTATCATTCAGTGAACATGGGAGTACAGATATCTTTCAAGATACTGATTTCATTTTTTTTGGATATATATCCAGAAGTGATATTGTAGAATAATATCACAGTTCTATTTTTAACTTTTTGAGGAATCTCCATACTGTTTTCCACAGTGCTGCCACCATTTTAAATTCACACTAACAGTGCAGGAGGTTTCTAATTTCTCTACATCCTCATGATTTGTTAATCATTCTGCTAGTGAAATAAGCCAGACACAGAAAAACAAATACTGCATGGTATCATTTCTATGCACAATCCAGAATAATCAAACTCATAGTCGAAGAGAGTAGAATAGTGGTTGTCAGGGTCTGAGGGCAATGGGAAATAGAAAGATGTTGGTAAAAGGGTATAAACTTTCAGTTATGCAAGATGAATAAGCCTGGAAATCAAATGTATGGTAGGGTGACTGTAATTTACAAAACTCTACTATATACTTGAAATTTGCCAAGTGGGCAGATCTTAGGTGTCCTCACAATCCACACAGATTTGTTTAAAAAGATAGAAAAATATACAGTAACTATGTGAGGTGATAGATATGTTGATTAGCTTGATTGTGGTGATCATTTCACAATGTGTATGTATAACAAGACATCAACTTGTACAGTTTAAATATATACACCTTTTATTTGTCAGTTCTATAGATAATGCAGAACTACTTGTAGTTTTGAGAAATGGAGGGCGATCAAAATATCTATGTTAGGAAGATTAATTTGACAGCTCTATGTAGGGATAACTTCAGTGGAGGTGAGAGTAAAGTGAGAAAGTCATTCAGGTGATTAGCTCTGTAGATCAGGACCGTGAATTGCATGCACCATAACTTTCACAGTGACTGTGGGAGACAGTGAGGAGGGAAAAGCTATAGGAGATGGTGTGAAGAGTGGAATGACAGCACTTGTTTGCCCACTGAGTGCAGCACTGTTGATTAATATTCTAGGTTTCTGGACACGGCTATAAGGTGTCTGGACTCTCTTGGCAAGAACCTTGGGGAAACACTAGAATGCCAGCCTGGCTGACTGACTCTGAGTTTAGGTCCCAAATGTTAGAGGTTGACTAGATGGGCTCACTCAGAGTCCCCCTGGGTAAAGAAAGAACAAAACAAACAAACAAAACACAAAGGTGAAAAAGACAAGGACAGGGTGAAAACCAGACAGGCCAAATCTGGCAAGAAGTCTGAAGAATAAATAAAATTTTTTTTTAAAAAGAGAAACCAAAGCAAATTGGGATCTTGGTGGAGACTGTATGATAGATGAGCAGCTAAGGCAAGTACAAGGGCCACAGGCCCCCAATTTTTCTTCCTGTAGCAATCCGGGGTATCAAACAGAAGAATTTAATCCTCCTGGTTACATGCTTTGGCTGACATGCAATAAGGACACACAGCTCAAATAGAAAAGCAAGTGTAAGCCTTTAGATGGAGGAGGTGATAACTTAGTTGGTAGATTGTAAGATACCTACTAAGTCGTGTTTACCAGTGGCTTGGTTTCTATAGGTTAAAAATATCACACAGAAGTAGGGACTTTCTTTAGCTTCTTCCTCCTTCCATGTATTTGGATTGATGGATACAGGCAACTGATTGATTGATTTTCTGACACAGGCAATTCCCTCTACATGACAAGAAGGATAGTCATCTTGTCTGGCTTTATCTTTTCTTTGCCTGACATCTTTGAAGTAGGATCAGTGAATTTGCCCTTGGAAGATTCCAGTAGGAGAAGAAATGCTGCTATTTTTCTATCTTCCTAGCATTCTTGTTCCACTGACTGTGGAATGATTGAAATGGTAAATTGACCTCAGGACTACTCTCTGAGCAGGTCAGACTGGCTAAGGCATCTTCCCTCTCTCCTCTTATCACTGAGTTGAAAACTCTAACTTCTCAAGGCTCATAAAAAATGTGGCCAGCAAGATTTTAACGTCTGAATTTATTTTAGAGCTGTGAACTAGGCCCTTAGAACATTAGGAAACTCAAGGTTGTATTACCAAAGGATTCTATATTTTGAGTCTCAGATCCTGTCTAAGTAATATTAAAATGGAACAGTCCATACAGCTGGCCGGCAACCACACTACATTTTTCCAGTCATTGACTCTTTCCTTCTTCTACCTAAGTGTTTCAGATAATCTGCTTTCTCCTGAAATCTGTTGTCAAAACCAAGTTCGTATGCCCAGCGCACAGTGAGACCAAACAAACCTAACGTCGCCGTTTGGAACAGAGAAAGGTTTATCGCAGGGGTCAAGCACAGATGTCCAGTAGCTCGTGCTCAAAAGATTCAAACTCCCAGACAGGCTTCAGATAAGAAGTTTTTATCAGCAAAATTTGAGGGGAGGGCTTCATGGTGTGGAGCTCTCTTCTGATTGGTTGGTAGTGAAGTAACAAGGTGATGTTCCAGGAATCTCAGTCATCAGCCTTCTGGTTCCAACCGGTTTGGGGTCCAAGTGCTTGTGCTCAGCCTGAAGTTACCACCTGGGTGGGAGCCTTAGTTCCTGTAGAAGGACTCTGAGATGTGTATCACATTGTTATGCACATCGCCCCCAGCCCTAACCTGAGGAGGAACCAGGCCCAGACCCCATGCCACACTATTGTTTCTTTCTGTTTTCCCTCACCCTCCTAATTAGTAACTGTTTGAATCTGCCCTTCAGAACTCAGGGAAGGTCAAGGAGGCTGGAAACCTTATTCCTACAACAAGAAACTGGAGACAAGGAGAGGCTTTTGTGCTTGGAAGGGTCCCACAGGGTCCTACTGGGTTTCAAGACTCTCTTTTCTCTGATACTCTTTAATCTTGAAGGGAACAGGTGTTGGACAAAAAAGGGAATAACATTTTGGATACTGAGGTCAATCATTAACTAGGCAGAGGAACTCAGTCTTAGGGGCACTCGGTTTCAAACCTACAACACACCCTTCTTTATCCTCATTCTAGGACTTGTTTTTTCACTAATAAGAAAAAGCAATCAGAAAAGAACTCCAAGTTCTTACCATGCATTTCCCCATTGACTTGCACTAGTTCTGCCTACTGTCCTGCTGTGACAGTGAATGATCAGTGCTGTTGGTGAGGTCAGTCCCTCCACTCATGCCCTAGACCCACTCCCTCATCCCCAAGCCCTACTAAAGGGCTTGTTTCCCCCTCTTCTCTCTCTCTCCTGCATCAAGTTTATGCTTTCTCTTTGGTCTGTCTCAATAGCATAAACAAAGCTGTTTAATTTCCATCCAAAACAAAACAAATCAAACCAACCCCACCCTCATCATTATTTCTTTCCTTTTTAATATGTCTGCCCCCAAAAGTTGTCTGTATCTGTTATAGATTGAACACTTTACTCTAATGAACACTTCTCATTCTCTTTTGCTGATTTGTCTTTATATTTTGGGTTTTCACAAATGACATTTCCTAGGACTTTTAAGAATTCTCTTTTTAACCAGTGCGTACTATGTTAGTATATTATACAATCTCATATTTTTTAAAGGCAGCTGTATTTAATATCTATTGATCTAGGTATCATCTGTTGAGTAAACTCTAGACACATATATCCAGATGATTACTCATTACCTTAATTTACTGTCTGATAGTCCTCTCAAACTTCATATATTTGACACTGAACTCATCTTCCCTTTAAACCTGCTTCACATTCAGTCTCATCATTTCTGTAACAATCCCTTTCTTCCAATTAATACTTGGAATTATTTTTAACTTCTCACTTTCTCTTAATTGCCATATCCAATCCATCAAAAAATTTTGTTTTCTGTGTTACCAAAATACATCAAGAGTAAGACTAGTGAGCATTTCCCTTCCCTCCACTGAACTATCCCGTTCAAGGTGCTTTTGTCTTTCTCTGTATTACTACAGAGCAGCCGTCTAACTGTTCTCATTGCTCCTCCATTGTCCCATTTGGTTTATTCTTGACAGAGCAGCCTGTGGGTCCCTTAAATCATAAATCAGAATTACGTATTTCCATTTTATTCAAAATAAAGTCCAAAATCTTAAGTACCTACAGAATCTGTCTCCAGTTAACACCCAGAAGTTCTATTATTTTTCTTCAATGATCATGAGTGACACAGACTTCTTGCTGTTCCTCATGTCAAGTCCTTGCAATTTTCTCCACCAAGGGCTCTCTTCCCCCCAAATAGTGACTTGCATTGCTCAAGCCTTCAGGCTTTACTCAAATGTCACCTTATTATTTAAGCCATTCTTGAGTACTCTATTTAAAATCCATCTTCTCTCTTCAAAACTATTACAGTTTCCTGATTTATTATTATCCATAACACATATCTTTATTGAACACACTGCAGTTCATATGTAATTTGTTTCTTTTTCTTTTTATTGTTTTATTTCACTTCTCTAGAATCTTGTATTGTCATTATCTGAGACTCAGTAAGTAAAACAGAGTCACAAGCCACACCCAGACCTACAGAACCAATATCCACATTTAACAAGATCCCTCGTTGATTCATGTACATGTTAAAGTTCGAAGAGTACTGCTCTAGAGATCTCATGAGATATCAGATATTGATCTATTTCTTTGAGAGCCTGGCATATAGAAGGTGCTCAATAAATATTCACTAAGTGAAAGAGTAAATGAATTCCAGTTTTAATAGCATCTCACAATTACTGACTCTCACACTCACCCCTACCAGGAAGGATGGACAATGAGGATGGGAAATGATGAAACCGAGTGATCTAAGAGTATGAGGATGGGAAATGATGAAACCGAGTGATCTAAGAGTATCAGGAGAATTAGTAGATCTTGAGTGCCATTGATTTTGATGTAGGACATGTTCTTGGGCGGTGGATTGAAAACAAAAATCCCCAGTGCAGCTTTTCAAGTCAATGTCGTACCCCTTTACATTCACTCCCATTTATTTCTCTGTGAAATATTAAAAATTGCAGAACACAGAAGCACTTGAGCTGGGAAAGTTATTAAAATAAATAAGAGAAATAAAGAATTTTGTGTTGAAACCTCTAAACTCGAAAGCAGCTCACCTGCAGAAGGCAAATTTTGATCTGAGCCTTGGGAAGCGTTTATTACTTTACATGCTCAGAGCTGAACCTAATTATCTCATAAATAACCAAGCATGAACACACAAGCAATGATCCTCTCAGGCCAAAACTGAAGTAGTTAAAACTGATTAAACGGAAATGAAAAAATGTACCCATGGGCTTGTTTTTCAAAGGTGCAAACTCTCCTTTTTTGTTTCAATTAGTGATATTTTTATTTTTTATAAAATATATTATATCCATGATTCCTGCTAACTTGGGCCTGTTGATAATTTGCACACATTTTTTTTTTCCTGAAGACTCTGTAAGGTCTAATGTGGATCAGAATAGATATTCCAATGATTATTGCCTCTTGTACTTTTAATGAATAAATAGCCCCATCTCCCAGTTTGGGTCATCATTTGTGCTGCAAAATAGATGGTTGTAATTGGCACCACTACACAGATACACTAAATTTTTTTCAAGATTTTGTTACCACTATTAAAAAAATGATATCTCTTAAGATTTTGGGCTTATTCTCATTTATAAGAATTTAAATAATGCTGGCAGAAAATAAATGAAGTATACATTACTATGTCCAAAGTTTTCAATATGTTAATTGAAACATTTGTAACTGTATTTTGGTTGGTGTTTGTGTCATCTAGAACACCAATATAGTTTGAAAAGGAATAAAACATAATAAAGAAAAATATAACTCTTGTATATTAGCAAAGAGAAATTCAAGAAAATAAAAAAAGGATTAACAAAGACAAAGTATTAATTTTTTAAAAATAATTGACAGAGAATCACTGAGGGAGAACCCAGTATTTTGAATAGTAAACAGAATTGTTAACCTGCCTGGACTAGCTTAAGATGTTATAAATTGAAAATGTAGTCTGCACTACATATTTTGTAATTTGGAGAAATTTCTAACCAACTGGGGCCTCCTCTGTTTCCTCTTATCTAAAATAAAATATATAAAATATACAGTCTGTGCCATAAAAACATCACTCATTTGATGTTATTGAAGAGAAGAGATGAAATATATAAAAATTCTGTGCAGAACTAGATAGGCTAGATTTGTATAAGGTTTCAACATAGGGCTGGGGGCAGAAGAAACATGGCAAAATAATTTTCTCGGCAATTTTTACTCATCTTCCTCAAATTACCCGAGATTACAGCTTATTGACAGCACAGAAAAATATAATTTGAAGGGAGATAGCATGGTGATAATTTATTTCATCTTTTTTATTACACAGATTAGAAAAATTAAGCACAGATATGTACAATGTTTGCTCAGAGTGGCATGGCTACAAAGTACCAAAATTGTGATGTTTAGTTTTATGCATCAACTTGACTGGGCCATGAGAGACCCAAATAGTTGGTCCGACATTATTCTGGGTCTATCTGTGAGGTATTTTTTCGTGAGACTATCATTTAAATTAGTAGCTTGAGTAAAGTAGATTATCTTTTATACTGTGAGGGGGCCTCATCCAATCCGCTGCAGTCCTGAGTAGAACACAAAGGCTGCCTCTCCCCCTAGTAAGAGAGAATTCCTCCTGCATGATTGCCTTTAACTTGGACATCAGCTTCTTTTCCTGCCTTCTGACTCAGGCTGAAAGATTGGCTCTTCATAGATCTCAAGCCCGCTGGCCTTGAGGCTAGAACTGCATCATTGGCTCTCCTGGGTGTCCGGCTTGCTGGCTCACCCTGCAGGTCTTGCAACTCATCAGCCTCCTTAATCAAATGAGACAATTTTTATGATAAACCTGATATATCCATGCTATTGGTTCTGTTTCTCTGGAGAATCAGAATATTACAGAAACCAAGACAGAGCCCAGGACTTTCAATTTTTAGAGTTATTTTGTTTATTATCCCACCATCCCACTTCCTGCCAGCAGTTCATGCTGAGAAACTACCAGGCAGACAGCTCACTGTTTCACCATAAGAACCATATGACAGATTGACCTTAGAAAGAACCTGATGGACCTATTTGTTCCAGCAAATGTCCAGCTTCAGAAAACCCAGGGTCCCTAATGTTGAACAATCTTTCCTTTTTTGGAATTCTCAAACCACTCCCTTGTTTTCTTGTGGCCGACTGAGGGCTGCCTATGTTCCTGAACACAGTTGGAACATCTCCCCTGCTTTGAACACAATTTAATAGAACAATTTTATGTTCAAATCTGTGTTGAACCATCAATTTTCAAAATATTTTTTCTACCTTATATTGTTGCTATCTTCTGGGACTCAAATTACATATATGTTAAGAGTATTTGACATTGGAAATCAATCTTAGATGATGCTCTTTTAACTTATTTTTGTGCACAAATTTTTCTTTTTGTTTTGATTTGAAAGTTTTTCTTTGAACTTTCTTCAAAGATCCTTTTCTTTGTTATCACTGCTGAATACATTCTCTTTTACCCCATGCCTAGCAGAATACCAGGAGCATAAAAAGCATGAATGAGTGAATGGTGGGAAGGAAAAATGAATTTAAAACAACTTGAAAGAAGACAGTAAATTTTATTTTGTTATCATGGGAGGTTTTCAAACTCCTCTCCAGTCAGATCTCACAGATGATTCATGCTGATATTATATGTGTGTGTGTGTGTGTGTGTGTATGTATATGTATATGTGTGTGTGTGTGTGTCTGTGTGTGTGTGTGTGTATATGTGTGTGTGTGTGTGTGTATAATTTTTACTGTTAGGTATTTTGTATCTTTCTCTGGGTTTCTCTCACTAGGTGCTGCAGTCATGAACTATGGTTGCACTCACCACGCCCCGAGATATATTAGTCTTTCAATATAATCCAATTGAATGTAATTCAATTACATATTATACTTTTCTACCAAAGAGTGATATTTTTAAAAATCTCTATTTCTTATTATTAATAATGTAAATGCAATTTAATAAAAACACAATAGAGAAAATTCAAATTATCATGCTTGTGAAACCAGACATCATATTTTCTAAAAATATCTATAATGGATTCAAGTTCAGTAAATCTGAAAATGTGAAATTATGGATGCACATTCCACACCTCCCCTCCCCCTCCCCTTCCCAGCATGCCTTGGGCTGTCTTTTTGTGTTTTAGCTTATTAAAGGCTCTGAGAAATCTATAAGAAGCTTGTTTGATGCCATTTAAGCCACAATTTTCCAAATTTATTTAAACATTGAATGTCTTTCTGCTAGAATATCTATTATTCCCTCTTAGTAATGTATTTTTTAAAGCCACACTACTTGATGTGTGAGTTGGGACCTGTAGCATAGCCATCGCCTGGAAGCTAGTTAGAAATGCACATCACAGGTCCTACTCCAGGTCTCCTATATCAGGATCTTAGTTTTTAATAAGATCTCCAGTTGAGAAGCACTGCTGATTTACTACATGGCTTCCAAAATACCAATTACTACCAACCATTGCTTATGTTAACTTTGTGTTTTGATGCTCAGCCCAACCATTGAGCTAGATGACTTGTAAAACTTTTAATCTGTTCCCAAAGGCTGCAAGGCAGCAATTTATACTCTGACCTTAAACGGTTTTTTATTCATAGAGGAGAAAGGAAATGTAGTTTCTAAGCTTCTTAAATCTCCAAAATCTATGCACATCTAAATACTTCTCTACCTTAAGGCATATTCTGTAATTCTGATTTTTGAATTGACCTTAAAATTATTTCTGCATTTCTTATTTATCTTATCTTCTTGGAAAACAATATAAAGAAGCAAGAGTTTCAGTGAATCCATTTCTTCAGTGAGCATCGTAGGGAAGACATTCACCTTTGGGCATAGCATCAAAGAGATTTTCATGCCCAGTACCCCGTGTCAGCTGCCATACCTCCATCCTCAGTGGCTGAGGTGGGTCCTTGCTGCAACATTTCTGTGGTTCCGTTTAAGAGTTTTCCATGATTGCATAACTCATAGCCCTGAACCTTGACCTCTCAGAAATACAGTAAGCTACCTGACATCTTCTAAGAAAATCTTTTAATGATTAAACTAGTTTATGTGGCACCTGTTGTTTGCAAATTGAAAATCTGACTGATTCAAAAGTCAACATCTTTCCTCACTATTTAAAAAGTCAGCTAAATTTCCTCCATAAGTGAGGTACATAATAGCTTTGTGTATTAAAAGAACAGATTAGAACAGTGCTAGGCATGCAGTAGATGATGAATAAGTAAATAGGGATTGATTGAAATTTACATTGCTAGATTACTAACTCTTTATAAAGATTGTCTTCTGAGAATAATGTAAAATTTCCCTACCAAGTTATCAAGATCTATAATGGATTTAAGAATGTTTGGTAAGGTGTTTTATCCTCCAAACTCTTCTTTTTTTGTTTCATCAAGTTACCTTTATACCCTCAACAGCAATAAATAGTCTAGTCTAATAAGAGACTGTGCAGAGTGCTCTCTCTGACAGTTCATTTCTAATTTGCTACCTACGCAGGAGTTTATGTCACAGCCATGGCACGTCGGTGAACTGATGCAATTTTACTATTCAACTGTCCTATTTGTTTTTCAAGAAAGGAAAAACAAAGCATTGTCTCTTTCAAATGCCTATGAACAGCTCATAAAAAAATGCATGTGAAATTGCAGATCAGCTAAGCAGCATCCACGTGGAGATACCAAACTTTAAGTTTCAGAGTCTGAGAACAAATGAAGAGTAGTATGTTTGGTTCAATATATTTGAAGTTTCAGGACAAAAAATTCATAGATGTCACATTCTTTTGGTTGGTGGATAGCTATTGCCAGGTGGACAATTTGAGGCCAGCAGGGAAAGATGACAGTGCACCACATACACAGTATGACATTTTAGATCCTTTCTCCATCCTTCTCTACCTTCTCGTTTTATGGAGTGTGACTTTATGAAATGTATCACTTGGGGTTCCTTGAACTTACCTTCTGTTTAGGTTTTAGCTGGTAGGAGACTACAGCAAGCGATTAGAAGGCAGGAAAGAAGAGAGAGAGGCATTTATGTCCCTGGTGCTGTCCTTTCTGGGCCCTGGGTTTGCAGTGGTTGGTCTTTACCGAGGGCCACAGCTTCTGATGGCCATTCCTCATCTTCATTTAGATTCCTCACAAGGTTCTGCCAATGGCTCCTTCACATCCACCTTTTCCTTTTAGACCTAGTGGCGGCAGCTACCACTCTTCCCTGTTAGCTCCACAGTGCATCAGCATTGTTCTTAGATTATCTATGCCTGTTAGTAACTTTATAAATAGTCTCTTCATTACATTCTACTCATGTTTTTTGATTGTGCATCTGTTTTTCTGCTGGGATCCTATGCATCTTATTTTCTGCTGGAAACAACATAGTAATTGGTACCAGGAATTGACCTGGGAAAACAGATCCTAAAAATTAGATTCTGGGATTGTTTTGTTCATATATTTAATGAGCTCATGTGTATCTTTTTTAATAGATTAATTAAGTTTTTGGTAATGCATGGCTTGTAGTAGCGTTGTGATTACTCACATTTTCCCTGGGGATGGATGGGAAGTAAAGTGAGTAGAAAATAAGAAAAGTGAGCTGGAAATTCGAGTGTCTGTGGCACCTGGTCACTATATGACAATGGTGATAATGGAAAAATGTAGCTATAGGCAAAAATAGAAAATGCATACAAAAGAAAGGATAAAGTAGGAAGGAAATTACTGCCCAACTTAAGGCACAAGAGGAATATCAGAAAATCTCTACAGCAGTATTTTGTTTGTTTGTTTTTAATTATTTGCTTCATGAAGGTACAGAGAAGACATGACCTGTCAGTCCTCAGGCCTGAATGTAAGTGTTTTAGGATTGCAGAAGCAATCAAATTCTCAGAATTGCCAGATCCCATATTAAAAGTGCAGAGGTGGTGGGGAAGGAGCTGGATTCCGAGAAATAAAATGGGACATTTGGGCAAATACAGACAAAGCTGAACCTTCTTTGTGAAAAGAGACATATTTCTATTACCCCTAATTATCACCAGGCCCTTAATGAGAGCTGGATCTGACATAGCTCAGATCAGAAAGGGAAGGCCTTTTCTATCAGGAGCTAGGCTAATAATGAAAGAGTTACAGGACTTTAACCATTTGAATATTAAAGAGATTTGGGAACACATACAGGGATGAATTCTAAGGGTGCTGGAACAAAGAAGACAAAAAGTTTTAAAAAGCAGAAGGGAAAACAAATCAAAACAATTGGATGAGGCTGAAACTACCAGCATGACATACTTCCCTTAGATTTAGTTAAATAGTTCAGCCACTTGCAAATGCCTTCAAAGTCTTTATTTATACCTCATCACTGAGATAAAGGCGGCTTGATAGAATGGTAGAATGGCCTTCTAAAATCTCTGTTAAATACCTACTTGGAGAAAACACTATACAAGTTAGGGTCCCTGTCCAATGAAATGTGTGCTACATGCCTTAAATATGTAGGCAGTATATAGCCTAGACTTTCCTGTAGCTATTCTACACACGTCAAGAAGTTAAGAAGTGGAGAGAGTGGCCACCGTTCACCTAATAATTCACTTAAGGAATTTTGCTTCTTCTTCTTTAAGGTTTGAGCTTGGTGAGTTTGGACAACCTAGTACTCTAAGTAGGAATACTTCCACCAGATGAGATAATCATGGCCATGTGATATTTTACATACATGCTGCTAACCCAAGTTGCATAAAAAGAGTCAATCTGCTGTTCTGAATGATTGGTCCTGACTATAAAACAAAATAGAATGTTGTGAGACTGCAAGGACTGAATCTAGAAACCAGCAGATTCAGCAGGTGTATTTTTTGTGCATTTTTGCCTTGTACCTATGGCTTCCAACTTTCTATAACTGCAGTGAATGCAATATTTCGTATATTCCTGAACGAATTTAAACAAATGAGGACTTTGATTCTTAATCTCTGCATGCTAACATATTACAATTAATTAAATATGCATGTATAAAATTATGTCAAACCTATGAACTATGTAAGATAAAATTTCTAAAATAGAACTTGTAGCTCAACCAAAAGAATAATGAAAACATTGTTCTGTATCCTGGAAATATCATTCACTGAGTTAGTCAATCTAGAAATCTTGATTTCTTTCTTTCCCTCTCTCCCCACATCCATTTCATCAGTGGTACTCATTGCTTCTGTCTTGAAAACATATTCCAAATCCAGTCACTTCTTATCACCATTAGATTCACCAGCCTTTACTATCAACTGTCACTTAAGTCTATTTGTCACACTATATAAAGAGCAATGCTTTAATTACTGAAGTCATATTACGCCAACCTCCTGCTCTCTTCATTCAAAGTCCATGCAAGGCCCGGTGTGATCAGACTGCTGCCTCTTTCTCTGGCCTCATATTCTATCAATCTTTTTGCTCATTCTGGTCTGGCCACACTGGTCTTCTTGCAATTCCTAGAACATCTCAAAATCATTTCCAACACAGAGCCTTGGCCTAAAAGATTGGCTCTAGGCTTTTGCACAACTTTGTTCCTTAACATTATTCTAATAATGTTCAAATTTCACTTATGCCCTATGTAAAATACAAACACTTTCCTCATCGCACTCCAATCTGTTTTGCTACTTTATTTACTAGTGTATATCACTCTCTGAAGCATAACAGGTTTTTATATATTTTCTCCTTTCTTTTTCCACCTTCCTCATCAAAATATAAGCTTTGTGAATTCAAGAAGTTTGTCTTGTCCACTTCTGTATCTCCAGCAGTTAGGACAGTGGCTGGCAATTATAGATGCTCAATGTTGCTCTCAGAGATAATTTACTTTCTTTTTGGCTTGACAGGCATTAGAAACTTTAAGGCTTTTCTTTAGTCTCTGTTTCTTTGGTTAAGGCATTAAATCCTCTCTGAATCTATTTTCTCCTCTGTAAAAATGGGAATAATTAATCTTCCTTTGATATCTGTGTTGATACATGTGACAGTGAATGAATAATGAGAGTTCTACTTTGTATTTTTTAGCTTTCTCAATGTTATCTACAAATATGTTGTCCTATCATTAAACCGCAACATTCATAGTCTGAGAGCTTTTATCCAATTCACTTCCCTAAGTAACCAAAGTTACTTTCACCATGGGCACCAAGTAAATTTTAGGGCAAGTATGAATGTTATTAAAATTTTAAATCACCTGTTAATATTGGAAGTATTCAGTGTTACAAATAAAGCATGCTTTCCTCCACAGTGCATCTCAGTTTGGTACTTTCATTTTTGCCTAATCTGTATTAAAGCAATTTGTTAGGAAACAAGATTATATTTCTCACAGTGAATAGTTAATATTCTATTATTATTGGACTATTTGATGATACAAAGATTACCACTGAGTATCAAGAATAAAATAACTGGGGATTTAATCACCTTCTGAAACTAATTATAACCTTGTCTTAGGTAACTATCATTGTGATTGCATTGTGTATGCAAATAACAGAATTGATTAAGAAATGCTATAAAGTTAACCCTGTTTTATAATATATGCAATTTGTAATCAGTAAAAATTAAATGATAATTTAGTATAGTTAAGAAAGGAGTTAGATATAATGTAAAGAACCAAGTTTTTTTTTTTTTTTTTTTTTAGTTTATAACTCTGCACTCAAATCCTGGCAGCCTCACTGACCATGATAATGGTTGGAGGGATACTGAAGAACATCTGAGATAATATTGCAAGAGAGCTTAATACAAGTTTTGGCACAATAAATGGCAGGCACTGTCTTTCATTATTGAGGCTGAATATAGTAAAGCAGATGACTTTTAAAAACTAAAAGGCCATTGCTAGATGATTTGGCATTTGCAATGACTGATTCTTCTAGAACCTGCATATAAATATGTTGCTTAAAATAACAACATTAGAAATTTCTTCTTCATTCTACTTTTTTGCTAGAAATGCTTCTGGGGATTTTTATTATCCGGAAAATATAAACATGTGGAAAGAGAAAGATAAATATAGATAAATTTTCCTTGATGGTATAAATACTTGTCTTAAATTGTTTTAGGAAATATTTATTTTTCCTATGAGTTAAAACCTAATATTTTGGATATGGTCAAAAAGAAAACCAGGAAATTTCCTGTGTTGGCTAGTTTTAGATATTGCATTCTTGCCTGGGCCATAGGTGCCCAGGTCTTTGGTCAAACATTATTCTGAGTGTTTTTGTGAAGGTGTTTTTAGATGAGTTAACATTTAAATCTGTAGACTGAGTAAATGAGATCGCCCTCCCCGATGTGAGTGGACCTCATCCAATCTACTGAAGGCCTGAATAGAACGTAAAGGCTGACCCGAACCACTGTAAGAGAGGAGTCTGTCTGATAGTCTTCAAAATGAGACATTGGTTTTCCTGCCTTTGGAGTCAAACTGGAACATTGGCTCTCCTGATTCTCAGGCCTTTGGACTCAGATTGGAACTAAACCACTGTTTGTCCTGGGTCATCTGCAGCTTGTGAACTCAACCCGGCAGACCTTGGGGCTTTCCAGCCTCTTTAATGGTGTTAGGCACTTCCTTTAATCAATCAATCTCTGTCGGTCTCTCTTTCTCTCTTTCTGTACACACATACATATACATCTATACATACATACAAATGTAGTGTATATTATATCTTGTATGTATATCTTATTGTGTATATTGTATCCTTCCTGCATATCCCAAAGACACACACATTCTGCCCTGCTGGTTCTGTTTCTTTGGAGAACCTTGTATATATTTATCTACTTAGAAAAATGAAATAATTGTTACTTTACTTTCTGAGAACTGAGACCACCATCATCAATATGCAGGTAATAATAATAGCTA